>NC_090929.1:981617795-982242795 GCF_040938575.1 Ambystoma mexicanum | reverse complement strand
TGACTTCAATAGTTAGGGTGCTGGGGACATTAATATATCACTGTTGCATTTAGAATATTATTGAGAGGAGAGTCAAGAAAAGAGGTTTCAGAATAAGACGAGTGTTTACACAAATATTCTTAATCAGTTAAGTACTTAAAAAAAAAACAATGCAAAGTCAGTCAACTCTTTCCTTTAAGGAGGGCATAACACATAAGCAGGGCAGAGGAGAGAAGAGTCATTCAGGGAGCCATGCCAGCCAATGTTAAGTTGGCAAAAGTCAAGGTGAACTGAAGCACTTTTTGCAGGTAAGTAACAGTTTTGCACAATGCTTTAGAAGTCTTTGTAGAATAAGAAGAAATCAAAGTAGGGCCACAAGCTGATTAGGCTTGTGAGATAAAGAAGCTGTTAGCAGCTCTACATATGCAACCAACACAAGTCTCCAACGAGGACAAGTGAGGTTACACGACAAGAGGCAAGTTCTCTTAGACTGTACAGTTCCTTTTGGTTGAAGAAAAGTGCAGCAGATGGCGTCTGTTCCTGTGCAGCTCTGCGGATCCTGGTGTTCCTGGGCCTCAGTTGTGCAGACAAGAGGGAGTACTTCTGGGGACTTCTGCACTACAATGGGACGGTCACCGACTGCAACCGGCATTCTTCAAACAAGTGGCACTTCAGTGTTTCAGCTCCTCGTCTCTACCGCAAATAGCAACACTGCAGTTCCTGGCTGTCGAGATGGACTTTCCTTGCATCTGGGGTCCAGCACTCTGTTGAAGTGGCTCAGGCTCGGTCAGTCCTCCTTCATGGGAGTCCGGAGGATCTTCCTAGAGATCTTGGCCAGTTTAAAAGCAACGCACATGATCTGGTGTCCCTCTCCCTGGCTATTCGGTTCCAGCAGCGACTGCAGTGGAAATTCAACCAGCTTCGAGAGGATGTCCAGGTGGCTTACTTTGGAGTTCATTGGTCCCACCAACTCAAGGGAAGAATTCGTCCTTGCAGGGCTTCTCTAGTTGAGACAAATCCGGAGCTTCAGCACAGCAGCAGGGCTTCACTGGGCAAACCAACGGTCCATAAGTTGCAGCAGGCGTCTCTTCCAAGTTCTTCTTCAGATTCCTTCGTCCAGTGGTCGACTCTGCCTTCCAAGCCAAAAAGCCTTGCCTTTTATGCAGATTTCTTCCATTTATTCCAGCCCAGCTGTCAGTCACCTAGCAGGGTGGCTGTCCTTGCCGGCCGCCAATCACCTAAGAGTACATTCCTGTCTCCTAGGAGACTAAGCACAGGGAGTTTTGGGCACCTCCTTCACTACTTGCCCCCGCCAGACACCCTGCAGCTAGAGGCAGGCTTCACTTGTGAATCCCACCAAAGACAAAACAAACAATGGGACCAAACCTGGTTTGGCACACAGAGTAAATCAAGGACCATTCCACTAAGAAATGGCGAAAAAAGAAGACCGGGCCATTTTGACAAAATGGCACCCTGGGTTGCTTTACTGCAGCTACGAACGCAGCCCGCTGTAAAAGCACACCACGGTAATTAAAAGTAAAACACTGCCACCAGCCATTCATCGAGGAAAGGGTAACATACAAATATTACATGAGAAACTAGACAAAGGGGATACTAAGTAACCCCTCCAGCACCCTATTGTAAGATAGTGTGAGCTGGGTCTAGAAAGTTACAAATGTAAGTAAGTCAATTTTACTTCACTGCTCTTGGAAACAATAGTTTATCCAAGAGAAGGTATTTAAACCTTTGGGAAATCTAAAAGACTTCCCTGTGCCACTGCACTGAATGTGCTGTATTACACAATGTAAATGATGATGCCCATGGAGTTTGCCAGACTCCACAACCAAAAGAAACACAGTGCTCAAAATCACATGAAAAATACATGAGAGAGTGGAGAAAAAGGGTCTCACTCTCTCCAGGTTAAAAATGAAAGTCCTCAAAATCT
Organism: Ambystoma mexicanum; assembly: GCF_040938575.1. Taxonomy (NCBI): domain Eukaryota; kingdom Metazoa; phylum Chordata; class Amphibia; order Caudata; family Ambystomatidae; genus Ambystoma; species Ambystoma mexicanum. The sequence goes on along the minus strand of NC_090929.1, from coordinate 982,240,871 downwards.
AGCAAAGTTGCTGGGGTCTCTACGGTAGAGAGGAATTAGCACATTTCTGAGAATTCTCCCTAACACTCGTCCCCCCCAGATTAAGGGACAGGAGGATTTAATCCACCTCTGGATGAATCTCCTGACTCCATTCGGTCATACTTTCCGGAGAGACCATCAGCATTTTGGTGATTACACCCTGACCTGTGTTTATGATAAAATCAAACCCCTGTAGGCTGGCTGACCATCTTAACACTTTAGGATTCTCCCCCTTCATCTGCATTAACCATCTCAAGGGTTGGTGGTCTGTTTGAATTACAAAAGTAGATCCATACAAGTATGGCCTAAACTTCTTCAAAGACCACACAGTGGCAAAACCTTCACGTTCCATGGTTGCCCATCTTGTTTCAGAGTCCTTCAGGTTTCTACTGATGAGGCAGATTGGGTGTTCCCTGCCTTTCTCATCCAGCTGACTCCGAATTGCACCTATACCTGTATTGGAAGCATCAGTTTGTACAACAAAGGATTGTTTGTAGACAGGAGCTCTACAGACTGGAGCTCGACAAAGGGCCTTAGTGCACTCCTCATTCCACCTGACCTTTTTGGGGAATTTGGGTGAGGAGGTCACATTCAAGGGAGAATCTATGGTCCCATAGTTCTCATTGAAGTTCCTATAGTAACCTGTGAGACCTAGAAAGGCTTTCACTTGGGCTTGAGTAGTAGGAGTGGCCCAGTCTTGTACAGCTTGTACCTTGCTAGGCAATAGCCTTATTTCACCTCTTCCTACCTCATGTCCAAGGTAGACCACTTTACTCTGGCCAATTTGACCTTTACTAGCCTTTATGATTAGATTGGCCTGCTCAAGAGCCTGCAATACCTATCCCAAGTGGTCAATATGTTCCTTTCAGGTAGGGCTGAACACTGCAATGTCATGCAGGTATGCCATGCAGAAATACTCCATCCCATTCAGAACATGATTTACCATCCTTTGTAATGTAGCAGGTGCATTCTTTAGTCCAAAAGGCATAGCCCTAAACTGGTAGAGGCCTCCTGTGGTTGAAAATGCAGTTTTCTCCTTGGCATGGTCAGTCAGAGCTATTTGCCAATAGCCTGATGTTAGGTCAAATGTACTGAGGTACTTGGCTGAACCAAGTTTGTCCACCAGCTCATCTGTCCTAGGTAAAAGATTGGCATCAGTCTTGGTGATTGCATTAAGAGCTCTATAGTCCACACAGAATCTCAACTCCTTGGTTCCTGCCTTTGGCACTAGTACAACAGGACTAGCCCCTGGACTGGTAGATGGCTCTATTACCCCAAGATCAAGCATCCTCTTGACCTCTTCCTATGTGGGTTCTTAGATGGTCTGACATTCTGTAACCCCTGCTTTTGACAGGTAGACCGCCACCAGTGAGAATCTCATGCTGGCCCCAAGGGGTCAAGCCTGGTGATGGTGAAAACAGAGGGGCAAACTGATTTAACAGAATGCTGCACTCCTCCTGCTGTTCCAGTGTCAGATCAGAAGAGATTAACTCCTTCTATCTTCCCATCTAAAGATTGTCCCCTGTGGAGGTCAGGTATAGGCTAACTCTCCTCCTCCTCCTGAGCAGAGGCTAGAAGCAAAGCTCCCAGTTCTGGTCTACAGACATAGGCCTTTAGGTGGTTGGTGTGAAAGACCCTGGGGCCTCCCTAGGATTGCTTAAGTCCACCAAATAATTGACCTCCAAGTTTTCCCACAACCTTGAAGGGTCCAATTCATTTGTCCTGTAAGGCCCTCTGCCTTGTAGGTACCACAACTAGAACTAGCTGGTCTTGAGTAAACCAACCATGTTGGCCTTTTGGTCATGCTAATGCTTCACCAGAGCCTGACCTGCTTTCAAGTTATCCGAAGCTTCTGTCATCATGTGTGTCATTCTCCTTCGGAGACCCAACACATAGTCAGTGACTCTCACTGGCTTGGGGGGAAGGAGCACTCTACAACCCTTCTTTGATTAGGGCCAATGGACCTCTAACCAGATGACCATAGAGGAGCTCAAAGGGGCTGAAGCCAACCCCTTCTTGAGGGACTTCTCTATAAGCAAAGAGAAGGCATGGCAGTAGAAGGTCCCACTAAGGGGTTCTTCTAAAGCACCCATCATGCTCTTCATAGTTCTCTTAAACCTCTCTACCATCCCATTGGTTTGGGAATGGTAGGCTGTTGAGAATTTGTAGGTCACTCCACAGTTTTTCCACATGGCTTGCATGCAGTGGGACATAAAATTGGTCCCCCTGTCTGATATTTCCTCCTTAGGAAAACCTACCCTGGTAAAAATACCAAGGAGGGCCTTAGTCACTGCCTGAGCAGTAACAGTCCTCATAGGTATAGCTTCAGGATACCTGGTAGCATGGTCTACCACAACCAATATAAATTGGTTGCCTGAAGATGTGGGAGGGTCTAAGGGACCACCAATGTCAATTCCTACTCTCTCAAAAGGGACTCTCACCACTGGGAGAGGCACCAAAGGTCCCACGTTCTTGGCTCCACTCTTGCCAGAAGTCTGACAAGTGTGACAACTTCTACAGAATATATCTACATCAGCCCCATCTTGGGCCAGCAGAAATACAGAGCAATCCTTTCCTTTGTCTTCTTAAAACGTAAGTGACCAGCTAAAGGAATCTCATGGGCTAACTGTAGAAACTGAGGTCTCACCTCCCTGGGGCACTACAAGTCTTCTGTAGTCTCCTGGGGTAGACGCAATAGGCTCACTGTAAAGGAGTCACTTACACTCTGCTCAAATTGTACCTTATACCTGTCACCTACTAACACAGCTATCATGGGATATGTTATATATGCTTGTGTGGAGCTGAGCCCAGCACTTTTATGTGATATATAGCTCAGTTTGTTGCTTTAATAAACTGGACATCTAACCATTTATACACAATCATATATATCTTCTTTCACTTGCAGCGCTTGCATTGGGATGCATCCGCCTTCAGACCTTCACCTCCTGAAGAGTATCCTGGCTGAAATAGGTTACCAGTGTAGTTTAAGACAGGGAAGGTGTGATCACATTTCTTTGATCATTGTTATCACGTGTGTACTAGTTAATAGTAGGCTTTGGTAATGTGTTGTTGAAAGGAGAGGTCACTGTCGATATTGAACCTGAATGATTTGGCAGATGGGGCTAGATGAATAGGGAATCCATTACGGTGCTATTTAGGGCCTTTGTTGGTAACTATGACCTACACGCTCCTCATTCATCGGGCAAAGCAGCATTGGGGTCTATGCCACCTGAGTCATATCAAGCTAGCCCGAACCAACACCACATGAGACACCCAACAGCTGCATCCTCAAAGTGGTGAACCCACATGCATCAACAGATGATATAGGGCTACAGATGTCTGTTACAGATGTCTGTTACGAATTTATGAGGTGATTTAAAATATGTTGTACAGTGTCGGTTTTACTTCATTTTCATTAGTGGTGCAGGTAGCACCTTGAAGTTGTTCCCTGGAGGGTCTCCTCCACGCCTCCTGTCTCCCAGCTGTATCTCTCTACTGTCCCATCTGGGTCCCTCCTCACTCCACAGAACATGCCTCTCTGAGTGCCGTTTCAGTGTTTCCAGTGTCACGGTTTCCAGTGGGATGAGGGAGTACGTTTAGTGTATCCGAGCAACCTGGAGTTTTCACCCCATAGCGTGACCCCACTTTGAGTCATAGCTGAAGACCTGTCCTCCCCCTGCCCCCGTCTCAAGGCCAGCATAAACATCTTCACTATGCTGGATGGATGCTGCCTCACCTGCACTCTGCAATTCTTCATCCGGCTCCACTTCAGTGGTTCAGGCTTTCCTGACTGCCATTTTGCATGTGCTTCACTAGAGTTCATTATTCAGCAAGCGCGCATTCTGAGAAGATGATGACAATGTCTGTGCCAAAGGGCCTGAACCGCTACACGCCTGGCAATCGCACCCACCCCCAACCCCACGTGAGGTGCATTGAGATTTTGCAGCTTCTATTCCTTTTAAACACATCAGGGTAGCCATAACTGTTGGGCTAAGTGGTCTTAATGTTGCTCTGCTGGCTGTGCACTGCTGTATTTTGGTTGTTCAATCTGCTAGCAGTCATAACTTGGATGTGCTAAGTAGACTGAGACAAGTAAGACGCAAATGGAGCAGTTGGAAGCACTGGAAGTCTGCCCTTTATCAGATGCTAAAGGTGACTAACCCAGGGTTAAGACAGCAAACAAATATCTATGACTGAGGCACAGCAGTGGGGATGAAGGTGGAAAACCAGCATGGATAGAATAACCAGATACACTTGCAGGGAATGGATCTATAATGCAAAAGCTGTAGTTGGAGGCTGAAGATAGGTGCTATAAAAGTATTAATTTAGAAGCCACACAAAAAGGCAAGCATAGATAGAAAATCATAGGCCAGGTATCAGGAACCAGCATCATGCACTAGCACAGGAGTAGTCATACAAACTCAGAATTCTAGCATCCTTGAGTACCAGGGAAAGTTGAGACACTAGTTTAGACAAAACAGAGGGATGCTGTCAACTCTCCATGTTCTTGGAATAATCCGGAAACTGAGAGCAGTCCTAAACCGGTGCAATCAATCATGGACACGAGTGTCAAGGAGAAAAGCAAGAAAGCAGGAACAAAGAAAGGTTAGTACAGAATGGTGCTAGTGACTCTTCAAATATGTTATATTTGTGAATAGGAGACGAAAAGACTGAAAAGAAACTGGAACAGGAGGGAGGAACCCACGGGAAACAGCAATTTCATCACAACAGGAGTCTGTGAGGGAGGAAATATCTCAAAATAACAAGGATCTCTAGAAATGAATGGAAAGAAAACGCTTGTATACAATGAGAACTGAATGTCTCAAACAGGATTGGGCAGGACACTGCACAAAACTGCCATGGCAAGCACGATTCTAAATCAAGTGTAGGATTTCAAGGAAAGGTTCAGAATGCTGGTCACAGGAATTACTAGTAAATGCAGTTGATAGAACTGCTACTGGTGAAAGCCAGCTTCTGAGAGCCCCTCTGCTCATGCCCACACAGGGTAGAGCATGCTGCAAAGTGAGGCAGATGAGGTCAATCATGGTCTCTCCTTCTGTTCTTTGCAGCATGAGGCAGATGTGAGCAATTACGGTACCTCTTCCTGCTCGCTGACTCTTGTAAAGCATACAGCTACCAGAATACACCTGCTGATTTAATCCAAACTTGGAACAGAACACAGAAGGAGCTTGGTCTCCCTTTGTATGTGCAAAGATTGTTTGTAGGTTCTACAATGGTATTCCTGATACTCTAAATGTCGCCTTGTAGCATGACCCTTTCTGGTAGGCGGCTAGCATCTTGGCAGACATAAGCTGTGCTTAGGTAGGATGGGAGCTCCTGTCAAGGAAAATTACTTCCAGTTTGAATTCTCCCTGCATGTTTGTCTAATGCCTCAAAGCAACGTTTCTGGGAATTGCCTTAAAAAACGGATGACACTCCGTCAGTAGGACCCGTAGAAGCCACCAATCCTGTGCTTGCATTTACCTTTACACAGAGTTGTTGCCTCCCCCCCCCCCCCCCCCCCCCCTCTTGGAGGGAGAGTGAGGGATCCCTGTGGAGCTTAAGAAACATTGCTGGAAGAAATGCAGAGATTACCTTCACTGGGGAACAATAGACTAGGCCACCTGGAGATTGTCTACCTGGAGGTTCTTAATTCTACTTCCTCCTATGGGGGAAGTGCGCATGTGGGATTTGGTGCGGGCATTACTTCTGATGCTATTGAGAAAACTTAAAAAATACTTTGATCCTGTTAAGAGATGTTGGGTAGCCTATGTGTTTTGTACACCCTTCATTTCCCAATGCACCTGACTACCTATAATGTACATATATAGTCTATATTGATTGATTCAGTACTTTCATTTGACATTGTCTCACAAGAAGCACATAAAAACACAAATAAAATGATATACAACAAATCATGATATATAAATATTCTAAATAACTAAACTTTCTCCACTGTTTTTTTAAATTAAAAAACTCTTTCCAGTGCAGCCATGCTTTATGTAAGGGGTTGCATGTTGATTTGCGTAATTTTTCAGCGACAATATTTCTTATCCCAAAAATAAATTCAAAATGTGCTTTAAAATAGACGGTCTGTGGGGGACGTGGCCAAGATGGGGGGGTTGAGCGGACGTGGTGTGGATGAGCTCCGTCCCTGCCTGGTGATGTAGCGCAGAAACTGGCATCAGAGCGAGATCATAATTGAGCGAAATATTGTGAGCCGATGCGTAGGCTCATGGAACGAGTGGGAACAGTGAGACGACTCTGTACCAGGAGAAGAGGAAGGTATATTAAGGGTGCAGCGGCAGCAAAGGCCCCGAAGTAAAGATGGCGGGCGGTGCTTGCTAGTGCCGAGGAAAAGCAGCAGATCCGCCTCTTGGATGACTCGGAGCCGCAGGGAAGTCGCCGAAAGCAGCAGGCCCCATATGGGTAGGAGCAGGAACGCAATGTGAAGCGTCCCGGAGCGGCAGCGGGGCAGACAAAGGCGGACCAGGAGGGAACGCACAAGGCGAGGGAAGAACAAGGAGAGCAGGTTTGCGTACAGAGGCACCCGGCCCCAACTGACTTGGGGCCGGGGGATAGCATTCAGAAGCGGATCAGCAGCAGCTGCCGGGTCAAATGCGGAGTGAGAACCCCAAGCCGCCCCACATCGGGGACACAGAAGGAGGGGAGGGGGGCATTGTAGGTGGACAAGGAGAAAGCGTGCTGCCCGGGAGGAGGAGTGGAGTGGAGTGGAGGAGCGCCTCGGGAAAAATCCAGCCTTCGGAACGAGTGATCATCAAAGCTGCTGAAGACCGAGCAGCAGGAAGGTGTGGAGCAGACCCAGGAGGCGGGAGTGTGGTATGCAGCGAGGAGGAAGGAATGCAGTCTCTAGAGAGGCCCAGAGCCGCAGGGCGAGAAGAAGGCTGCACACAGGCAGTCAGTATACCCTGTGGGAGCGGGGGAAAGGTGCACGGTAGCGGCACAGCCTACAAAGGGCCAATATTGGCACTCCCAACGACTAGGTGGAGCCTGGGCCAGGAGAGAAGTGTATCCATACCCAACTGTGAATCTATTCCATTTCAGCAACTTGTACAAAATGCAAACCATGGCAGATTATGTACTACCTGCAATTCAGGTAATCTCTCCACCTTACAAATACAGACACATAGTAAATATGTAAAAGTAATGCTTTTACGTTACAATGCAGATGGAGATAGAAAGCGCACACAGATTGGGCAGCTGGAGGGCGGATCCAGGTGCAAGACCTCGGGACATATTAGTGAAAATGCACAACGAGGAGGATAAAACACGGCTCATAGGGGCGTCCAGGAAGAAAGGGAAAATCCGAGTGAGGATACGAAATCCAGATATATGATGATCTGTCCCAAACCACACTGGCGAGGAGGCACTTGTTTAAACCGCTCACAGAGAAATTGAACAAGAGGAAGATGAGATATAGATGGCTCTTCCCAGCAAGGCTCCAATTTCATATGGGTAATAAAGAAAAAACTGTTTCCCAGGTCGCAGACGGTCTGAGGGCACTGGGGGTGGCTCCAAGAGAAGCAGAAGGGGGCCAGCATGGAAAACCACCCAGGAGAGATGTCGGGCGAGGCAAGATCTGGGTCCCAGTAGTGGAGTACGAAAATGGCGAAGAAGAAATGAATAAGGTCAATGTGATACGGATGGAGGCTCACTAAGAAGGCTAAAGGACAAGAATATAGCCTGATACTGGGTAAGGAATTGGAACAGTAACAGGCGGGGCGGGGGGACAAAATCAGACACGGTTCGCATAAGCACCTGGACAGTGGATCCAGGGCCAGTTATAATTTAGGGATGTACAACCAGTCCTGGGGGCGCCTGGGTACAGCAAGGCAAAAGCTCAGTTGGTCAAAGGAAACGGGTGATGTCAGGGTGACCTGGTGCAAACACTAGCAAGAAGGAATGTATAGGATAAACTCTTGGAATGTAAGGGGACTGAACAGCCCGAATAAGAGTGTCACAGTCCTGCAGGAAAAAGACAAAGAAGGGGCCGGAATAGTCTGTCTAAAGGAGACACACTTGATGAAGGGAAATGAGTTTCGCTTACGTAGCAGGAACTACCCACTCCAGTACCATGCAGCCATGGGAACCAAATGGGCAGGGGTGGCAATCCTATTTCATAAATATTTAAGACTGGAAGGGATTAAGGTGAAACGGGATCCGGAGGGGAGGTATGTGCTAGTGAAAGGGAAAATAGGTAGCCTGCCATATACATGGGCATCAGTTTATGCATCCAGGGGCAGGAAGGGTTCTTTGAAAGGTTTCTAGGGGAACTGGGCAGGTTCGGGGAAGGGGAGCTGATAGTGGCTGGGTATATAACCTGGCAGCGGATCCTGGTTTAGACAGGTCAGATGGGCTGAGGGGACATGCAACAGGGACAATGTCCAAACGCCTGAGAAGGCGGCTCAGGGAAGACAGGATTAATAATGTGCGGAGGGTGCACCATCCAAAAGAGCAGGACTACTCTTTCTACTCGCATGTTCACAAGACCTATTCCCGAATAGATTATATCATGGCAATATGAGGGGTGGTTTAAGCAGCTAGAAGGATCCATATTGGGAGCATGACAGTATCGGACCACGCTCCGGTCTCGCTAGAGTGCGAGGAAGAAAGCACATGGGGGGGGGGGGTCCTGGGAGGATGGAGACTGGAAGAATATCTTCTCAGAGATCATGATGTGAGTCAGCAAACGGAGAATGAGATGTGTAAATTAATGGAGGATTGGGGGGGTAGGAGGGAGAGAAACCGCCCGTCAGAGAGATGAGATGCGTTTAAGCAGCACATTAAGGAACATTTAAGAGCATCGAAGCAGAGCTGTGCGGCAAGGAAAGTGGCAGAGAGGGGCTGGAAAGAGAAATACAGGAACTCGAGAGGATGCATAAGGAGAATGGAACAAATAAGGTGGCCAGGAAACTAGCACATGCGAGAGGCCAACTTAAACAGTTAACTAATAGGTCGGTGGAGAGCACCCTTCTAAGGAGCAGGCAGAGGTTCCATGAGGAAGGGCAAACTGCATACCTAGCAGGCTGGGAAGGGTAACCCATAACCTGCTAAGAGGTGCAAAGAGCAATAATGCGATTAAAGGCAAACAAGAGCCTGGGGGAAGATGGGCTAACAGCAGCATTCTACACGACATTCCGCAAACTGCTCGCCAACTATCGGACTATCATCCGCACCTTATTGGCCCACAGTCCCTTCTTTTGGGCCAATAGAGAGCCGGCAGGCTCAAGCCGGCCCACTTCCAAAGGCACACTGCACAAGGCGGTGCATCCTGTCGTGAGCCTGTCTGGAGCCTCTCGAGCCCAGAGCCACGATTCCTTGCCCCCTCCGCACCCGCTCCCCACATCGTCTGGCTCTTATAGCCAGGCCCTCTCCGCTAGCACCCCACGGCAAAGGTAGAGGGCAGGAGCCCTCCCCCCCCCGTAGAAGCTACATCGCATACACTACTGCCGCCTACGACCCACGAAGACACAAGGCGCAGGACTCGCCTGACCTTGTCCCTCACTGTGCCTGACCTAGGCATGCCGGGCGCATTACGGCGCCATAACGAGGCTTAGCCTCGCTAACCGCGGCATTATTTGAATCCGCACATCCGCCGGCAGGCGGGGACGCCGGCGCATCCGAAGGCCATACAAAGGCCTTTTCAGCACATTAGAAGCGTGGCCTACCATCTCGTCCTACCCGCCCGAGGATATCTTGCTACGAACCCGCACTCTGCAAGGACAGACCCACACAAGCACGGTAAGCCCGCGGTCCCCTCTCCGGCACCTCTAGCTGATTCTCTGATAACTGCACGCTATAGACTTATTCGGCACTCTTCAACAAAGGCCCTATGCAACCCCTGCTGTACCTCGATAGCAGAGCTGCCTAACCTTCTACCCTGACCCTGCAGATCTACTGCCTAAGACTAACCTATCATCAGACTTCACACGATCTGCGCCCTATTCTGTGTTGTGCCTTATGGTCGCCAATAGACCACAATTGACCTATGCCTATTTGTGTTGTGCCTTATGGTCGCCAATAGACCACAATTGACCTATGCCTATTTGTGTTGTGCCTTATGGTCGCCAATAGACCACAATTGACCTATGCCTATTTGTGTTCTGCCTTATGGTCGCCAATAGACCACAATTGACCTATGCCTATTTGTGTTGTGCCTTATGGTCGCCAATAGACCACAATTGACCTATGCCTATTTGTGTTCTGCCTTATGGTCGCCAATAGACCACAATTGACCTATGCCTATTTGTGTTGTGCCTTTTGGTCGCCAATAGACCACAATTGACCTATGCCTATTTGTGTTCTGCCTTATGGTCGCCAATAGACCACAATTGACCTATGCCTATTTGTGTTGTGCCTTTTGGTCGCCAATAGACCACAATTGACCTATGCCTATTTGTGTTGTGCCTTATGGTCGCCAATAGACCACAATTGACCTATGCCTATTTGTGTTGTGCCTTATGGTCGCCAATAGACCACAATTGACCTATGCCTATTTGTGTTGTGCCTTTTGGTCGCCAATAGACCACAATTGACCTATGCCTATTTGTGTTGTGCCTTATGGTCGCCAATAGACCACAATTGACCTATGCCTATTTGTGTTGTGCCTTATGGTCGCCAATAGACCACAATTGACCTATGCCTATTTGTGTTGTGCCTTATGGTCGCCAATAGACCACAATTGACCTATGCCTATTTGTGTTGTGCCTTATGGTCGCCAATAGACCACAATTGACCTATGCCTATCTGTGTTGTGCCTTATGGTCGCCAATAGACCACAATTGACCTATGCCTATTTGTGTTGTGCCTTATGGTCGTCAATAGACCACAATTGACCTATGCCCACTCTGTGCTACTGCAGATAGGACTTCACCAGATTTGCGCCCTGACCTGTGCCTGGCCCTAGGGTTGTCATTAGGCATAACACTGCCCTAGCTACTTTATATACATCATTGTGCTTCTAGCTGCCCTGACACACTTAGGTGACACTTCCCAGCTAGTTCTCCACACTTGCCTAGTGTAGCCTCTCTCCCTAGCTCAAAGGGTTTACACACACTGCCTTTCTAGCACCTATTCAGTCAAGACTTCACCTCCAATTCCACTTAAAATACGTCTACCTACCATAAGTTTACACGCCTCCATCCTCATCCTCCTGAACCTCGCTACTTATTGTAAGATGGCACCACAACTGTCCACACTGCCCCCTCCTTCTAGCCTCACCAACCAGACTCCACCCCTTACAGAGCCAGCCAACTTTCTGCTACTACCTAGTCTCCCCCGTACTACCATAGACAGAAACCTAACACTTAGAGCTAGACTAGCCAAAATTTATGAGCCACTGGCCCGATCGTTGCCTACCTTACATAAATCCTCTAAGCAGTCGACCCAACTCAGCCCCAATATTAAAACTGCTAACTTACATCACAACCACACTTCCAGCCCCATACTCATACACCCTTGCCAGAGTACACCTGGACCTACCCAAGATAAACGACACACAAGTACTACTGAAAACACAACTACCACTACAAACACAGTCAGCCCTAAAATCAAAGGAGCCTTGATCAATGCTAGATCCTTAGTAGCACATGCTATAGAAATAGCAGACTTGATCCTCAAAGACGACCTAGACTTCCTGGCTATCACCGAGACTTGGTTACATCCTGCAGCAGGCCCCATGATCATGCTAGCAGTCCCAGATAAGTACACCATCCTGAGGCAAGATCGCCCTAACTCCAGAGGAGGCGGTGTCGCTATTATACATAAACTCGGCCTACCCATGAGACTTGCTACACTCAACACTGTCCAATCCTGCGAAAACCTGTCAGTCAAAGTCCCACTCAACAACACCCAAACACTTACCATACACCTAATTTACCGTCCGCCAGGACCCATCAGCACCTTCGATGAAGACCTCAACGCCATCTTAACTAGCAATCTTAAAACCTCATCTCAAGTCCTCACCTTGGGGGACTTCAACCTAGGCTACAACGACCCAGCAGACCCTATATCCAATTCTATTGCCACCACCCTTACTGAACTAGGCTTCGCGCAAAGAAGCATGGCCCCCACTCACTCGAAAGGCAGAATACTCGATTGGGTGGCTGATTACAACTGTGTAGCAAACATCACCAATATCTCACCGTTAATCTGGTCCGACCATCACCTAGTCTCGTTCTGTCTAACCACCGATAGACCTACACCTACTCCTACCACAACAGCCCCACCTATTCTTACCAGAAACAAGAAAAACATTACCGCAGGAAGACTCTTCCCGAACCTTCTCCCCATACTTGATTCACTTCCGGACAACACAGACCCAGAGATCCTAGTGGAGGAATATAATAAAGCCATGGCAACAGCACTGGACCTTATCGCCCCTCTCAAACTCAGACCCAGCAAACAGAAATCACACCTCAACAAATGGTATACACCATTCCTCAAAAATTTGAGGCAACAAAAGAGAAACTGTGAGACTACTTGGAAAAAATGTCCTTCAGCTGCTAACAAACTCAATCTATCTAAAATAACTGCACTCTACAAAAAAGAAATTTATATAGCCAAACGAACTTCCTTTGACTCTCGCATATCATCTGCCAAGTCCAATATGAAAGAACTCTTTTCCATTCTTAAAGAAGTCGAAACCCCCATACTACCCATTGATACCTGCACCAAAGATAAAAACTGGTGCTCAGAAATTCAGAATGCCCTGGCCAATAAGATCAAGACCCTCCAAACTAAAATCTCTAGCAAAAAAGCGACCTTAAAAGACTTGCCCCCCTCTAGGAGACCAGACAAGTGCGCAACCACAGACCCCACCCGCTTCAAATTTTCAAGTCAATACTCTCGACATAGAAAAAATTATCCTGTCCTTGAAACCCTCTAACTGCCAGGGAGACCTTTGCCCAGCACAGCTTATCAAAGACGCTGCTCGTGATCTTTCACCCTTCATTACGAAACTGATCAACGCCTCTTTCACCACTGGCTCCATCCCCATGAATCTAAAACAATCCTGGGTACTTCCATTACTGAAAAAACCCACTCTTGACCCAGCCATACCTACCAATTACCGACCTATAACAACTGTTCCCTTTTTACTAAAAATCCTGGACAAGGTCGCCTACGTTCAAATACAGAGACACCTCGAAGAACACCACCTGTTAGGATCCAGACAATCAGGATTCCGCCCACTACACGGGACTGAGACTGCACTCATCGACTTGAAAGCTCAGATTGACACACTCAGGGACAAAGGACAAGTTGCCTTGCTCCTCCTCCTTGACCTTTCTGCTGCTTTCGATCTGGTCGACCATTCTGTCCTATGCTCACATCTCCACACAGCAGCACACTTCTCGCCCGAGGCCATCTCTTGGATCACCTCATTCCTTAACGGTAGGACTATGAGGGTCTTCTCGCCCACAGCTGCAGCAGATCCCATACCCATCACCTGTGGTGTACCACAAGGCTCCTGCGTCTCCCCTACACTGTACAACATATTTACCAAGCCCCTTTTCGATGATTTGGATCATCTTGGTATCACCTACACTAATTATGCAGATGATACTCAGATCCTCCTTCCGCTTTCTGGAGATTATGGAAAGGATTTGGCCTTGCTAAATAGGGTGTACATCACCATCCAGGCATGGATGGCCACCCACGGACTATGCCTGAATGATGAGAAAACAGAGCTTATCATCATGGGCACAACACACAGTCTAAGGAAACTCAGCCCGGCCTACAACTCTTTCAAGATAGATGGGAACAACATTAAAGTTGGACAGGAGGTTAAAACTTTGGGCTTCTACTTAGACTCTACCCTCTCCTTCAAAAGACAATTGAGTTCACTGGCATCCTCATCTGCATACACGTGCAAACTTATCCGCTCAGCTAAACCATTTCTGTCAGATACCAGCTGTCTTACAATCGCTAGAGCCCTTATACTATCCCGCCTTGACTACTGTAATGCCCTTTACCTGGGATCCTCCATGGCTACCACTAGCAAGATACAAACTCTCCAGAATAATGCCCTGAGAGCAGCTCTAGGTATCCCCAGAAGAGAGCATATATCAGGACTCAGTCAACAGAACAATTGGCTCTCCACCAGAGATAAAATTCTCCTAAAAACGGCTTCACTCACCTACAAATCCCTTAACAATGCCGCCCCGATCTACCTGATCAACAGGTTCCAGAGACAAATTTCCGCGAGACCCCTCAGAACGGCTTACAAAGACTGCCTCTCTATCCCAAATTATAAACTTGCCACCATAGGAGGTAACAGCTTCCCGGTAAAAGCAGCCAAACTTTGGAACTCTTTGCCCCCTAACTTTAGAGCAGACATGCCCTACCTGAACTTCCGCTCTAAGGTCATCTCATGGCTGAAAATGAAGGACCTCCCAGACAACTAAATGCCAAGGTTACTCCCCATGTGATCCGCACTTGTATGCTTGCCACTCCTATTGTGTATATATTGTATATATTGATTGTTTTCTCTGCTGTTCTGTACATTCTCCCTACGCCAATTTGTACTTTTTACACCTTGTAACCAAGTTTCGCATATTCTTGTACATGCTGCGCCCTGATACCCCTGGGTATAACTGCGCATTATAAATAATAAACTAAACTAAACTAAAGCCCTTACAGAGTTATTTAATGACTTTTGCGAGAAGGGGTAAATATCAAAATCCATGAACATGGCACACATTACTCTCATCCCAAAGCCAGGGAAGAACCCACAGCTATGCTCCTCGTACCGCCCTATATCGCTCATTAATGTAGATGCCAAACTTTACGCAAGTATAATAGCAGTAAGATTAGAAGGGACTCTCCTGGATTTGGTAGCACAGGACCAAACGGGTTTTATTCAAGGTCGGAACATGTTCGACAATATGAGAAGGGTCCTACACATAATTGATAAGGCTGGAAGGGGTGGGGGCAGCGCCACACCTACCTGCCTATTAATGTTAGATGCCAAGAAGGCGTTTGACCACGTCAACTGTCCCTTCATGGAGTGAACACTCAGAAAGGTGGGAGTAGGACCGAATTTTTTTAGAATGATACAGGCTAATTATCAGAATCCCCAAGCTAAGGTTAAAGTGAATGGGTAATTAACCAGCTCGTTCTCGATAAGAAGAGAAACAAAGCAGGGATGTCCCCTCACCCCGCTCCTTTTCGGCCTGGTGATGGAACCCTTTGAGCGGCGGATAAGGGAGAATAGGGAGATCCGTGGGGTCAGGTGGGCAGAGGCGCACCTCAAAATAGGCCTGTTTGCCGACGTCGTGGTCCTGATGATCACAGAGCCCGAGATCTCACTACCAGCAATAATGGAGGAGATGAGGGCTTTCTCTGAAGTGTCTGGCTTCAAAGTAAACTTTGCAAAATTAAAGATCCTAAACCTATCAACCAGGGAGAGGGAAAGGAGGCAACTGGAAAACAATAACCCGTTCAGGTAGGCAACAGGACTATTTAGATATCTTGGTGTGAACCCGACGACTTCCATAATATGATGTATGATATGGCATTTATAATGCGCCTATACACAAGTGTTTCAAGGCGCGACGAGGCAAATAACAATTAGTTGGGTCAAACTACCCATCGCTGCTGATACGAATTAGGGCGGATCTAGCGAGGTGGAAAGGGTTGTACATATCATGGTTTGGAAGGATAGCTGCCGTCAAAATGAACGTGCACACTTGGCTCCTATATCTCTTCCAGGCGATCTCCCTGGGCTTCCTGTGGAGGCTGATGAAGGACATCAGCAGTGCATTATGGGGTTTATCTGGGAGGGGAAGAAGCAGAGGATAGGAAGGAAAATCCTATTCAGGAACAACACCCAGGGAGGAGTAGGCTGCCCTAATATAATTAAATACTTCAAGGTGGCACAACTGAGCGCTGTGGGGGAGAACAGAGACTCAAAAACACTGGATGTCCATGGTGCAAGTGGTGGCGGGGGAGCATCTTTGGAAAGTATTGGGGATGAGAAAGGAGGACAGGCCAGAGGGGCTAATGGGAAACCCAATCACTAGGAACACCCTGAAGATCTGAGATCACATAAACAAGAGGTTTAAATTGGCTCTGTGACAGTCACTGAGGACGCCCATTTTTGGAAATCCCGCCTTCCCATCAGGAAGGAACTATAACAGGTTTAAACAATGGGTGGAGGGAGGGATAAGGGAGATCGGAGACTGCACTTGAGAGCTAGGCCTAAGTATGGGGGACCTATTTGCTTATCAACAACTATGACACTGGACAATAGCCCCTGCAGTGATGGGAGGGGCCACATGGGAACAGACAGAGGGCCTCATCACGACTTTGGCGGTAACCCTTAAATCCGGCGGTAGTGCTATTACCGCCGGATTTAAGGGTCCGCCAAATCAGGGCTCTGGCGGATTTCGCCCCAGCTCTGAGCTGGGGGGAAATCCGCTGAACATTTGCGCTCATACCGCCGGCGGGAAATCCGCCGGCGGTATGAGCGTGAAATTTCCCCATTGAGCCCAATGGGGAATGGGGCATTCCCGAATGGGCTCAATGGGGAATGGGGAATACAATTACCGCCGAACTCGCTATTAGCGCCGGGGGGTTCGGCTGTAGGGAAGATAGCGCCGGCGCTAATAGCGCAGGCGTTACCGCCCAAGTCGTGATGAGGCCCAGAGTGGGAAAAGCTAATAACCACTATAGAGAGCAGCAGGGGGCTGATCCCGGAAATCTACAGGATTTTGATAAGCGGGCAGGAGGGGTGTGGGGGCACTGAGGGGCAAATGGAGAAGATAAGGGGAAAGGTACTCACAGACAAGGAATGGAATAAAGCCTTAAAGGGATGGCACACTTCATTCACCTCCGTACAGCACCATGAATTACAATACAAGCTGCTATACCATTGGCAGTATACTCCGGAGAGACTCCATAAAATGTACACCTCAATGTCGGCAGCGTGTTGGAGGGGGTGTGGGGAAGTGGAAACGATGGAACATATCGTTGGGGCGGCCCGCATCTTAAAGACTTCTGGCAGGAGGTGAAATCAAGAGTGTTTGGAATAATGGGAGTAGATCTGGAGCTTCATGGGGTAATGGTGCTTCTGTGCACTTTGCCTGAGGGGGAACAAAGAATGGGTGGGCGTGCTGTACCGCTATGGGCAAACTTAATGATGTCTGCAAAGCGATGTATAGTGAAACACTGGAAACAGAAGGAGCCGCCATACAATGGTACTATGCAAAATGGGACACGGTAGGTGTGGAGAAAATGACGGCAACAGTACGGGGGTCATTGAGGAACTTTAGCAAAGTTTGGTCCCCCTTCATAAATTACGCTATCAAGGACATTACACACCTATACATCCCAAAGAGACTGAGGGCGCAGGGGATACTAGAGGAGGAAGAGAACTGAGCTACAACTAACAGGACGCAAGGGTCTGCTTGCAGGAAACTTGTTGGGGGCTAGGTGGGAGGTGTGGAGGACAGGCGTTGCAGAGATTACAGTATATAATGTTGATTGAAAAATGTGCTATGCAAGAGATTATATGAAAATTTAAAGTTAATGACGTATGTAAACAATGTTGAGAAAATAAGTTTGGTTTTAAAATAATTAAACTGTCCATCCATAAGCTTTGTGTTATGTAGAGGGTATTGGTCGTTTTGACCGAATCTAATGGCTCGCATGAACCATTAGGTCTAAAAATGCTACCACCAAAGGTTCGAACACCAAAATTTCGATCCTTAGGTGGTAGCATTTAAAAAAAAAAAACGCGGGCTGCGGGCATCTCAACCCCCCCCCCCATCACCACGCTCACTATACTTTATAGTATAGTGAACTGGGGTTGCCGGGGCACCCCCACAGCCTTCCGTTAAAAAGAAAAGGACCCTGCAGCGCCGGTTCCCGATCACGGAAGTGAAAGGGAACTGGCGCTGCAGGGACCCAGCGTGAAGAAGAAGGTAAGTGGGGTTTGTTTATGTTGGGGGTGTGGGTGGGGTGTGTTTAGGGTGTGGTTGGGGTGTGTGTTATGGGTGTGTTGTGTGTGTGTGTGGGTGTGAGTATGCATGTGTGTTCGTATGGGAAGGGTGCAAACTTTTGGTAGTTCGCACCTTTCTCATTCGAACGTTCCGACCGCGGCTGAGTTTGCCGTGGCCGGAACTTGGAACCAATGTACAGTTAAAAAGAAAATGTGCATCGGCATGTACACGATTCCAAGAGTTCATCAATTTGCTTATTGGGAATATACATTTGCACAATTTGACATAAAGTGCCCAAGGATATGGTGGTTGTATACTCTCAAGATCATTTTAATTCCCCAACTCTCTTTTGTAAAAGCAATAGATTCCTGCTAACTGCTTTGCTGGCACCACTCATATAGACTTTTACTCTGTACATCTCCTTCAACAAATGTTTTTGCTTGTTTGTGATAGTACTACGATTTTCCCAAATATCCATTAGACCAAGCACTGCAGCTGTTTCCCCTAGAGGTTGGATACAAGAAAGTGAAGTTCCCAAGCTTTGGGAACTCCTGTTCCCTGCACACTATTTTAGGACTATAAACGCCAAACAATTCTTTATAAGGTATACATATAACATTTTGTAGAGAGTAAATGGTTAATCGTTGATCATTTATCAAAGAAATTCTTCTTGGCATCCAATTTTGTTGTCATGAAATCGACAAGTTTTAATGTAAAACAAAATCCAACGTGTGTTGAGAAAGAAATTCTCTTCTTTCAGGGGTTTATTCCTTAGCAAGTGCTGAAAGCATCAGAACGAACTGATGCAAGTAACGAGTTGCAGAAATCATTCAGTTATTACAGTTGTTTATAGTGTACACAATATTTTGAGTGCAGATGCACCGTGGGCTTGATAAGTCACCTCATATATGTAAAGTTCCAAATGAAATCTTGGAAGTGGGTGTATAACCAGTAGTCATTTCTTCTATACTTCTTGGAAAAAACAGAAGCATCTGTTAATAGAGAAGAAACCAATGTCTGGTTACTGTCCAAATGAATCTCACCAACAGCTGGTTAAGTGCTACAAGTTAACAAGTGGACTCCTTACCCATATACGGATCTTAGAGTCTCAAATAAAATTATGTCATGCTACCACATGGGTACTTCTGTGCACAAATCAAAAAATCCCTATCGGATTAAAACAGAGTAATGACCACTTAGTCATAGTGTACATGCAATTGTGATTGCCAATACGGATTCACACTAAAATCGGAAAAAGTCCTCACCTAATTATGTGTCTGGTGAGGATTGTGACCGGAAGATGTTGTCTCTAGGTTATTCCAATAGAAGTAGGTAAGGGGCATCAAGTGCCTAAATAGTGAAAAATAAGACGAGAAGGGCACTGTGACCTTAGTTTGCTAGACAAACCCACAATGTCACACTACTGCATGGGAGCTTTAGTGCATAAATCAACAAATCCCTCTTGGGGGGAAAAAAGTGATGAAAAAACCACTAAGTCCTAGTATAAAAACAATTTTGGTTGCCAATAAGGATACAATAAAATTGGAATAAGACCTCGCCTAATGATGTGCCGGGTGAGGGATGTAAACCAAAGCTGTTTATTCTAAGGTATTCCAATAGAGGTAAATAAGTGGCACCAAGTGCCTAAATAGTTAAATAGTGAAAAAATAAGACAATGAGGGAACTGTGTCAATAGTTTGCTAGACAAACCCGTAATGTCATGGATTGTTCAGTCTATGTATTAAAGTGGTTTCAGCTAGATAACTCTTGGGTCTGCAGAGCCCCAAGAGAAATTCAGCCGCCTCCAGCACCAACAGAAATGCCTGTTCACGGCGGCTCAAGATAGCTGCCATTTTAGTCAATGTGCACAGCAACGCAAAGATGTCATTATGTCTCCTGTTGCATGCGATAATGTGAAAGAAGCAGAGCTCTAGCCCCACTGAATCCAATATGTAGTTGTAGAAGTCAAAAATCACCAATAGTTGGTGAGTAACTAAGAATCAAGCAGTTAATCATTTAGGCAATGCTGCGTGCTGTAAAGATAGAAGTGACATGTCACTATAAGAGAAGCAATGTCATCCATGTAAACAAATAGCAAGTGCCACCATTTTAGTCGATGTGCACGGCAACGCAATGATGTCATTCCGTCTCTTGTTGCGTACAATATTGTGAAAGAAGCAGAGCTCTAGCCCCTCAAATCAAATGTGTACTTGTAGAAGTCAAGTCACCAATAGATGGTGAGTAAATATGCATGAAGCAGCTAAATGTTTAGGTAATGCTGCGTGCTGTTGAGATAAAAGTGACTGATGTTGCTACAAGAGAAGCTATGTCATCCATGTAAACAAATAGAAAGTAGTGAGGAACCTGTGGGCATTCTCCCATCTGTTCCCTGTAAGGGAGTCATGATATCACAAGTATGACACTGACACAATAGATTCAATTTCAAAACCTTTATTCAATTTCCGGGGTTTGGAAAAACTCCTACTTTGCCCTACAGCTAGGATGGGAGTAGTCTCTTCCATCAAATAATAAACAAAACACAGTCCTAGTCAGTCCTGGTCAAATGAAAGATGGCCTATAGTAACAAAACCAAATGCCTGCTCTATCTCTTATACAAAACGTGTGTAAAGGGGAATATGTATGCAAAGGAAAATCAGCGCTGTACCATAAAGAATCAATGTGGCTGAGTTCGCTCTCCTTCCCACGTTAGACAGCACACAGTCAGGTGGTCCACATACACAGGATGATGCGCTCTGGCTCAGGTTCTCAAAACAAAGGCATTTCAAAACGTGGATCGAGGCCCGCTTGGCCTTCCATGTAAAATTCACTTATTCCAGCTCTCAAACGTTCCTTCACAGCTCAACAAAAAGTTCACACAGGTCTCCCTCCGCTGGACTCGGATCTTTCAATCACAGCACTTGCAGGGGTTTCCTTCCCCGAGTTTAATTCACCTTCTTTAGGGGTTCTCTTACCCTAATTGATCACACTTTGTCTCCCTATGTCGGATTCAGACCTTTTCCTAATGTCGAAGACTTTCGAATGTGCGAGGCTTCTGCAATAGACTTCCACAGGTCCACTACGGCTTTCCCTTTAGCTCAGACTCTTTTGTTATTTGCCCTCTCTTGGTCTCGGTAGTTCAGTATCACAAGCACACAAGTTCAACTTTCACCTGTTCACTTCCCCTTTGTTTGGGGTTATTATTCATGATCGTTAGCATTTTTAGAGTGTATTCACTTTGTTGCTTTATAACAAAACAATTCACCTTTCTCTGAGACTTTGGAGTGGGCTACTTTCTCTCGCAGGACCACTCCGTTACTCAGTATCGTTGGCTTTACAGTTATCGGTAATTAAAAGTTCCCCTCAGGTCTGCCTTAATTTCGTGTTTCATTCACACGCATGCAGCCTTTAATTGTGAGATATACTGTTGCACTTTCAATCTTGTCTGAACACACACTGACCTTTCATGTCGCTTGCCAACTCACCGGCTGTGTGCATTCCTTTCTTGTCTTTACTGTTTAATTTCACGAGTCAAGGTTAATACCACAGGCTTGGCCTCGCCTCCCCAACTCTGTTGTTCACCCAGGAGGGTCTCGGGCATCCTGGAAACACAATGCAGTCTTCTTGTCTGGATTTGGCATTTTCCACATATCTTTCACGGCTCTTCAGGGGCAGCGACCTCCTGCAGGGATCTCCAGGGATTCTCTACCCT
This sequence comes from Ambystoma mexicanum, assembly GCF_040938575.1. Classification (NCBI taxonomy): domain Eukaryota; kingdom Metazoa; phylum Chordata; class Amphibia; order Caudata; family Ambystomatidae; genus Ambystoma; species Ambystoma mexicanum. The sequence goes on along the minus strand of NC_090929.1, from coordinate 982,219,181 downwards.
TTGCTCTCGTCCCTCTCTGTCGCCCTGCTCCAGTAGGCTCACCCTTACCCGGAAGTTCTGCTCCTTCTCGTGTTCCGCCTTGCTCTGAGTGTCTGTATGTTCCGTTTTTTATCCATGTGGGGAGAGCTAATGGGTATCCGTTGTATGCAATTAAAGCCAAATACCTGACTTTGCCTGACCCGATTAGCGGGACATGTCCACTGAAATGTGTAAGGGTTAGCCTCTTTACTATGTCGCCCTCTTCCTTGGCCCATTGTTTGTGTAGAAAAGGGGGGAGGTGGGACGTTGGAGGATCCTATAAAATAGGATAAGTCATGGGTACGGGAAAAGGAGGAATACCACGTCTCACCATTGGTTGCCTCACCCCCACTCCCTGAAGAACCCTCACCCAGGTGATCCTCCCGCACTGGTCCATGCCCAGGGTCTGGATCCAAAGGCGATGGCCTTGCCCTGGCCACCTGAAAGAGAGATCCCAGGGGACTAGCAGGCGAGACACCCTTGGTTTCTCACATCCCCTTGGGTCTTCCACTCAGGTGGCCAGTGAAAGGCCATCACTTTTGTATTCCAGCCCAGGTGGCGGATATGCGAGGGAGGATCACCTGGGTGGAGGGACCCTGGGGAGTGGAGGGAAGATGCATTTAGGTAAGGCATGGTATCTCCCTTTCCCTTGTCAGAATACACCCAACCCTCCCCCTACCTTTGTACGTTATTATCAGTCTTAGTCTCTCTCTCTCTCTCTCTCTCTCTCTCTCTCTCTCTCTCTCTCTCTCTCTCTCTCTCTCTTTCTCTCTCTCTCCCCCCCACATTCATGTTCCTTTAAGACTGGGACGAGGAAGAGGCATCTAGGAATAAAGCACACTTCCATTTGTGCACACCACTTTGATACTGAGACGAGGAAGAGGGCTGTGGAGCACCAATGCAATGGTCAGGCATGTCCCAATATTAAAGTTAACTATGGTCAGGCAAAGGACTTGCATCTGCAGCCCATTGAGAGGGTACAGATGCATAAAAGGAGGGACCAGCGAGAAATAAGGCGAAACCCGCCTGGGGAGAAGCACACAGCAATCCGACGAGGAGTAGGCTGGAGAGGAGCCGGTGAAAAGGACGCTGTTCCTTACAGGGGAGCGAGAAGGGCTCAGGGCCCTGCAGATCCCGTGTCTGTGTGTCCACAGATGGAGCTATGGGACACAGAAGACTCCAATGCGTAGCAGACTGCAGCAGCAAGGTTCGGAAGACTCCCAACAAGTAAAAGAGGAGTGAGAGAACACCAGAGAAGAAACCGAAAGCACCCGGAGGAGCGGCCGTACACTGGTGAGTGACAGAGAGGGAACACTCATGCCGGGGCGCTCTAGAGGCTTAATTTAGGCAGAGCAAAGATGCAGATCGGATGAAAACTTGTAATGAATGGGTCTGGAGACCGAGTGGAAGAACATTTAATACGGTGCACACTGCAAAGTACTTTTTGAATGATTGAATACCAAACTAAGGAAAAGATATGCAAAGTATATGAAAATACTGCACGAGTGAAAAGAAAGTGATGTGCATTTATGAATACAGTGAAAACAAGCAACAAGCATTGATGGACAATGTACAAGTATAAACAAAGTGAAAGCCAGTAAAAAGAGCTTGTGAACCAAGTGAGATACAAATGATGAGCACAATTGGATAGTGTGAAAGGAAGGTGGCGACAAGGAATAAAACCCACGAGTTGGGTGAATGTCACCCTGTAGCAGAGTCAAGAGACTGCAAGAAAAAACAGAATTGAACATGGAGAAATGACACAGGTTCAAAGAGGAAGCCTTTGTTGACGAGCAAGTCCAATGAGAGCAAGTAAACATAACCAAGTGCCAAAGGTTATCTTGCATGACCTGCAATGGGTGGACCGTGTGGTCCGACAACTGCACCTAGGCTGAGTAACCCAACTTGGAAAGTTAAGATGCTGAAGCTGTTTTGCCTAACAGGTGTTAAAGTGATTAAAGAAATAAGCAAGTGTCTTTTGGAGAGCCAACAGTGCTACATTGTGTCAAAGCCCAGAGTCTGTCTCTGCTGTCAATTGCCTGGAGGCAAACATTCTTTCACAAATACTCCGCTCCCTAGTGGAGCATTGCCAAGTGGGTGCAGGGTGTTTTGGAGAGCTAATAGTGCTACATCGTTGCACAGCTGAGATTTTTTCTATGCTGTTAATTGCCTGGAGGCGGACTTTCTTTCACAAATACTCAGCTCCCTAACAGAGCGTTGCAGAGTGTTTTGTGTTCTGTGGCTCTGCGTACTGACTCTCTGGAAAGGTTTTGCTTACTCCAGTATGTTTTGAAAATCTTGTCAAGATTGAAGACTGCAACTGTAAGTGCTTTTCCCTCTGTCTCTGTTAATATAACTTCTAAAGGAGCTGGGTCCTACCGCTTGAAAATAACAGGCAAACAAGGTGACAATGCTCTCTGTCTAATGAGTGGACAGTATTTGTTATATTCTAACTGTGGGTAGTGGTGTCTACAGGGTTACGTGAATTTTCCTTTACCGCTGGAGCCAATTACCTGCAGTCCTCTTTTCCTGGTGAAAAGTTTTCATCAAGGAATGGCTCCAATGTCATCACGCACCGGCTTGAGAAGCCAGTCACGACCTGCTTGTTTTAACCAGCAGGCGATTTCAGCAAGCAGTACCATAATACGTTATCAATCCAGTGTTTTTCATGCCCCTGAGGGTTCTGGATCAACTGCCTATCCAAATGAGTCCTGATCCAAAGGAAGGAGGAAACAATCCTTTAAATCTGTTTACTCTGCATAAATCCAGTCTTCAGCCAACTTTATCACCTGTAGCGTGTCAGAGGATTACTGACTATTTTCCTAAGTCCTCGGGCACTAGTACTGAAATTATATCTATTGTGCCAATTAGAGTGATCGGTACGCTGGACTGCACGCAAATGAATGACTTGAACGATCTGAGTATCATGGAGTATGCAGATTCAATGATTCAGGGAAATTAATATTGTGCAGTAGAGAGCATGGCCCAACAAACCTGCGATGTGTCCCCTACTGACCTGAGTAATTTTTGGGAACAAGTTGTGGGACACCAAAACCCTTAGAAGAGGATGATTTGCAAGATGACGGCGCTATTCATCACACCCTAAGGGAGGTTGATTAACGAATATTTCGAAGGGATTGTGTCCTCCGACGTATTCCACATCTATGACTTGTAATGTCCACAGCTGTACACTTCGAAAACCTTACAGCAGAGGGCGTCTTGTGTCGATGGCGTCGAGCCGATGTCCCTCAAGGTTAAACGTCACCGGATGTTATATATAGGACGCACAGTGCCCGTTGCCTCAGTTCTGTTTTTATCCGACAGCAAAAGTTTATACTTCGTGAAACTCTGCGCTTTGTGGATTGATCGATCTCTTATGATGTCTTATTTCTTCGACCCCTCTGACTCCAAGGTCCGGGTTCAAGACTTGCCGGGAATGCAAGTCCAAGATGTCGTTGACCGACCCGCACCGTATTTGCTTATGGTGCCTGGGTGAGTCGCACAACACCGACGACTGCTCTAAATGCCAGTCTCTAACAGCCAAGGCCTTGCGTGAAAGAAAGGGGAAGCTCCGTGCAGGTAAGCCCTCAAAGTCCCGTAAATCCGGATCAAAGTCTAGGGTTTCCACCGACGACTCGAGGGGCGACTCTCTGCATCGGGGGGGGAAGCTCAAGGTTCTCGGTCCCGGAGTGGTTCCCACCATTCCTCGTCCTCGCGGCACTCTCGGAAGCGCCGGCACCAATCGCCTTCCCTGTCCTCTTCGGAGGATGGTGCCGTGTGTAAGGTAGCCTGTCCCATGAAGTCCTCGACTCCGGAGGAGTGGGTGGCTTTTAAAGAACAAATGTTGGCAATTTTCCAGTGGCAAGGCACGGTTCCTGTCGCACCTTCTCACGAAGCCGGAAGAGAATGTTCTCGATCCGCGGCTCGCGAATCACACCGGGAACCCTCGAGGTCCCGTGCGGACAAGAGCAGTCGCAAGAGACATGTGTCCAGGTCTCGGTCCTTGTCCCCTGCAGGACCGTTGCAGCCTGTGGAGGTACCGACGCAGGAGTCCACTCCCTCGGCGCCAGCCCAGTCGGATTCGGACGATGCTTTACCGTCCTATCAGCTCACGCCTGTGGCGGCGTCGACACAGAAGTTCTCAGTGTCAACACCCGCGGCACGGATTCCGGCTTCGAAGCCCTTGGCGGGCTCGACGTCTATGTTCTCGATGCCCTCGGCGTCAATGTTTTCGATGCCTTCAGTGTCGAGGCCCTCGGTGCCATCAGCGTCGAGGCCTTCGGCGCCCTTGCCGTTTTTTTGGGGGTAATGTGTCTGAGGAGTTTCATGGGGCTTCCTCTATGCCTGGGAGGCCAGTATTGGGCCCCAGGCCCTCTTCTGTCACTTTGGCTGGGTTTTCTGAACCTTTGCCTGACATATTTGAAGAGAAGGAAAGGTCAGAGATTGAAGACCCTGCTTCTCAGGATGAGGCTCCGAGATTGTTGGCTGACAGTCCCTTGGAGGAGTTGCGGCTGACCCTCCATGATGCCATTGGCCTGGATCCTTCTCCGGAAGTTGAGTTTGGTAGGCCTGAGCCGGGGGCTCATGCAGACTCTTCCTACAGGCGGTTCATGTCTAGGGTTGCTGAATACCTGGGGTGGTCCAGTCCTCCTGAGGATTTTATTGAGGATGACCTTACTGACATCAATGACCAAGGTCACCCCTCTTACCCGGTATTGCCCTTCCATCTTACATTGCAAAAAAGGGTGTCATCGGCTTGGCAGGCCCCGGATTCACTTCCGGCGGTCAATAAGAATTTGTCGAAAAAGTACCGCCCATCTGTTAGTGACCCCAGCTATTTGTCTACTCACCCCACTCCAGAGAGTTTGGTGGTGCAGGCGGCTACGGCCACCTCGAGGCAGCAGGCGTACCCTACCATCCCTCTGGATAGGGACGACAAGCGCTTCGACGGATGGACTCGGAAGGTCTTTTTTTCAGGGAGCATGGCACTGAAAGCTGTCAACTCCACATGTGCCTTGGCAAGATTTACACACACTCTGTGGAACTGTGCGTCCTTAGCAGCTGAGCATATTCCCAAGGGGGAGGAAAAGGATGGCTTCCTAGCCCTCGTGCGTGACGGCAAGGATGCTATGTGTGAATCCCTTCAGTCGGGTTTGGACACGGCAGGCTGTGTCAGCCGGTCCATGACTGCGAGCACCGTCCTGCGCAGGTTTGCGTGGTTGCGGAAGTCGGGGTTTGCTCCTGATGTGCAAGCCCGTCTTCTGAACATGCCCTTTGATGGCGTTCATTTATTTGGCAGCAAGGCTGACAAGAGCCTTGAGGGGTTGCAGACCTCCAAAGCTGCATCAAAGCCTTTGAGCGCTGCAGTACGTCAACCTCTGCCATTTTTTCGTTTTATGAGACAGCAATGGAGGGGAGGTTCCTTTCGTTTCTACTCCTCGTTTGGTAGATCGAGAGGAGCTGCCAGTCAAAGGGTCCAACATAAGGGTACCCGTGGTGAACGAGCTCAGTCATGAGGCCATGTCACATGGTTCGCCAGTTGAGGGAAGACTTGTGCAGCATCTTGGAGAACGGCGTGCCATTACTTCAGATGTGTGGGTTCTGGATATCATAGCCCACGGCTACTGCCTTCCCTTCCTTCAGCGGCCTCACGACAATCCACCGGAGAAGCTCTCTTTGAAGTGTACGGATCCGCTCCTTGCGCAGGAAATCCTATCCCTGCTGGAGAAAGGTGCCATAGAACTGGTGCCTGTAGCGGAGAGGAAAGAGGGATGGTATTCCCCTTAATTGTTTATCCCCAAGAAAGACTGGGGATTGAGACCCATCATAGACTTGTGTTGGTTGAACAAGCTTCTAAGGAAGGACAAGTTCAAGGTGGTCATTCTTTCTCAAGTCCTTCAGGCCCTTCAACTTCAGGATTGGTTGGTGTCTCTGGACCTCAAGGATGCTTTCTTTCATGTGCCGATTCATCGCAAGCACAGGAAGTACCTGAGGTTCACGGATGGCGACTCGCACTTTCAGTTTCGGGTCCTGCCATTCGGATTGATCACCGCCCAAGGGTCTTCACCAAGCTGATGGTGGTTGTGGCAGCGTACCTCAGGAGAGGGGGGATTCACGTCGACCCCTACCTGGATGATTGGTTGATCAGGACGTGTTCTCCCGAGCAAGCCCTGGATCATCTATCCATCACCTGCCATTCCCTTCACAAGCTGGGCTCCTCCCTCAATTTAAAGAAGTCGCATTTGACAGTGCTCGACATGTCACCGGGGCAGTGTTCGCCTCCCCAGGTGAGGGCACATCACATTCTGCAGATGGTGGACAAGTTTCAACGTGCCCAGAGTCTCCCGGCTTTCGAATTCTTAAGGTTGCTCACCCTCATGGAGTCCTGCATTTTTTTGGTGCCAGAGGCCAGACTGCGGATGAGATCCCTGCAGTGGGCTCTCAAGATGCAGTGGACGCAGTTCTCTGGCAAGATGTCTGATCCCGTTCAGAGTCCGCTCTCGGTCGCCCAGGATGTTCTATGGTGGGCCGACAAAGGAAATCTGATGAAGGGGGCACTGTTTTGGCAACCGTGGCCAGAGGTGACGATCGTGACGGATGCATTCCTCACAGGATGGGGCGCTCATGCCAACGAGTTGACAGCCAGCAGCCCTTGTTCCCCATCGGAGTCCAGACTCCACATCAATCTGTTAGAGCTGAGAGGAAAACTGTCCTGATTATAACAGACAACACAGTGGCCATGCATTACCTAAACAAAAAGGGAGGGCGGCAGGGTCGCGCCCGTTGTGCCGGGAGGTGATGCAGCTCTGGTTCTGGGCCATCCAACAGGAAATCTCGATCTTGGCAGTTCATCTGGCCGGAGACGAAAACATGGCGGCGGACGCTCTGAGCAGGCAGAGCACGCTCTCTCATGAGTGGGAGTTGGCTCAGGAAGTCCTTTTGGAGATCTTTGCCCTTTGGGGAACCCTGCAAGTGGATCTCTTCGCCATCAGTGTCATCCGGAAGTGCGAGAGATTCTGCTTGCGGGAATTTCCAAGAGGAGCCTTAGGGGACACGTTCGTGGTGCAGTGGTCCTTCCCACTCTTGCATTCGTTTCCTCTGGTCCCCGTCGTTCCTCAGGTGTTGCGGAGGTTAGAGGTTCGGTTCCCGAATGATCCTCATTGCTCCGGATTGGGCCAGGAGAGCATGGTACCCGGCCCTTCTCGACATGTCCATCTTCCCTCCACGCCGTCTTCCCTACCAAGACAATCTGCTCTCATGGGAGGGGGGGGGTCAGGTTCTCCATCCAGAGGTCGGGTCTCTCAACCTTCATGCTTGGTATCTGAAAGGTTGAGATATAAGGATTGGGACCTCCCGGATGACGTGATGGAGGTGTTGCTTTCGACCAGGCGGCCCGCAACAAAATCCCTGTACCGTTGTCCTTGGCGAAAGTTCTGCGATTGGTGCAAGGGTCAGAATGTGGATCTTTTCCAGTGTTCCATTCCAATGTTGTCTTTTCTGCTTTCTTTAGCCCACAGGGGCCTTCAAGTGGGGTACCATTAAGGGTTACCTGGCGGGGCTGTCTACATTTAAGCACTCATCTGAAGAGTGGTCTTACTTTAAAATTCCTTTGGTTTGACCGTTTCTGAAAGGACTCTCTAATGTGTTTTCACCGTCCCCTTTCCAGGTGCCGGGTTGGGATTTGAATTTGGTTTTAAAGTTTCTGATGAGAGCTCCGTTTGTGCCCTTACATTCTTGTCCGTTGAGACTGTTGTCTTTTAAAACTGTGTTTTTGGTTGCGGTTATTTCCGCACGCAGGGTGAGTGAATTGCAGGCACTCTCTGCCAAGCCACCCTTTACTGTTTTCCACAAGGACAGGGTTGTCCTGCGGGTGCAACCTTCTTTTCTTCCAAAGGTTGTGTCTGAATTTCATTTGAGCCAGAAGGTGATCCTTCTGGCTTTTTATCCTCCCCGCATCCTGGTAAGGAAGAGGAGAGGCTCCATAGGTTGGATCCTAGGAGAGCTTTGAGCTTTTATCTTTCACAGATGTCCCGGGTCGGTCAAAGTGGACGATCAGCTCTTTGTAGGTTATGCTGAACACCGCTTGGGTCAGGCTGTTTCCAAACAGACCTTGTCCAGATGGATTGTTTTGACTATCACAGTGCTACCGGTTGGTGGGGAAGGACCCTCCGGTAGGCTTACGGGCTCACTCTACTGGGGTGTGGCTGCCTCCACTGCTCTACAAAGGGGTGTTCCTATTCGGAATATTTGTGAAGCAGCCACATGGGCCTCAGTCCATACGTTTGTAAAACACTATTCCCTGGACTCCATCCATGGGCAGGATTTGGCCTTTGGTAAGGCAGTCCTCTATTCAGCCATTTGATTGGGTACTCTTAAGTTTTACAGGCTAAATTCTTTCCCTCCTTTGTAGTGTGTTACTGCTTTGGGAGTCTGTCATAGATGTGTAATACCTCGGAGGACACAATCCCTTCGAAGAACAAGTTACTTACCAAACTGGTAACGTTCTTTCGATGGGATGTTCCTCTGACGTATTCCACATCGCCCTCCCAACCTGCCCCTCTGGATAATTTCCTCTGTGATTACAGCTTCCATTTCCGCAAGGCTGTAGACTGTTATACTGACAGGAGACTGGTGTCTCACGTTCTGGGGAAAAAAATAAACTGAACTGAGGCAACGGGCACCATGCGTCCTATATATAACATCCGGTGATGTCGAGCTTCGACGGAGGCCCTCGAGGGACATCAGCTCGACACAAGACGCCCTCTGCCGAAGTGCACAGCTGTGGACATTACATGTCATAGATTTGGAATACGTCGGAGGAACATCCCATCGAAAGAACGTTACCAGTTTGGTAAGTAACTTGTTTGTCTCGCGTATCCCACTGTGCCTGCACTTAATATGGTTCTTGGCTCCTTTGTCAACTTATACGATAACATTTGGAACGAAGTAAAGGCTCATACCGTGATTTTGAGTGCAATTAATGTCACCGTGGAAGATCTGGAATTGAATTTAGGGCACATTTCCCCAGATTGCTCATCCCAATATATGCCCTCCTGGTGATTTAGGACCAAATGTTCTTAATAATACCCCTATATTTCTTTGTGGCGAATCGTGTGAACCTGTGCTTAATCCAACTTCATGAACAGTTCCTGTTACTGTACGTGAGGAAGTCTTTGTCGTTAATGATAATATGGAAGCTGTGGTTCATCCTGTTTTACCCAAAGATGTTTCAAGAGCAACATATATTGGGAAGGAAGGGGGAAAAAATGGTAATAACCTCGACTAACTTGGGGTTTATACAGAAGAAGTCTAAATATCAAAAGTTGGTGAAAAGAAAAAATGTCTGTTCTCGCAAATTTTTGAGAAATCTTAGTATTCCAGAGTCCATGAAAAGGGCTCAAACCGGGCGAATAAAAGTTCCTCCAGTAATTACTCCGATATTCGAGGAATATATAAGCACTCAAACTACAGATACAGAAGTCAAAAGTGGCAAAACTCTAAAATTTCGAACCTTTTTGTGGACTTTCTTAAGAAGGAACGAGTATTAAATTGGATATAGGGATTCAAACTGATGTGAAACAGGTTAATTTTGAGGAGGGGAATGCCATGTACAATCATTCTCTAAACCCTTTAGGTCCAATGCTTTCCTGTCCCACCCCCTGTATTACGATGATAACTAATGAGCCTGTCCCTTTTTTGCTTTTTTGTCCACAAGCCTTTAATCGCACGATCCAGTTCTCATAATATGGTTGGATGTAGTTTGACTGGCACCTGGAAACACTTCTTCCGTATGGGCACCATACAAATGCTCAATAAATAAATAAAATCCCCTTTGAGTGATCCTCCGAATATTGGCTTTTTAAGCAAACGGTGTCAGCTGAAAAGTGTGAAAGCTAATCATTCTAGTGAGTTCCCGCACTGTGATAGGAAAAGGAGGGATACTCACATTAATGTGCCCATCCATCAGGCTTTTGAAAGGTAAGGTGGAACTAGTGTCCAACTCCGCCTTCCCGGTATAGAAAGTAATAAACCTTATAGTATATTAAGGCAGGCCAGATGTTTTGATGTAATAAAGAATGTAGACGAAAACATGTCCCTACGAAATTTAAATGTAAAAATCTCCTATAAGGCCACTGGCAGCAAGAGAATACTGCCGGTTAAACTAGTGGTCTCCAGCACACTGGTAGATAACTTTCCAGTCTGCTCGAAACTTAGCAATGTCCCAAAAATATTTTCTAAGATTCCAAGTGTGAGTCCCTTGTCCTTGGTTGATATTGAGACTGTGGAATTTCCCGACCGAGGAAAACAGATCGCTGTATACTCTATTTTGGCTCCAGACTGGTGAAAGATTTACTCAGAATGTGCAAATCAAAATATGCCTGGTTTTAAAATTAACCAATGGAGTGAGTGTGCTGGCGATAATGTGGGTTTGCAGTGAATATCAGGACAAATGCCATGATTCGAAGGCCTGAAATGACATCTCCTTTGTGGAATAGGAGCGGACGATGATGATATTGGTGCCTTTTGACTTTGTTTGCAATTGGGAAGATCTAAAGCTAGTCTTATGGAACACACGGGGGAGTTTATCTGTTGTCTAATGTTGATACATGGACACCCTTACGAGAGTCTAATTGCTTGCTTTTCCAAGAAGCATATCTTATTTGCCACCCACCCCCCTGTACTGGATGATTTCCAAGTCTTCTCTCAACCTGCTAAACTGAGTAGGGAGGGTCGGCATGCTGGGGGCCTAATTATTGCTATTGGCAGCAGTCTTGAGCTAATAGCTGAAGAAATCTCTAATATGCCATATGGTGTATTGGCAGTTGCCCTTTCTAGGCCCAGAGATCCAAACCATTTTTTATTAATATCTACTGACATAGAGAGAGGTCTACCCTTTAGTTGATTTTCTTCGAACTGTTACGGTAGGTATAGGATTGTGGCAAACCAAAGCTGAGAAGGGTCATATCATTCTTGCTGGAGATTTCAATGCTAATTTTTTGTTGCCTGACTTACAGTGTGAGCCTTGGGACATTTCATCAAATTTGGTAGCCACCAATTTATAATCCCAAGCTGGCAGGATGTGGCATCTTGCAATGTCCTCTTTAGGGCTTCATCCAATGAACGGCAGGATTGGGGGAATTGAAAGTAATCAGCCAACTTGGCATCGTGGTAATAGTGCATGCGTCTTGGATTACATCTTTGTGGACCATCTCTTGCTTCATTGCTGTTCTGATTTCAAAATCTTGAAAAATACCTGGAGTGATCACTGCATTTAGAAGGCCAACTTCAGATTAATGCTAAAGACAAGATTGGAGAGTGGACATAAAGATTTGAAGGTAAATGCACAGAGAAAATCCTTGCGATCACCCTGCAACATTGGGATCCTGAACGATAACTTCAAGTGGGTTATGAAACATTCTTAGTTAGACTGGAAAATTGAAGTTTTTAATGTGGTGCATTTTGACACATCAATTGAAAATGTAGTGGATACAGTGTTAAAGAATCCAACCGTTAGGTCTGGGAGGAAGAGGAAACGGCACCTACATGTTTTTGATGATTATTTAGCTGCTGATTATTTAGCTGCAGAAAAATGATCTGTGAGGCGGATTATTAGGGAAATTAATAGCTCCAGTGAATCAAGGGATATACAGTCGACTAAATGTAAAAAGGTGAAGCAAAGATATGAACAATTTTGCAAATCAAGACGTGCAATAATAATGCGGAGAGATGCTTAAAACATGCCCTAGGCTCTTATTAAAAAGATTTTAGTGCATTTTGATCTTTAGTGAATGGGCAAGATGCTTCTCTTGTCAGTCAGTTGAATACTGTTCCAGAAACAGAATGGGTTATGTTTTTCAAGGCTCTGTAGGCTCCAAGTATGGAGGATCTGGATTTCTTAAACATCAATCCTCAGAATAAAATTACTACACACTGTCCTATTCGTATTGAAGTTGAAAAGGTTTTAGAGTTAATAGTTAATAAAAGCTAGTCACAGCTCCAGAGCCTCCGGCCCTAATGGACTTACAAATAATACACTAAAGGCCGATCCTATTAATTGGGCAAATGTTTTAACAATTCTTTTTAGAAGTATTGTAACTCTTGGTACATTTCTGAAATCTTGGCATTCCGCCTGCATGGTGCCTATTTTCAAGAGGGGTGCAAGATCTAATCATAAAAACCAGTGCCCAATTTCCCCAATTGACGCGGATAGTAAAATGTTTGCATCCCTCCTGCTTCAACATCTGGAAACGTGGGCCCCTTCTACTCAAAGGTTAAAATCCAAACTGTTTTTTTCGAAAAGGTCACTCAACCAAACTTAATGGGTTGCTTTTAAGAGCTATCCAAGAAATTGCTTGGTTAGATTTGTCCAGTTTTACTTATGCAGCTTTAGTGGATCTTTCGCCGGGCTTTGATAGTGTGGAACGTAGAAGAGACTGGTGGAGATTAGAGTCTTGGGGACTTCTGTACGGTCTACTAAAGCTACTTATTGGTCTGCATGAGAACTCCAGTATTTAAGTTCGATTGGATAGAGAGGGCACCCTTTCCAGAAGAATTCTGTCTAAATCAGGTCTGAGGCAGAAGTGTGTTTTGGCCCCTGCCTCTTTAACTTGTATCTATCTGATATTAATGAATATTTGATAACTGCTGCTTTTATTACTCCAAAACTGGACGCCCTTAAGATCACATGGATCGCTTATACAGAAGATTTCCTGCTCTTTGATCATTCTCGGGTTGGATTGAGGAGACTTCTCAGCATATGCAAAGGACAATTGGCCCCTAATTAACTTGTCTAAGACCAAAATCCTGGAATTCTCTAGGAGCAGGAAATGAGGGACAGCACTATGGTCATTTGAAAATATTATGCTTAAATCTACAGGAAGCATTGTCTTTTTGGGTTTTCACTTTTCAGCCCAGCAGACGTTCTGAAATGTTCATCTGGTGTTGATCCAGAAGGGGGCAGTTCTAACTAATTAAATGGTAACGCTCAATTGAAAATGTGGGCGGTTTTCGATTAGATCTGCAATACATTTTTATGAGGGAAAGTAGTCCCTAAGATTATATATGGACTGGAATTTTATATGGATATAGCTCTTAAATGGCTTGATCCTTTGGAAGCCATGACTTGGAGACATGTTTTGGGCATCCTAAATGCAGTTCCCTCAGCTGCAATAAGATATGTCTCCCTGAGAGCACGAGTGTACTGGAACTTCCTGACGTTATGCCGCAATTTAATTTCGCCTATTCCTAAATCCTTATATGAAGAACTGAAAACATGTATGAGTTTGAAATGCTCCGAGGGTGTTACAGCTAACTTTGTGGCACATTTGGGGGTGATTGGTGAACGTATCCTATGTAAACTGAGTTTGACTTTTGAGACACTGCTTAGCAACCCGGCTAAATTTAAAAACTTGCTTTACGATAAAGATTGGGTTGAGACAATCAAATGCTTTCATGGCTACCCCTCAATGAATCATTTAGCTCATGAATATAAGAGGGATATAATCGCCCTTTTTAATGCAGTTCCCCAATACCTTTTTATAGGTCAATCTTACTGTGAGATTTCGATAGGCACTGCTGCCAACCAAGGAAGCCCTTCTGAGGAGGGGTAAGATACCTCCTGCGGACGCGATATGCAGATTCTGTAAGAACGTGGACACAATTGAAACTATTAAGCATTTGGTTGTGCATTGTCCCTACTTGAATAGTCAGAGGATGAGTTATTTGGGAAACTGTTTTCATTCATTCATTGGAGAGATGAAGAAAATCTTTGGCAGCGCTGTCTGTACAGCGAAAATATGTCTGAGAGGTTGGCTGGTGCCGCATTTTTGAAATCTATTCATTTAAATATTTCTAATTAGTGCTTTAAGAATTTTTAAGCAGTATTTTAGCATTTTTATTAGAACATTTTAATATTTTGTTATAGTTTCTAGTAATTTTTGTAGATTTTAACGTTGAACATTTGATAGCCTAATGTATTTTTAACAGTGTGAAAAATTTGTTTTGTCTTCAAATATATATATTATCTTTTTCTCAACAGTTCTGTGTTGAAAGGTTTTTTTCTGTAAAGGTTTTTTAAACTATATACAATTAGGAAGCAAGCTATGTGAACTGTTGAAAAGCCTAAAAGGTTATAGAGTTGATTTGGAATCATTATTGAAAGCTGAGAGAGTTGTACTGACTGTGATTTTGAATCTAGAAAAGCTGCCTTCTTTGGGAAGGGAATCCCAAGACATTGTGAACTGTGTTGAACTTGCGGAAGGGAACCTCAAAGCCTTTTTATTGTACTGTCTTGAACTTTGGAACTCTGTTGAACTTGGGGACGGGAACCCTGAGGCCTTTTTGTGGCACTGTTTTGAACTTGGGGAGAGAGAAGCTGAAAAACAAGCCAGGAGCTGGAAGAAGCTCAGAACTTGATTTCGAAGACACGGTTTCTTTGGTTGCTGACCTCCCTACACATTATCTTTAGTTGTAAGGGCAAGTATAGGTTTTGGACACAGACATTTGAGTTGAACTGAATGACACAGACTATCCTTACTTTCTTTAAGAAGGGAAATCCCACCTTAGCATAGGGTAAATTAGGCATCCTGACATTTAAGAAATAAACAATTTTATTTTAGAAAAGTGAATCTGTTGCCTGTGTCTTACTTCATGATGCCTTCACAAACAGTATCATGAGTGGGATGCGGCTCAACCGATACAAGTTGGGGGCCCCTCAAATTTGAAAACTTGAGTACCAGAACATCTGACCCCCTCAGTAGGCACTAAGGCTCTATTGGGTTTGATATTTGTAGGAGTAGGGACAACTGTATTCCCCAAGTGAAAGGAGACTGATACCCATTGATGTGCTAGCTGGGGTTATAGAGCCAGACTAGAGGCGATGTTAAAGTGTTGTTACAGAACCTCGGAAAAGATCCCTTCCAAATACATCAAGGGAATACAATTGTTCAAGGGGTACTTGAGAGGGCAATGTTCCCTAGGATCAAAGAAGAAGCCGGTGTTAAGAAAGGAAGAAGGCATACTATGGCAAAAGGGAAAGTGCACACAGTTGCACTATGAACAACTCTGAATCTAACAACGTGTATATAATACCCAAGTCTTGTGTATATATGTAAAACCCAGGAACGTCAATAAGATAAAACAGTATTACCAATATAGGAAAAGGGATGTGGGGTAAACACTTAGGACCTCCTTATGACTGAAAGGAAAGTCGGCAAACTCTTTACCCACTATGCTCTTACAGATACTGACAGCGCTAAACCCACGTAGCGGGCAAGCAAGGACAGATTCTGTGAACTGACAATCTGTAGAATACTGAATAAGGCAATTATAAACAGTACTCACGAGGACCGGAAAGACCACTTGAATGTCAGTAATTTCACGAACCCTGTAGATCAAACAGGGACCCAGAAGGCTGTAAAAGCAAAGGGTTAAAGATAACAAAATACATAAACCCTAGTAAAAGGCAAGTCTGAATTGTGATAATAAATCGTGAGGAAAACTAAAAGGGGAACACTCTGAACTTGTAACAACAAAACCCACACCTAATAATCAATGGAAAATGAATGCGGAAGTGCAATGGAAAACATGGAGTGGAATAATAAATCGTGAGGAAAACTAAAAGGGGAACACTCTGGAACTTGTAACAACAAACCCACACCTAATAATCAATGGAAAATGAATGCAGAAGTGCAATGGAAAACATGGAGTGGAATAATAAATCGTGAGGAAAACTAAATGGGAAACACTCTGGAACTGGTAACAACAAACCCACACCTAATAATCAATGGAAAATGAATGCAGAAGTGCAATGGAAAACATGGAGTGGAATCTCAATAAAGTTGGATTAGGAGCAGGGAAAATGATATCACAAAAGGAAACCTTTCCCACCCAATCCAAGGAGAAAAGGCAGTAACTAATTCTACGAAAGTAAATAGTAATACATCATGCTTTTCAGTAACCAGGACAGCATAAAGGGACAGAAAACACCGGCAAACTGGGCTGCATCAAATAGTAAAGTACAGAGAAAGGCTGTCTGCAGACAGAGGAAGACAGAAAGGGAAATTCAGAAAGCATAAATCAAATAAGCGCATAAATCCGAAATCCAGGACAGAGGAACAGGACACAGGAACTAGTAACTGGGCACAAAGCTAGGAACAGGAACTAGGTACAAGGCATGGAACTAGGAACAAAACTGGAACTAGATACTTGGCACAATATCTATGAACAAGGAACTGGAACTAGGTACAAAGCACAGAAACTAGGAACAAGGAACTGGATATAGATACTTGGCTCAATATCTATGAACAGGGAACTGGAACTAGGTACAAGGCACAGAACAAGTACAGGAAACAGGGACTAGTCACAACAGGAACACTGCTACAATGACCAGCGCCGGACTGAAGCAAACTGAGGCTTTTAAAGCTGCTTAACGAGCACACCCCCAGGCGTGCTGCCACAGGTGTTGCCTATCCTCCTCCCAGCCTTGTGCTGCAAGGGAGGAGATGATGCAGTGAGCCAGGCATTCTGGGAAGCAAGAGGTGAAGCAGTGAGCCAGGCATTCTGGGAAGCAAGAGGTGAAGCAGTGAGCCAAGGCATTCTGGGAAACATAGTCATTTCATTTAAATAGCATGCTGGCTGCCAGGGAGGAGATGAAGCAGTGGGCCAGGCATTCTGGGAAGCAGGAGGTGAAGCAGTGAGCCAAGGCATTCTGGGAAACATAGTCATTTCATTTAAATAGCATGCTGGCTGCCAAAAACCAGGAATGGATCCGGAAGGGAAGTAACTGGGAAAATAAGGTTTTAACGCTCCCAATTCATCAGAACACTGTAGCATAGGGTTCGAAGGAAATGTCCAGTAAGGATTAAACCCCAGAACATGCCCCCAAGTGGCGGGGACGGGAACGAAGGGAGCGAGAACGGGAGCGAAGAGAGCGAGCCGTGACAGCCGGAAGGAGAAAACAGATGGAGGTACTCAGGGTTTCAGGGAGGTGGAGGATACACCTGATGCCACTCCAGGGCCTGAACTTAGAAGAGTCAGAGAAGAAGAAACTGAAACCCTTCCCTAGCCTTTGCTCAAAGGAAGGACCTGTTGGCTGAAGCCTTTTTACAGGGTACATCTGAACAAGAGGGCCATGAGAAAGGAGGAGCTTTTTTCTTTTTAAAACGTGGGCTCATTTATCGGGGAGATACTACTGCAGAAGGTTTAGTAAAAACTCAGCTGATTGTCCCCAAGAGTCATAAGCGAGTGCTCCTAGTAATAGCGCACTTACATTTGACCGGAGGCTATTTAGGATAGAAAAAGACACAGGCCAAAATCACTAATAAGTTCTACTGCCCAGGAATACATGCTGCCATTAAAAACTTTATCCAGGGGTAACGGCCCCCAGGGGGTGCACAGATGAGGGACGCGACATAGTGATCCTCTCCGCCTCTGACCCCCTTCTTGATGCAAATGTGCCCCCATTTGCCCCACATGCGTGGACCCCGTAACAAGATTTTACATAATAAGAACCAGAGGCAAATATCGTGCTAAAGAAATCGGCTGCATTTCAAGAGAGAAAAGCTGCTCCACCCGAGTGGCCTGGCGTGCCGAGAAAGTACGTCACCGCGGGCACACCAGCCCGCACTGAAGAGACTGACTTTTCGAGGCATACGGCTGGGCTAATTGACACCGAAACCCACGGAGGGTGCGGCATCCAGAAGGACGATGTAAGGTAGGTCGCCCTCCCCGATTCCGAAAGGGAGACTGTGCTGTCCATCCTGGCCCCACGGCAGCCGGCGTCACTGGCCCGAGCATCCCCATGGCACTGTGGTCACCAGATGCCGCCGGCCCCAGAGTGCACCATCTAGAAACCCCTGGTGCTTGGGAGGGTGTGCAGACCCTCACATCACCAGCGCTGCCCACGAAAAGCCTTCCACTGGCCCCGGGCACTAAGGAGGAACGTGTCCCAGGGAGCCGGTGGGGAGCATGGCACGGAACGAGGCACACAACGGGGGGGAAGCCGATCACCCAGGGCACAATACAGCAGAGGTTGGTTTGACTCTCCACAGCGCAGGAGCACCTGCGTGCGCCCGGGTCATCTGCTGGGGGAATTTATAGAGCGCACGTGCGCGTTGCCCTCAGAGCCGCAGCACATGGCCAGATATTCATTTAACCAGGGCTCGATTTACATATGTAAAGAACCGCTGAACCCAGAGTCTACGGAGATGGGAGGGGAATCCGGTGATTATGCGCCGGCCAGCACCGCACGGGTGACCCATTACCCCCTGAGGGGCACGGCGGAAACGCGGACTGTGTTTTCACCTTGGGTGCAGAACAATACCCAATCTCACCCCCCAGCTTGCGCTGCAGAACCCCTCAGCACTTGTAACACCACCTGAAGGCTGTGAAAATGATGTCCTGAGCACATAACAACGCAGTGGTACCACAGCAGGACACAGCGCCACTGTGTGCAAGCAACAACGTCGGTCCTGCAACCTGCTGCTCAACGGCCCAGTGCCACGTGGACACAACACAGGAGGAGGTGGCCCTCTTCCGAGAGGTGTGTGCATGCCTCACGGGCACATAAAGCCCATCAGGACCAGAGTCACGCTGAGGTTCAATCCCAGTATGTCAGGAACAACCAAGCTACTCTACTGAACAACTACAGAATACACATGGTTGAGAGACTCTCTAAAATACCATTATATAGCGCAGTAGACCCAAGCGACATCCCTGGAAGGGCTGACCACTCTGACCTCCAGAGAACCTTGAGGCGTTTGTCTGCCTACTTCACTGACTCTGAACCCAACGCTGACATTTCAAGGCGACCAACACTACAGCCTGTCAGCTGCGGAGCACCCACGCAACCACCAGTGGCTCGTGACCGACATTGAGTAACCAAAAGAGTCCTGGAACCAGTTTTAAAAATTTCCCCTGGGTGGTAACATCTGACCGTCCCGAGCAACCCTCCGCTCCCCCGAGCTGCACTTCCGAACGCAGAGCACAGTGTGCGTAGAAAAGCTTCCAGATACTGAACAGCAGGTGAGTAGCCAAAGACAGGAATATTGGTGTATGGAATACAAGAACAGACAAGCAGAATGTGCGTACCCATGCAAGGAAAGCAACAGTGAGCTAAACGAAGCAGCAACAATGGCAGCTGGGAGCCAAGACTCAATGGCCACCAAAGGGGATGTCGCATCACTGTTGGACGAAATAAGAAGCGTGCAAGCTGATATTGGAAACAAAGTGGACAAAATCACCAGTAGGATGGATAAAATGGAGGATAGACTCACGGAGATGGAGCACAACCAGTCATCCCTCAAAACTATTGAAACACTAATCGGCGTTCGACTAAGCAAAATAGAACGCCGGGAGGTGGACCTACTGTTGAAGATGGATGACTTTGATAACCAAGAGAGGAGGAACAACCTGTTTCTTTGGGATCCCAGAAAGAGAAGGGGAGACCGAAGGTGAATTGAAGAACACTATCCACCAGATCCTAAAACAGCTCTTCAATGATGACTCCATTGACGCCACAAAAATCGATAGACTTCACAGGGCTGGCGGACCGACCGGAGGCCCGAGGTCAGTCCTGGTTGGCTTTCATAATTACCCCGACAGGCACAAAATTCTCCAGAAAGCCAAAATGACAGGCACGATAATGATGGACGTGGCACGGATTACCATATACCAAGATCTTTCAACCCTAACCCTTGCAAAGAGACATTTATGCTTGCCACTAACCAAGTGGCTCAAAGAGAAAGGGACACGATACAGGTGGGGTTATCCATTCTCCCTCACGTTTTGAACTTGAGGGACAGAGGCATAAACTCATCACGGACTCGGCAATCAACAATGCCATAAAAGAACTACTAGGAGGAGAGGGGAGCCCCTCGGACAACCGGTCACAACCAAAAAGAATGCTGGATGGCAGACTGAGATCAAGGAGAAGGATTCCAGCAGCTAGAACATTTCTCAAACTTAATATACCCTCACCCAAAGCACCGTGAGGTAATGTCAACTTCTTGATGGGCTGACTGCGTGTGAGGATACTCACGCAGACTGACTAGTCAGATGGTCACCAGTGGTGAGTGGGATATCACTCCCAACGGCGTTGGGGAATACTGAATAAAGACTCACATACTACAAGAGCCCTAATGGGAGAAGATATCTCATATTATTGCATAAGCAGTTTGAAATGTTTGAAGTTCATAATGTTGTGGTTCACTCGTAAATGACTAGTTAGAGCACGGGGCACCCGATAATTTGATTTAATGAGAAGGTCGGGTTTGTAGACCTCACCGTGGCTCAGACTCGCCTAGCGACTAAAACTGGGCGAGACTGGGCGCCTCAAGGGAATAAGGGTATGGGAGGGAGAGGGGAGGCTAAAATGGGAGCACATAGGGGCAGGCAAGGTAGGAGCGACAACAATCTCCCTGCTGATAGAAATGGCTTGAGCAACAGTTGGTAATATAGGCTTGCATGACACATCCGATGAGCATAGCTGGTATACACGCACGTGACTGCTACATACACTACATATGGCGGCAATAACAGGAACCCACAAAAAGAACTTACTTTGCATATGCACGCTGAATATTAAGGGCTTAAATTCGCCCACCAAAAGATCCTTGGTTGCCAGGTAGTTCTGGAGGTCTAATTTTGAAATCGTAAAGAGACTCGATATCAAAGAGGCTGTGAGTGAAAATTCTCAGCGGCCTCGTAGGCAGTACACACTGGAGCTCCGGTATCCTTAAAAAGGCGGGAGAGGGAAACCTAATACGCAAGGGGCTACACATGATGGTTACGAAAACCTGGGTAGATGCAGAGGGGAGGGCACTACTGGTCACGGGATGCATAAAAAATACAAATCTCACCCTTGCAACCATTTACGCACCCAATCCGGGCCAGAAAAGATTCCTTCACAGAAGCACAGAAAGAATAATTGGCATGACGCATGGTCACCTCATCCTTGGAGGCGACTTTAGCACCTGGATGAACATGACCCTAGACAGACAAACCCGAGACGTCATGCAGAGCCTACCTCAGGTACAGGCTTAAGCAGACATCAGTACGACCCTAAAGTTTCATGGGCTCAATGATAGCTGGAGGTGTCTTCATCCACGAGACAGAGGCTTCACTTTTTAGTCTACCCCGCACAGCAACCTCACGAGGATCAATTACGCATTCATATCAGAAGGCCTGTTACAGATACTTACTAACTCAGACATCCACCCCATTGCATGGTCTGATCACGATATATTCGTGGATTTAAATTGGGAAGGTCTCTCACCCCCGAATTCGAAGTGGAGATGTAATGCATCCCTGTGGAAAGACCCAGTTTTAAAGGAAGAGATAAAAACTGAGATTAAGATTTTTTTTATAACCAATGACATAGGAGAAGTTAAAAAGGGATCTGTATGGGAGGCTGGAGGGGAGTCCTCATTAGATAAGGGGCCCGGAAGAAAAGAGAACCCTCACTCATAGAAAAGGGGCTCAATGAGCAGATAGGCACAGCTGAGAAGCTCGCACACTCCTCCCCTGATGACAGGTCTAAACACTTCATGGAAGCCAACGAGCTGAGGGAAGATCTGAGGGCGCTCGAGATAGGAAAGATAACCCAGAGCTTGCAATTTTTAAAACAAATATTTTATGAAAAAGGGGACAAAGCGGATGCCATTCTGGCCACTGTAGAGGGAATTCAGGAGACAAGTGCCACCTTCTATGAAGACTTCTACACTATTGACACGTCAGCCCCCACAGTGGACATAGACGCTTACCTTGAGGAATCCCGTCTCCCCTCATTATCCAATGTAGAAGCTGATGCTCTTGAAACATCAATTTCAGAGGAGGAGGGGCAGAACGCCATCAAACGTCTTAAAATGGGGAAGGCCCCAGGAGATGATGGCTTCACCCCAGGATTTTATAAACGTTCTCTTCGATCCTCACCCCCTTTCTGGTGACTCTTTAACGACATCTTGGAAATGGGCACAGCACCTCCATCGTTTGCCCAGGCACTCCTCAGTCATACCGCAAGAGGGTAGGGACCTGAGGCAGTGCAGTTCATATTGCCCCATATCACTTCTCAATATTGATGCTTAAATATACGCCAGAGTCATTGCGTCTAGACTGGAGCACAATTTGCCGAGACT
Organism: Ambystoma mexicanum; assembly: GCF_040938575.1. Classification (NCBI taxonomy): domain Eukaryota; kingdom Metazoa; phylum Chordata; class Amphibia; order Caudata; family Ambystomatidae; genus Ambystoma; species Ambystoma mexicanum. The sequence goes on along the minus strand of NC_090929.1, from coordinate 982,197,030 downwards.
CATACACTCCGATCAAGTCGGATTTGTAATGGGACGTCAAGGGGCAGATACGATAAGAAGGACACTTCACCTAATAAACGAGGCACAGAAGGCGGTGGGGGACCTGACACTCCTCTCAATAGACGCCGAAAAGGCTTTCGACAGGGTGGCTTGGGACTTCCTAGATGGGGTCCTCTTTCAAATAGGCATAGGACCACGGCTCCGCCGAAGTACTAAGGTGATATACTCGTCCCCGAGGACTAGTGTAGCAGTTAATGGAGGCTATTCTAGGTGGTTTGAATTAAAAAAGAGGAACCAGGCAGGGTTGCCCACTATCAGCTATATTCTTTGTCCTCTCTCTAAACCACTTGCCCAGAAATTGAGACAAGATGGAAGGGTGGAGGCAATCATAGTTGGGAACAGGTTTATAAACTATGCCTGTATGCCGATGACATACTATTACATGTAACAAACCCTCGAACGTCCATCCCAGCAGCAATAGAGCTAATAGAATGTTATGGTCACCTAGTTGGGCTCAAAATAAATACATAGAAATCGGTTATTCTTCCGATAGACGAAATAAAGGATGCCGATATAGAATGTTTTGCTCCTCTGGGTATGAAAATTAGCCTTGGCACACTGCGGTACCTGGACATCAACGTCACCAGAGAGCTTAAGGGCCTATATAAGGCGAACTTTCCCCTCTGATGATGGTGATGGAAAAGGAACTTGAGAGATGGTCCAAACTAACAATATCGTGGATGGGTCGGGTGAACGCCATTAAGATGGTCATCCTGCCAAAAATACTCTACTTGTTTCAAATGCTCCCCATTCAACTGCCCGATAACTACTTTGCAAAGACTAAAAACCTCCTGCTACGTTTTTTATGGAAAAACAAAAAACCCAGGGCCCCTAGAGCGCTACTCCACCTCCGCAAAGACAATGGAGGGGTTGGCCTCCCGGACATACAGCTATATTATAGGGCCACACAGCTGAGAATTTTAATTCTGCATCTTAGACAGCGTACAGACTTAGTGGGTGAGCCTAGACAATTGTCATCTCCACCCCTCCAATTTCGAGGAATGGTTGTGGGTACCCAGACCAAAACTACACAAGAAGCTACGAGAGCACCCTATATTCTGGACCCTGTGGAATGTGTGGAGACAGGGGAAGGGGATGAAAGGGATCACGACATGGCCCTCTCCTTTGGGACACTTGTGGGTGCTGGTAGTCCGAGATGCCATTCCAAATCCAGAAAGGTTCCAAACCTGGTTCCAGGCTGGAAAGAGCAGGACAGCTATTGAAAAATGACACCTTTATAACTATACAAGAACTTGAAGAGGCACTTGGGATAGGCCCACTCTCTGTATTCCATTACCTACAATTGAAAGGGGTCATGACCAGGGACATCTGGAAGGACAAATTAGAGGCCACTCACTCATTTGAGAGAATCCCAGACACTAGTACGGGCACCAAAGGACTCATAAGTGTAATGTATACAGCCCTAGTAGAAGAGGATAAATCCCCATTTTATAAGCTGAAAGCTAAATGGGAAGACAACCTAGGAAGGGACCTGTCCCCACACACCAGGCTCCATATATGTAGAAAGACTGCGCAAATCTCCATAGCGTTCCAGTACAAATTACAGTGTTAAATTGCTTTACAGATGGCATTATGATCCAGCCAAACTTGCTGTGATGTACCAGGGAGTAAGCCCTTATTGTTGGCGGGGATGCAGAAAGAAGGCCAACTACTGACAGATGTGGTGGGGGTGCACAGCTATACAGACATATTGGGATGAAGTCCTTAGCTGGCCAAAGGAGCTGGATGGGGTGGAGAGGGAGAAATTACCGCTCATGGTTTTGTTTGGTTTGGAAGAATTAGAGGATGCAGTCTCCAAACTGCCAAGAATGACCACTTCCTGGAAAAGAGAAGTGCTCCCAACAGAAAATGAATGGATGAATGTAGCCTGAAACATATACTGGATGGACAACTTAACTGCAGTCATCCACGGAGACCACACGTCCATTGACGTAGCATGGACCGACTTTCGCTCCAAATATATTACATGACGCAACATGTGCAACGCCATCAATATGTAACAGTCCATTAATTGTCTTTGAGTATTGCCCGCAATAGGGATACAATGTAATGCAAGGTGTACCAGCTAACAGCATTGATGAGAGAAGTAAGAAAATGTCATCTGATAATGTGACAACTACACGAACCTGAGGTGGTAAATGAGGGGTTGGGGGAGGGGACTTGAAGGTTGGGGGGAGAAAATAAACTAACACAAAATGTGATAATGCAACATGTTGAAGCTAATGCAAGGTGCATCGTACTACTTTTATAATTTAATGATCCAATTGTTGCACTACTTCTTTTCTATGGTTTGATGTACAATTAAAACTCAATCAAAACCGAATAAAAAAAGAAAATGTTATCCAGGTCTGTAAGATTTGCCAAAAGACTAGTACTCCTATGCCCCTACCAGCTCCCTTAAATTCACTGCCAATCATTGAAATTCCATTCTCAGGAATAGATATGGAAATTGTAGGGACCATAGAAATATCGAAATTAGGGAACACGCGCATTTGGCTAATCGTGGACCATGTACTACGATATACAGAAGCCTTTCCCATGAGAACAAATACAACCCTGCAACCTTAAACACCTGCTCCCTTTCTTTTCATGAGTGGGGGTTACAAAGGAAATACCAACAGATCAAGGCTCGACCTTCATGAGCAAACTCATGGGGGAAGTAAAACGGTAGTTGCATATTTCCACTTTGAGGACCTCAGTATACCACCCACAGACAGATGGCCTTGTAGAAAGATTTAACAAGACATTGAAAACCATACTGCGGAAGTTAGTGGAACAAGATGGCAGAAATTGGGATCATATGATTCCATGGGTTCTATTTGCCGTCAGGAAAACACCTCTGGCTTCTACAGGAGTCCCTCCGGCTTCTACAGGAGTCTCCCTGTCTGAGTGACTTTATGGACGTGAACCCCTGGGATGTCCTAGACATGCTGAGGGAAACCTGGGAGGAAAGGGAGATGGCCCCAATTGCACTCTCCCAAACTGCCACTAGACTTAAAGAACACATGACGGCAGTTAGATCTTTGGTACAAACTCATATGGCCAAGGCACAAGAACAACAGAAAGCCTCCTATGACAAAAAGGTTTTGTTAAGATCTTTTTTCATAGTGTTGTTACACACTTCAGAGAAAAAAATAATATCCAGTTGACATGGACCATATGAGGTGTTGGAACAAATGGGACCTTGTAACTATAACATTTCCCGACCTGATCACTACCTTAAAACGCAAGTGTACCAGATTAATCTTCTAAAGGAGTGAAAGGAAAATCCTTCAGAATCTAATTTGTCCTGCTTGTTACCAGAGGATTCAGATAACACCGCTCTAATACCACCCGACCTTAATAACAACCAAAAGCAAGATCTATATGATCTCATAGGACGATTTACTGATGTATAGAGAGAAGAGCCAGGTGTCATGATCACTGCTTCCAAGGGGCTAGGACCAGCCCAACGTCCTTGGAAGCAGGCCTCTAACCTTCATCCTAGGCACCAGCCGGTCCCCATTGGGACCTTTTGGACCTTGTCCTGGCGCCGGTGGCACCAGGCTCATCAAAATCACTGGTCCCGGCACTGAAAGCGCCGGGCTCATAACATGTATAAAGATGCTTGGGTGGATTTACCTGCAGCAGACCATGCTGCTTACTTACCAGCCATATGGGAATCCTCTGCGAGCCGGGACTAGTTTCTTACCTGGGTGGGGCAGGCTCCACTCCCTGGATACAACACTGGAACTCTTCTAGAACAGGAACTCTTTTCTTTCCTGGGCGAGGCAGTGGAGGAAGACGCCTCATCACTCCAAGGCTATTTAAACCACACCCGATTGATGCAACGTGCTTCGCGTTATTCTGCATCTGCAGCAGAACACTCACCGTGTTGGTTCCAGTCTTCTTTCTTCCGATTCTGAATCTGTGAGAACAAAAGCTTACCTTTCTTGTATCCAGCCTTCAGAAGCACCTGCAAAGACAAAGAAACAACAGGTTAGCACAGCAACCTTCACTCGCAGCGCTTTCCTCACCTGATCCATCGGCAGTTACCAACTCTTCGCGCTGCTCCTCCGCCATTAAAAGCCTGTGAAGACAAAAGCATAATTATTCCTGTGGGGAATTTACTTACCGGCACCCCTCGAATTCCGGTTTTCTTCAACGCTGCATTCCTGCACCTGAAAGAGAAAAGGAGAGAAATTAGGCAGGTTATTTACTCACGCGCCATCGCGCCCTCCACAATTAGGCGCCTGCAAATACTCCGGCGTTTTCCAGAGTCTCTTCAGCATCCGAAATCATACCTGCAAAAGAAAAGAGACAGTTGGAGTGCATTTCGAAAGCAGGCAACAGGCACTTACTTACGCACTCCCAAGCGCTTCATTCCTATGCGCTGGCTCGAACTCCGGCTCTCTTCAAACCACCATCTTCCGCCTCAAGAACCCTGCAAGACAAAAGGCACCATTTGAAAAGAACATTATACAGAGCCCTATTCCATACTAACGTGCCCACGCACCTAAAGACTGTAAGGACATTAAAGGTGCCCGGAAACTCACCGTTCGTGCAGTCAACGACGGTTAGCAATCCTCTGAAGTCAAGAGGCCTACGTTTCAACCCAGTGAAGGAACTGGTAACGGCACCCTGCACCAGACGCAGATGGAGAGTCCAGCATTCACCTATCTAAGGTGAGCATGTTGACCTTGGGGCTCCACGGAAAAGTGAGAGGGGGAGAGAGAGAGACACCCGACAATCCCAGGTCATTAACCCCATATTCTTTCACCTGCAGACATCTTACTCTTCGAGTTAGACCCACAGTGCGAAGATGCCCAGCCCCGGAAGCCGATCGAGTCCTGCACTTCACTTTTCAAGATACAGTTACCACCCTGCCACGACCAGCGCCTCCGTGGGAATCAGGTGAGCGTTACGCCAGGAAGAGTGAAGGATATTTATCATCACATCTGCACTCCAGAAGTCAAAGTGGTACATTTAAAACCTTACTGACTACCTGAATCCCGAAACAAAAACATTATTTAGGAAGTAAAGCAGATGCTTGAGACTAATATTATTGAACCATCTACTAGCCCCTGGTCCTCCCCTATTGTGTCGGTGGCAAAGCCCAATGAGAGTTGGAGGTTTTGCATAGACTTACGAAAGGTAAATGCCTTATCTGCCTTTGACACTTACCCAATGCTGCGTATTGACAATCTTATTGACCGACTGGGTAATGCTGTCTATCTCTCTTCTATAGACCTTATGAAAGGTTTTTGGCAGGCCCCACTATATGGACCTGACGAAGAGAAAACTGTGTTTGCTACTCCCATAGGTCTGTCTCAATTTAAAGTATTACCATTCGGTCTACATGGAGCTCCCGCAACATTCCAGAGATTAATTGATAAGATTCTACGACCTTAGTCGAACTTTTGCAGAGCCTGTATAGATGATATTCTGATACACCGTAAAACTTGGAAAGATCATTTGTACCACCTTTTTTACTGTCATGTGAGTAATAAGAAAAGCAGGCCTATACGCGAACACCCGAAAATGCAAACTATCTCAATCCGCACTTAAATAGCGATGGTTATTTGTGGATAATGATACTGTTCAACCTCAACACAAAAAGGTTATGGCAGTTCTTGACACCCCCACGTCAAAAAAAATAAATAAATCTAAGAGTCTTTTTGGGCTTAATCGGCTACTACTGCCGGTTTATTCCAAATTTTTCAAGCAAGACTTCCCAACTCACTGACAAACTGAAGAATGCGGAACCACAAAAGATCAGGTGGGATGAAGATGAGATTTTTTACACCATCCTCAAGCAGACCCTGTGTCAACGCCCCCATTCTGAAAGTATCAGATTTCTTTAAGGAATGTTGCAGACTGATGCTTCCTTGATGGATCTAGGGGCCGTCCTTTCTCAAAATCATGACAGGCTAGAACACTCTATATTATACATCAGCAGGCAGTTCTTCCCTAGGGAAAATAACTACTCAGTTATAGATCTTGAGGCATTGGCTATTAAATTTACTGTCCCTTCATCTGAAATACTACCTGTTAGACTGCAAATTCAGATTGATCACGGACCACTCCCCTTTAGTTTAGATCGGTCAATGCAAAGAGTCTAATCCAAGGGTTATGCAGTGGTTCCTGGACCTTCAACCCTATTGTTTGACAGTGGAACACCGGAAGGGTCGAGGTTAGGGTAATGTGGACTATCTCTCCCGGCTACCATGTGACACACCCAGGTACACCCTGAATAGGGGAAGGGTAACTGAGGGCATCCTCCCATCTACTCCCCTTGGGTCTTCCTCTCAGGTGGCCACGGAAAGGTCATCGCTTTCTGGATCCCGATCCTTAGGGTGGTTATGCGAGGGAGGATCACCTGGTTGAAGGCACCTTGGGGAGTGGAGGGAAGATGCCTTTAGGGGAGGCATAGTATCCCCCTTTCCCTTGTCAGACTACACCCTACCCTACCTTTGTATGTTATTAGTCTTCCTCACTGTCACACACACAGACGGTCACACATTCGTACACGCACAAATTGTCACACATTTATGTTCCTTTAAGACTGGGACGAGGAAGAGGCAACTGGGAGTAATGCACACATCCGTTTGTGCAGACCACCTTGGTTCTGAGACTAGGAAGAGAGGACTGTGGAGCACCACTACAATGGTCAGGCATGTCCCACTAATAAAGTTAACTATGGTCAGGCAAAGGACTTGCACTTGCTGCCAATTGAGAGGCTACAGGAGCATAAAAGGAAAGACCAGTGAGAAGTAAGGAGAAGGAAAAGGACTCAGCAACCTGATGAGGAGCAGGCTGGAGAGGTGCTGGTGGAAAGGATGCTGATCGCTGCAGGAGAGTGAGAAGGATGCTAGGGCCCAAACAGGCCATGAGAGGGTCGAGAGCCCTTCAGATCCCTGAGCCATGTGTCCACAACCAGAGCTGTGGGACACAGAAGACTCCAATATGCAGCAGACCGCAGCAGCAAGCTTTGGAAGAAGTAAGAGGAGCGAGAGAAAGCCAGAGAAGGAACCGAAAGCTCCCAGAGGAGCGGCCATACACCAGTGAGTGACGGAGAGGGAACACTCATGCCGGGGCACTTAAGGGGCTTGATTTTGGCAGAGGAAGATGCTGATTGAATGAAAACCTATGATGAATGGGTCTGGAATGGTAGCATATTGAATACCGAGCAAGGAAGTACTTTATGATTTGAATTCCAAACTAAGGAAAAGAAGTATATGAAAATACTGCACAAGTGAAAAGAAAGTAGATGTGCATTTATGAATAAAGTGAAAACAATAAGCATTGATGGACAATGTAAATGTATGAACAAAGTGAAAGCCAGTAAAGAGAGCTTGTGAATCAAGGCCTGCTCTCCAACCTTTACTCTAACACCCCATGCGTCCTCATCTTGCTTGATCTCTCTTCTGCCTTTGACACTGTTAACCATGCCATCCTGCTCAACCGTCTCCGTGATAACCTGGGTATCACTAGTCAGGCTCTGGCGTGGCTGACTTCTTTCCTCTCCGACCGACCCTCCCAGGTCTAACTTGGGTCCTTCCTCTCCGATATCTTTTTCTCTACCTATGGTGTCCCTCAGGGATCTAACCTCTCTCCTTGGCTGTTCAACCAATACCTGGCACTCCCTGCCCACCGCATCGTCGCTCTCTGCCCCAATTTTCAGTGCTATGCGGATGGTACCCAGCTCATTTTCAGGCTGCCCTCAGCCTCCTCTTCTCCTTCCCTCATCTCTGACTGTCTGTCTGTCTGCTATCCAGGAGTGGTATGCCACCAATGACCTCTGCCTTAATGCCAGTAAGACTGAGATTCTACTCATCGGCACACCCACTCTCTCCCACTCTCTCCTTCCCTGCAGCTCTCTGTCCGGCCTCTCTTGGCCCTCTTCCTGCTCCCACCTCAAGGCTAAACCTCGGGGTCATCTTCGACTCCACACTCTCCTTCTCTCCTCACATCTCTGACGTGTCACTACCAGCTGCACCTCCTCAGAGGTATTCTTCCTTTCCTCTCCCTCCCCTAGAAGCTCAATATCTCCAGAGCCCTGGTCCTCTCTAGGCTGGACTATTGCAGCAGCCTCTATCTAAATCTGTCTGCCTCTACTCCCCGCCCTCTGCAACTTATCCATAACAGGACTGCGAGACTTGTCCTTGGCCTCAAGCCCAGGGATCGTATCTCTCCAGGACTGAAATCTCTGTACTGGCTCCCAGTGGCTGCGAGAATTAAGTAAAAAACCCTCTGCATTTTCCACAAGGCCTTCTGGGGCCTGGTGCCGCAATACCTTCAACTCTCTCTTCCTAAATATCTTCCTTCTCGAACTCTTCGCTCATCCGCCTCCAATTCCCTCAGGGTTAGTCGCTTCTCCAAGCAACGAGTTGGTGGTAAATCTCTCTCTTGGGCGGGGGCCTCCCTCTGGAACAACCTTCCTGCCTCCCTGAAACTTGACAAGAACCATCTCCGGTTCCGGAGGCACCTCAAAACCTTCCTCTTTGCTTCTGCTTTCTCTCCCCCGCTGAATTCCTGGCTGAAACTGCACTGGTTACCTGGCCACCCTTCCTGATCTCGGGCCCAGGCCACACCAGTTGCACACCTGCACTGCCTCCCTGGCAACCCCTGCAACTGGGGACTGTTTTCTGTATCCCTACAGTCCCCTTACCAGCATTTATGTCTGCACTTATCACCAGTTGGCCGTTTTTATTTATCTTATTTATTCTACTATCCCATGTACTGCACTTTGCCCTCTACCTTCCCCCAGGCACTTTTCCCTTTCCCCCTTTCCATGCACTTGCACGATCTGAATGACACCTGGCCTAGTAAGATCGTTTTCTGTCTTCCCTTTGTCCCCCCTCCCTTGCCTCATCGCGCCTTGAAACACTTGTGTATAGATGCGCTATAAATGCCATATCATATAATAAGTGAAAAGCAAATGTTTAGGACTATTGGATAATGTGAAAGCAAGGTGGTGATAAAGGAATAAACACCACAAAGTGAGTTATGTGAAAGTTACGTTGTGGTGGAGTCAAGAGACTGCCAAGAAGAAACAGAATTGAATATGGACAAATGACACAGGTTCAGAGAGGAAGTCTGTGTTGGCAAGGAAGTCCAATGAGAGCAAGTGGCCATAACAAAGTGCCAAGGGTTATTGGTTGCGTGACCTGCAATGGGTGGACTGTGTGGTCAGGGAATCGTACAAAAATGCCGCCCTCATTTGTGCGCCCCCGCAGGTACTGCGACTTTGAGGGCGCACAAAATGAGGGTGACATTTACTGCACCCAAGCAGAGCAGGGGTTGCGGGGGGTCTCCCGCTCTGCTTGGGCGCCGTAACGGGAGTCGGGAGTCAGGGGTTGCGGGGGTGTCCCCCCGCTTAACATTTTGGTAAGCAGTGGACACGAAAGAAAAATAAAAAAGAAAAGCACCCTGCAGCGTCAGCTCTAACCCACATTAGTGGGAGGAGCCGATGCCGCAGGGCTAGCAGGGTGCAGGCGGCACACACAGAAGAGTGCCTCCATCAACAGTAAATTGGGGTGTGGGGGTGGGGGTAGGAAGGGAAAATCAGGCCGGGGAAGCGATCACTGTGCCGCGCCATGACTGGCGTCGGTATTTTGGCTGTCGCAGTTATGGGCGGCGCAGTGATCATATAGATCCTCTGGTCCGACAACTGCACCCAGACCGAGTAACCCCTACATGGAAAGAACTAAGGAAAGTTAAGATACTAAAGCTGTTTTGCCTAACTAACAAGTGTTAAAGTGATTAAAGAAAAGCCTACAGAGTATATTTGGACTCATTATTGAAAGCTGAGAGAATTGAACTCACTGTGATTTTGAAGCTAGAAAAGCTGCCTACTTGGGAAAGGGAACCCCGAAGCCTTTGTGTGGAACTTTTATGAACTTGGGGAAGGAGAAGCTGAAAAGCAAGCCAGGAGTTGGAAGAAGCTCTGAACTTTATTTTGAACACTGTTTCTTTGGTTGCTGACATCCCTATGCATCGTATATCTTTAGTTGTGAGGGCAAGTATTGGTTTTGGACACAGGCAGACTTTTGAGTTGAACTGAATGACGCACATTATTCTTCGTTTCTTTAAGAAGGGAAATCCCACCTTAGCATAGGGCAAGCTAGGCCTTGCTCCAAAATCCTTGGTGGCGTAATCTATCTTGTAATTTGGTGTGCTGATTAAGAATAAATCTTAGTGTCACCAAGATAAATAGAAAGTCCAAGATGGTAAGGGAGTTAACCCCGTGAAGGAGAGCAAAATTGGAAGATTAGATCTAGTGTGTATTATTGAGCTGATTAAGGTCAATGAGCAAGCCTTAGATGGTACAATATGGTCATATAAATTAATTTTAATGTAAATATCCAATTGGCTTCTCGCAGGACCATGTATCTTAATACAAAAAGATAAAAAGGTACATCCTTAAATTAATGTTGATGTGTACATCCAATCAACTTATTGCAGTATACCAATATCCATCAACAGTATTAAATCCCATTGTTATGAGAATGGGATCAATGGAGATACAAATATAGTTAGCCAATTTGCCAATTGAATCAGGGGTGAGATACTCAGTAGAATAAGTATATGAACGTCTCCATCCGAATGAAAGTAACTGGAATAAATATAGGTAAAGACAGAGCCCTTCTCAGGGGGTATAGTGCCAGTTTTTTCTATATACATAAGCATTTATCTGATTAGTCTCCAATTTGTTTATTGTGTATTATAAGAAGGGTCCTAAGAAGAACTCTTTGTTCATGCCGAGAGGACAAATCACATTCTGATGATCTATCCAAAACAGTTCTCTTTCTGCTCACTTTCCCTGTAGGACCCCATCCCGTGGATGGACCACCTCCGATACAACGCATCGCATTTGTGCAATTGTGTATTCCATCTCCTTAAAATGTCTGTAGACTGGTGACTTGGTATTGACTGTCCTGTTATTCGACTTATGCTCAGTCCACCTGTCTTTGGCTTTTCTCATACGACTTATGCTCAGTCCACCAGTGTTGGCAGTTAAGACAAGAGTAGGTTCTTGGAGTGTTTTTTTAATCCTTTCCACCTTGAATAAAGGGTCCCTGAAATAGTTTTCTCTTTTATAGGCCATCAAAGCTGGTTCTGGAAATAGCCGATTTTAATTGTGGATCAAGTTTAATGAGACTCCAATCCTTTTTGACAGTTCTCGCTACCTGGTGACTTTGTGCAGAATATTTCAAGGTATGGATCATCCTCGCGTTATCCCTCTTTGGTACTGATATCAATAGGACCTCCCTTCTCTGTGTCTCAGGTCTTGTAATACATTTTTCCAGAATATCTGGCGGATAGCCTCATTTTTTGAACCTATCAGACATAAGGTCGTATTCGTTTTGGAGTGTCGTGTTGGAGACAATCTTTTTAAGCCTAAAAAACTGGCTATATGGGAGACTTTCCTTAAGATGGGTGAGGTGAAAGCTCCCATAATGTAAAGTGTTAAGTCTGCAGGCTTCCTATAGATGTTAGTCGAAAGTATGTTTTGTTCGTAGGTGACCATCATGTCTAGACAGTGCAAGTTAGATTCACCAATATCAAGTGTGAACTTGATATGGTCAAGACACTGGTTTAGATATTTGTAGAATTGTAGTAATTCCACTTTGGTACCTTTCCATACAGCAAAGACATCGTTGATGTACCTTCTCCAAAAACAATTTTCATGGACCAGGGTTCTGTGTTGAGAATGTATGTGGATTCAAAATGTTACATGAAAATGTTGGCATATGCAGGTGCCACCGCTCAGCCTATGGAGGTGCCAGATATCTCTAGAAAGTACTTCCCATTTTACCTGAATTAATTGTTATAGAGGATGATGTTAACTCTATAGAAAAGACTAACTTTAGGAATCTGTACATGTTCATGACCTAACAAGAATCACTCAATGGCTTCTATGCCTTCCCCATGTGGGATTGAAGCGTATAGGCTGTTAACGTTGAGTAAGAACAGAATCAAGTCTGAGTAATCAAACCGTAATTCACTGAGCAGATGCAAAAAATGTGAGGTGTCCCTAAGATAGGTAGTTGTTGGTGTAACCAATAGTTGTAGGGCAGTGTCAAGATAGAATGCCAACAGGTTGAAGACACTATGGGTCTAAACAGCGCTCTTGTAGGGTTTTTGTGCACTTTAGGGAGCGCATAGAAAAACCGGTATGGCCCAGCTCTAGATAAGTTCTACGGTCATGTAGTAACTCCAGACAACTTGTATTGTAATACATAGAATCCATCATCTTGGACTTTCTATTTATCTTGCTGACACTTAGATTTATTCTTAATCAGTATACCGAATTACAGGATGGATTATGCCACCAAGGATTTTATTGGCTGCACTTTCTATTTGTTAACATGGATGACATGGCTTCTCTTGTAGCAATATCAGTCACTCATATCTTGACAGTACGCAGAATTGCCTAAACCTTACGCTGCTTGATGTGTAATTACTCACCATTTATTGGTGACTTTTGACTTCTACAAGTACACATTAGATTTAGAGGAGCTAGAGCTCTGCTTCTTTCGGCCGTGTAGATACATGTCTTTGCTTCAACAGTCGATCCCAAATATCACATGCCATTGATTATGTCCAACTCATATTGGCACTTTGGGGTCTATCCTGTTTATTCAGCCATAGTAGGCCCTCAGGCCCTGCTATATCCAACTTGGCCCATGGTTTAGTCAGATCACCTGACAACCATTCCCATATTACCCGTAATTGGACTACCTCATAATATTTGAATATATTAGAGAGTCGCACACCCCTCCTTCTGCCTAGGTGCCATCAATGTTTCTAAAGCTACCCTGGGACGTTTGTTCTGCCAAATAAAGCAAGATATTATCTTATTAATATTCTTAAAGAATGATATAGGCAGCCAATCTGGTAGTGTCCTAAAATGATACAAAAGTCAATGCAACGTAACCATTTTTACCCTGGTTACTCTACCCAGCCACGATATACATGAAGTGGTCCATTTATTTAAATCCGCTTGTATCTTTTTCATTACTACTGGGTAATTTGTTTCATATAATTCAATGCTAAATTGGTTATTTGCATACACAGATACCCAATTACATCCACGGCCATCTGAAAGGGGGATGCCTCTGACAATTTCCCCTCTGAGTCTTCGTCAGCCCTATGCTCAGCGTTTCAGATTTCGCCATATTAATCTTCAGTCCGCTACCTTTTCCATCCTTAATAATTCCCCCGTTAATGCCCTGACAGAGGCCATAGGCTCAGTCAGAGTCAACATCATGTCATCGGCAAATGCTGTGATTTTACACTCTGCCTCATCAAATTGTATCCCTCTAATACACTGTTTCTGTTTTCTATTGTAGCTAATATGGGTTACAAATATATGGCCTAAAGAAGTGAGGACAGCAGGCATCCATGTCGCATCCCTCTCATAATCTGATTTTTTTCTGATAAATGCGAATTGATAAACAGCCGAATTAAGGGGTTCACAGAGTTGGCCTGAAATATTTTGATAAATCTAGGGCCGAATCTCATATGTTCACTACTCTAAATAAAAAGCGCCACTCGATGCGGTCAAAAGCTTTTTCCGCGTCAAGCGAGACCAATATCGCTGGGATACGCCAAATGGTGTTTTTTTCAATTGTGTATTAGCTTCCTGGAATTGTCCCCTGTTTGCCTGCCTTTTATGAAACCTGACTGGTTCGTATCTATAATATCCGGGAGAATAGGGGTGACTCTGGCTGCCAAAATTCCCATATACATTTTTGCATCCACATTCAGGAGAGCAATGGGCTGGTATGACCCACAGATGGTCGGGTCTTTATTGGGTTTAACAAAAGCCACTTTCGCCTCTGCCATGGTATGAGTCACTTTCCTACTCACCCTTATAGAATTGAAGAGGCGTGTAAGCTTGGGACTCGGCTGCCTGCAATATTTCTGATAGAAGCTTGCTGAAAACCCATCTGGTCCCGGAGGTTTTTAAAAAAATGTTTTATTGCCACTACTTTCTCCTCTGTAATGTCTTCCTCTAGGCGGTCCCTCTCCTGGTCTGTTAATTGCAAGAGCAAGAGTCCGCTAAAGAACTGTTCAAAAGCCTCCTGTTTAGGATATCTGTCTTATATAATGTCATATAAAATCTTACAAACAGACTCATTATCGACTCCGAGTCTGTCACCACTGTACCAGCTTGTTGCCTAATATCCAAAATTGCACTTTTCGCTTTCATCCCTCTGATCTGTCTGGACAGAAGCCTATCTGCTTTATTGGCACTTACATAATATCGCTGCCTTGTGTTCAACAGTGCCCTCTCAGCGTTTTGTGTACATAGTGATTCCAATTGGCGTCTGACCCCTTTTATTTATTTTTATAAGAATTGTGTTTTTCCCCCTCCACTAAATCCTGCTGAGCACCTCGTAATTGAATTTCTAATTCCGTTTCCAATACTACCCTTACGTTCCTTCTCTAAGCTTGGATCGCTATTATTTCACCTCCTAATAACCGCTTTGAAGGCCTCCCAAAGCCCCTCTCGTGTTATATCCTCATTTTCGTTATTCTCAAAATAATCATCTATTTTGCTGCCCACCTGTTGCGCTGACACTAAGTCGAACAATATATCCAGAGGACATGCCCTTGTCCACAACCCCCTAGGAGGAACCCACCCTTTCAATTCCACCATTAACGGAGCGCGATCTGAAGTTGATATTGCCCCTAAATTCACTTTCTCCACATCTCCACGCTCAGTAACGTCCACTCTAGCGTCTATATATTTAATCTCCTTCCTCACCTCTATCAGTGAGCTCTGTAAATCTTCTTTCATCTTTTCCAATTGAACCTGAAAGGTGTTCACCATCCTTTCCTCCATTCCTTTAAGATATTCCTGGAGATCTTCTTTATTCTGGGCCATTTTAGTTGTCTCCAGTACCTTTTCTCCTGTAGCCTGCTGTTCCCTACGTCCCTCGTGGGGGTTCCTTCAGAACGAGGTCGCTAACAGCATTGCAACTGGCCTCCCTGTGTATTAGTGTGTGTTTTAGCCTTCGTAAGGATGGTTTTTCCTTTAGTGCCTGGCATCTGGAAGAGTGTTCTTTCACCTGCCGTGGGGGTTCACCATGTAACCTTCAGGTCAATTCTCAATGCCTCATCGGCACCTCAATGCCTCTTATTAATTTGTATATTATTAAACACCTGCACGCCTCTCTGATAGTGTAGTGTCCTCAGCCTTCTTCCCCCTTCCATTTTTTAAGTCCCTTAACAAAAGAGAGTTAGATATATTCCTGATAAGTCCCCAATATGTTTATTATTAGAGAGAGGTGCCACACGTCTTCTCCAAGCGCAGGTCAGCTTTCCTTATACATATGGCAGTCGCAACCTCCCCTCCTTGCTCAGCGATTCCTCACCTCGTAACTGATCCCCTTTTACTCGAAGTGGGTACTGCCACACACCACGTCTTAACACAGCTCTTTCATCCTCCCAAGGATCTCTGTGCCTGCTCACTGCTTAGATGCGCCTTTCCAACCAGGTTCCATTTCTTACGGCATCCATCACTCAAGATATACTCTCTGCCACCTGGTTCCCTTCTTCGAACACCAATCCACTCCGGTTGTGCCCCACTCACCGTCCTCGCCCCCTTCCTTAAGGCACGTTTCCAGCTTCACCAGGCTCAACAATCGAGCTGCCCCGTCCCTCCACCACATGGCTCGGATCTAATCCACCGGATCAGGGGCCTTGCCTCTCACAGCCACGCCCCAGCGTGTGCTACAAGTCTTCATCACTCTTAATTCTGCATCAGGGGGGGCTGCTCGTTTATATCATCACACCTCAAGCTTGTCCTCTGTGTACGAGCCTGCTGCTGGGAATTGTCCCGTTTTTTTTCGGCCCACGGGTACACATTAAATTGGCCTCACCAGTGCTCGGGGAACAGGTCTCTATACCGGTGGCCATCTTGGAATCGTAATCAGTTTTTTAGGCGCCGTCCGCCTTAACCACAAACACACAGTTCTTCTCTTGGCTTTCACTTTGCTACTATTCAACACAGGCTTCCCTTCGTCGGGCTCGAACCTGTCTCTCTTTTTACATTCAACTCTTCACTTCATCACAGTTCAGTACAGGCTTCCCTCTGCCGTACTATAGCCTGCCTCTCTTTTCACATTAAACTCTTCACTTCATCACAGTTCAGTACAGGCTTCCCTCCGCTGGGCTCGAGAATGTTTTTCTATTTTACTGTCGAAGACTTTCGAAACTACAATGATTTTACATAGACCTCTGGATGACCACTTCAACAACCTTTAAATAATTTGACAATCAACAATCTTCACAACACCGATGATCCTTGGTACTTGTAGTTTTAATGTTGCCCTCTTGACCTCTTTCAAAGTCCACATGCTCTTGGCATCTTTTAAAGTTCATGTCCTCTTGACCGTTGCTCTCTGAATGAAAAGCAATCTATATGAACTTTGAATACCGCCCAATCAATTCTCGTTCGGGATTGCAGTTACTTTATTGCCTTTGTTTCCGGCTTTCCATTACTCAGAACATTTCACAGAGACTTTCGGATGTGCGATTCCACTTTGCAGGACCACTCTGTTACTTTGTATACTTTTCTCAGTATTCAATCATTGTTCTCTTCATTCCGTGTTTTATCGGCACATGCGCAACCTTCAACTAATGCCTCCTTTGCTCTTAACACAAACCAGGCTTTTGTTTGCCTTCGATAACTCACTGTTCATGTTAATTGGGCTTCTATCTTCAGTGCTTTTCCTGTAGCAGTCAAGGCCGTTACCAACGCCGCCTCTGCTCCTCCCCAACTCCGTTGTTGACCCGGGAGGGTACCGGGCCACCTGAAAGCATTTTGAAGGTTTCTCTTTTCCGCTGACTCGTTTTCAGTCATTGAACGCTTACAGCTTCCCGAAAGGATGGAATTCTCGCCTTGCTCTCTCTCGTTCTCTACAGCAGCCGATCAGCCCCTTGGCCTTCCAACTTCTATAGCCTGGTTTGAATCATCCTCGAATGAGCTGTTCCTTCTTGCACCCAGCCTCGCTCAGAGTGTGCCTGTGCGTGCCACCTTTTATCCTGACAGGGAGCGTTAACAAGTGGCAGATGTATGTGATTTGTATTACGTGCCTGACTCTGCCTGATCACATTAGAGGGACAGAGCCATTGCAAGTCAGTAGAGGTAATCCTCCTGGTAATCTTCCTGGCCTCATTCCTCATCTTCCTCGGCTCAGTAGTGTTGTCAGTGTGAAGTGGGAGGAATTATGTGAGTTGTAGTTTCCCATTAAAATAAGCAGGGATAGGAGTTAGATGGGTTAAGGAAAAAGGGGGATGCCATGTCTCACCATCAGGTGCTTCACCCCCACTCCCCGAGGGCCCCCTACCCAGGTGATCCTCCCTCGCTTGGCCTCCCCCAAGGTCGGGATACAAAAGCGATGGCCTTTCCCTGGCCACCTGAGTATGGGATCCCCGGGGACAAGGCTGTGAAACACCCTCTGGTTTTTCACAGAAGGTAGGAGTTGGCTTCAGGTGGCATGAGACAGTGGGTGGCTCTGGGGTGTAGGGGCTAGAGAGTTGGAGGAGCAGAGCAGGAGTGGAGAGATGGGCTTGCGTGGAGAGGAAGGAACCAAAGAGGTTTCTGGTGCAGACGGGCACTGAGAGAAAGGATAGGGTGAGTAGTGAAGAATGTTGCTGTAGGGAAGGACCAGCACAAAACCTGAAAGAGGAGAACGAGTAGGGTTAAAAAAAGGGAAAAAGAGGCGGTTACACCGGAGCAGGGTTTAGGAATGAGAGGATGGCGTGCTCAAGATGGAGGGAAAGGGACAGAAGGAGAAAGAAGCATAGGAGGCAGGCGGTTGCAAGCAGTACTGCCACTCCAGGTGTCTGAACGTTATTCACGTGGTGGGGAAGATGGATTGAACGTCCCCAGTCCACTGTGCAAGAGCTTTGTCCATAAACCCAAGAACGCAAGACTATCCATGAGAGGAGGGGCAAGAGTTGACATACAGGCATAAGTTTGATCAATGCCAGGTATATGTAAACCCAAGGGCTTGGGCTCTACTTGTGCATGTTCATGATCTCCCTTGTTGCAGTTTTCCTCTCTTCAGCTTTTATTGCAACAGCTTCTCAGCCTGTTTCTCCATCCTCCGCTTCCATAAAATCACTTCAGCAGCTTATCGCTTTATTCACCCCCTGCTTTCAGTGGTTCAATTTAACGGCTTTATGTTGGCATGGACTATGCATCTGCCACTGCCATCCTCTGGCAATCTGGATCCACCTCCTGTTGCCTCATGTTTATCTTCTTCTGGGTGACCGTCCTTTTCAATCCCTGAGGATAATAAATAGACTCAGAAGATGCCCATTTTGGCCACTTAGATGTAATTTGCCACAGAACATTATAAAGCTTTGTTGTCAGAGAGTCCTGTGTCATGACATAACTCAGAGTTGACTTTTGATATCCTTCTAATATACTTGGTAGTATGGAAGTCTTTTTAATACCAAAACAAATGTTCTTGTGCAATTATGCAAAATAGGAATGTAGTGGGAATGAATTTCCTTTTTAAAGTGTTGATGAACCAGCATTTCATATAATTTCCCAGTTCGGACCTTAGCCGGCTGTGGGAATGCGCCTGAGGGCAGGGATGGGCCTCGAAACATAGATGGGTCTTGGAATAGGGATAGGTCTTGGAGTGGGTAAAGACCTTGGAGCAGGAAGGGGCGACCTTGTAACTGAGATGGCCTCCTAGTAGGGGTGGACCTCTGATTTAGGATGGCCTTTGAAACCTGGTTTGTCTTGTACAAGGGACAGCAATCGGCATTGGGTGAGGTGTGGACTTGCCTAAGGTAAGGTTAAGTATGGACTGGCAGAACAGTGGAAAAGTGTATTTTATGTACAATGTGAGGACATGGAAACTTGTTAATTCTATAGTAATTGGCTAGTACGTGTATTGTAACTAAACTAGGTGATTATACAATATTCCAAACTGTAAATTATATGTCTATTATCTTACATGTGTTAATAAAACAAGATATTTACAGATT
The DNA here is from genome assembly GCF_040938575.1 of Ambystoma mexicanum. Taxonomy (NCBI): domain Eukaryota; kingdom Metazoa; phylum Chordata; class Amphibia; order Caudata; family Ambystomatidae; genus Ambystoma; species Ambystoma mexicanum. The sequence continues at coordinate 982,177,947 of NC_090929.1, read as the reverse complement.
GCTAAATTCTGCTTGTTCCTCAATCCTTACCATCATTATGCTTATTGGGGACATTGCCATGCTTTTTATGTCCTTTTATTCTAGGCAGATGAGTTTATCCGAGCCAATGCTTGTAACAGACTGACTACAATTGCAGAGCAAATTCGTTTCTTACAAGAGCAGGCGCGAAAGGTAACAACATATAATATTTCTCCTTTTACACTGTTGATCAACGTATTCTTGTCTTTACTCTTTCATCTCTAGGTTTCTGTGGCTGTGTGCACAAATGTTTTTGTTCCCATTTTACCGACTGTACCTAGGCTGCTTCTTGGTCTGGTCAAATTTCCTCTGCACTTCTGCTTCACCATAGGGTTCCTCAAGGCTCTGTTCTCAGTCCTCTTCTTTTCTTGTTATAATATCCCCCCACAGCATACAGATTCTAGGACTTGCATCGCTGCAGTCGAATGGGGAGACCTGGTGGAGATGGTGCTGTTTAATAGACTCAGAGGGACCCTGCACTGGGAGTGCCAAAGCCATTGCCCCCTGCTTATGCATTCTGCAAGTCTTGCCTCCTTCTCCAGTCTCCCCACTTGAAGTATCTTCCAGTCATACCCAGTAGCGTTTATGTAGAATATCCCCAAGGTCACGCATCAGCATTGTCAAAGAACAAAGCACCAGACCACTGGCAAATCGGACCGTCTCCAGCACACTGAGTTTCTAAACTGGATAATCCTGTAATTGTCTGGACAAAAAGTAGTATTATTTCCTCTGTTGCTTTAAGCTTTGTAGGAATTTGCTAGATTACCCCTTAAACTGCTCTAAATGGGGCTCTATGGGTATATATGCCATGCGATCTTTCAGCCTTTCCATTTCCCACGCCCCTGCGACTCTCATTGATTCAATCAGCTGAGTCGTTCCTTCCCTCCCCTGAGTCTTAGGTCTGAAACAGACTTTGAGAGCCACAGTCCAGGTGTGCAGCTTGATTCACTCACTCTGGCTCTGCTTCTGACCTCTGAACCGCTGCTATGTTCGCCGCCCGCACTCCTACCCCCAGTAACAGCAGTCAAGGAGAGTCCTGCTGAACCTGGATTTCAGGTCTACCCTGATATCTTGTAGCATGACTCTAGTATTCCGCCTGGGGGGGACTGTGCAGAGGCATTTTATTCAGTCGTTTATACTTTGATCTCCATGTTTTATGTTTTCTCTACTTACGGTATCAAACCTTTCATTTCATCATGGACATTTAATATACCATAAAAACACAGTTGTGCTTATAACGGCATTATAAGACAGCTTTCATTAGGCTACATTATATGAGGCCTCAGTTATTATAGCTGATGGCACATTATTACTAATAGGAGGCCAGGATGGCATTACAGCAGGCTGTATCAACAGGAAATAGCATTGCTCCCATTTTAGGGTGGCAAGAAAAAGAGCAGCTCCTGCATGTTGTGAGCACTATGGTTTGCTAGAGGGCATCCTACAGCCACTATAGTTCTGATAAGATTACATGTTGTTTATATTTCATGACAGCAGCATCTTCTAACTAAACTTGATATCAATGGAGAACTGTTCTGTTGTGACAGCAAAGCCTTCATGTGCCTCAACATGCCTATATGCAGGAAGAACAAAATGAATCTGAAAATCCTCAACTATGACCATAAAGAGAACAGCCAAATTTGTACTGCTAACCCACACCCCGCTCAGCAGGGTGCAAACGCAACCTCCAGCGTCCTTCCCTGCCTTTTTTGACCTCACTGTAGTGTGACTGTCTAGGTACAGCTTGCAAACACCAGTTGCTTGTCTCTAAGCAGAGTACATGTAGCCTAGCAGTTGGGCGCTTTAGGTTTGGAGTTGATACTCCCTGTCATAGGGTTGCTACCCACCTTCTGTTAGCATTTCATTCCATTTGTTTATTTTTTCTTTGCAGAAATATTTCCAGTGGTTAAGAAGTTTTGGCTTGGGCATTTTCATCAATGGCCTTTTGGGTGTCTTTATGAATACTTTAATCAGCATACACTTTGGATTTGAAATGCTATTGGATTTAAAGGATAGTTCCGGGACTTTTTTTTTATTGTCCCTACGGGTCGGCCATGTGTTTGTAAGCATAAATCGGTAGATCGTAGGAAACTTTCCTATGGACCTTACCCGACTTTTCGCCCATTATCGCACTCGAAATCAGCCTCCATTTTGTGATAATCCTATCATTCCGCCGCATCGACCTGGCTCACCTGCCTTTGCGGCACTAAATCAAATCCCCCGCCCCTGAGCCTGACATCAGCAGACGCGTACTGCCCATTTCAAGCACGTCTCGTGTCAACAATCGCTGCGCCTCAGCTATTGACGTGTTGCCATGGAAATGGCAGGACGCCTCTTTCCCCAATAAGTATAAACAGACCGTTTCACAACACACAGCAGCAGATTTTCGATTCCATTCCTCTCTCTGTGTTACTTTGAGTATTCTGTGACTCGTTTCAGTGCTCTGGTCAGCTACCTTCGCCGCTTGTAGCCCGTGTGAACACCTGTACCATCTCTGTAAATTATTTTACTATCTTTACCGCACAATGGCCACAATAATGCCGTATATGTACGAGCCCGAGTACACCGAGGAAGAACTACTGGAAAGTCAAGCACGCGAAAACGATGGGGATTCGGACGGCAGTTGGGAGGACCAGTCAACGGATGAAGAGCCTGGACCATGTCGCATGGACGGCGTCTCCACCTGGTGCACGTGCAATCGGTGCGAGCTAATGCCAACTGAGGAGGAGAACTGCTGCTGCCGTGAAAATTCCGGGTGCTTGGCCTACATTTCGGAAAGCGAGCAAAGTCTGCAGGAAGGCGAGCAAAGTCCGCAATGCATCACCGAGCTGCCAGAGTTCAGGGAAGCCTGCCTCTCACGGACCGTGTTGAGGATGATGATGGTGCTTATGCACGAACTTCGCGGCACTGTTCGTCCGCGTAATCCGAGTAACGAGTAAGTATACTCTGTTTGTGATGTCAGTGATGCCACCACTATTTCATGGTCGTCTCCCACATATAAAATTACATTTACATATCATTCGAACGCATGTAAATTTGTTCCATATAGTGCATTTTCTAGATATAATTTTTTTCTAAGAAAAATGACATGTGTTACCTGAATCGACATTGATAAGAAAGTTTGGTCAGTTTAATACAGTTTGCATCTTTTTTTTTCACAGGTGGTACAGGCTGGCGGCCTATCGTTGCTTCACTTGGTGGCTTCACGGGAGGCTCGGACACCGCGTTCGGAGAGTAATACCTGCCTGTGCGGTACTTGCCATTAGACAACATTTCCCCAGTGACAGTGGACAATACCGCGGATTTTCCCTCGATGTGCTGCAACCTCAACTTTACAATGTGTAATGTTTATTATTTATGTTTAATTAAAATCTAAAATAAAGCCCAACATATATTTTAACAATGGTTGTTTTGATTTTTTAAATGAATCTAGTGTATATTCTCCTGGGAGGGTGAGGTATTTATAAACTCACCCCCCTGCATTCCATGTAGTAGATCCTGCAGCCATCCTCTTACATTCAGTTAGATGGCCTCTCCTTGGTGAGGCCCTGCGGCAAACGGGTCTTGTCTGCACGACCACCGCCCCGATCCACCCCCCGCCCTATCAAAGGCAGTTCGCACCGGGGTACTTGTGCTGGCAAGTGGAGCTGTCAGGGAGCGATAAAGGCCAAGAGGTGCCAAAGACCATGTACACTTCAAAGTGGTCTATAGAGCATGGGTTGTTGTTCCCATGTCTACCTCCAGACCCCGTGTCTCCTGCCAAGCATCCCCCCTCACGCTGGACGGCCCCCTGCAATCCACATAAGTGTGTCTCCATTCACGAGTCTTCCTGTGTCTTGTCTGCACGACCACCGCCCCGATCCACCCCCCGCCCTATCAAAGGCAGTTCGCACCGGGGTACTTGTGCTGGCAAGTGGAGCTGTCAGGGAGCGATAAAGGCCAAGAGGTGCCAAAGACCATGTACACTTCAAAGTGGTCTATAGAGCATGGGTTGTTGTTCCCATGTCTACCTCCAGACCCCGTGTCTCCTGCCAAGCATCCCCGCTCACGCTGGACGGCCCCCTGCAGACCGCATAATGCCACGACATATACACGTCATTCATTCACAAACACACCCCTGTTTCGAATTCTTTATAACCCACTTCATATTTCTAATGAGAACTTCTTTGCGCTTTGCTAGTCAACCCGTGAAGGTGCTGGTTATCTGCTCTTCGTCTCTGTGAACTTCCGTGACCACTTTGAGCAAACTCGTCAGTTTGCAACCTGTGAACTGCTCCCTGTTCTACGACAAGAAACTACTCTGATCCCTGCATCTAACTGTTTGTTCGTCAAGGTAAGTCCATGTACCATAATCATTTTGCGTCCAATTTTTTAATTTATATCTATTTGCTAGCAGTCATCAAATTGCATCCATGTTTTCTTTTCGTTCACGACAGTACATGCAAGGAACTAGTCACATGTTCTGAGTTTAGTCAAATTACTTTTTCTATTTTTTGAAAGTTATTGAAATACTTATCCGCATGTGAATAACGTGTATAGTTCCAAGAACCAAAACGGACCTTGCATTGAACCTTTTATGTGTCATTTAATGTTTTAACACATTGGTATTCATAGAGAATTGTTGATCTTTACTTTTCAGAACTTTCCATAATGCCTGCCTGTTCCATTGGCGGTTGCCCTTCGAAGACCCATAACAAATCTGAAGGTACTATAATGCATGTTTTCCCTAAGACAATAGATCAGATAAGAGAATGGGTCCGATATTGCGGATATCCAGCCTCTGAGATAGAAAGTAGAGTCCTAGAAGTCTTTGCGGACAAGAGGGGTGATCGATACCGCATCTGCAGCAGGCACTTTAGCCCAGACATGTACTCCACATCATTGCTAATAAGGACGAAAACACCGCGAGCGAGGCGAAAATTGCTCTCAACCGCTATTCCCACTCTATTCGTCCACATCCCTCCACTGGTGAGTCAAGTTTACGTATTTATCTCTCGGCATTGCGGTAGTGTGTAGCATTAGCTAACAATAATTTCCCCATTTATGTATCCACTCAATATGAAGGCTGAAGATTCTCCATCCGTGTCGTTATTGCAGTCATCAGCCACTTCAAGCGCCTATCGGGTAATCTTACTTAGCTATTCTGACACTGACTTGTTTTAGGCATGTAAATCAATAGTTTTAATTGATCGTGTAATTATTTTACCTAATGGTACACCACAGTACTCGTCCTCTAGTCTTTGTTTTCAGTTATAATTATTGTTATCCAAAATAATGCAAGTACTGTCTTTCAGGGAGATGCTGAGGAGTCCAACGCATTGACGACAACCGTAGATGTCACTCAGATGCTCGAGGTACGTTTCCGGACAGTTCCATCGATGGAGATCATCAGATCTTGCATTCTTGTAGCGTGATTGTTACACACAATGTTTCTTTCGTTTTTAGCCATTGGTATGTCCTTCTGTCGTCGCCCTCCTATGTGTCTTCTTTTTTCAATATTGTGTTCATTACTAATGAAAGTCCTATGTTTCAGGGAGTCGATGGAGCATTAGTCCAAGAGGAAGGGGGAGCATGCAGTTACGGGTCGGCGCAACAGCTTGCAGAAGTGTGCACCGCAGTTACAGCGTCCCTTGATGTTCTTATGCATTTCGAGGTATGGATACTGACAGATCAATCATGCGAGATCAAATGACGTGATTACATCCGCTATACTTCCTTCTTTATTAACGCAAGTACTATGTTTCAGGGAGCTGACGGAGCTTCTTCAACAAGAACATCACCCCTAGTAGTTGATGCAGATCTCTGGGTGGTGACACTTCCAACGATGGAGCAAATCGAATCATATTTAGATATCCATTATTTATTTTAGACAACTGATCATTTGTGCAGGTCTATTTAGATGAGCCGTTGACGCCTGCAGAAAGTTTATGTTCTTTTAAACAAAATAGAAAACCATACTAATGCAATTACTGTGTTTCAGGGAGTTGCTGAAGCGTCATCTTCAATAATATCATCAATGGAAGTCTATGCGGAGCCCGAGGTATGGATCTTGACAGTTCAATCTAACTAGATCAACAATGCGTGAACTATTGTCGTTTGAATGTTCTACACAATGCGTTCATTCGTGTTTTGCTATTGAGATGTACGTATGGGTATTGGTCCCCAAGTACATTTTGTGTTTTCAATATTATTATACATACTAATGAAAGTTCTATGTTTCAGCGAGTCGATGGAGCCTCAGTGAGTGATGGATGTGCTTATCATGAAAGTATAGTCGTTGCAGCGCGAGAGGAAGTGGAGACATGCACACACGAGTCGGAGCAACAGCGTCCAGATGTTGAAGTTCGAGGAAAGAAAGTTTCAAAGAAAAGAAAGCAAAAGAAGGTTAGTGTCCTGTTCACTATATTATGTTGTCTTTCACTGTCAATAGTTCAATACTGTAAGTTGTGTTTAAACTGAACATCCCTTTTCTAATCTGTCCTCTAGTTGCGAGTGGGTGTAAGAACTAGATCTACACAGACAGTGAAGCGAACGAGAGATGTTGCTTGTCAAACCTTTTGGCAGGGACTTGAGACTGGAGATGCATCGTGCCAATGGGAAGAATATGAAGTGATTGACAACGGAGCTATACCACCACCAGCCATTGATAGTGAATGTCCTCCTGGTAGTTTGGATGCAGTCGTAGATCAATTCACAGAATCCACACCCGCAAAAAATAAGAGCGCGCGAAAGTTGAAGACATTGTTTTTTTCTCCCATCTCCGGACAAGGAACAGATGTTGCAATGGAAGAGAATGAAGTGGACGACAATGAAACACCATCAATATCACTCAGCATAGCGGAAGACGATATCAGAGATTGTACCTTTCATGCGAGTGACATGTCCTCAACGTTACAGGCCGAACCAGCTGGGATGCAGAGTGACAGTATAAGGAAAGAGGCCAAATTCATTGTTTTCGATAGCTGTTTGATGGATATTATTATGATGATGAAATGTGGGCATTGGGTTGGTGGGGAAGTATGTGGGGAGCCATTGATTAATGTGACTCGTGCAATTCGAGGCACTAACCTTAAAATACATGCCACCTGTACACAATATCATCCGTTCGCATGGTCTGCACAACCCATGCTGGGGCAACTGCCAGCAGGCAATCTACTTTGTGCAGCGGCCGCACTTTTTAGTGGTTCAAGTTTTCAAAAGTTAGAGTATTTCTTTCAGTTTGTGGGAATCCATTTCATTGCGAAAAGTCAGTTCTACAAATACCAAACCGATTATCTATTTCCAGCCATCAGCGAAGCTTGGAGAATGGAAAAAATGTCAATGGAAAGTACATTCGCGGGCAAACGCTTCAGGCTAGCCGGTGATGGACAGTGCGACAGTCCAGGATTTTCAGCCAAGTACTGCACCTACCACTTTCAGGACATGGAAAGTAAGAAAATTGTGAGTTCGGTGGTCGTGCAGGTGTCACAAAGTACATCCTCAGTGGCCATGGAGAAAGTTGGCTTTGTAGCATCATTGCAAGAACTACAATCGCGGGGAATGGTGATCGACCTGATAGCCACGGACAGACACGTTTCAATTGCCAAGACAATGAGAGAACAGTACAAAAATATAAATCACCAATTTGACGTTTGGCATCTTGCAAAATCAATCAATAAAAAATTGTCGGCTGCAGGAAAAAAAAAAGATATGCAAGGTATTTCACAGTGGTCCAAGTCAATCAGCAACCATCTTTGGTGGAGCTCAAAAACATGTGAAGGGTCGTTGGAAATTCTACTGGAAAAATGGCGGTCAGTAATGTTGCACTGTAGCAACGTACATCGATGGTCGACAAATGAGCATTTCCACAAATGTGAACATGGCCATTTGTCCACAGAGGAGGCACGGAAGAAGAAGTGGTTGATTCCTTCATCACCCACTCACAAGGCCATTGAAAAGATTGTATTTGATAAAACTATAACAAGAGATTTGAGGGGACTCACAGAATTCTGCCACACAGGAGATTTGGAGGTGTTCCACAATATGTGCCTAAAGTACAGGCCCAAAAGATTGCATTTTGGCATGGAAGGCATGATAAATCGGACTCTTCTAGCGGTCTTGGCACATAACCATAATGTTGGCCGTCAACAAAGTAGGACGACCGGAACTTTAGGGACGCTTCGCTACAATAAGGCCTTCACTAAAAGAAGTAAACAATGGGTGATCAAACCAGTGTTTGAGGATATGCAATATGAGTTTATTGAGAGACTTATCGTAGATGTCCTCGATAGGCACATACATGGAGTGGTGAACGAACCTATGCAGGGGACAACTGCATTGCCACCCAACATTGCCTCTGTTCCATGTCCACCTAAAGCAGAGCTCATTGAGAAATACACATCACGGTTTAAATGATTGTAATTCGATTGTCTGTTCTCTCGAGTCTCCTCATGTTGCAGGCCCATTGCAATTAAACCAAACAGTAATATAAATCATTTTTACAAAAATTATAGAATGTTTCCGTATTACAAACACATGGCCGACCCATAGGGACAATAAAAAAAAAGGCACGCAGACAAGATGCCCTTACACTAACTGGAGCTAACTAGAAATGTGTGCTCGCTCAAAGTGAAGGTCAGCTGCTTTGATGTTTTGCTCGGGTGGCGGAACGGCCCACGACCCAATATAAGGTTCTATTGTGATTTGACCTTGACAGGCCGGGACCATCCTGAAAGACTAAGAAAAGATAATGAATAAAATTTCAGAAACGAAACGATGAGCCACGTTCATTAGAAGAAGTAACGTCGGCAAAGAAGGAGTGGTGTTTCGGGTCTGCCCTACACAGAGACACAATGGAAAATGCAAATATAATGTAAGTAACTTTTGATGAGTTTATACCGCAATTTCATTACTATACAGTGGCTTTAAAGACGGGTTCAGTTGTACTTGTTCGTTCTATGTGGCATAGTGTTTTCTACCGCGCACTATCTGGAGGAGAAACATCTGCTTTTACTGAAGCACCTCAAAACCTTCCTCTTTGCTTCTGCTTTCTCTCTCCCTCTCCCCTGCTACAACTGGTCCACTGTCTGCGACCTCGGTCCTGGGCCCTTCCACTCTCCACCTGCACTGCCTCCCTGTCAACCCCTGCACTGGGGGACTGTCTCAGTATCCTACAGCCCCCCCTTCCCAGCACTTGTTCTGCACTTACCTTGCACTTGCCACCAGCTGGCCCTATTTATTTATTATTTTATGCTACTTACCTTGTACTCCACTCCCCCCCCCCTCCATGCCTCGCCACGCCTTTAAACACTTGTGTACACCCAGTAGCGCTGTCCTCGCTATGAAATGAATAATTTTAATAAGGATCTGATGGTGAGACTAATTTCATTTTTTATGTTTTTAGGTACATCATTCACTACTGTCTGTGTCACGAGTACCGGACACCGGCGGACGGCTTCTACAGCCGCCAGTTGCTTCTCCGCGTGAACAACGTTACCACCCTGACCATTTTATGGGACGATCGCCAAGTACAAGTATGCCCTTACGCGGTACTAACGGTTAGATGCAACATACCTACCGTTGTGGTGGCCTAGTGCCTCGTTGTTGTAACAGCCATGCGATTATCAGTGCGACAGAAGAGCTTATTTTTATCGTAAACCAACACCCTGTGTACTGCACACGAACATCGCTTCCCTCAAGACGAACTAATTTGGATCGAGAGCAAAGAAAAATGCAAATCGCTGAATATTCTCTAAACATTTGATGTCCAATAAACGTACTTTGCCAAATGTACAATCTTGCCGTTTGCTTTTAAACCACGGTTTCACATTCCGAATTGTGGTGCTGTATTGTGAGATGCTCTAAGACCCTGTGTACAGCAAAGGACCATCGCGTTCCTCAATACGAACTTTTTGGAACATGAGCAAATAAAAATGCAAATCGCTGAATATTCTCTAAACATTTGATGTCAAATAAATGTACTTTACCACATTTACAATCTTGCGGTTTGATTTCAAAGTACAGTTTCATATTCCGAATTGTGGTGCGCTGTATTGTGAGCTGATCTGTGTTGATTTCCGGGGTCTGTGTGGAGTCACGTAGAAGACGCCTGGGCGCGTTTGCCTACGCAGCTCAGTCACGTCACGGATAGAGGCGGGGAATATGAATGTTTTGATAAAGTCTGTTTCAGGGGCGGGGGATTTGATTTAGTGCCGCAAAGGCAGGTGAGCCAGGTCGATGCGGCGGAATGATAGGATTATCACAAAATGGAGGCTGATTTCGAGTGCGATAATGGGCGAAAAGTCGGGTAAGGTCCATAGGAAAGTTTCCTACGATCTACCGATTTATGCTTACAAACACATGGCCGACCCGTAGGGACAATAAAAAAAAAGTCCCGGAACTATCCTTTAATAGTTACTGAGTTTTTTTTAAATTAACAGCAATACACATTTCTTTGAAAATATGACTTTAGAATTTATAAACAGAACATTATCCTACTGGGCGAGGATCGTCCCTCTCTCAGATGACATCACAAAGCTTGCCATGTAATAAGGGTATCATCCAAAACAACAAAGGGAAATGGACCTCTTAAACTACAATCTAAGGATCAATGTAATGATCTGTATCCACTCAGTAACCTCCCTTAAACTCACAAGCTATGAAACCGCAACCTTGTCCACAAAGTAAACCTTATCTCCATTTACCAAAGACAGTAATGCTCACCTTCACGAAAAGGCATTGATTGCCATTTCCCCAAAAGGGAGAAGAAAGACCCTGTTTAAAAGACAAGAAAGTCCCCTATCAACCTCACCTCTAAATAGACCCTCTTCATAAGGAAGCCATTGCATCCATGTCTGGGAATGTCAACTGCTAAAGTTGCTTCTAAATTCTCTGGGGCTGCACAGACATCCTGCAACTCGCATCAATTAACCCAGCAAACCCTGGGCATTCTGCAAGTTTCCCAAAACAAAATAAAACAAGGTTGCTCTCATTCCCATTTGCACAAAGGCCTTTAGAAGTGGCTTTGATCCGCGCCTTCAGTTACTCACCTCTGAGAAATCTTGGAAGATGAAAACCCCCTTTTTCATTGATGTAAAGGTATCCCCTTTAGCTTTCAATTTCTCGAACATCTCCCCCTCCCTGCTCCACAACCCAGGTGAAAACAATGTTAAACACATTCTCTGTCCTCTTGTCCGGTCTCCTCTCTCTGGATGTCAGGTATTCACATTTAAAAATTCTGCATTATACTGTATCCTCTGGAATGTCCAGATTTTCATTCAGCCGGGTGTAGTAGAAGGCCCTCAGATCCATACACTTAACAGCCTCTGGAAATCCCACCAATACAGTTCTGCAGCCTTCTGGTAGTTCTCCGGCTGTTCAGCTTGACCACCTGGGCACCACTCGTCTTAATCAGGGAGGCATTTATGGCTCTCCGCTATTTCAGCTCAACTGCCTGTTCCAGAAATCAAATTTCACTAGCCACGTTTCAAAATGTCAACCCAATTTTCAAGTTTCAGAACTTCTACATTTAGTTTATCCAAGTTTGCATCTGTCTTAGAACGAAGCTGTCTTCTCAGTGTTACACAGCATTTCCAAGGTTGTCATGACTTTAAGAAGGTGAGGAGCCAGAAGAGACAGTCTCGGGTGATGCCCACTGAATTGATTTTTCACATTATGGGGCATAGAAATCAGAATTCCTGCCATCTTTAGTGGACTGTTGGAGTGCCATAATTAAGGTCTCCTTGCCCAAATACACAGCCAACAAGAACCAGCTTCCGGGGAGGCCCATGGCGGAGGGAGGGCACAAATGCCTCCAACACTTTTTTTTAATAAACCCTAATACTTTGTGCACTGACAGAGAAAAGGGTCTCCCTACAGATTCACTCAATCAAAGGCAAGTGGTGGGAAGCCTCTCATCTCCAGACTGATGGAAACATTTGCAATCTCACCTTTGTCATGTACGGTCCGTCAGAGGGTGAGATGGAAAAAGTGGAGCCTCTTCCCACCTCTATCACTGTTGAGGAGCCTGCACTCCATGGGGTTCCCCTACGTCTGCATGGACATCACATCTCTACTCAAAGAAGTGCCTTACTCCATTATGGCCGCTTTTGGACCGTTGACTCTGTGCAATGATTTCCCCCACTTTACCCTCTGAGGCTCACTATTGGCCCCCTACAGTGGGTTGATCTAGGGGCTGGTTGCCTACCAAAGCTAGCAGAATATCTCCTGCAAGTGCTCTGACTCCACGCCCCTCACAACATCGAGGGCAAGCAGGGTGTGGGAGTCCTGGGAGATCAACACAGGGCTGAGGCAGAATGTATCAGTGACCGCAAGACTTCCTGGGGCGCCGAAATGCCACATATCCCCAGCCTCATCACCATATCCTATTCAGCATAGTTTCCCTTATGCAGCTAACCAGAGTCCGAGGCTCAAAGTACAGGAGAAACCACAGCAAGTACACTCTTCTCTCAGGGCTTTACAGAGTGAGTAAGGAGGCCATTTATCTGCACCCTCCACCTGATCCGACGCTACCGGCTAAGCACTACAGATTTTTAGAACATAAACAAAGTGAACTGTTATTGAAGTGGCTAATAGTATTTTTCATTTATCATGATTTTCAGTCTACAGGCAATATCTAACTACTGAATTTGACTTGGTGTTTGATGTACCATCTTAAATGCCTCATTTATGTTGGCTACAGTGTTAAGGCACTGAATGTAGCTCTGGTGCTGGGGGTACATAACAAAAGAATTACCTTGCAGTGCATTTCTATGCCTGAACAGTATGTTTTATCGAATTTGTTCTATTGATGTTCCAATAAGGTTTTGGAAGAGGCAAAAAGGGATGCAGATCTACATCATGCAGCATGTAACGTTGTGAAGAAACCAGGAAATATATACTACTTGTACATGAGAACAAGTGGGCAGAGATATTTTTCAATCCTCTCACCAAAGGTATGTAAGGTTTTGCAGATTTCTTACAGAAAACTGCCCAAGTTGATTTGGTTTATCCTTATGTGTTGTATTGGTTACTATTTGTTATTTCTGATATATTTCCAGCACTTATAAGCAAAGAGACATAACAAGATCTCATCATTTAGCACAGACATAATTAGCTTATGATTGGTGGTCATATCATGATGCAGGTTTGTTTTCCACAATGACTTACCATTGAGTGAAATGATGATTTAAAACAACAAAATTCGTTTTATTGGGTTTTTCGAGATCTGGTTCACCACCGTCTAGTGTCCCCAGTCACCGAGATATTCAAGAGTTCCAATTTATTAATGTTGACCTCGAAGTCCGAGACTGCCCCAATCTTTGTATTTCCTCCATTGTTGCAGTTATTGATTCCATGGGGTTGGTCAGAGTCAGTATCCCATCGTCTGCAAAGAGTCTAAGAGGCTGGTGATATCCACTAGACTCAAGAAGACCTGCATTTTGAGCCCTCCCTTGGTGTGCTGCTACCTTGCTGGGCTGCAATCCCACAATACCCTGGGACCTCTAGCATTACGAGGTGCACAGTCTTCCTAAGTCCGAATCACACTGAAACTTGGACATCCAGAGACTTACGTTCAATCCTTGAAGTACCCTCACCAGAGTGCTGGAACATATTAGCGACGTGAATCCGACCAGCGATATTCAGTCTTCGCCTGGCTCCTGAAAAGGGTGCCAAAACCACTGAACTGCATCTAGCTACGAAGAAACCCTTGCCTGGAGTCTTCCCAGTTGATCCCTGCTTCGAATTCCCTTCCATTGTCCTGTCTTCAGTCTTCACAGCAAGGAATTCAGCTACTGGGTTTTTGGCTGCAGATCCTTAAGACTTCCAGCTGCAAACACCTCTTCTGTGCCTAGGAGTTGCATCGTCTAGTATTTTATACAGATATTAGCCCCTTAGATCCATCATAAGTTAAGAGGAATTTTTCAAACTGTATCGTCTTCCTGATCGCTGCCTCTTTGATTCCGGGATTCAGTACCCAATGCCGTATTTGCGCATACTTAAGCCTCTCCCCTTCCTTTACTGCGAATACCCTTTTGCATTCCTCAAATGAGAGTATTCCCCATCCCCCCCCCCGAAACATGTCCTGCAGCTTCCTATACCCTCCCTCTTGCCATTGTTTGAATGCTCCCTTCTCCAACCCAGGTTTAAATTCCCTGTTGTTGAATATAGGCGTAAAGGGGGACGGGAAGGTTGTAATGTTTCCGGTTCCCACCAATTTGTCCCAGTTGTCCGCTACTAATTTGATTATAGTTCTCTCATACACATGCCTCGGTCTATGCTGCTTCAGTAGCCACAGCACTTCTGGCAGCTTGTGAGGTACTCCTGTCCTATCCATTGCCACCCATTGCTTATTTTGCGTATTCTCCCCCTCTTGGAGCCATTCCCTAATTACTCTTAGCTACACGGCCTCGTAATACTGCTGGAAGTTTGGACGCGCCAGCCCTCCTTCCCGCTTTGGTGCCATCAATAGATGCCTAATGACCCTTGCTCTCCTTCCTGCCAAAAGAAACTCGTTAGTCAGAACCTTTTATTTCCCTAAAGAGGCTTGCTGGCACTGCCTGTGGAATCGTTTGGAAGAAATACAGCAGTTGCGGGAGCGTCACCATTTTAACTGTGGCTAGCCTTCCCACCTATGATACCCAAAGGTTCCTCCACTTATGAAAGTCCTGCTTAATGCCTTTCAGTAGTTGGGGATCATTAACTGCGTACCAGCCTGCCAGGATCGCCGTGATTCTTACTCCTAGATACCTAATTCCCCTCGCGCTTCACACAAAGGGGGTAGCTGCCCTCAGTGCCTCACGGTCCCCTACCCCCAGGGTCAGATTCAATAGTTCAGACTGGCCAATGTTGATCCTCAGGCCTGAGACCTCTCCAAATTCCTCCAGCAAGGCCCTGTCTGCCTTGATAGACTCCATTGTTGTTACCAGCGTGAGCAGCATATCATCAGCGAACACTGCTACCTTGTGCTGTCCCCCCCAATGGGATGCCCCGTATCCCGTCTGCCTCTCTTATTGCCTGTAAAAGGGGTTCTAAATATTGCGTAGAGCATTGGGGATAACGGGCATCCCTTTTTCATGCCTCTGCTCAGCCTAAAGGGTCTATATATGGCCCTATTCACTGCCACTCTCGTTGACGTTGCCTGATAGTTGGCATGGGCCATTTTCAGGAAATCCCCTCCCTCCACCGAGCCCCATTTTCTGCATTATCCAAAACAAAAAGGACCACTCCATGCGGTTGAATGCTTTTTCTGCGTCAAGTGACAAGAGGACAGCTGGAGTGTCCGTTTTTTGCACCTTCTCCAGTAGGTGAGCCACCCCCCTGATATTGTCCGCCGTTTGCCTGCCTCTTATGAAACCCACCTGGTCCGGATGGATCAAATCCGGGAGAAGGCCCTCCAGTCTGTTTGCCAAGATCTTTGTGTAGATCTTGGCATCTACGTTTATCAGTGCCTTGGGCCTGTAAGACGTTCTCTCCTCTGGATCCTTATTAGGTTTCAAGATGAGGGTTAGTCTGGCCTCCTCCATAGATGGGGTTATCCTGCCTGTGAGTTTGAATGTGTTGAAAAGGTATGTCTGGTGCGGGGTTGGTTTGGTTGCAAACGTTTTGTGAAAGGCCACTGTATAGCCGTCTGGGCCTGGGGCCTTATTCGATGGTAGGTTACCTATCACCCTCCTTTTTTCGTCCTTTGTGATCTCCCGGCTAAGGGTTTCCTGTGCCTCCCTCCCAATACTGCGCATAGTCACCCTTTCCAGGAATTTCGCCTGTAGGTGCGCCTGGGGGTTTTTCGATGTGTATAATGATTCGTAGAACTGTGCGAAAGTTTCCTGGATGTCCCCCGCCCTTGTGACCCGCTCTCCGGTTCCCGTTTTCAGGGCTGTGACCGCTTGTTTGCCTTTTTCACCCGCAGTAGGCATGCTAATAGCGCATCTGCCTTATTTGCTTTAGCGTAGTATTTTTGACGAACGGTGTGCAGTGCCCGTTTTGTTCGGAGGACCTCCAGTTGCCCCATTGCCCGTCTATACTCCCTCATGGAAGACCTAGTTGGGGTTGCTCCTGCCCGTTGCCTTGCCACCTCCACCTCAAGCTGTGCCTCCAGCGCCTCCAACTGCTTTTCCCACTGTGTCTTCGCCGTTATCAATTCCCCCCTGAGCGTAGCTTTGAATGCGTCTCATCTTATGTCTTCCCTCGTTTTCCCCCTCCTGTTGGACTCAAAGTAACCTTTGATTTTCCCTTCTATGTCCTCTCTAATTACTGGGTCCCTGATCAGGAACTTTGGGTATTTCCAACCCCATACACCTCTGTCCTTACGCCCTAAATTCATTTGGATGGATACAATCTTGTGGTCTGCCATTCCAATGGGACCCGTCTCCACATCCCGAATCTGCCCTACCAGGCCCGTTGAAACCCAGATGTAGTCGATTCTGGTTTGTGACCCATGAACTCCTGATAGAAAAGTATAGCCTTCCTCATCTCGCTTCAACTCCCGCCATACATCCCATATCCCTGCCCTTGCGATCCTGTTCCTCAATTCAGCTGACATCACTGCTCCCCCTCCCTTCCCTGCACCCCCTGAACCATCGCGCCCCCTGTCCCAAGCAATGTTGAGGTCTCCCATCATGATTATTTGGCCCCGTGCGTTGTCTTCCAGTACTTCCTAAAAGCGCCTCAGACACATCTCCTGGCCGGAGTTAGGCGCATACACTACTGCTATGGTATAGGGGAGGTCCTGGTGTGTCCCCTTAGCTATGACGTACCTACCTTCCTTGTCCCGTAGGACCACTATGATTCTGAAGTCCATAGTGTTTTTGATGGCTAAGGCCACTCCCCCCGTTTTATTCCTTCCTGAAGCATGCAAAATCTGGTCAAACCCCTGCAACTTTAGTCATCCCTGATCCTTATGCATGAGGTGCATTTCTTGCAGCCCCAGCACATCCGGCCCCTCTTTCCTCGTGAATTGTTCTAGCTTTTTCCTCTTTAGAGGAGAATTAAGCCCCCTAATGTTGTGAGTTAACCACTTGAATGGTTGTTGATTTGACTACGTCCCTTGCCTGCTGGTGACCCCCATTTTTCTCTCTCTGTAATACTCGCCCGAGCACTCTCTGGTCCATCCCTTCCCCTCTCCTTCCCCCTTTGTTGTCCCTGTCCGCCTCTCTACTTGAACCTGGAATGTCTTGACTAAAATTGGACTGCAGGGAGAGCATTTCCCAGTGGAAATCCCGATGCGATATCGGGGCCATTAGGTCTATCTCCTCCGGTGTGCTACGGCCCGTCGCCCCTTCCTGGGGTCCCCTGAGCGTCTCATTGGGTTCTCTGGTCGTCTACATAGTTGGCAAGGTTCTGGGGCGGCTCCTTGGGGGTGTGCACTTCTGTTCGCTTTGCCTTTGGCTTTATTCGACATGTTAGGGTGGGAATGACTTCGCTCCAGTGTTAGGAGTATCCTTTTAGCTTGATTTCCGCTCCCTGTCGCCTGTTATGCCGGGGACCTTTCTGCCTCAAAATGGGTCGCTCGATGGTATGCCTCTTCCTTCCTGCCGGTGCCCTCTAGGTAGATCCCTTTCTCCTGCACCCTCTTTGAGGCTAGGTGCTGCCCCCTTGTTGGGGCCCTCAGCCTCACCTTCCCTCCTGCTTTTACAGGCCTGCTCCCTTCCTGCTGCTCTGGGTCTCGCCTCCCTGGGTCCTCGTGGTGGCCTATCTGCTCCCACACTGCGTCTCCTTCGCCTCAGCTGGGGTCCCGGGTGGGGACAGGTAAGTCGCGTCCCAACGCCCTTTTCTCCTGCTTAATGCTTTAGCCCGGGGTTGGTTTCCACCCTTGCCAAGTCACGGGAGGTTGGCTTCCCTCTCCCGTTCGCCCTCACAATCCGTTTATTCGGGGGCAGCTCCAGACTTGGTCCCCCCTCCTCTTTCCATCCTGCAGGGGTGTCCCCAAAAGAGCTGTTGTTGTCCCGGGTGCTTACTGCCTGGCTCCTTGATTCCCTGCTGCCCCCCTGGGCCTTCCTTTGCTGGGGCTCCTCCACTCCGAGCCCTGCTGTTCTTGAGGTGTGCCTATCTCTGAATTTGCAGGCGTGCCTGCTTTGCTTAGGCTTCCCTAGGTAGCACAACAGTGTTCGGTCTCCCTCACTGGTGCCCCGGCCCCTCTGTGGCAGAGCCGTCAGCGAGTGGTGTCCGGGCCTGGGAGGGAAGGGGCTTGCCTGCTGCTTGAATCGTCGCTGTGCTCTTCGCAGTGGTATTACCGCGGTCCCTTGCCGTTTGGGCCGCAAATAGACTTTACTTGGTCCTCCTCACTGCGAGGGCCTCTCCTCCTGGCCCCTCGTTGTGTGATCCCATTCGGGCACGGTCTGTTGAAATCCCTAGGGGCTCCCTGCCTCCCCTTGGCTCTGGATTCTCCTTTCCCCGTTGGCTGGTGTGCTCTCCGGTCCCTCACCTGGTCAGTTTATAATGCAGGTGCCTGGCACACAGCGTCCTAATATCGGAGTCCCCTGGGCCTCGGCGCCGCTGCCTCTCACCTGGGTCCTCCCCTCCACCTCTCTGCTCTGCCTCTGCACGTCGTCCCCTTGAGCGGGCCGTTCCAGTCGCCGGGGAGCCTGCTGATGGTGCTCAGGCTCCTCTCCGCTCGTCCCTCTCCGCCGTGATGCTGCCCCTTCTAGTGTTCTGTCGGCGCCGACGTGCTCCTCAAGTCTCCTGATCCCTCTGCTCACTGCTCCGCGTTAAGCCCTGTTGACTGCCGGTGCCTCTTTTCTCTGCTTGTCTGGCTCGTCATAGTCTCTGATGGGTCTCCGCTTGCCCTCAGCTCGTTAGATCGCCCTCACTGACAAGATGCTGGACTCGACAGGGTGCGCCTCTTCGTGGCACGAACTCTCACGGGCCGCCATCCCGGGTCCCTCCATTGGGCTCCTCCTCCCTTGTGGCAGCGTCTCTCAGGGGCCAACTCTGCTTTTCCCAGGCTGTTACTTCGCCCGTCCGTGTCTCCGCTACTTTCATGAACCACTGATTACGTCCATTCTGGACTTCATGGTCCATGATGCACCGCGGTCTGCTTACCAGCCTTTACGCGTTACGTGCAACTTCCTACTAAACAGCCACGCCCCCGCGGCTCTGCGCATCTCAACGCTACTGCTTTGAGTAGTCAGACGTGTGTTGCCAGAGTCCGTTCGGCGCTTCCTTTCTAGTCCTTGTTCCCAATTCCCTGATTATATTTTCCCGTTCGTTCCCTTTCCTTACCCTCCTACTTCCGTGCTTCCTTCCTGGATCCTTTCTGTACTCGGTCCTACAATACTCCTGTACCTCCGAGTCAGGACATTGTTCCCTTCCTGGTTCCCGATCCTGGATGTTTGAACGTTACCCAGCACAGGACATTGCAAACCCCACGCTGGAATCCGAAGACTCGCACACGGGCCTATATAAATCCCGGACCGTACAAAAGAAGGAAGTCACTTCCAAGAAGGTTTCAAGTAAAGTAAAATGGGAGAGACTTGTGACAGCTGCCTTCTCCGCACTTTACGGGGTGAAACAGCTGAGGGGTGGTGGAACCGGTTTAAGTTGCTGGGGGGTAGCAGGAGCACAGCCGACATGTCTATCTGATGTCAGCGGCCATCTTGGAATTCCTACAATGGAACTTTAATATGAAACACACTTGTGTGAAAGCTACAAACTACAGAAAAAATATTAGAAAGCAGAAATAACTGAACTTTGGAAGACCAGGATACTTTATCTTGAACTGTGTTCTTTAACAAAACTAAATCATTGGGAAGGGGACCCTTCAGATTTGAGACATTTGCTGACGGGAGTACGGAGTCTCAAGGTTCCCTTTATTTCAACTGTGTTGCTTAGAGCGTGAGTTAGGGAACCCCGAGTATTCGTTAAGGCTATATTGCCTTAAGTCCAAGGAAAGTAATTTTGAGACTTTTTGGGGGAACAGTTTACACTTGGGGATGGGAGCTGTAAGGAAACGGCGAGCTGGACGAAGCTCAGAACTTTGTGTTGAACACTGTTTCTTTCGATGCTGATCTCTGTAAGGAAGGCATGGTATTAAACAATAAGACAGACACAAGTGTTCACAGTTCAAGGGCGTTTATTGAAATAATTCAATTGGGTTTTAAAAACGCCCATCTAAATCTTAAGCTGGGTGCAAGCTACGACCATCAAATAATAATATCGCCGTCCTAGTAAAGGCTGTCAAAATTAAAGGGCTTACATTAATAAACCTATCCTTACTTCTAAATACAAATAGTGTGGGAAACAATGTTATGCAAAAGAAGTGTTCAAGAAATTATATGTTAGGATATTCAAGCCGTTGGCTTCCCTTCCCCATGTTTTTAGCATGGGACAAGGTGGCACACTCGAGTTTAGCACACTCTCTGGCTTCTCTAGCACGAGGATGCAGTTCAAAACCTCAACATCAGGGCCTTCTGTGCCAAAGTCTCTTTGCCATTCAAAGTCTCTTATTTCAGAGGGCCTGATGCAACACGACAAACATTAAAGTTCCTTTCTTCTTAGGATTTCACATATACAACTTCTTGGGTGATTTTCTGTTCACCCCAGATCCTGCTCTGCCGGCACAGACCAACTTTAACACAAAACCTTCAACTGGTCTCCATCCGTCGGGCTCGGACCAAATTTATCTTCTTTTCCAAACTTTCTTTACTTCATCAAAAGCAAAGACTTTTGACTCTGCCTGGGATTTTGCCCGACTCATCGGAGGACCACTTCAGTTCACAATTACTTGTTCTCTTGTTGATATAAACTTTTTCTCACTTCTCAGCTGGATACTTTAGAGACCTTTGATTGAGCACCCACGCGGTGCCGGACCACTCTGTCAAACGTATTGTACCTTGCTTTTAAAGTTCAATCACTCATCAGCAGTTCAACTTTACTACTTGTGTCTGTTATCACACATGTTTTAACAATGTTCGTTCTGGCACTCGCCATACAATGTTGCAGCTTGCAACCTTGGCTTCAACACAGACTGGTCTTGTATCGGTTTCCCCAACTCACTGGCTGTGTTGATTTTATTGACATTGCTTTGATCTTGGAGCCAAGGTATCACGGAGGCTGCTGCTTCTCCCCACCTTGATTGACACCGGCCTGCCCCGGGTATCTCTGACACACAATGCAGGAATCTTCAGCCTGGTTTCCTGGTCTTACACTTTCTATTCTTGAGGTTTCTGGAAAGTAGCGGTTCCTTGTCGAAAAGGTCAAGGGAATGAATCTCCTTGCGATCCCCTTCTGTTTTGCCATCTTTCTTCTCTCGCTCAGCTGCCGTCCCGAAAATGATGTTTCCTTATGTGCTTTGCCTCGCTCAGAGTGTGCTCTCGTGCTCTGCCTTTTAGCCGGCTGGGGCATCAGGGCAAACAGGTGAACAGGTATGGAAGGTGCCCTTTGCCTCAGCCCTTAGCCGGCTGCCCGGTCAGGCTGCCCTAATTGATGCACTGACAATGCTTCAGACCTAGGTCTGCTGCTCTGATTGGGAAGCCAATCTGTGTGCAGTGGGCGGGCTGGGGCAGGGCGAGAGGAGGGCCTGGGAGAAACACTGCGCCAAGCACAGAGGTAGAGCCGAGGGCCTGGTGTACTGCAAACTCAGTCGTGGAAGGGCCATGGGCCCATCAACTTACCCATGAGGAGCCGGTGGAAGCAGCAGCTGAGTCCTCACTCAAGGAAAAATTGGCGAACAGGGTATACAAATCGGACAGTTCCGGTTTCAACTTGGATAACTGCTGATTTAGTAGGAATGTGAGCATAAGTAGATGTCTTAAAACACTACCTATCCCTGACCTTCAGCAGAGCAGTAGTCATTTCATCACACTGGGCCGCGGGGTAGTCTCCCGACACACCTCAGTCTTTCTTCCTCAGTCAGCGCCCACCGGCCATATTAACTCTGTGTGGTGTACTGATCGCCTCGTCAAATTCCGTGCACCAATCTGTTCGGCTAAGGTGTCATACTGGTCTTCCCTTTTACAGGTCCCTTTCTCTCACCTCTCTATTGTAGTGGGCTTAGGAAGGCCATAACCGAATAAATAATCAAGATTAACGGGCAGGCGCTGGAGCTCTTTGTAAGATCAGTCCTTTTTGATGACTTTGCTTTTCTCACTTTTTTGTTTGGGCGACACCTATAAAGCCCAAACGATTGAGAGGCGAGTGTCCCCCTTCTCACTTTCTGCACCCTGTACCTTCAATTTTGCTCCTTTCTGCCGTTTGTCTGTCCTTTTCTCTCCTTTCATCCTCCTTTTTGTCATCTTTCCATGCCTCTGCCTCCATTTTCGTTTCTGCACCTTCATTCCCATTCTTTGTCCTTTTTTCACCTTCCAGGCCTCTTAGGCGACCTCTGCCCTCTTTCCCGCCTCCCGCAAGCCACCCCTTCCACTGACTGAAATGTGAAGATTAGCCATCCGTCAAACTTAGATAGAATTGTGAAGTTTAAACCAAAAAAGTTATGGGTGGAAGGTTTTTACTTAATTTGAACCACTGGTATTGCTCTTGGGGACGTCATTTCACCAAAATGCTTGGGGTAGTTGAAGTGACATCACACGGTCCTTGAGCTCTGATGACATGTTTGTGTGTATTATTTCTGTCTGTACTTTTGACATTTGTAACTAAGCCTCCAAGTAATCACTTGACCTGTCTATACCTGTAACTAAGCTTTAAGTATTCTTGTTATGCTGTGCGCCCAGTTACCTAAGGGTTTGGTGTGCCCTACAAATCAATAAACAAACATCACAGGAAGTGATGTCATTTGACCCAACCCCAAAGTGACATCACCAGAAGAGATTGAACACAGCCTTTCACCCCTTGACAAAACAGGAAGTGGCTTCACGTAGCATTGTTCCTAAGTGCATTACGAAAAATATGGTTACGATATCACTACAATGTGATATACATTTCATACAGAAATAGATCACCATATGTATGGTTAATCTCAGTTGCTACCAAATTACTGGGAATGCAAGCAGAAGTCCAAGGCCAAATGATAATGATGTGTTATTATAAAGCACTAACGCTTAAGCGCTTTATATAGAACACATTTATTTATTTATTACATTTGTTATACGCCCAGACCCTGAGGTATCACGGCGTAGTTGCAGACAATTAGGTAATTACAAACAATATCACCCAACCTGTGTTGGTACTCATTTATCAACCTCAGAAGAATGAAAGGCTGAGTTGGGGTGTTTAAGAACACTCTAAATCAGTCACTCACCCCCTAAGTGTGCCTGAAATAAACCTTTAATGAGTCTAGCAATTATTGTATAGAATTCCAGAAAGACAAATGATTTGTTATTCCTAGTCTTTCTTATTTAGGGTAACTGCTCAAAGTGTAACACTTGTGCAACCCCCTGATGTTGTTTTTTTAAGAGGCCTGAACAAGATAGCCACTCTCTCCAGAAACAAAGAGTCACATGGCGCTGGCCACAGCCCAGGAGCTACATTTAAAAAAAAAAAGATGTTTAAAAAAAATATTACTTTTTTTTTTGTTAGACATAGCAAGGGAGAACAGAACACAAGAGTAGCAAGGGAGACCTCAGGGGAAGCAGTTGCTGACCCTGGCGACCCCCAAATGATGTCCTTGATTGCTCTGGGCAACCTTCCACACCACCGTTTTTTAGTCTCTGCGCCATTGCAAAAGGGGTCCATCCATATGCAAATCAGTCAGGTACTGACATCAATGGGAGCAGCCCTACCCGAACTGCTAGGCCAGGTCCCCTCTGCACAGAAACACAAACAACCCCAGACACAGCGCTTTGAAATCAAAAAAATTGTAAAAGGCGCTATACAAATGCCAAATAACATAACATAACATTTGAGTACTGATTCAAGTACAGATGGGTACAAGTGGCAAATGACGAGAGACACGGCTGAATGACATTTGAGGAGGGACACACAGTGTATAGGTGTTGTTTGGTTATGTGCCGACCCATTGCCTGCCTTTTGCCATGCTAATCCCTATGGCCATTCCCACCCATTCCTTTTTCTCCCCGTCCAAAACTCCTCCTCATGGGAACTCTTTGAGTTTGCAAGCTCGTTTTAATGAAGGCTTTCGATTTGTGCAGCGTGCTGACGTAAGGCACAGGCTGGTGTTTTTATTTTTCATTTGCTTGTGTCGGGGGGAGGAAAGAGGCGGGTCGGGGGAGGAAGGAGTCGGATCTTATGGAAGAGTGCAACTGCAGCGTTGCATTGCTTGATCAGCTCAAGTTAGTTTCCGAGATTTTGAGAGTGCTTCCGTTTTTTTTACGGACAAATAATCACACGTGGGGAAACAGCCTGGCAGGGTGAGAGAAGCTGCGCTGTAAAGTGAAGCGACTTTTGAAGATTCTTCCCTGGACGAATAGTAGAATTTTAATTTATTAAAATGGCATGGGATCCGTGTGTCTTAAAAACAGTTGCAAGCCTTTGAAACCCTTTCTCCTTTGCTGCTATCACGAGCAGCATATTCCATATAGGTTGACCTTATTTCCAAAACCAAAAACCTGATGGAAACACATTGAAAATTTTTTTTTCCCATTCTCCTTCGATTTATAAGCACTCTGTGTGTCCTGTTAAAAACAACCATTGGCAAAGCCAGCAGTATTAACTTGTGTACAAGTATTAGGCATTTGCCAAGCACTGCTATTAGATTCACACAATTTTGTTCCTGCTACCAGCAATGGGCAGTTAATACGACTATGGGAAGGGCATTTGCCATGCCTACGCATAAGCCCAAATTGTTCTCATTACCAATGCTTGTTTTTAATGTGACTAGAAGCAAATTAATTTGACTGTATCTGTTTTGCTTCAAAAGCAATGTGCAAGGTTTGATATTGTCCCTGCATCTCTTAACTCTGAAAGGCTTAAACAACAGCAGCAGATCCATGTGATATACTTTATTTGCAGTCTGACAAGATAACTTGCATTGCTTATTTGGTATAACCTCCTATTGTTTTGCTTAAGAGTCAGTACATCCTGTGATAGTATATCTAGTACTGTGCTACTTCACACAAACGCAAGAGTTCAAACGCAATACTCCAGTTAGGATGGTATATTTGGACTGTGAGGGCAAATTGCAGCCCCCCCCTTTTCAAAGACTATTTCAGCATCAAGGATTAGCACTAAAGCTGACACGAAGCAGGATCCATCATAACTGCATCACAAGCAGCCTCCTAATATTGTTCACCCATTTCACTCATAAAACCTAAATGGTCTGGGTGGGTCAGCAGCTCTATCCTCGACTCAAGCTTTAGTGATGACCTTATAGTTAAAGTTTAGAAGAGAGATGAGTTTGTAAGAGGGACATCTTTCAGGCAGCTAATCCCATTGATTGCAAGATTGTGACTGTGGCCTGTAACCATCCTGGTTGCATAAGATCACCTGATGTCCATATCCTATTAATGCATCTAAGAAGCAGGCGTGTGTGGGTGACTGTAATATTTCATACAATTCCTGTGAGTATATATATATATATATATATATATAATATTCAAATGGATTGTGTCCTCCCACAGATCTTTTGATATCTCCAATAGCCAGCTTCAGCTGCTTCAGAAATAATTTTCGGCAGATAGCGCTGTGCGTTGATGCGGTCGACTCGATGTCCCTTGAGGCCCTCCGTCTCGAGTATGATGTTATTGAAGGTATATATAGCACGCGCAGCGCCCGTTGAGTTCAGTTCCATTTTTCTGAGTAAGCTTTCGCTTTGTGAACTACGGCGCGCATCAGATAATTCTTCGAGAATTATCAAAAAATGTCTTTGTCTTTGGCTCCGACAACCCCAAAGACCGGGTTTAAAAAATGCCAAGACTGCGATGCCAAGATGTCGCTGACGGACCCACATCGAGTATGCTTGTTTCGGTGTGGAGCACAAGACCTCGGCCTGTCGAAAGTGCCAGTCGATGACCGGGAAAGCTCTGGAGGCTCGTAAAGGGAAATTGGCGGAAGGTAGACTCCCCAAAAAATCCCCTTGGACTACCCCGTCGAAAAAACTTTCTTCCAACGAAGCGAGAGGCGACTCTCCTCGATGGAAGAAGACTAAAAGGTCCAGGTCACGGAGTGGCTCCCACCACCACCACTCCTCCTCCTCCTCGAGGAAATCGAAGAAAAGTCATCACAAATCGCCTACTTTGTCATCCTCGTCCCACTTCTCCCCAGAGAGCACTTTATTTATTTATTTATTTATTTATTTATTACATTTGTATAGCACGCAGGCAGCCCAGAGGCATTGTGGCGCTGTTACTTGTAAGGAGACTTAGTTACAATGGGTACAGGTTGTGCCTTGGGTTTACATTAAGACAGGATCCTGTGTCAAGCAATAGGGAGTATCATACAACATCATACATGGTAGTCATGGGAGCTTGATCAGATGGGGTTGGTTAGGCAAACAGGGTAGTTTTCATGGCTTTGCAGAAGGCAGTATCATGCCCCACTAAGGCCTCTACTCCGGCTGAATGAGAATCATTCAGGCAGGAAAAGCTCAAAATGTTTGAGAACCAGACCTACTCGAAGCAAATGGGCCATGCTCCTACCGCGCCTTCTGAAGCTGGTACGTGCCCGGGACGATGGCCAATCCCCATCGAGCCGTTGAGGCCTCGACACGACGAAGTCATTGAGGAATCCTTTGAGCCATCAAAGTCCGTAACAGACAAAGTTCAAGGACAAGTCGATGTCAAAGTCATCAATGCCAGCAGTGCCATTGTCGCCACCGGTGCCATCAACGTCTAAGACGTCTTTATCAAAGACAGTGTTTATGGACATGGCCTGTGTGTTGGCTAAGAGAGCTATTGCAATGGCATGGAAAACTCTGAAGGGCCCCCAATACGCCAAATGGCATAAAGAGATGGAACATTGGTCAGAGGCGGAATCGAGAATCTGGGGAGAGGGAGTAGCCAAGATAGGGGACGACCCGAGTATGACCTACGAAGCCTGGAAATCCCTGATATGGGACATGTTCGACCCATCCGACAACAAACCCCCGTGAGAAACGAAAACT
Organism: Ambystoma mexicanum; assembly: GCF_040938575.1. Taxonomy (NCBI): domain Eukaryota; kingdom Metazoa; phylum Chordata; class Amphibia; order Caudata; family Ambystomatidae; genus Ambystoma; species Ambystoma mexicanum. Next base: position 982,151,000 of record NC_090929.1, on the reverse strand, counting down.
GTACGTCAGGACTTGGACATACGGTTGGAACTAACCCTCAGCGACGAACTTGCCTATCTCCAATTAACAGTCCCACCACCCCTTCGGCAGGGCCCCCACTCCTACCCAGCCCCTGGGACGATACCAACACCCTAAAAGAAGCTGAAAGATGGTTAAAAGCGACAAAGAACAATGTTCTTTGTTTTAAGTTATGTTATTAATTACATGGTTTCTTATTGGTAAATGCTAATTGTTAATTGTCACAGTTTTTCAATGTATTTTGAAATGCCAATAAAAACATTGTAAAATAAATAAATCAAAGACATCGACGATTCCATGGGCATCTGGCTCGAAATCTTCGAAGCCATAGACGCCTTTGTCAGAAATTCTGAAAACCTTCACTCCTTTACCTAGGAAGGATTTCTTTTAAGTCACTCACTTCCATTCATGAGGACAATGAGCTATCCGATATTGATGCACCCTTTGGTTTGCAGTATGGCACTCCAAATTTCCCTGGTAGCTTCAGATCAGGAGAATCTAGGTTACGGGACCTGCATGAAAATGTACAGATGGCCAGTGGAGTAGACACTTCACCACAGTTGGATTTTGGTAAGCCAGAATCATATGAGCATGCAGATGCCCCTTACAGGCAATTAATGACCAAGGTAGTTGATTATCTGGGTTGGAGCAGGCCTGCCCTCCCATTCGAAAAGGAGAAAGAGGAACCAAATATGGATCCCTCCCGTCCCATGCACACTATCCAGAAACCACAATGTGGTAAAGTAAACTTCAGAATAAAGGTCAAAGATGGTTCATTGAGGCATGATTAAACAATTCTTTTCTTTAAATGTTGTAGAAATTATTTCTTACACAGAGTTTGTAAAACAAAAACATTAGTTTTAATTTGAGATAGCTTTCAATGTAAAAGATAGACAAAGCGCATGTTCAATGTACACAGTATTGGCGGCTTAACGCGTTTCGAGGACAAATCGTCTTCATCAGAAGCCTGAATTGCTTTAGTTGTTTGTAGACATTCATTGCAGTTGGACTATATGTGAATGCAGAAACATAAAAAGAAAACGGAAACAGAAACACACTTCAAAGTCGGTTATTTCACCATCCATCATATAAGTCAAAACAATATATATTTTTTTAAAAACACAAGGTCTAATTAATGCTTCCTTGAGAAAATAAATCACAATGCTCCACCACATAACACTTCAGTGTGGATAAATAAAACACAATGCTATCGGGTCTCCTAGAGACTTTAAACGTGTTTCAATTAATAATGAAAGCAACATAAGGCCCCCGTTTACGAAATGCTCCTGTTCAGTTTCCAGGCAGCATCAGGTGTATAACGGAATAAGATGACATCTGCTACAACAGCTAAAAAGGGATTGGTAGGAAAAGTCACACCACCTCCTATAAAGACGTCTTTGGACAACCCTTACATGATCAAGTGGAATCCAGTGGTAGGAGATGATATGCAATTTATACTTCAGACCCTACAAAAAAAGTTCCAACAACTTGGATTCCAAAAAGGTGAGCCATCAAATAAACCCAAAAAGTTTAGTTCTTAAAAAAAAAAGAAAAGGTGCCAAAAAGGCCAAAGTAATGTAAGTGAGGCAAACTTGGAAAACATGGTAGCAACAGCAGATGCTGGAAAAAATTATGCTTGCTTGGGGGAGGGTGGAGCACATAAACCAGGGTGGACTCATGTTGATCTTCGGAAACAGCTTACTATTGGTATCAACAAAGTTACTAGACCTCTAGAAAATAATTAACTTTATTTGGTGCTTGTATGTAAATCTGCAAAATCTGCTATGATCACCATGCACCTCATTGAACTAAGTGCCAGCCGTGCAGTACCGGCTGGCCAGGTCCCACGCCTGAGTGAGAGCCTCGCGCCAGTTCTTGGTTTAAAGTCTGTTTTAGCTCTAGGCTTCCGAAAACATTCCAGTCATTTTGAAGATGAAGTGAAAGCTATAAAGGAAAAGGTGCCTCCTCTGAATGTTCCATGGATCAATCCGCAAGCAATTGAAGATAAAATAATTTTTTCCAGCCCTGCGAAAGAGCCCTCCGACAAGGCCAAGGAGGAATCTGTGAATGTTTCCCAAGCAAATCTTAAGCGTAAAGCAGAGGACAATCCTGTTCAGAAGTCTGATTTCAGAGCTACATCCAGCATAACCCTACAGCCACTGAAAATAAAAAAGTTGGATCCAAATCCTAATAGAACACGGAAACCCCCCAAAATTAAGAAAACAATCCCCAAAAAGTAGTTAATGCAACTTTGACATTGGGTTATTATTTTTCTTTTATTGTTTGCACCAAAGTAAATGCATGTATAACGTTTTTTGTTTGATAGGATTGATCAACATTTTTCAAATAAACTAAGCGTACATGTTTTCTAAAAAAGAAAAAAAAAAGATAAATCCCAAAGCCTCTAGTTTTATTAACAAAGGTAAATTATAATATTCCAACTAGAATTCAACTACTATGGGTAACAAAAAGGTTAATCCATAGTATGGTGAACTCATATTAGTCCAGACAAGTAAAAAATTCAAATGAGTTTATCACATCTAGGCGAATACCTGATTCTTCATTGAAAACACCCCAAGAGATCTTAATGGACATGCTCAGTTATAGACTCACCCGTATTTATAATGTGCTTTGTCCAGTGTGCATATTTTAATATGAAAACACAAGGTCAGCAGTGGTGTAACTAAATCCGTAGATTCAAAATAATGACGTACCCCCGGGATATCTGATCCTAAAGTGTATAGAGATAATATGAATACAGGATTAATGCCATAGGTGCTATATGGGGATACCAATTGTGTTTGATAGTTGTAAGAACAAGGACACATACCAGAAAAAGAGTATGCTCCAGATGCTTATACAGCCCTTCTATGCCGCTACATTCTAGTATCCGAGAAAAGAATTCAGTGGGTAGCTCTTGCGAGTATAAACGTCCATGGCTGGACATTGATGAACGGAGCCACATAGGAAAGCTTGCAACTCCTCTCTTTTTGGACTGCATAGCAATCAACAGACCGCTTTCAATTAGTACCCATAAGGTATGTAGCTCTCCCTTTTGGGCCATGGGGGGAACCTATAAGTACCAGGATGATCCCCTCTTTATTTTTAATTTTACATAACTGGCTTTATTCATATCTTTATTTCCCGCCCTTTTTTTTAGGGTACTGAGTGACAAACTCATATGTGACTACTCATTGAATTCTTTTCTCGGATACCAGAATGTAGCGGCATAGAAGTGCTGTATAAGCATCTGGAGCATACTCTTTTTCTGGTATGTGTCCTTGTTCTTACAACTATCAAACACAATTGGTATCCCCATATAGCACCTATGGCATTAATCCCGTATTCATATTATCTCTATACACTTTAGGATCAGATACCCCGGGGGTACGTCATTATTTTGAATCTACGTATTTAGCTACACTGCTGACCTTGTGTTTTCATTTTAAAATACACACACTGGACAAAGCACATTATAAATACGGGTGAGTCTATAACTGAGCACGTCCATTAAGATCTCTTGAGGTGTTTTCAATGAAGAATCAGGTATTCGCATAGATGTGATAAACTCGTTTGAATGTTTTACTTGTCTGGACTAATAGGAGTTCACCATACTATGGATTAACCTTTTTGTTACCCATAGTAGCTGAATTCTAGTTGGAATATTATAACTTACCTTTGTTAATAAAACTAGAGGCTTTGGGATTTATCCACACTGAAGTGTTATGTGGTGGAGCATTGTGATTTATTTTCTCAAGGAAGCATTCATTAGACCTTGTGTTTTTAAAAAAAATATATTGTTTTGACTTATATGATGGATGGTGAAATGACCAACTTTAAAGTGTGTTTCTGTTTACGTTTTCTTTTCATGTTTCTGCATTAACATATATTCCAACTGCAATGACTGTTTACAAACAACTGAAGCAATTCAGGCTTCTGATGAAGATTTGTCCTCGAAACGCGTTAAGCCGCCAATACTGTGTACATTGAAAATGCGCTTTGTCTATCTTTTACATTGAATGCTATCTCAAATTAAAACTAATGTTTTTCTTTTACAAACTCTGTGTAAGAAATAATTTCTACAACATTTAAAGAAAATAATTGTTTAATCATGCCTCAATTAACCATCTTCGACCTATATTCTGAAGTTTACTTTACCACATTGTTTGTGGTTTCTGGATAGTGTGCTTGGGACGGGAGGGATCCATATTTGGTTCCTCTTTCTCCTTTTCTTGTGTATATTGGGCTTCGTGCCAAGGCCTTAGTTCCTCCCGTGCACCTTTTAAATAGCTAAAAAATCAGCTAAACCCTAAAACGAATAAGTTTGAAATTCTTATGACATTTAGGTGTGCTCCTTATCCCCTTCGTCTGCCATCCCATTCGAACAGGATAACCTCATGGATATCCTGGACAAATGTCCTCAAAGGGATCATATCCTATCCGTTCATGTTGCGCTACAGAAGAGAGTAAGTTCTAATTGGGAAGTACCGGAATTGAGTGCGGCAGTCAATACAAATTTGACAAAGAAATAGTGACCCCAGCTACTTGTCCAAACATCCTACCCCAGAAAGTCTGGTGGTGCAAGCAGCAACCACTACCTCTGACCATCCCACCAGATCGGGATGATAAACGTATAGACGCCTGGTCTATGAAAGTCTTTTCTGCTGAGAGCATGGCTCACAAATCAGCCAACTCTACATGTGCCCTTGCGAAATTCACGTAGACTCTATGGCACTGTATATCCATGGCGGCTGAACATATTCCCGAAGGGGAGGAAAGAGATGGTTTCTTGGCCATTGTAAAAGATGGCAAAGAGGCCATGTGTGAGTCTCTTCAGTTGGGTTTGGATTCTGCTGACCGCATCATCACAGCCATGGCGGCAAGCACCGTGATACGCTGGTTTGCGTGGTTAAGGAAGTCTGAATTTGCACCGAATGTGCAGTCTAGACTCCTTCATATGCCTTTTGACGGGTCTTATCTTTTTGGCAGCAAGGCTGCCGAAAGTCTTGAGAAGCTGCAGACCTCGAAGCTGGTTGCCAAGTCTCTAGGTGCCGCTATTAGGCAGAGTCAGCCTTTTCACTCCAGTAGAACGTCTTGGAGGGGTAGATCCTTTCGCTACTACTCCTCAGTTGGACGAGCGAGAGGAATGGCTGGTCAAAGAGGCCAAAGAAGATTCCCTTGTGGTGGACGAGGGAGAGGTGCAAACCCTGCCCAGGCAGCAGCATCTTTACCGACAGCCACTGCTTCAGCCACCTCAAAACCTCTCTTGAGGTCTTAACTCCTGACACCCCAGTGGGAGGCAGAATGTCTCGGCATCTGAACGAATGGCAGGGTATTACTTCAGATGCTTGGGTATTACAAACCATAGCCCAAGGTTACTGCCTCCCCTTCATTCAGAGACCTCAGAATCATTCACCGGGGAGCCATTCTTTAAAGGTTCCTGATCCGTTCCTTGTGCAGGAAATTTTGACCCTGCTAGAGAAAGGTGCTGTAAAGGAGAGGAACAAAGGATGGTATTCTCCATATTTCCTTATCCCCAAGAAGGACGGAGGATTGAGACTCACCTTGGACTTGAGATACTTGAACAAGTTCCTCAGGAAGGACAAGTTAAAGATGCTCACCCTTTCTCAGATCCTTCAGGCCCTCCAGCTCCAGGAGTGGATGGCGTCATTGGACCTTCAGGATGCTTATTTTCATGTGCCAATCCATCTCCAGCACAGAAAGTACCCGACAGTCTTGGTTCTCCTTATCAGTTTCGAGTTCCACCATTCGGGCTGACCTGTGCCCCCAATGGTTTTCACCAAACTCATGACGGTGGTGGCAGCGAGTCTCAGGAGAGGGGGGATTCACCTCTACCCCTACCTGGACGATTGGCTGATCAGAGCATGTTCTCCAAACAAGTCCTGGATTATCTCAGCGTGACCTGCCACTCTATACACAACTCGGGCATCTCCCTCAATTAAAAGAAGTCCCACATGATACCATCTCAAAAACTCCAGTTCATCTGTGCAGTACTGGATACATCCTTGGGAAAGACCACGCCACCCGAGGTGTGAGGGCTCAAGACATTCTGCAGATGGTCCCCAAATTTCAGAGTGCCCAGGTTCCCCCAGCTTTTGACTTTTTGAGGTTGCTCGGCCTCATGGCATTCTGCATTTTCCTGGTGCCAGAGGCTCGTCTGAGAATGAGATCCCTTCAATGGTCTCTCAGGACACAATGGTCTCTGTTCCCGGGCAACACGTCAGACCTACTTTCCAAACAGGGTTGCACAGGATCTCCTGTGGTACGGCTGCAAGGATATTTTGAAGGCAGAGCCTTTTTGGCAACCATTGCCGGAGATAACAGTAATGACGGACACCTCACTCATGGGGTGGGTAACCCACGCAAGCGATCTGACAATCGCCGGTCAGAGTCCAAACTACATATCAACCTTTTAGAGCTGAGGGCAATCAGACTTGCGCTCAAGGCTTTTCTGCCCTCTGTATGAGGAGAGAATGTCCTGATAATGACGGACTACACAGTGGCCATGTACTACCTTAACAAGCGAGGTGGTGTAAGGTCACTGCCACTGTGCAGAGAGACAATGCAGCTCTGCTACTGGGCAATTCAAGAAGGAATCTCCCTGTCGACTGTTCACCTAGCCGGGGAGGAGAACACTGTGGCAGATGCTCTGAGCAGGCAGAGCACAGTCTCCCACCAGCAGGGAACTACCTCAGGAAGTCCTTCAAGAGATCTTCACCGTTTGGGGAACACCTCAAGTGGATCTGTTTGTGACCAGTGTCAACTGGAAGTGAGAACTGTATTGCCCCTGGGAATTTCCCCCAGGGGGAACTCTAGAAGACAAGTTTGTAGTGGACTGGTAGTTTCCACGCCTGTACGCGTTTAATCCAGTCCCCGTCATTCCTCAAGTCATCAGGAGGTTGAGAAAGTTTGGGAAAGTCATGATCCTAATTGCCCCGGATTGTGCCGGGAGGACGTGGTACCCAGACCTTCTGGACATGTCCATCTGTCCTCCAATACGTCTTCCACAAAGAGAGGACCTTCTCTCGCGAGAGGAGGGTTGGGTTGTCCATCAAGAGATCAAGACACTCAGCCTTCACGCATGGTTTCTGAGAGGCTGAGATATAAGGATTGGGACCTCCCGGATGATGTAATGGAGAAAATGCTTTCAGCCAGAAGGCCAGCAACAAAGTCTTTGTACCGCTGCCGTTGGAACAAATTCTGCAGCTGGTGCAGGGACAAGAATGTAGATCTTTTGCTATGCAAAACACCAGAGGTGTTCTCTTTTCTGCTGTACTTGGCCAATCTGTGGCTCCAGGTTGGGACCATTAAAGGTTATTTGGCGGCGCTTTCCATCTTCAAGCGCTGGTCTGAGGAAACATCATATTTTAAAATACCTTTGGTGATAAAATTTGTAAAGGGACTCACTAATGTGTTCCCTACATCTCCTTTTCAGGTTCCCGTTTGGAACCTTAATCTTGTTTTAAAGTTTCTCATCTGTGCACCATTTTAACCGCTCCATTCATGTCCCCTAAGACTACTAACATTCAAAACCATCTTGTTGGTAGCGCTAAGATCAGCCCATAAGGTTAGTGAGTTGCAGGCACTATCTTATAAACCCTAAACCACCTTTTATGGTATTTCATGAAGACAAGGTTGTCCTTAGGGTCAAACCTTCATTACTACCTAAGGTCATATCAGGTTTTCATTTGGGACAAAACATAGTGTTACCTACTTAGTACACCCCACCTCATCCTGGCAAGGAAGAGGAGAGGCTACACAGACTCGATCCACGAAGGGCTCTGAGTTTCCCCATTTCATGGATGTCAAAGTTGCGTCTGGATGACCAACTGTTTTTATAGGATACACCGGTCATAAGTCGGGACAGGCTGTAACCAACAGACCTTGTCCAGATGGATTATTTTAGCTATTACTGAATGCTATAGGCTGGCTGGGAAAGATGCCTGAGAAGGCTCGAGAGCCCATCCCAGTAGGGGCATGGCTACTTCTTCTGCTCTGCAAAGAGGTGTTCCTATAAAAAAAAACATTTGTGAGGCAGCCGCTTGGTCTACAATCCACACTTTTTACAAATCATTACTGCCTTGATTCTACCTTCAGTCAGGATGAAAACTTTGGTAAAGCAGTCCTTCATTCTGTTCATGACAATCCCTGATTACAAAATTCGTACTCCCGCCTACAAATCAAACACTGCTTTGAGAGTCTAACAAAAGATGAGGAATTTGTGGGAGGACACAATCCAATCGAAGAACAAGTTACTTACCCCTGGTAACATTCTTTCGACTGAATGTTCCTCCCACGTATTCCTCATCGCCCCTCCCAACCTGGCCTGCAGTAGAATTTCCATGTTATTGCAGCTTACACCCCTTCAGAGTCTAGTATGGTCAAATCCGCTTTAATGTGGGTAGTTCTATTTAAGAATTGACACGAAAAAACAGAACTGAAGCCAATGGGCGCTTTGAGTGCTATATATACCTTCGATGACATCATCCTTGAGACGGAGACCCTCGAGGGACATCGAGTCAACCGCATCGATGCACAGCCCCCTCTGCCGAAAAGGTTTTCTGAAGCAGCTGAAGCTGGATATTGGAGATATCAAAAGATGAGGAATACGTGGGAGGAACATTCAGTCGAAAGAATGTTACCAGGGGTAAGTAACTTGTTCTTTGCAGCCAATGATATTTCCAAGAGCTAGAGGAAGGATTTCATTATTGAGATTGTATGTTTGTGTTTAATGATGAATTTGGAAATGGGTTGAGATTGCTGTTAAATTAGAGACCCAGTTATTTAATTGGGAGAGGGGCTAAAGAAATTGCTATCTTGTACCAATGATGGTGTTCTGTCAGTTCACACAGAAGCACGATCTAGAGCAGCAGCTAAGCAATAAATGCCCAGTCTAAATGTTACAAAAATGGACTTCATTGTTAATGATCAAGCTGGAAAAGGATTAAACTCATTGGGTTACAGATCAGAATAAGGTGGTCGACAAAGTAAACCTTTTAATTTTGTTTTGACATTCTTTATGTATTCATGATGCAATTGTGATGCTGTACTAAAGACATCAGAAATGTAAGTGTTTTAGTGCAGAAAGGAATCAAAATTGTGGGTTTGATCTGGCCCCTGTGCGCCATTGACCACTCTCAGGTTAGGATATGCATATTAAAAAAAGGATTTATTGGCAGTGAACACGCTGTTCCCACAAACCACCCACAGGGTTTGTAAAGTTAAGAACAAAGAATGATGCGTTAGGGAAGGTAACTCGCTCTCAAACCACTCCGGGACTTTTTTTTTATTGTCCCTACGGTTCGGCCATGTGTTTTTAAGCATAAATCGGTAGATCGTATAAAACTTTCCTATGGACCTTACCCGACTTTTCATCCATTAACGCACTCGAAATCAGCTGCCATTTTGTGATAATCCTATCACTTTCCGCATCGCCCTGGCTGACCTGCTTTTGCGGCACTAAATCAAACCCCCCGCCCCTGAGCCTGACATCAGCAGACGCGCACCGCCCATTTCCCAACGCCAAAGCACGTTTCGTGTCAACAATCGCTGCGCCTCAGCTAATGGAGTGTCGCCATGGAAATGGCAGGACGCCTCTTTCCTCAATAAGTATAAACACACCGTTTCACAACACACAGCAGCCGATTTCCGATTCCATTCCTCTCTCTGTGTTACTTTGAGTATTCTGTGACTCGTTTCTGTGCTCTGGTCAGCTACCTTCGCCGCTTCTAGGCCTTGTGAACACCTGTACCATCTCTGTAAATTATTTTACTTTCTTTACCACACAATGGCTACAATAATGCCGTATATGTACGAGCCCGAGTACACCGAGGAGGAACTACTGGAAAGGCAAGCACGCGAAAACGATGGGGATTCGGACGGCAGTTGGGAGGACCAGTCAACGGATGAAGAGCCTGGACCATGTCGCATGGACGGCGTCTCCACCTGGTGCACGTGCAATCGGTGCGAGCTAATGCCAACTGAGGAGGAGAACTGCTGCTGCCGTGAAAATTCCGGGTGCTTGGCCTACATTTCGGAAGGCGAGCCAAGTCCGCAATGCATCACCGAGCTGCCAGAGTTCGGGGAAGCGTGCCTCTCACGGACCGTGTTGAGGATGATGATGGTGCTTATGCATGAACTTCGCGGCACTGTTCGTCCGAGTAACGAGTAAGTATACTCTGGTTGTGATGTCAGTGATGCCACTACTATTTCATGGTCGTCTCCCACATATAAAATTACATCTACATATCATTCGAACGCATGTAAATTGGTTCCATTGCATCTTTCTTTTTCACAGGTGGTACAGGCTGGTGGCCTATCGTTGCTTCACTTGGTGGCTTCACGGGAGGCTCGGACACCGCGTTCGGAGAGTAATACCTGCCTGTGCGGTACTTGCCATTAGACAACATTTCCCCAGCGACAGTGGACAATACCGCAGATTTTCCCTGGATGTGCTGCAACCGGAACTTTACAATGTGTAATGTTTATTATTTATGTTCAATTGAAATTAATATCTAAAATAAAACCCAACATATATTTTAACAATGGTTGTTTTGATTTGATTTGATTTGGTATTTATAAACTCACCCCCCTGCCTTCCATGTACTAGATCCTGCAGCCTGCCTCTTACATGCAGTTAGATGGCCTCTCCTTGGTGAGGCCCTGCGGCAAACGAGTCTTGTCTGCACGACCAGCGCCCCAATCCACCCCCCGCCCTATCAAAGGCAGTTCGCACCGGGGTACTTGCGCTGGCAAGTGGAGCTGTCGGGGAGCGATAAAGGCCAAGAGGTGCCAAAGACCCTGTACACTTCAAAGTGGTCTATAGAGCATGGGTTGTTGTTCCCATGTCTACCTCCAGACCCCGTGTCTCCTGCCAAGCATCCCCCCTCACGCTGGACGCCCCCCTGCAATCCACATAAGTGTGTCTCCATTCACAAGTCTTCCTGTGTCTTGTCTGCACGACCAGCGCCCCAATCCACCCCCCGCCCTATCAAAGGCAGTTCGCACCGGGGTACTTGCGCTGGCAAGTGGAGCTGTCGGGGAGCGATCAAGGCCAAGAGGTGCCAAAGACCATGTACACTTCAAAGTAGTCTATAGAGCATGGGTTGTTGTTCCTATACTTATCCACATGTGAATAACGTGTATAGTTCCAAGAACCTAAACGAACCTTGCATTGGACCTTTTATGTGTCATTTAATTTTTTAACACATTGGTATTCATTGAGAATTGTTGATCCTTACTTTTCAGAACTTTCCACAATGCCTGCCTGTTCCATTGGCGGTTGCCCTTCTAAGACCCATAATAAATCTGAAGGTACTATAATGCATGTTTTCCCTAAGACAATAGATCAGATAAGAGAATGGGTTAGATATTGCGGATATCCACCGTCTGAGCTTGAAAGTAGAGTCCTAGAAGTCTTTGCGGACAAGAGGGGTGATCGATACCGCATCTGCAGCAGGCACTTTAGCTCAGACATGTACTCCACATCATTGCTAATAAAGAAGAACACACCGCGAGCGAGGCGAAAATTGCTCCCAACCGCTATTCCCACTCTATTCGTCCACATCCCTCCACTGGTGAGTCAAGTTTACGGATCTAGCTCTCGGCCTTGCGGTAGTGTGTAGCATTAGCTAACAATAATTTCCCCATTTATGTATCCACTCAAAATGAAGGCGGAAGATTCTCCATCCGTGTCGTTATTGCAGTCATCAGCCACTTCAAGCGCCTATCGGGTAATCTTACTTAGCTATTCTGCCACTGACTTGTTTTAGGCATGTAAATCAATACTTTTAATTTATCGTGTAATTATTTTACCTAATGGTACACCCTAGTACTCGTCCTCTAGTCTTTGTTTACAAACTTAATTATTGTTATCCAAAATAATGCAAGTACTGTCTTTCAGGGAGATGCTGAGGAGTCCAACGCATTGACGACAACCGTTGATGTCACTCAGATGCTCGAGGTACTTTTCCGGACAGTTCCATCAATGGAGATCATCAGATCTTGCATTCTTGTAGCGTGATTGTTACACACAATGTTTCTTTCGTTTTTAGCTATTGATATGTCCTTCTGTCGTCGCCCTCCTATGTGTCTTCTTTTTTCAATATTGTGTTCATTACTAATGAAAGTCCTATGTTTCAGGGAGTCGATGGAGCATTAGTCCAAGAAGAAGGGGGAGCATGCAGTTACGGGTCGGCGCAACAGCTTGCAGAAGTGTGCACCACAGTTACAGCGTCCCTTGATGTTCTTATGCATTCCGAGGTAGGATACTGACAGTTCGATCAAGCGAGATCATATGACGTGATTACATCCGCTATACTTCTTTCTTTATTAACGCAAGTACTATGTTTCAGGGAGATGACGGAGCTTCTACTACAAGAACATCACCCCTAGTAGTCGATGCAGATCTCTGGGTGGTGACACTTCCAACGATCGAGCAAATCGAATCATATTTAAATATCCATTATTTATTTTTGACAACTGATCATTTGTGCATGTCTATTCAGATGAGCCGTTGACGCCTGCACAAAGTTTATGTTCTTTCCATACTAATGCAATTACTGTGTTTCAGGGAGTTGCTGAAGCGTCATCTTCAATAATATCATCAATGGAAGTCTATGCGGAGCCCGAGGTATGGATCTTGACAGTTCCATCTAACTAGATCAACAATGCCTGAATAATTGTCGTTAGAATGTTCTACACAATGCGTTGATTCGTGTTTTGCTATTGAGATGTACGTGGGTATTGGTCCCCAAGTACATTTTGTGTTTTCAATGTTATTATACATACTAATGAAAGTTCTATGTTTCAGGGAGTCGATGGAGCGTCAGTGAGTGATGGATGTGCTTATCGTGAAAATATAGTCGTTGCATCGCAAGAGGAAGTGGAGACATGCACACACGAGTCGGAGCAACAGCGTCCAGATGTTGAAGTTCGAGGCAAGAAAGTTTCAAAGAAAAGAAAGCAAAAGAAGGTTAGTGTCCCGGTCACTATATTATGTTGTTTTTCACTGTTAATAGTTCAATACTGTAAGTTGTGTTTAAACTGAACATCCCTTTTCCAATCTGTCCTCTAGTTGCGAGTGGGTGTACGAACTAGATCTACACAGACAGTGAAGCGAATGAGAGATGTTGCTTGTCAAACCTTTTGGCAGGGACTTGAGACTGGAGATGCATCGTGCCAATGGGAAGAATATGAAGTGATTGACAACGGAGCTATACCACCACCAGTCATTGATAGTGAATGTCCTCCTGGTAGTTCGGATGCAGTCGGAGATAAATTCACAGAATCCACACCCGCAAAAACTAAGACCGCGAGAAAGTTGAAGAAATTGTTTTTTTCTCCCATCGCCGGTGAAGGAACAGATGTTTCAATGGAAGAGAATGTAATGGACGACAATGAAACACCATCAATATCACTGAACATAGCGGAAGATGATATCAGAGATTGTACCTTTTACTGTGAGTGACATGTCCTCAATGTTACAGGCCGAACCAGCTGGGATGCAGAGTGACAGTATAAGGAAAGAGGCCAAATTCATTGTATTCGATAGTTGTTTGATTGATATTATTATTATGCTGAAATGTGGGCATTTGGTTGGTGGGGGAAGTATGTGGGGAGCCATTGATTAATGTGACTCGTGCAATTCGAGGCACTAACCTTAAAATACATGCCACCTGTACACAATATCATCCGTTCTCATGGTCTGCACAACCCATGCTGGGGCAACTGCCAGCAGGCAATCTACTTTGTGCAGCGGCCGCACTTTTTAGTGGTTCAAGTTTTCAAAAGTTAGAGTATTTCTTTCAGTTTGTGGGAATCCATTTCATTGCGAAAACTCAGTTCTACAAATACCAAACCGATTATCTATTTCCAGCCATTAGCGAAGCTTGGAGAATGGAAAAAATGTCTATTGAAAGTACATTTGTGGGCAAACGGTTCAGGCTAGCCGGTGATGGACAGTGCGACAGCCCAGGATTTTCAGCCAAGTACTGCACCTACCACTTTCAGTACATGGAAAGTAAGAAAATTGTGAGTTCGGTGGTCGTGCAGGTGTCACAAAGTACATCCTCAGTGGCCATGGAGAAAGTTGGCTTTGTAGCATCATTGCAAGAACTACAATCGCGGGGAATGGTGATCGACCTGATGGCCACGGACAGACACGTTTCAATTGCCAAGACAATGAGAGAAGAGTACAAAAATATAAATCACCAATTTGACGTATGGCATCTTGCAAAATCAATCAATAAAAAAATGTCGGCTGCAGGTAAAAAAAAAGATATGCAAGGTATTTCACAGTGGTCCAAGTCAATCAGCAACCATCTTTGGTGGAGCTCAAAAACATCTGGAGGGTCGTTGGAAATTCTACTGGAAAAATGGCGGTCAGTAATGCTACACTGTAGCAACGTTCACCGCTGGAACACGAACCAACATTTCCACAATTGTGAACATGGCCATTTGTCCACAGAGGAGGCACGGAAGAAGAAGTGGTTGATTCCTTCATCACCCACTCACAAAGCCATTGAAAAGATTGTATTTGATAAAACTATAACAAGAGATTTGAGGGGACTCACGGAATTCTGCCACACAGGAGATTTGGAGGTGTTCCACAATATGTGCCTAAAGTACAGGCCAAAACGATTGCATTTTGGCATGGAGGGCATGATAAATCGGACTCTTCTAGCGGTCTTGGCACATAACCATAATGTTGGCCGTCAACAAAGTAGGACGACCGGAACTTTAGGGACGCTTCGCTACAATAAGGCCTTCACTAAAAGAAGTAAACAATGGGTGATCAAACCAGTATTTTGAGGATATGCAATATGAGTTTATTGAGAAACTTATTGTCGATGTCATAGATAGGCACATACATGGAGTTGTGAACGAACCTGTGCAGGGGACAACTGCATTGCCACCCAACATTGCCTCTGTTCCATGTCCACCTAAAGCAGAGCTCATTGAGAAATACACATCGCGGTTTAAATGATTGTAATTTGATTGTCTGTTCTCTCGAGTCTCCTCATGTCGCAGGCCCATTGAATATGTGTAGCTATGTATTGTGTAAATAAAAGTGATTGCTCAGTGTACATGCAATGTGTCTATTCCATCTTGTTCATTTGCGCATTAAATTAAACCAAACAGTAATATAAATCATTTTTCAAAAAATATAGAATGTCTCCGTATTTATGGTTTTCTGGGGCTGCAAAGCACGCAGACAAAATGCAAAGATGCAGTGTAAATTTCAAGTCCTGTGAGATGGCCTTACACTGAATGTAGCTAACTAGGAATGTGTGCTCGTTCAAAGTGAAGGTCAGCTGCTTTGATTTTTTGCTCGGGTGCCGGAATGGCCCACGACTCAGTATAAGGTTCTATTGTTATTTGACCTTGACAGGCCGGGACCATCCCGAAAGACTTCTTTTTGGGGGTGTGGTGCAATAACGTAAACGATAATGAATATAATTTCAGAAACGAAAGCCATTTAATGTTCGTTCATTAGAAGAAATAACGTCGGCATAGAAGGAGTGGTATTTCGGGGCTGCCCTACGCACAGACACAATGGAAAATGCAAATATAATGTAAGTAACTCTTTAGATGAGTTTATACCGCAATTTAATTACTATACAGTAGCTTTAAAGACGGGTTAAGTTGTACTTGTTCGTTCTATGTGGCATATTGTTTTGTACCGCGCACTATCTTGAGGAGAACCATCTCCTTTTACGGAAGAACCTCAAAACCTTCCTCTTTGCTTCTGCTTTCTCTCTCCCTCTCCCCTGCTACAACTGGTCCACTGTCTGCGACCTCGGTCCTGGGCCCTTCCACTCTCCACATGCACTGCCTCCCTGTCAACCCCTGCACTGGGGGACTGTCTCAGTATCCTACAGCCCCCCCTTCCCAGCACTTGTTCTTCACTTACCTTGCACTCGCCACCAGCTGGCCCTATGTATTTATTATTTTATGCTACTTACCTTGTACTCCACTTCCCCCCTCCCCTTCCCCTTGCACTTTTACCTTCCCCCTACCCCTGCACTTGCGCGATCTGAATTACACCTGGCCTAGTAGGGTCGTTGTCGGTCTTCTCCTTGTCCCCCCCCCCTGCCTCGCCACGCCTTGAAACACTTGTGTATAGGTGCGTTGCAAATGCCATATTATATCATATCAGTGACGAAGTGGTCCACTGGCGCTCAGGCGGCTCTGAAAAAGGCGGAGGAGAGGGGGTGGGTTACTGGAAATGACGTATAATACCCAGTTGCACTGTCCTAGCTATGAAATAATTTCCCGACCTAATATATAAAATGAATAATTTTAATAAAGATCTGATGGTGAGACTAATTTCATTTTTTATGTTTTTAAAACAGGTACATTCTACATTATTGTCCGTGTCACGAGTACCAGACACCGGCGGATGGCTTTTACAGCCGCCAGTTGCTTCTCCGTGTGAACAACGTTACCACCCTGACCATTTTATGGGACGATCGCCAAGTACAAGTATGCCCTTACGCGGTACTAACAGCTAGATGCAACATACAGACCGTTGTGGTGGCCTAGTGCCTCGTTGTTGGAACAGCCATGCGATTATCAGTGCGACCGAGGAGCTTATTTTATCGTAAACCAACACCCTGTGTACTGCACACGAACATCGCTTGCCTCAAGACGAACTATTTTGGATCGAGAGCAAAGAAAAATGCAAATCGCTGAATATTCTCTAAACATTTGATGTCAAATAAATGTACTTTACCAAATTTACAATCTTGCGGTTTGATTTAAAAGTACAGTTTCATATTCCGAATTGTGGCGCGCTGTGTTGTGAGCTGATCTGTGTTGTTTTCCGGGTTCTGTGTGGAGTCGCGTAGAAGACGCCTGGGCGCGTTTGCCTACGCAGCACAGTCACGTCACGGATAGAGGCGGGGAATATGAATGTTTTGATAAAGTCTGTTTCAGGGGCGGGGGATTTGATTTAGTGCCGCAAAAGCAGGTCAGCCAGGGCGATGCGGAAAGTGATAGGATTATCACAAAATGGCAGCTGATTTCGAGTGCGTTAATGGACGAAAAGTCGGGTAAGGTCCATAGGAAAGTTTTATACGATCTACCGATTTATGCTTAAAAACACATGGCCGAACCGTAGGGACAATAAAAAAAAAGTCCCGGAACTATCCTTTAAGGATTTGAACAGTGCTATAGATGTATATCACTATGACAAATCAAGCAATATGATTTCAAAATTTCAATTAGGATGATGAACAGCCGACACGTGTTTCAACCACCTGGTTGTTTTCAAGGCTGTACATGACATGTCATTTAACAGAATGAATACATTTCTTGAGTACAAGTAGTATTCAAAAAATAAAATGTAAATAAAAAATATTGAACCATAGTAAATATGACATCAAATTACAAATTAAATTATAGAACATACCAAACATGTCACAGTTCAGGGGCGGAGGGTGAAGTCAAATGCGTATCAATGCAAAGAAAAAAATCATACATTAAAATACAAAACCATACTAATTGTGAATAGATTCAAGATTGGTGACAGAGAAGATCAGTATTGTCAGTTTGCTGTGGTAAAGTGCGTCATGCCCCACACGCTTGATGAAAGAAGAAAAAACTGACAGATGTGAAGCCATCCTGATTGCCCATTGACAGTACGAATGAGGAGTCCTAGAAAATGTGATGAATAATAGGTGCTCTCCTATGCACGTACTTCCGGCTATTTTTGCGCGCAGAATGTGAAAGTGGCCCAACGCAAGAAAATTACTTTTCGGGCAGCTGCCAAGTGACTATGTTCGAGGGATCTATCCCGAGCCTTGGGTCTATATGCGTTTAAGGTAAGAGCTTCTGCCATGTGGCCAGCTTGCCATCTGGGGTCTACGTGGCTCTCTTATCTAACGACTATGTTAACCTAATACTTAACAAGGGTTCTCATCATAATATTTTGACTTTGATGTAGTGAGGACAGAGATCAAATGAAGAAGCGACAACTTGCTAGAAGTGGGAACGCGCAGGGTTGAGTATTCCTGATCATGCATTTTTGTTTCTTCATTAGACAATCGCTAACACCAAAGATAATTTAGTTATCCTTTCAGGTTCTGTCTAAGATTATGCACACGCACACTTTATAGCATCCAAGTCCCATCCATACCATCGACTTTTCAAATTTATATTTGTCATCTGGAATAGACCAGGGGAACCAGATTACAGGTAGGAACTTTTCAAAGGATGGGCAATGGGATTTGACCATGATATTCTCTGAACTTCAAGGTGACTGTAATGTATGATTATATTACAGATCATATCACCATTATAGTTGGATTAACCTAACCACACCGTCGTATATGGCTTGATTTTTACTTGTTACAAGACTTTCTATTTCCCTAAGGTATGTTCCATTTCTAATACTGCCAGGGGGTCAATTAGGCCTTTATTCACACACTTTCAATGTGGAGCATATTACATCTTCCTTCTTTTTTTGACATCTTGTCCTACTAACGGAGAAGGAGACATTGGTTGAGCATAGTGGGATAAGTGTGACCTTTCAGCCCTCATCACAGCTCATATTAATAACTCAACATTTAACGGTTTGCACCAATACTTTGTTCTAAATCGTGGTTGCAGTAAGGAGCAATCATACTGAACAATAATACTAATAGCACAGTGCATTTTCTGCAGAACATGGGATGTTTTTTGATCATTTTGTGGAGAGGACCTATTATCTTATTATTCATCACAATTTCTGATACTTATCATTCGTACTGTCAATGGCTTCACATCTGTCCGTTTTTTCTTCTTTCTTTTTTCATCAAGAGTGTGGGGCATGACGCACTTTACCACAGCAAACTGACAATACTGATCTTCGGTGTCACCAATCTTGAATCTATTCACAATTAGTATGGTTTTGTATTTTAATTTGTTTTATTTTCTTTGCATTGATACACATTTGACTTCATACTCCGTCCCTGACCTGAACTGTGACATGTTTGGTATGTTCTATAATTTAATTTGTAATATGATGTCATATTTACTATGATTCAATATTTTTATTTATATTTTATTTTTTTAATATTACTTGCACTCAACAAATATATTAATTCTGTTAATTGACATGTCATATACAGCCTAGAAAACAACCAGGTGGTCGAAACACTTGTCTGCTGTTCATCATCCTAATTTAAAATTTTGAATTCATATTGCTTGATTTGTCATAGTGATATACATCTTTAGCACTGTTCAAATCCTTAATTGTCAGTGATTTGAGCGCAAGTTATCTTCCCTAACCCATAATTCTTTGTTTTAGTGCAGAAAGGCTTCAAGTCCTAAAGAGTGGCAACCAGAAGCGTCCTGAGAAAACTATGACGGTTTCTCTCCGGGGCAGGCAGGGTTTTTGAAGAATGCATTGCATCTCTTGACACTGACCCAGCCCCACTGGCCACTGAAGGACTGGTTTGTCAAGTTCTTTTCGCTGCAGCTTAAATATCTTTGCTCTCCTACGGAGAGCTAGACGGGTGGTTTATTTAGGGTACATAACAAAAAAAAAGCAAAAGCTCCTTAGGAGGGCTCTCTCAAGATGGCACAAGGTATGTGGGCAGGCATTACAATTTGAATTCCCGGCTTCCATACCATCCACTTGCGGTTTATCTTGAGCAATAATCCTGTTAGGCAAGATTGTATGCAGTACCCTTTGGGTGCACTACAACAACCCTGACCTCCTGGCAATAGGAACCCAACCTTTGGTATAAGTCTGTACTACACAGGTTGGTAGCAAGTTGAGCAACCAGCCTTATCTCAAGAGGGATCAATGTGAGCTGTGGGGGAGTTACACAGAGATTCAGAGTGACAAGTATTCAAATAAACTCTTACACACAAGGTTTCTTGATTAAACAATTAGTAATTTAACAGTCAGTTTGAGTAAGCCTTCTTCAGAAGGGGAAATATAACAGTAACACACAAATACACTGCAAAATACACACTCTTAGTTTCCCTCAATCAGTAAGTACCCATTTTGGATGGCACACAGGCACTTCCTACACCCTCAGGTGACTTAAATAAATAGGACACTGTGGACATTTATATATCACTGTTGCGTTTAGGGCAATACTTAGGAGTATGTCAAAGAAAAGGATTATTAAAACAAAACAAGAGATCTCATAAATATTCTGAAGCAGGTAAGTACTTTTGATAACCCCCAATGCAAAGCAAGTTAACCCCTTCCTGCAAGGAAGACAGAAAAACACAGTCAGAGGGGAGAAGAGTCATCCATTAAGCCAGGCCAGGCCAAAGTCTATTGGACAAAAGCCTTGGTGAGCTGAAACAATTCTTGCAGGTAGGTAAAAGTCTTGCACAATGTTTTAGAAGTCTTTGTAGAAAAAAAGAAATCAAAGCAGAGCCAGAAGCTGATTAGGCTTGTGAGATAAAGAAGCTGTTAGCAACTCTACAGAATCAACCACGAAAAGTCCCAACTGAGAACAAGTGCGGTTACACAACAAGAGGTAAGTTCTCTTAGACTTTACAATATCTTTGGTTAGAAGATAAAGGCTTTGGCCGACTTCTGTTCCTGTGCAGCTCTGCAGATCCTGTGTTCCTGGGCCTCCGTCGTGGGGGACAAGAGGGAGGACGTCTGGAGGATTCCTGCCCTGCAACGGGACGGTCGGCGACAGAAAAGGACCAACTTCTATTCAGTGGCACCTGGCGGTTTCAGCTCCTGGCGTCTAAGTAAATAGCAACACTGCAGACTCTTGGCTGTCGAGGTGGGCTTTCCTTGCATCTGGGGTCCTGCACCCTATTGACGTGGCTCAGGCTCAGTCAGTCCTACTTCCTGGTAGTCCAGAGGATCTTCCTGGAGCTCTTGGCCATCTTAAAAGCAATGCACACAAACTGGTGTTCCTCTCTCTGGCTCTACGGTGTCCAACAGCAACGGCAGTGCAAATTCAATCAACTCCGAGAGGATGTCCAGGTGGCTTACGTTGGAGTTGATTGGTCCCACCAACTCTAGGGGAGAATTCGTCCTTGCAGGGCTTCTCTAGTCGAGGCGAATTCGGAGCTTCAGCACAGCAGCAGGGCTTCACTGGGCAAACCAACAGTCCAGGAGTTGCAGCAGGCGTCTCTTCCAAGTTCTTCTTTGGATTCCTTCATCCAGTGGTCGACTATCTCTTCCAAGCCAAAAAGCCTCGCCTTTTTATGCAAGTTTCTCCCATTCATTCCAGCCTAGCTGTCGGTCACCCAGCAAGGTGGCTGTCCTTGCCCGACAGCCAGCTTGCCAATCACCTAGGAGTGCATTCCTGTCTCCTAGGAGACTAAACATAGGGAGTTTCGGGCACCTCCCTTGCTTCCTGCCCCCACCAGACACCCTGGAGCCTGAGGCGGGCTTCACTCGTGAATCCTGCGAAAGACAAAACGAACAAAGGGACCAAACCTGGTTTGACGCGCAGAGTATATCTCAAGAAGGACCTTTCCACAAAGAAATGGCGAAAAAAGACGACCAGGGCCATTTTGACAAAAATGGCACCCTTGGGTGCTTTACTGCAGCTGCAAATGCAGCCCGCGGTAAAAGCACACCACAGTAGTTAAAAGTAAACCACTGCCACCAGCCATTCATCTAGGAAAAGGTAACATAAAATTGTTACATGAGAAGCCAGACAAGTGGGATACTAAGTAACCCCTCCAGTACCCTATTGTAAGATAGTCTGTGCTGGGTCTAGAAAGTAACAAATGTAAGTAAAGCCAATTTCACTTCACTGCTCTTGGAAACAGTTTATCAAAGAGAAGGTATTTAAATCTTTGGGAAATCTGAAAGACTTCACTGTGCCACTGCACTGAAGGTTTGTTTGTTTGTTTTATTTATTTTTATAGCACTCCGGACCTAGAGGTAAAAGGGCGCTTCGTTACACGGTTACATAGTACATTATATACGGTATACAGTTAGAAATGTATACAGTTTGTAAGTACAAAGCACAGTTACGGCAGAGGCAATAGCAACAGACATAGTAGAGGGAAGATGGCGAATGCTAGTCTTTATTCAGTAACCATCTAATTACCTGTTTCCTAAATGACTGAAAGGACTCAATAGATTTGATGTTGAGTGGGAAGGTGTTCCAAAGTTGGGAGGCAAGGACCGTGAAACTGGATCCACCAGCTCTTTTTAAGGTGAATCTGGGCACCGTTAGGCATAATGTGTTAGAGGATCTAGTAATTCTGGCAGCAGATTTCAAGGTAAATTTGTTGGTGAGATAGGGAGGGGCTAGATGGTTTAAGGCTTTGTATCTGAGACAGATGATTTTTAGGTCTTTTTTTTTTTTTTTTTGTATGGAGAGCCATTTGCACGCTTTTCTGGTGGTAGAGATGTGCTCTCGCCTGGGGATGTTTAGTGCTGCTCGTACCGCGTTATTTTTGAGTACCTGTAATTTATTAATTATGGATTGGTTTGCGCCTAGGTATAGGCTGTTACAGTACTCTAGTTTGGACTGTATAAGAGCCCTGGCCAATGTGAGGCAGCTATTAGAGGACAAGAAAGGTCTGCAGGCCCTGATCAGCTTACCAGTGTAGGCAGTGGCTGAGGCAGTCATGTTAATTTGTTTGGAGAGGTTAGTGTTGGCATCAAGATAAAAGCCAAGGGTTTTCACACTTTTAACAATGAGAATAGTGTTACCATTGATGATGATGCTATTGTAATTGGGGATAAGTTTCAGTAGGTTATTGGGTGAACCGATAAGGAGAAGTTCAGTTTTCTCATCGTTCAGACAGAGGCCGTGTGTGGCCATCCATGCCTGAATGATGGAAAAGATTTCGTTAATCCGGATGACGTCAGTATTGTAGTTACCTGAAAGGGTAGGGAGTATCTGGGTGTCATCTGCATAATTGGTGTAGGTGACACCCAGATGGTCCAGTTTGTCAAAGAGTGGCTTTGTAAATATATTGTACAAAGTGGGCGAAACACATGAGCCTTGTGGGACACCACATGTGATAGGGATAGGGTCAGCTGCCGCTACCGGTGAGAAGACCCTCGTGGTTCTGTTAGCCAGGAAGGATTGTATCCACATGACAGCAGAGGAGGAGAAGTGAGCTGCGGAAGATAGGTGGTTGAAAAGGATTTTGTGATCGACCAAGTTGAATGCTGCTGAGAGGTCTAAAAGGAGTAGCATGGCAGCGTTACCTTTATCTTTGATTTCATCAGTCTGACTTTTGAGGTCAACAAGGGCAGTTTCTGTTCAGTGTTGAGGTCTAAAGCCAGATTGACGTATTCCTAACAGTTGGTTTGTCTCTAGGTAGTCCTGAATTTGCAGGTAGGCAACTCTGTCAAGGATTTTTAGCAAGAATGGGACCGTGGTGATAGGTCTGTAATTGGTGGGTATGGCCGGGTCTAATGATTGTTTTTTTTAGAAGTGGGAGAACCCATGATTGTTTCATGATTGTTACTAGGGACAGAATTAGTGGAGAAAGACAGGTTTATTAGTTTGGAGATGAAAGTGGAATAGATCTCTGGCTGCGTCTTTTATAATCTGGGCAGGGCAGCTGTCCCCTTTGCAGTTGGACGGTTTTAGAGAGGCTATACTTTTTTGTACTTCTGGTATAGTAACCTTATTGAATGTGAAACCTAAATTAGTGTTAGTGGGCGGTGGTGTACTTGGGCTGGTAGACTTGCTACTGGTGAGTTGTTGTCGTTTAAACTCTATTTTGGTTTGGAGCCCAGTGATTTTGTTGGCAAGGGCGTTCCTGGTGCACTAGTGTTTGTCTTTCGTGCATGTATCTGTAAGTGGATTTTGATTTTCTAATTCCTTTAGAATATTGAAAAGTTCTCTGGTGCAGGATCCTGCCTGATTTATCCTAATGTCATAGGCTTCTTTCTTGGTGCGAATTATCTCATTTTTATATAAGGAGGAGATATTCGTAAAATTGGTTTTGTTTTCAGCAGATGGTGCCGTTTTCCAAGTGTTTCTAGCTTAGCTTTCTTTTTTTCTCAATATTTTGAGTTCGGGGGTTTACCAGGAGTTCAAATGAGCTCTAGGTTTTCCTTTGCGCAATTTCAATGGGGCGATGGCATCAATGGCATTGGCCATGGAATTATTGTAGGTGTTGACCAATAGGTTAAGGTCGGCTGTGGCCGGAAGTGTGTTGAGAGTGGGAAGGACCAAAGGTGTTAAGGCTTCAGCAGTGATGTTACGCTTATTCCTGGTCGGACAGGCTGGTGCAGTAGGGCACTTTTTTGGATCTAGGTTGTTGATATTAATATCTAATGGGATTAGATGGTGGTCAGTCCATGTGAGAGGTTGCGGGGCTTTGCAGGTAATATTGCAATTGAGAGCAGCTACCCAGTCGATGATTCTACCTTTCTGATGAGTGGGTTGAGAGCTAAGTTGTGCAAGCCATTCTCAGCTAGAGCGTTAGCTAAGGAGGAGGCTGGGGAGGGGCTTGGGGTCATTGTACCCAAGGTTAAAATCTTTGAGGATGATAGTTTGTGCTGATGGCTTAGAGTTCTCAGCTATTAGAGAGGTGATGTCTTCCTCAAAGGTACCAAGATGACCTGGGAGTCTATATATTAAGTGAATGGAGATTGTGCTATTGGGGGAGGTTTGCAACTTAATTGGTGCTGTGTGGCACAATGTAAAAGATGATGCCTATGGAGTTTGTCAGATTCCACAACCCAAAAAAACACAGAAAACACATAGGCCCTGATTCATGGATTATTTGCGCCGGAAAAAAAACGGGATTTGTGCGCCATTCTGCCTGCAAATCCCCATTTGTTAAACAGGGATTTGCGGGAAGAATGGCGCTCAAATCCCGTTTCTTTTGGCGCAAATAATCCATGAATCGGGGCCATAGAATTGAAAGTACAAAGTCCCAAAGTTCAGCAAAAGAGCTGGGGGTCTCTAAGGTGGGAGGAATTTAGCACTAAATTGAAAATCCTCCCTAACAAAACCCATGCTAATTAAAATACATTTCTGTTGGTATGTGAATATGTTTGCACACATAAGTAAGATGATAGAAACTGGGCTGGGAAATACCTATTTTCGGATAGCCCTTCCACAGTGCCCTCCTGCGCCCTCTGCTGAGAACTGTTTCTTAGTACTGTTTCCTGTACTTAAGGTCTGAGGTGTCCAACTGTATTTGAAACAAATTCTTTACACTTTTGTACTGTTCACCTAATGGAGGAATTGTGAACTGATTCCATATGCTTATCGTATTGCATTGTGTGGCTAGGAAAAAGCACTATTAAAGCATGTTCATTGTAGTAATATGCAATATAAAGCTAAGCACTTATTGTAACATGTATATGTTGTATTTCTGTAGGACTGGGGACCCAGCTGTCCTCACGAGTTCCTCGGTGCCTTTAAGCTGCAGCATGACATGTCATGGACCCCTTTTGAGGGCATTGAGAAACGAGACGCTGAAATCAACATCATCGACAAACTACTAAGCAATCAGATTGCACTGCCCCAGTGCGCAGAGCCCAACTTCCAAGGACTCCTCAATTAAAGCTGGTGGAGATCGAACCTGCAAGAGAGCAAATGACTGAAATTGTGATAGGTTATTGATCATGTAGTCCATGTATGACAGCTTCATCAATTGTATATATCATGAAAATAATGTTATTAAGTGATGTGGGAGCAGAAAGAAGGTGTTTTTAAAATAATAAAAGCCTGTGTCGCAGCCCACCTTTCAATTTGTAACTCCACGCTTTTTAACCCAGTCATTAATTTCTTGAGAAGCCCAATGTGTTGAATGGCCTTGATTCGGAACAAAAACTGGATATCATATGATCTATGCACCTATATTTATTATCCCAAAATTATATCCCAGCTTGTTTTTTAAGATTAAAAACCCTATCTTCCCAGCTCCATGAATGATTTTTTTATGATTGTAACTGCCCCTTCCTCTTGCCTGACATTGCTCTGCCTTTTAAAAAGAAATATTTTGGGGATCTTTACCATGGGTGCCTGTGAAGAAGGGGGATGCATATGCCCTTCGTAGATGATGCTGGTTATCCCAGGCTGATTGGACATTTCCAAACAGTTTGGGGCAGGCCAGTTTGGGCCAGGTGGGGCGTTTTATGGAAGGACTTGACTACATTTTGGTTCCATTCTGTAAAGATGAGGGTTAGCTAAAAATGCAGGAAGTATAAGGTGTTGTCCCGGATCTGTGCGCAACTTTTGGTAAGTCTAAATATCCACACACTCATTTGGGTGCAAAGCACTTGGGTTTTGTTATTTGTAAAACAGACATGTTGTCCATGTGTGGTCAGCCGACACATGTTTCGACCTCTAGGATCTTTATCAAACCTTCAGGTTTCTCACATACCCTTCCTCCATGCGATGTAGCCACATCTGTTTCACAGGGGAACCGGGAAAGGAAATATACATTACCCTGAGCCTTACCTTTTCTGTGTTCCACAGTGAAACAGTAGGCTGCAGGTCTAGAAACCATTGCATGACACAAGGGTTGGAGTTTTTGCGTTGGCTAATCCAAATTAGGGGGGAATGGTCTGTGACGAGTGTGAACTTTCTTCCCAAGAGGTAGTATCTGAGATGGATAATGGCCCACTTGAAAGCCAATGCCTCTAGTTCCAGCACAGAGTAATTTTCTTCACGTGGGAAAAGCTTGCGACTTGTTCTAATCCATCGCAAACTTGAGACAGACTGCTTCTAATCCTATAAGGGAGGCATCAGTTTGTAGTATGTACTCTTTAGGATTGGGTTCTGGCACAGGGTTTGTTTTAAGGTGTTATAATATATGTCCTCTTCTTCCGTCCAATGAAGTTTCTTGCATTCTGCATTTTTGAGTTTATCAGTTAACCTAGCTGTTTTGTCCAAAATATTCGGGATAAACCTACGGTAATATCCTATTAACCCTAAGAAGGCACTAAGATCTCTCTTAGTTTTGGGTGTTGGTGTATCTAAGACGGCTTTCACTTTCTCGCTTTGAGGCTATACATTCCCATTCCCTACAAAGAAGCTGAGGTATTGTCTGAATGGGCTAATCTGCATTTAGATGGATTAGCAGTTAGGCCAGCCCTTCTGATGACCTTCATAATAGTATAAAGAGGGAAGAGATGGTCTTCCCAGGTTTTACTATAGATGACAATATTGTCAATATAAACTCCACAGAAATCAGAATAGGGTTGTAGAATTCTATCCATGAGGTGCTGGAAGGTGGCTTGTGCGCCATGCAAGCCGAAAAGGGAGAACTTTGAATTGAAACAGTCGTAGGGGCGTTGAAAAAGCTGTTTTCTCCTTATCTGGCTCATATACTGGAACTTGCCAGTACCCTTTTGTTAAGTCTAAGGTGGATAGAAAGGTGGCTGCTCTGAGTTTTTATCAATTAGGTCATTGATGCGTGGCATGGGATAGGCATCAAAGTCAGAAATAGCGTTAACTTGATGTAAGTCTATGCAAAATCTACAGGAACAGCGGTCAGGTTTAGTGACCAATGCGATAGGGGAGGACCATGTGCTCGAAGAAGGCTCGATAATATTAGCTTTCAACATTTTATTTACTTCCTCTACCACCATCTGTTTACGGGCTTCCGGGAGTCGATGGGGCTTTAAATGAACCGCTTTTCCCTTAGGTGTTCTAATATAGTGATAGGTGCCCTTCACTCCTCCTGGTTTTTCAGAAAATACATTGGGAAATTATGTAATTTCAGCTTTTAGATCTTCTTGTTGAATAGATAACTCTAAAGGAATTCATTCATAACTGTGTATTTCTTCGGGAACCAGACAGGATAATACTTTGGCATGGGTGGCTGGTGGGCTTTCTTTCCACTCTTTCAGGAGGCTTATGTGATATAAATGGACTTTCTGTCTTCTGTCCGGTTGGGTGACTTTATAAGTACAGGCACCCGTTTGTTTGAAAATTTCATAAGGCCCATGCCACTTAGAGTTGAGTTTGTTTTCTGAGGTGGGTAAGAGGACCAGTACTTTCTGTCATATGGAAAAAGATCTTAAGCTCATGTTCCTGTCATAAATGGATTTTTGCTGACTTTGGGCTTTTTCGATATGAGTGCAGATTAAATCTCAAACAAGTCTCAGATGCTCCTGCATTCTAGTAGTGGTCTGAGAAATGGGAATGGGTGCCGCCTCTCATTCCTTGCAGGTCTACCGTAGCATGCTCAGGACATCTCTAGGCTTGCTACCATAAAGTAGTTCAAAAGGAGAGAATCCTGTAGAGGCCTGAGCAGTTTTCCTCACTGCAAATAGGGCCCATGGGATCATTTGGTCCCAGTCTTTCCCATCCTTATATACCAATTTCCACAAAATGAATTTGTGTTTTATTGGATCTTTCCACCAAGCCATCGGTTTGGGGATGGTACACAGAAGTTCGTAAGGTGGTAATATGGAGCAGCTCTTTGACTTCTGCCAAAGGTTTGCTCATAAAGTTCGAGCCTTGATCGGTTAGTATTTCCTTGTGAAAGGCAACCCTCGAAAAATGTGGTAAGAGGTATTTAAACAATCTGCTGGGTGTTATTGTTGCACAACGGAATAGGCTTTGGGATATCTGGTTGCATAGTCAATAATTACCAGGACATATTTGTTGCCTAATCGGGATGTTTCTAAAGGACCAATGATGTTCATTCCAATTCTTGAGAAAGGGACTTCTATAATTGGTAAGGGATTCAGAGGGGCAGTGTGAGAAATCTGAAGGTGTTTCCCGGTCTAAACCTTGAAGATCTATTATCAAGGTGGCCAGGACACAGCCATTGTTATTGGATCCAGTTCCTGGTGGTGGACCATTGAGGGAGGATCACCTGGAGGGTGGGGGTCCTTGGGGAGTGGGACACCGACTGGTGAGATGCAGTATCCCCCTTCCTTTGACAACTTATCCCCATCCTCTCACGTAGGACATTCGAAACCACTGACCCGCCCCACTTTTCTGGCTCTAACACTTTTGCACAACACAAAGGACAACGGACTAACATCAGAGCCGTTTACCTGACATGTCCCAATACAAGGGTCACGCAAAGTCAGGCAATTTATCAGAATCACCCACACCCTACGGCCCTTTCCCTTCCCCACAGGGATAAAAGGTGGTGCCAGAGAGCACAGTACAAGCAAAGTGAGCACGGCAGACAGCACGATGAGACAGCTAAGCAGGTGCGGTAGTTCAAGCAAAGGACAAAGGCGGCTGGAACTGACTGGGTGGTGAGGAGAGAAGTGCCCTTGCCCTTTTCATCCCAGACCATCGGAACCTTCGTGGAAGAGAGCCTAAGACCGCGAACAATTGCATGTGTCCAGCAGATGTCAACGGTACACAGGGCAATCCTATGCCGATATGCAGGAGCGTGGGAAGCTCCTGCGCCCGTGGTACCAGCCTTGACTCCAGAGAAGACAAAAGCCAAGCGGTTCATCGCAACCGGTTAGTCGAAGGGAGAACTGATAAGAACCGGGTTGTGTTGAATGAGAATCGCAAAGTGGCAAGTTTTGAACTAAAGCTGATGAACTTTGAATGAACTGGAACCAAGTGTTAAGGGGAGGCCAGTGGCAGAGGGAAACCGGCACCATGTGGATGTTAAGTTCAAGAGACTCTGGTCGATCCCCATCTGAAGGAAACTACAAGTACCGGAAGCCCATAGGAGGGCCAGCGAAATAGGTCAAAGTGGTCATAGAGAGGGTCAAGCAAAATCCCTGTACAATCGGAAGACTTTGATCTACAAGCAGTGTGAAAGAAAGGGAGATGAATCCCGCAAACATTGAACTGTGTAAAAGGAGAACATTAAAAGTAAAGAGAGGGACCCAGAGGGGTGAGCCACTATCACCCTGATCAAGAGCCACAGTAAACCTGGTGAGGGGAGGTGTCAGACTGAACACAATAATTGTGGAGAGGAATCGACACTCTCCCCCGAACCACAGAAGCCGAATGAATTCGACCCTCCCACCGTGGTTGGCACAGGCACCTGATAATATCCGCAGCCAATGGGGGGAAGAGGAGTTAGGGAGAGGTTGTGGATAGGGTAGGGGGAAGTTAGGAACACCGGATAGAGGGTTAGGGAACTCCTACGTTGCATAGGAAAAGAGAAGCACGGGGAAAAACCTCCCTATCTAGTTCCTTACTCAAACAAACACCTAGTGTAATGCACTATTAATCCTGCCTCCTAACCTACCTCCAAACTTGTCTAAACACACCTTAATACGTGTGAACATGTAGCAAGATGAACATATAGCAAGCATAGATGAACACAAACAATGGAATTAGATTCCATACATGAAATACATGACACATGGCCCGTTGGGCAAGCTGAAGCAACACTGAACACATATAGCCGTAATGTACATGCCCAGACAAGGAAACCAGATCACTGTTGTGCACTAACAACTCCTAACACTGAATGTCCTGTAATGTATACTGCTGAATTAACATCCCTCAACATTGTTTGCCATAAGCTCAGTGCTTGTTTTATCACACCATTCATGAGAGTCGTAGAAGCACTCTGCTGTGTGCCTTTAAACGCACGAGTTTTCAGCATCAAAGTCCTTAACAAGAATTCACTGGTAAACACACTTTGCTGTCATCCCTTAATGTGCCCATTACTTATCTGAGCTCCGAGCGGCCCCGCGGGACCACTCGGAGTCTGAAGAAAATGCCGTAACAACTGCCAGCCAGCCCGCCCGCTTCGTCCTGCTCCAAAGTCCTCACGAGATGTAATCAAAGCTCCGCACATGTCCAGGTCCGACTGCACCCATCCAGGAACACAAAATAAGCCACACCTGCGTGCGCGAGCGTGGTTGCTTTATGCTGCCTTCCATCAATTGCAGCTGGCAACGCGCGCTTGAAACTACAGTTCCTCCCCGGAATGCTGGGAAATGTAGTTCTATTCCCCACAGGCCTAAGTAAGCAAACCTAGTCACTGCCCGGCAGCACCAGCCCTTATTCCTGACAGGAGGCTAAGAATCGAGAGGGGTCTGAGCCCGACAGTGGGGGATCCAGGAGTGAAAAGTTGTCACCCCAAGATAGAGAAAAGTGAAAGCAAAAGTTAAGAAACGGCAAGAGTTAACCCAAAGGAGGGATGCCAGATATGAAGCTATCACCCAAGTACTAGCAGTCAAAAGAGGTCTGAGACCGACCGAGGGAGATCCAGGGGGAAGATGCCATCCAAACGTCAAGTAAGAAAAGAACTGTGGATTACAATTGAGAAGGGTCACTGCCCAGAAGAGGGGGACCCAGAGGTGAGTCCATCACTCTACGTGAACTGTGGGTTATAATTAAGGGTCAGCGCCCAGAAAGGGGGATCCAGGGATGAATCATTATCACCCTAACAAACTTTCATTTGGTTAAAGGAAATTGTGTTTGTGTTATTTGAACACATCAGGCCCCGAAGGCAAGAGACTTGGCCATCGACAGTCCTGAGAACTGCCATTGGAACTGTTGTCTCGTGCTGGAAAGGCCAGAGACTGTACTGTACTCCAAGCTGCCATCTCACCCCATGCTCGAACGTGGGGAAGGAAGACCCAGGCTAACGCATCCTGACATATAATTTGAGAACACTTTTTTCTTTTCTTAAAAATGATCCCACACCGTCTTTTTGTAGTAGTTGTTAGGTTTGGCAATAGGTTTCTTAGTTTTGACACAACACCACTAGGACTGCTTTATTTTTATTTGATGGTTGACGCTTGCTCCCATCTTAGATTTAGGTTTAGATTAGGCGTTTTTCCAACCTGCATACAGCCCTCATTGTTCAATAAACATCCTTCAACTGTGATTGCTTGTGTCTGTCTTGTTGCCACCATGAGTTCCACACGTATGGTGTCAGTAGTGGGATATGATTCAAATGAAAAAATTGAAAACCCATGCTAATAATTGTGGTGCCACCAGAAGGGGAAAATAGGATAGTCGATCTCCTAGAATCTGTCCACGTTGAAAGAGGTGTTATCCTCTCAGTTAAATATTCCATCTGATCAACAGGATCTATTCTTCAAGACTCAAATCTTACTAGATACCCTTCCTCTCTCGCATTATAACCTACAACCTTGGGACCGGATAATTCTCAAAGTTTGACTGGTTTTCTCTTTTATTAGTCCCAGTGCCTTGAATCCCCCTCCCTCTGAAACCTTTCTTTTTCAGGGTAGTCAGTCTGCATCAGTTGCGGGACCATTGAGGTTACAAACTAGTTTATTACGGTCCACTACTTCGGCAGAATCGGAATCTGAGGACTCCGAAGATTTTGAGACCTTATCTGAAGGGATCGAGAGGAGTTTCTTCTCTGATTCAGACACCTCAGAGGAAACCCTTACACCTTTGGAAGAAATGGCTGATCTAACCAATATCCTTGCCCAGTCCCTCGTAGAGCCACCCCCAGCGCGCCACTTTGGTCCCTGGCATAGCTGAGGTGATGCCCCCTGCACCCCAGTGCTAACCTGTGACTTTGTGCATTTTTGCCTTGTGCTCTCCGGCCTTGCGCGAGACCCCTGCCTGCCTTCCCTTCCGTGTTATTCTTTGTTTCTCCCCGCCTTGTGTCCCTCCCCCAATTGGCTAATTCCATCTTCAACCCTAACAGGGACCTAGTCCCTTGTAGTGCCACCCCCAGCGCACCACTTTGATCCCTGGCACCGCTGAGGTGAGCCTCCTGCGCCCAAGTGCTAACCTGTGACTTTGTGCATTTTTTGCCTTGTTGTGCGCTCCTGCGCTATGTGAGCCCCCTGCCTGCCTTCCCTTCCGTGTTATTCTTCGTTCCTCCCCGCCTCGTGTCCCGGCCCCTCCCCCGATAGGCTAATTACATCTTCAACCCTAATTGGGACCTAGTCCCTCATAGTGCCACCAACAGCGAGCCACCACCAACATCGCGGCACTTTGGTCCCTGGCGTCGCTGAGATGAGGCCCCATGCACCCCAGTAGTAACCTGTGACTTTGTGCATTTTTTGCCTTGTTGTGCACTCCGGTGCTCTGTGAGCCCGCTGCCTGCCTTTCCTTCCGTGTTATTCTTCGTTCTTCCCTGCCTCGTGTCCCGCTCCTTCCCCCCGATTTAACGGGGACCTAGTCCCACATAGTGCCACCCCCAGCGTGCCACTTTGGCCCCTGGCATCGCTGAGGTGAGGCCCCGTGCACCCCAGTACTAACCTGTGACTTTGTGCATTTTTTGCCTTGTTGTGCACTCCGGTGCTCTGTGAGCCTCCTGCCTGCCTTTCCCTCCGTGTTATTCTTCGTTCCTCCCCGCCTCGTGTCCCACCCCCTCCCCTGATTGGTTAATTCCATCTTCAACCCTAACCGGGACCTAGTCCCTTGTAGTGCCACACCCAGCGTACCACTTTGGTCCCTGGCGTCGCTGAGGTGAGGCCCCCTGCAGCCCAGTGCTAACCGTGTAACTTAATTGTTGCCTTGTTGTGCGCTCCAGCGCTGTGTGAGCCCCCTGCCTGCCATCCCTTTCATGTTATTATTCGTTCCTCCCCGCCTCGTGTCCCGGCCCCTCCCCTGATCCATTTTCAACCATAACTGGGTCCTAGTCCCTCGTAGTGCTACCAACAGCGCACACTTTGGTCCCTGGCGTCACTGAGGTGAGGCCCTGTGCACTCCAGTACTAACCTGTGACTTTGTGCATTTTTTGCCTTGTGCACTCCAGTGCTGCGTGAGCCCCCTGCCTGCCTTCCCTTTTGTGTTATTCTGAATTCCTCCATGCCTCGTGTCCCGCGCCCTCCCCAGATTGGCTGATTGTACCCCATTAAGAGCATAGCGCTAGGGCAGCCCTCTGCCCGTAGCTGCCCCAGAGGCTAAGTTCCCCAAGGCAAAGGGCAGCTCCTACAAGGACAGCTGCATACATGCGTCTGCAGGTGTCAGCAAGGAAAGCAGCCACCCATTAACATTAAACAACCCTAAACTACCAACTATCCCTCAATCCCTCAGTAACACACATAACTAAACAAACCCACTGTACTCGTCACCTTGCTCATCCTCCACACTGTGCCCAAGGAAAGGAAAAGCAGTGCTCCCACCGGAGTCCCAAGGTACAGTGTCAAACACCTACCGTTCCCTATAACAACAGGTAATACCTCCCTGCTCCAATCTCATTCAGTGATGTGGTTTCAGCGGCGTAATTCCGCCTGAAGCAAAATCAGTAGCAACCAGCTACAGTACATGACGTGTCAAACGAGGAACAGACTGCCATCAACCAGCCTCCCCTCCACCCTCAGCTCCTCCTCGACCCCACCCGCAGAATGCCCCCTTCATCCCCTTTCCCCTCTCTCAAAATAGCACGCCTTGCCCTTTCTAAAACCATTGCTTTATCCCCTTCCCCCTCTGACCCTCCGACACTCTCTCACACTCCTCTTTCAGCCGAACGCACAAAACGCTGAAAGGGGGACCGGCCGTCTCTCTCGAGTCTCCATACGTTGCCATTTCTTAATGTGTGGACAACCCTCATCCTTTCCAAACCCTGCCGTCATGCCCACCCCACCTGCCACCCCACGTCTCCACCTCTTTGAACACAACCTCTCACCCAGGACACCTAATTCCCGAGCTCCCTCCAGACACGAACCACACTTAACAAGTTGCCTGACATCACACAACACACGTGCACCACTCACCCCTACCTTCCCTTCCCTATCCACCCCACCACATTTTACGAATGCCTACCACCACCCACCAACTCTTCCTGACCCACTCACGCCCCTCTCAAAGAGCACTTGTGTCAGCCACTCAGTCTGCTCCGACCACACCTTGCATCACAACGACTGACACCTTACCCTCTGCCTCCCAATCCAACCAAGCCCTCCCAGCCACGAGTGTCAGGAAAACCCTCACCCTTCATGAGGTCACCTGCCACCTTTTCAATGCCTGCTCCGTAGTGAGAAACAGACACAGCATCGTTCACCTTCTATCCTCAGACAATCCTGAACTCATTTTCATCACGAAACTTTGTTCTCTGACGATTTTGCACCAGTCGCGCACAAGGGTTTCCCCCCAGGCTACTCGCATATCTCCCACAACAGGCCTTCCAGAGGCAGCGGAGTAGCGATCCTCTATAAACCTCATTTCCCCATCTCACTCTCTGAAAGCCAGCCCTGCAATGCTAACTGTGAATCCCTTCTAGTGTCAACACTCACAGCTTCCTACTCCTACACAGACCCCCTCAGATGTGACAGATGTTTTTCCAACAATCTCTGTCACTTGCTAGGTATTCCACCCAACACTCACATCACTGGGTGACTTCAATATATGGGTTTGATGTGCCAGGCAACTCTATGACCCAACCCCTTGTCGACAGTCTAGAGGCACCCAACCTTTCCCTTTCCCAACCTTTCCCACCATACCACATGTCCAACCCACTGTGGAGGTCACACCCTTGATGCAATCTTCAGCTCCTATGACCTTGTCTCTGTATCTAGTCCCAAACCGCTCATCTGGACAGACCACTCTGCCATCCCTTTCTCTGTCCACACTCCACCCAAGGCTGACCCTGCCCCCACACATGATCGCAAATGCTGGAACAAAGTCAAGGTGCTCCCTGACCTAGCTGATGCCCTGCAGCGCAGTCTCCCTGCACCGCCGACCTCAGATAGACCATTAACCATCAAATCCTTTGACTCCTGGCTTAATGAATCACTACTTCCTCTCACGCCCCACTGCCTATCACAAAGCACTGTCCCCCAAATGGTTCACACCACACCTGAAGACTTTTAAAAGCCAAAATAACTCTCTTGAGTGAAAATGGCGAACATCCAACACCCCTCTCGGCAGATCTATGTTCGCCCGCCACCACCATAATTACAAATCGGGGATCCGAAAGGCCAAAAAGGCCTATGCCAATAAATGCATCCTGAACTGTTGCAACAGCAGCAAAGAGAATAAATGCATCCTGAACTGTTGCAACAGCAGCAAAGAGCTCCACAGGATCATCTCCGAATTTGTGAAACCCTCCTGCACCTCTGTCCTGACCACGCAATCGCTCTGTGACTCCCTCTCCCTGCACTTCTAAAACACATCCATAGACAGGATGGCAACCCTTAATACCAAACTTTCTACCCTCACCCCCATCCCCTCACCTGCCCCTCCCGACTCCACTGCTTCGACCGACGCAATGCCAACTTTTGACTCCCTCAACCCCATCTCAAGAGATGAGGTCCTGGATATACTATCCGGCAGCAGACCCTCCGGATCCCCCCTTGACCTCTGTCCGGCCCCCCTTCCGAAATAAATATTCTCTTCCACATGTGCAGGAGAACAAGCAATGTCCAAACTAAATCACTCCCTCACCTCTGGCATCTTTCCTGATGCCTTTAAAATAGCGCATGTCAAACCTCTTCTGAAAAAAGCATCCCGCTTGAGCCTAAGAATTACAGGCCGATTTCTAACATGCGATTCATGTCGACTCTTTGATCGAGCTGCGTACTCTTACCCCGACCGGTTTGTAGAATCCAACAACCTACTCAACCACGCTCAATCAGGCCGCGCCATGGAACAAATCATTCTGATTTTGATCTGGGATGATCTCAAGGTCTTGGCCGACTCGGAGGGCTGTGCAATGCTGATTTTCCTTGATTTGTCAGCCGCCTTTGACACCGTTAACCATGCTATCCTGCTCGATCTACTCCACTCGCTAGAAATCCGAGGCTCGGCACTCAAATGGATCGCCTCATTCCTCAACAAAAGAAACAAATCACCCTCCTATCTCCCTTTCCCTCAACCCCCTGCACCATGAACACCAGAGTACCACAAGGCACCAGCCTCTCTGCTCTCTTTTCAACCTATATCTGACCACTCTACCAGGGATCATCTGTGCGCACAACCTCACCTGCTGCAACTACGCTTCAACCCACAACCCGACCTTGAAGCTTGCCTAAATGACATTAACCGATTGATGACAAGAAACCACCTCCTTCTGAACCCAGATAAAACTGTTTTCATGGTAAGCTGCAACACTGCCCTTCTCCCACAACCACTCCAAAGGTCCTACTCCCTTGGCACCGCCTCCCTCCTACTTCCAAAATAGTTAAAAAGAAAACTGGCTGCACTATGGACTCGGGCCTAACTCTCTACCACCAGATCAATGATGTATCAAAATCCTGTCCCTACAGGACAAACCTAAGAAAGGCTGGTCCCCAAGGGTCCATCGCTTCCCGGAGGAAACTGGAAGCCCATTACGCAGAGGAAACAACTCATTTGCTAGCTAAATCCAAACAGGGCTACTACGCCAAAAACAACAAAGCAAACAATCTTCTGGTAGATAAACTGGCCAAGGCGAAGAGAAGGAATACCATAATGAGTCTGCGAGACCCGCAGGGCAAGGTCCACTACACAGAACACACCCAACTACAGTTGGCAACGGCTCACCTTACCAAGAAAATGTCGGCGACTCCCCCGCAATAATGCAGAGCAAGTAAACTACCTTCAAGGTGCCTCCCTCCCACATCTCAAAGAGCCCGATAGAGTCGGACTGGAGGCCCCAATTACAGGTGAGGAAGTAGAAGCTGCCATTAAATCTCTGAAACCCAGAGCCTCGGGCCCCAACGGGTTTACAACAAGGTTTTACGTCCCCAACTGGTAGCCCCACTGACAGCCCTCTTCAACTCTTTTCGTTTATCAGGCTCCATTACTCGGTCCATGCAGGAATCAGTGTCAATCCTCCTGCTCAAGCCCGGTAAAGACGCCAGAGATAACAACTCCTATAGACCCATCTTTTTATTAAACATAGATGCCAACATCTACTCAAAAATTTTAGCAAATCGCTTGGCGTCTGTCCACCCTAAGCTAGTCAACGCTGACCAAACACGGTTTATAAAAAACAGGTCAACCAGGGACAACATTCGAAGAGCTTTAAATCTGGTGGACATGGCTGTCCACGACTCACCTAAACTTTTTTAAAAAATTTTAAATAGTTTTTATTGCATTTTTATAAACATCAAACACCCACAAAACAATCAACATACATCAACGCCTATACTTATCCATTACATCTAATTATACCACACCCCTAACCCCCAACTTGGCCTACATAGCATATTCTATTATGTATGTTCTAACATGTCACATCTCCCTCCCCCAATGCCAGCTCAACTACTTCTCTGCCCTCACTTGCAAGCAATGTCACAGTTAACGCTATCCACCGCTGGATATCTATGCTTGCTTCTGTTTTCTGCTCTCTCAATGCTTTCTCCCATGCTCCTGTTTCAGCTTTGATCCATAGATCCAACTCCCTCCACCATCCAGCTATGCTAGGTTCTTTAGCATCTTTCCATCTCATGGCTATGCTACGCTTGGCCTGTATATACATCAGATCTTTGATTTTATTCAATGGTTTGTCTTTCCCATTGCCCTTGTAACAACCCAGCATGCAAGCCTCCGGTGTCTGTATGTCTAGCTCAATGCCACCCTGGGCTGCCTTATGCTCAATCTTTCTCCAGAACCCCTGCACTATCGGGCATCCCCAATAAATATGTGTAAGCCCAACATTTTCCACCCTACATCTTGGACTTTCTTGCCTAGTCACACCTTCGAATGTTGGGATGACAGCAGGTGTGAGGTATGCTTTATGTGCGATATACAATTGTATTAACTGCAGCCTGGATTTCCAAGAGACCTTCTTGTGGTACAATGGTACCCTTTTCCATTTGCTATCTTCTAAGGTCCCCCCCAATTCACTCTCCCAGTTCTCTTTACCTTTTAGTTCTGATCGCAAGGTGTGATCTAAAAAATATCTCATTAATTCTAGAAATCACTTGTCCACCCTCCTCAACAGTAAGCAACAGCTCAATATCCTCATTACCTACAGCCTCTTCTGCGTCATTGTATGGCCATTGTCCCCGTAATGCCTTCATTACTGTATTATGCAACAGGAACTGGCCTGCATGCAACCCCGGTGCTTCTTGCAATTCCCCAAACATCTTCCACCCTCCCTCCTTCCACAGGTCTCCCAACGTGGCTACTCCACACATTTCCCATCGCGCCATTACTACTGCCCTGTTACCTGATTTCCCTTACAGGATAGCCGCTATCGGTATCTGTGGCGAGATTGTGTCCTCTCGTCCCATGACTCTACAAGGCCTATTCCAGATTCGTGTTACCAGCTCCACCAAATAAGGATTACCAGCCTGTTCCCTGGCAGGGATCCAGAGGAGATCCCTCATGTATATCCCTTTTTATGACCGGTTGTAGCAGCGCAGTTTCCGTAGTTGGATCGTCTGCCATCCATTGTTCCAGGACTCACATAAACTTGCCCTGCTGGCATTGGATGCATCCAAACCTTTGATAAAGTACACTGGTGTAAAGACTGGAGGAGGGTGTCTGTACTCCTGCTCTCTATATGGCAGAGGAGAGGCACAGAGGACCCCAGCCAAGATTCTCTATAGGGTAGTGGTGGTTGAGCAATCAAGGGCTAGCTTCTCAGGAGATGATGCAGGCTGGTTCTTAAGTACAGTGTAGTCCCCAAGCCCTTGCAAAGGAATGTCCACACACTGTATTAGTTAAAACACAGTCTTTATATAATTAATATTCAAGGTTATGTACACTATCACAATAACTCACTTTGTGCTCAGAAAATCCACAATGGCAAATATAAACAGTTCTAAAGTGGTACCACAATTATTATCAGATCTCATTAAAGTGCATCAACTATACTCTGGTCAAATGTCACACAGATCAAGGAATAAAAGTAACAAAAAATAGATATAGGAGGAAAGCAGTTGTTTAGAACAATGGGCAGAATATTGATCCCTACCAACTAGGCACAATTCTGTGTGGAGATCCCCTCCACCTGGGCAACCGGTAAATTAAAGATATATCACAAGCCCAGTCCATATATTTTTCTATAAGTCTTATTGCCTTCCATAAGGTTTCTACCCTCCCCCCACGCTCCAATGTACCTGGCAGAGCAGAGTTCTTTGACGAGGTGTCGATGGATCCTTCTTGAGTGACTCACTTTAAAGCAGGAGCCACGGATCATCAAGAGGCGTCGAAGAAGGTTAACTTGGCGGTGATGAAAAGTTTGATGGTGGCGAGACCACTGCGTCGATCCAGGCGGTGCTCGTCGGCGTCGTCCTGTGAGGATGAGGTGTGTGTGGGGCACCTCAGTGTTTGATAGTTCAGGGCCGCAAAGAGTTTCTGAAGAAATGTGGCTCGACAAGGGCATCGAAGTCTTTGTGGTCTTCGGGTGGCGGGAAACCCACTGGCGAATGCTCCTCGGCACGTCGACGGCCTGGCCTTCTCTGGCGGGATAAGGCGGGCGGCGGTGCAGACGAGCGCATCCGTGAAATAAAAAGTCTTAGGCAAAGGAGCATGCGGGTCCGGTGGTCGGCAGCACAGCGTCAAGCGGTCCCCTCTTCTAGGCAACCCAGCTTCGACGGTCCTCCAGCGGTTACAGCAATACTCTGAACCCTGGTCGACGGCAATGGACTTCGACGGCGTCGATGTCCGGGTGCTTTACTTCGTTCTCCTCGGCGGACCATGTCTCTGGTCGGCAGCCTTTCGAGGGTCTGACTTCCAGGGAGCTTTGGTGAAGGTTAGCAGTGCTCGATGGTCGTTCGGCGCACGGGAAGAGGGTGCCTAACCAGGTCCTCTCTCGGATCAGTCCTTGATGAACTCGACAGCTTTCGAATCGGGTCGAAATAAATGCAGCAGCAGTTCTTCTTCTTCCAGCTGGGCATCAAAAATAAGCAGTTCCAGTTACTCTTCAAGTGTCAACTCAGCTTCTGAACAATTTCCAGTGGTGAGAGGTCCCCAGATATACTATTCTGTCTCTCATCCACACTGCTGGGTCCCCTTCAGCAGCCAATCATACAGAAGGGCATTCATGCAGTCAGTCAGCCAATCAGGCATACAGTGCATTCAGGCCATACTCCTCCCTCTCAGACACTCACAACAAGGAATGTGTATTGGGACAAGTACCCAGCCATTCAACACTACACACTGCATTCATACCAGTTTCGGGCAGGCTGTCTCAGTCATTGTGTCATACACCAGAAACCAGATATCCACAACAAGAAGTGCATATTGGTCGCACACTCCATTCACCCTGGTCCCACCCACAGGGTGTACCTACAACACTGGGAAGGCTCCAGCCAGTCTGACCTGGACTTCACAACACCACCATATATGGAATTTCCACCCAACAGCAAGTCAGGGGGACGGGACAGAGTCGGGGCTTCCCAGGACTTTGGGAAAACAAGGTAACAGGCAATAGAAAGCAAGAGGCCACAGGAGCGATATTGCTTCCTATCAGGAATCAACTGATTAAAATGGCAGGGCCTGGATATCCCAAAATGGAGCACCTGTCAAATTCAGCATAGAGCTGCCACCAGCCCATACCCTGCTCTGTGGGCCACACACAGGTGCCCAAAAACATACACTAGGGGCACAGGGTTGCACCCCCACTCATGGGTGCCATAAGGGACTCCTGGGCAGAAAACAATACAGAACACAAATGAAAAAGGACTACAGGACAAGGACACGCAGGCCCTGCCCCTCCAATGCATTTCCAGCATCTTAACTGGTCCTTCCTACAGCTCACTCTAGAAGCCTTTCACTTTGGCCCAAGCTTCCGTAAAATGGTCCTAGCCAATTACCGATCTCCGAAAACCACCCTGCAAGTTAATCACAATTTATCGGAGCCCATCCCCCTATCCTGTGGAACTAGACAGGGTTGCCCTCTGTCCCCTCTCTTATTTTCCCTGATAATGGAACCATTCGCTCAATGGGAGCGCATGGACCCCAACATTAAGGGACTGCCGATTGGCACCTCTCAGCATAAGATTTCACTCTATGCTGATAACGTGTTGCTCTCCATGACAGACGTTTGGCCCTCTCTGGTGTCCTCCCTCCAAGAACTAGGCCAGTTTGGAGCGGTGGCAGAGTTTACCATTAACTATGAGTAATCCGCAGCCCTGGGGGTGGGTTTAGAGCCCACAGAGTTGCAGGCCCTCAAACCCCTCTGCCCCTTTCATTGGAATAAGAAATCCATATTTTACCTGGGGGTCCAGATCCCGTCCAAAAGATGTCTATTCAGTAAACTTCCCCCCTCTCTTTAGAGAACTATAAAAACATCTTGAACGTTGGACTGCCCAGGAAATATCACTTGTCGGGTGGATTACGGCCTGCAAGATGAATCTCTCCCACGATTCCTTTACTTCTGCTATTCTCTGCCCATCACAATCCCCCTTCACCCCCCCCCTCCTATATCTACAGGGGAAAATGCTTTGGTTTATATTGAGAGGGAGGAAAGCAAGAATTTCACAAAAAGTAATGCTGACCAGTTCTCACCTGGGAGGCCTTCGGGTTCCCAATCTGCGTAAATATCAAGTGACATCTCAACTGGCACGCTTCCAGGCCTGGCTCACAGTTACAGGGCCCCCAAAGTGGGTAGAACTGGAACAATCCAGACTCGCGCTCCAACTCTGCTTTCTCCCATAGATCCTGCCCCTGCTGCAGAGAACCTGGCCAGGGATACACACCTCTACAAAAAAGAACCCTCAGCATGTGGGACTGGGCCTGAAATCTAAGGGAATCTCGCGTGGCCTGGGCCCAAACTCACCGATCCTCCATAATCCAGTTTTTTCTCCCGGATCTCATCCCTCAAATTTAAAAAAAAATGGTTAGAGGAGGGCTAGAATCCCTAGCACAACTCTATGAGAACGGCCATCCACGCACATTCGAAAATTGTAAATCGACCTTCCAGTTAGCCGAAACTGATAGATTCTCTTATTCTCAACTTCGTCACTGGTGCACTCACCCCCTGGTCTGACAGGAAGCCACTGGAACTCTTAGCCCCATTGAACTTACCTTACAGGGGGCGCCGGTGAGAGGTAAGATGTCCAGCCTCTACAGACTGCTACAAGAGGACATGCTTTCCCTTAGGCCACCATACATGGCACTATGGGAAAAGGACCTGGGGCATGCGCTAGAGGACCATACATGGGTGGACATATGGACCAGAAGTCACTTTTTTTCATTTTGCCTCACAAACCGAGAATGTGCCTTTTAAACTGCTCCTCCGCTGGTACTTCTCCCCAGTACGCCTCCACCAGTTCCAAAAATCCCTTAGTCTTCAATGCTGGTGGAAATGTGGACAGCTCGGCTCATATTTTCATATGTGGTGGTCCTGCCCCACTGCGAACCTTCTGGGACCAGTGCATATCTGTCATAGAAGCGATCACCCAGGTTGTGCTCCCCAGAGAGCCTGAGGTGGTCCTAATGGGCGCACCAGCGCCAAGGTCGTACCCAAGGACAGGGTGATCAGCTGTTCTTATTACACAACTTCTACTAGCAGGAAGTATAACGATTGCCCGCACCTGGAAGACTGCA
Source organism: Ambystoma mexicanum (assembly GCF_040938575.1). Lineage (NCBI taxonomy): Eukaryota > Metazoa > Chordata > Amphibia > Caudata > Ambystomatidae > Ambystoma > Ambystoma mexicanum. The sequence continues at coordinate 982,107,759 of NC_090929.1, read as the reverse complement.
GAGGGCCCCTCGACCCTGTGTTGGATCAAAATCTGGGACATTCTGATTGCAGAAAAGGTTACGGCAGCCAAAGTAGGCTCACTGCATAGGTTTGCAAACATTTGGGCCCCGGTTATGGAACACGATCGGAAGTTCCCAGCGCAAACTCACAAACCCTACTCTGCACAACTGGCCCTACAGGACAATGCTGAACTAAAACTAATTACCCAGGGTCACTGGACTAAGGGATCATATGAGCCTGTGGAGTGGGGGTAGAGGGGTGGAAGGAGGAGAGGAAGGGAATATCAGAAAAGGACCATTCAATTGTAAGCAGCTATTGTGGTTTGTGTATGTTTTTGTATCCACTTGTGCAACCGGTTTAAAATAAAATTGTTGAAAAAACAAATCCTGTCACTAACACCTCAAGCTGCTAAAACGCATTTTCCCTTGCCTCACCTACCCCAACAGACTTGCTGCTATTATGTCCACTATTATGTCGAGATTGGACTATGCCAACTCCTTATAACTGGGACACCGGCATACCAACTTAACAATCTCTAAAGAGCCCAAAACACTGCTGCCAGACTCCTCCTTGCACTGTGACACAGGCATCACATCTCCCACGCTCTCCGCACCCTGCACTGGCTCCCTGTTGGACGAAGGGCCACTTTCAAAATCCTATGGATTACCCACTGAGCAGTGCACAAGACCGGCCAGCTTACCTACAAGAGAAAGTTACACCCTACCACCCTTCTCGCCATCTAAGGTCAAGCAACACCCTCTTACTGGTGATTCCAGCCTCCAATTCAACCAGGTTTGGAAGGTCTGCCTATTCAACCTTGGCTCCAACTCTGCGGAACTCTCTCCCTCCTCACATTCGACACACCCATGGCTACATGGCCTTCTGTAAAGCCCTAAAAACCTAGCCTTTTCCCTAAACCATGATTAGGACCGTCTAAGGCCGCTGAATCACACTAAAATTATAGAATCATGAGTTCAATGACATTAAATTGGAAAGTAAATCACAGCCGGCCAACAAGGGATACCGTGAGTAGGGACGACAGAAAGCGACCAATACGACATTAAGGTGGATTTAGGAGCTGTGAGGCCACAGTTGTCAGCCTTAATGCCCGGCAAGGTCCGGGATATGCATCTGCCGACTTTGTCCCCGATATTACTTGACAGGCCCAGCAGCCCCTTGTGCCATTGAGTTGTTTGTACCCATTCAGTACCTACCTTACCCGACTGCACACCTAAGATACGAACCCTCCCAAGGCACCAAAACAACCGGACCCTGCAATGTCTCTGTCCAGTCTGTCCTTTAGCACCACTGCCTCAGTAGGGCTACGTTGCTGTGAGATATATCCTGACCTTTATCCAGTTTCCTGCCAAAGACCTACGCTATAGCCCACCATAAACCACAACCAGAGACCTGGCAAATGGGCTCCCTGGCACATAGTGTCGAGCTAAAGAGCAAAGACCCTCAAATCATAACTTACACAAGTCCAACCTGTAAATCTACCTTAGAATACCGATACGGCGATCACTGTCTACTCATCCAGACCCATAAAGTAACCATGAACAGTGGGCTCCTAAGAGTACATCATCCACTCCAGACACTCGTCTCTCCCATCTCTATGCTCACTCTCCACTTTACACCAGCAAACAATAGAGCGCTGCTATACCCTCAATCAATTTCAGCCTAGCTGCACACATATGAACAATCTCTCCATGAAAACCACAACAACCCGTTAGAACGCAGCTATACCCCACGAAAAAATTGGCCTAGCTGCCCACATAAACGTTTTACACAGGCCTAATGCCGCCAGAATTCAGTCTCGGAGACCAACCACCTGATTGCACAGATTCAACTGATCCCTCACTACCACTGCACCTAGTGTTAGGATGCAGCCTCCATTATGCAAATCACACCGGCTGCAAACATGTTGAGTGCACCCAAGCACTGTTTTCTACCCTCCTCTCTCAACTGACCTGGACTATGGTCCCCAAGGGCGTTCAACCGACAAGCGCTTTGAGATCATACCAATGATAGGTATCCCTACAAAAAATCCCCAACATAAATATCGCCGTACATATGGCTGTTTGTCTCGCCATAGGTGATATTTTTGGGGGAGATAATTTGTTGGAGCGGGGATTGCGGGGTGTCCCCTACACATTTTAAAATAATGCGGGAGTTGCAGAGGTGTCCCCTGTAGGGTCCATGAGTCAATATCGCCGCAAAAATATGGCGCTATTTTTGTATCGCGCTATTTTTGCGGGGATATTAACACATGGAAGCCAATGATATATAGGCCGCTATATAAATGCCAAATAACAACAATAACAATTAGCGGCCCACCAGATGCAGGCCGAAAACAGACTGTAAGAGAATTTAACCGAACTAATTGAGTTACAGGCAAGACCTTCCCTACTCTAGGGCGTACTTCAACCCTATCTTGAAGGCGAAGATTTGGGATTTTTTTTTCTAAACTTCGAACACCTAGCCGACCAATTCGGTTGGGAAGAGAACCTTAAAAGATGTTGTCTTGGACCTCTACTAAAAGAGGAACTCCAATCTTCCTTTCAATTACTCAACCTTGCACAAGGAGCCTCCTTCCTATCCATCAAGGAAGGCTTATTGAAAACATTAGGGCAAACTTGCAATTTTTATCGGCAGAAATTACGAGCCATCGGGTTGAACCTGGAAGAGATCTCTTTAGAAATGGGCGAACGGGGGCCCTGTTGCGCACAAAGCTGATGGCTGCCTGAGAGGAGAGCTCCGGCCCGTAACCCATCCGATCTAATTAATCTTTTCAGGGGCCACCCAGACGCCAGAAAACACACACTGACAGCGACGGAAAACCTGCAGCATCACCCTGACAAATCTTGGGAGAAAACAGACACGCAGTCCCGAGATATCACCCAGTGAACTCGCACCGCGGGAACGGCGGAGGTGGCCCTGAGTCGCAGCTCCACAGGAAAACCACGACAGGCCGGGGGCATGGCACCAACTGCAGGCCGAGTGGGGGAAGGGGCACGCTTCACGCCTTAACATTGAGGAGCCTGCCGGGACACAGCAGAGGTGACCTACGGCGAGCTCCACAAATACCCGGATACGAACCCAGACATGCACCCCAAGAGCTGACTATAGGAGACGGTGGAGGCGGCCGGATCTCCCTGCTGAGCCCGGCTATTCGTCGTAAGTGAGCTGCTGTGGCAGAACATTGTGAGCTGGCCCCCCAGGGCCACGTAGCCCTATGCCCCAGGCGCAGCCGCGATCATTGGAGGGGCATGGGCCTACCCTCCGCCCGCATCCGCGATTGCCTAGGGAACGCGGACCCACACCTTGAGTGGGCCCCTTGGTGACAGGTGCTGCGGGTCGCTGCTACGTGGCGACGATCCCCGCCAGTTGAGACGTGCGGCAGGCCCGCGGTGGGTGACCTGCGCATACCAGCTTGAAGGTAGGAGCCCACGGGGCTGCCCCTCCATAAAGCGGTCCAGCCGCTCCAGCTCACGCATACCTGCTACATTGGGAGCCATCTGACAGGCTGTGAGGGGGCGATCGGGTCCTGGAGCGACCTACCCTTAACCTGCACATCCTTCAAGACACACACTAACCCCCCCCCCCACGCTGCTACCCTGGGTAGAATCCGGACAGGCAGCGGAATTGGCAGCGGAATTGGGGTGCACGGCGGTACTGCTAGACATTTGGGATATCCATTTCACATACCCAGCGGACACCAGCCTCCCGCCCCGGGGCCCAGTGGGAAAATATACTGTTGGGTCTGGCCTACACGCCGATTCCGTGACACGATCATAGTTCAAGGGGCCAGGCGGATTGGTGGTGCGCAGTGTCCCGCTGGATCAACCACAAGCTACAACACGCGCCATATAAAAGGCCCATATAAATCCTTCCTTTGAGTACAGGGTCTCCCGGCTCCAGACAGATCCGTAACGCAGCAGGCAGGCGGTGTGCGCGCTGTAAACACCACTGGCACTGTGCATCATCCTGAACAGATAAACATGCACCAACTTCTGACTTTGGCAATTGGCCACAGATGGGCACCGGCAAGTAAATATAGGAAATACTAAGCTTCACAGTCCGCAGAGCCCACATAAATACCTATACCCCGACATACAGCTCAGCCATTACAGCAGAACCCCAACACGACCCCGGCACCTCTAGTTCACTGCGGCTGAGCTATACAAGCCCAACTAAGACGACAGGAAGGATCACCACCATCGTACACGAGAATACTACATCCCACTCAAGACTGCTGGATAATAACACTATATATAGCAGAGGGACGTGGGAGAACACAAGCCACTCGGCCCACCATATGGGTCGCCACGAAAAAAAAGTAGTGGGCTCCAAGAAAACAGGTCCAATGGACTCCTTTGCCAGCTCCCAGCCTCATGGGTCCACCACACCACCACAAAAACCGACGGACAGCCAGCTGGAGTCCCTGACAGAAGAGAGAGTGGACCGATTAATGACAATGGTCCAGAACGGCTTCCTTGCGGTCAACAGCAAACTGGACGACATTGTGGCGAAATTCAGCTCCCTGAAGGGGTAGACAAGGAGAGCTCACGTATTACTGAGGCGGAAAACAGAATCAGTACCAATGAGGACTCGATAGAACAGCACAGCTGCGACATCGCCCAGCTGAAAGGGGACATCCAAAAGACTCAAGTTCCAGAAGAAATAACATCCGCCTAGTCGGGGTGGCAGAAACCTTTGGCAAAGGGTCCATGGAACACCAGGTGGAAACCCTTCTGAAAACCCTTTTGGGCCCTGACTCCTTCTCAGACCACTTTCTTGTGGAGCGAGCCCACCGCACCCTGGCGCCTCCCCCCAGAGCTGGAGCACCACCCCATACGATAATAGCCCGTCTCCTCAACTATAGGGACAGAGACGCTATCCTGAGAGTATCCAGGGAAAAGGGCACTCTATTCTACGAGAACAGCAGAATACATAAATCCCCGGATTTTTCAACAAACGTGCAAACACTGAGAAGGTCCTATGAAACAGTTAAGAAACAACGTAGGTTATGTCGGATCCCCTATGCGCTCATCTTCCCAGCAAAGATGAGAATCCAACACGGGGGCAGAGCACATTTCTTTGAAGATCCCACGGAAGCCATGACATATGTTGAAGCCTCCATCCCTCTTCCCCCCCCCAGAGATCAAACAATAAACCAAAATGTGCCACCCCAGCCTGCTGAGGAACTGGATGACCCTGCCGGTTGACGAACATTTGTTTTTACTGTACCTGTTATAAAGTTCAAAACCCGAGGGTTGCGAGGTGGCCCTGATCACCACTTGTTTGAAGTAGGGGCGTGAGTCCCCTCGGTTAGCAGCCAAGTGAGTACAGCTTGCACCCCCAGGAGACTTCCAAAGTTATGGTTAAAGGGATACATCATCTGGTTGGGGTTGATGATGCGGGTGGGAGTGGCAGGGGGAATCAAGAAAGGGTTACCTCTGGCAGTATGCCAGGACTGTTTAGGGAAGTTACAACGTTAAAATCAGGGATCTGTATTGCGGCGGGGCCCCCGCACTGCGCAGAAATGCGGCAACACAACAGACAAACGGGCGATTTCACATATGACTATGATACAGGCTAGCAAAGGTTTAAATATTAAACTAGTATCCTGGAATATCCGAGGGCTTAACAACCCGGTTAAAGCCAGGAAGATCGCAGCCTATATATCGCGCCATAACCTTCATATTCTTCTTATACAAGAAACACATGCATTAGGTAACGTCAATACCAAATTCCTGCCACGATGGGGACCTCACAGATATCACATGGAATACTCAGCTCAATCTAGGGGAGTCCTGACGCTCATACATCCCAAGCTGTGCTTCAAACTTCACTCTTGTAAGATAGACCCACAAGGTAGATACGCACTAGTATGGGGGGAATTAGTGGGGCGCCAGATAGTAATAATTAACACATATGGACCCAACGTAGATGAACCTGAATTCTACTGTACAATACTTGATATGTTGTCCATATCGGGGGAGACACAAATAATCTGGGGAGGAGATTTCAACACAATACTAGATCAATCCCTAGATTGCTTGTCGACCACCCCAAGGGCTCCCTCCAAAGCCGCACTGGTCTTGAGACAATTAATGGAACAGACAGACGCCATAGACGCATGGCGTACACTACACCCATATGACAGGAAATTCACCTTCTATTCGTCCGTCCATGATTCCCATTCGCGTATAGACTATTGGCTTATCAGCTCATCCCTTTCTGGAACGGTTTCTGGTTGCGAAATACACCCCTGCACCCTCTCAGACCACTCGCCGATAACGCTTGATATCAACCTAGGTGACACCCAATCTCCGGCCAGAAGATGGAGGATGCCCCCCACAATCCTGAGAGACCCCCATATATGTGAAGCCCTGCATACTGAAATTGAGGAATTTCTTGAACTTAATGAGGGGTCGGTGAGTACCTATGCTACCCTGTGGGAGGCATTCAAGGTCTGGATTCGGGGAGCCATCCTAGGCAAGTCCACAGGTATGCTGAAGTCTGTGCGAAGGGAACTGGGAATAACCGAAGCCAAAATAGACACCTTACAAACTGAATACAGTGCCACACTTAACAAGGAAACCCTGTCGAAGATCCATATCACATTAAAGGAATTCAACGAACTGGCCAATAGGGAGGTCCTATACATGACTGCCCCAGCTAAAGCCCGTAGTTATGGGGAAAGTAATAAGGCTGGCAAATTCTTGGCCAACATGCTCAAAGCCGATAGACATCACACTCCTATCCCCAGTATACAGACAACTGTTGGGACAATGGTTAATAAAGAACAAGACATTAATGCCACATTCGCCGATGTCTACTCCTCTCTATACTTTAACCACAATGTGAAATCCAGGGAGGACATAATCAGGTACTTAGATGACTTAGATCTTCCAACACTAACTCCCGAGACACGGAACATACTCGACCAACCTATCACAGTTGAGGAGCTTGTCACAACTATTAAATCATTATCCTCTGGTCGGGCCCCCAGTTCGGATGGCCTGGGCTCTGAATTATATAAAGAATTTCAGGAAAAACTGGCCCCTTTACTTTTGAAAGTGTGGGAGGAAGCTATGGACCGAGGCGCCCTCTCGGAGTCAATGCGCAAAGCAATTATTACGGTCCTCATGAAACCCCGCAGACCGGCACAAAACATGGCCTCTTACAGACCCCTATCCTTAATAAACACTGATGCGAAGATTTTCGCTAAAGTACTGGCCACCAGACGTCTTCCGTACATGCCAATCCTGGTACACCCTGATCAGCTGGCTTTATCCCAACCAGATCCACGGCCCTAAACCTAAGGTGTTTATTTGGCGTAATGGCACAGATCGACCCGGGGGCGAGGGCGGCTATTGTGGCACTAGATGCCAAAAAGGCCTTCGACTCAGTTTCTTGGACATACCTCTTTTTGGTGCTTGAGCGGTTCGGTCTTGGTCAATACTTTGTCAAATGTGTTCGGCTATTATATACACACAGCCATCGGCCAGAGTTCGGACCAATAATACCTTGTCTCCCACATTCCTGTTACAACTCGACAGGGCTGCCCCTTTTCACCTATCCTATTTGCACTTACCATAGAACCGATGGCCGAATATATCTGTAAAAGCCACTCACACAGAGGACTTAGAATGACCGGTCCCCCACAGATCATATCACTGTACGCGAACTACACCCTGTTGTATGTCCGGAACCCACAGGAGAATGTGCAACACATAATGTCAGACATACACACATTTTTGGATTACTCTGGATACAAAATCAACGTCCCAAAGTCCGAAATAGTCCCTCTGACCCCGAACACTGGAGACCTATCCGAGATAAGAGGGTTTATGCCCGCTCCTATTCAGGTACGCTACTTGGGAATCATGGTAACCAGGGATAAACAAACGCTATATACACAAAACTACGGGGAGCTATTACTAAATCTGACGACCAAGTTCCAATTGTGGACTAACCTTCCGTTATCCCTATACAGTCGAGTGGCACTACTTTAAATGTTAGCACTCCCCAAACTTCTATACTACTTTAACAACATCCCGATTTGGCCCGGTAAGGCCTTTTTTTTTTTTTTTTACAAAACTCCAGTCACTTGGCTCCTCCTTTATATGGAATGGGAAAATGGCTAGGCTAGGGTGGGCAAAGATGGTGGAATCATTCTCACAGGGCAGTATCGCCGCCCTGACTTTGAACTATACTATTTAGCTGCACAGGTACAATTTGCGAAGCACTGGTTCGACCCGGAGGACACAGCTCCCCACATATTCCTTGAAAAACACGCCGCCCATCCCAATGACATACGTTCCGTTATTTTCAACTCTACCTACAAGGACACCTGCCCTTTTGACCCGGTACGCACCACTATACATGCCTGGTCCAGGATATATAAGAGAGTTGGCCTGGAGACCCCATACGACACAGAGGTTCCCTTGTGGAATTTCCCCAGAATTGCCCCAACTTTTGACAAGGCCCTTCAGCAATCATGGGACCCTAATAAACTCTTTAAGATGCGGGACATGTTCCCAGATGGCACTTTCTGCGATCTTAAAGACTTTATTAACACGGTGGGGGGGGGCAGCTTAAGCGCTTTCAATTCCACTGAATGAGGGCTGCTTTCGCTGCTAGGTGGCCAACATTCCCACTGGAACCCCCGACGCATGAATGTATCAGAGCTGTGGTGTCTGCAGATGATCATGGCAAGGGGGTCTCGATGTTATACTCCCTGGTGCAGGCACATTCCACTTCGCGTAACACAATTAAAGAGACCTGGGATCGTGACATGGGCACCGTGATTGATGACACTAGGTGGTCCCGCTATTGTCAACTTACCAAATCTGTTTCAATGAACTCTGGGCTACGACTGATACAATTCAAAATCTTAAATCAACTGCACTACTCCCTGGCCAGATTAGTCAAATTCGTAGAAAACTGTACAGGATCCTGCCCAAAGTGCGACGCCCCAGACGCTGGAACGTATCACATGTACTGGTCATGCCCTTTGATTGTAGAGTTCTGGCAGGAGGTGGCGGAGCTCCTTGAGTAAATCACTTCAATCCCAGCAACCCTATTCCCCCTTAAAATATTTGCTTGGTGACATTGGCAAGGTGAAGGAAACCACAAGGCGACTATTTAATATTTCATGTGTTATCGCCAAACGATGCATCCTTAAGTGTTGGAAATCCTCTGAGAGACCAACCCGAACTGACTTCCTGGAAGACTTGTGTATGGTGAATGATAACGAGGAACTCTTTGTAATGTCGGTCCCGACACCCTGCCGTCCCAAGGACATATGGTCACTGCTACGGCTCCATTTATGTAATTTGCTGCCTGATGTTGATGTAACACATACACCCTCCCCTTGATTTAAGGTACTTGCCCGTTTGCTATGTACATATATGTAACAGAATTATGCTTGAACCACAATGCAATGTTTGTGTAATGGTCCTGCCGTGAGACAGCTCTCTTAAATAAAAGTAAAAAAAAAAGAAATGGGCGAACAAATTAAAAACTGTGTAGCCTTATGGACTAGTAATAAGACTCGGATGAACTGACTGCGATGATCATCCTAGAACAATTTACCAACTCCTTACCCCCTTTTTTTTCAAAAAGCCTTCCTTCAGTTTAATCGGCCTACTCTAGCCATGGCCATTGAGACGGTGTAAAACCACTTGGATGCAGCTAAACATTTTCACCTAGCCCATCAGTGGGAGGATCGAAGAGTTCATAAACCCATCCATCGATCTCAACCCCAAGGTATAGACCAACCAGGGGATCATACAAGAGCAAGGAAGGGGTAAAAAGAGAGACTAAGAATCAGGAAGATTGATCAGTAGCCGAAAGTGGAAAGTAGAGGAGAAGAAGTAAAAGGGAGCAAAGCATCCCCTCTGGTCTGTTTTTCCTGTAGAGAAATTGGACATCTAGCCAGACACTGTCCCAAGAACATAAAGGAGGAGCCTATGGAAATAGGCTGTTTGAAGGGGGAAGAGTGAGAGGAAGCAGAGTAAGAGTTAGACACATTTACTGTCCATTTATGCCAAACCACTGCCGATTTCATATATGAAAAGGCTTGGGAAAATGGGTACAGGCCCTAATCTACTCCGGTAGTAAACAGACCGATGTACAGGCTGATTTAGTTACCACAAAAGACCTAGATCACGCTGCCCTGTTCCGAGTGACTTGTGTACATGGAGACAGCGAGGTATACCCAAAAACCCCAGTGAACATTGAAATCTGGGGTGAATCCTGTGAAATACCATCAGCCATTATTCCAGGGCTCCCTGAGGAAGTTATCCTGGGACGAGATTTTCCCATCTTCTCTTCACTCTTACAAGAGCCTCCACCTCTGTTTAGAGGTTTTCTACCCCAGAGATCTTGGCAACAAACAGCATATCCCCAAACTTGCCTGTGTGGGACTGGGAAAATCTAGAACCTACAAAATCCAAAACAATCCCTGACACCCAGTTCATAGGTTATTACAAAGAGAGTAATAAAACCTGTATCCCTCTACCTACGAAACCCAATCAGTGGAATATGCAGGAGTGCATGGACATCTCTCATCCCTGTTCTCTGCCCGGTCCTAACCAATCGAGGACCTGACCAAAGAACAGGCATATCCACCAGGATATGTGAAAAACCTGAAGGCTTCTCCCTGTCTAAACCTTGAGGATCTGTTATCCAGGTGGCCAGGACACGGCCATCACTATTGAATCCAGTTCCTCAGAGTGGACCAGTGAGGGAGGATCCCCTGGATGAGGGGTGCTCGGGGAGTGGGACACTGATGGGTGAGACGCTTTATCCCCCTTCCTTTAACAACCGTTCCCCATCCTCTCACGTAGGACATTCCAAACCATTGCCCTCCACCTGCTTTTCTGGCTGTAACACTTTAGCACAACACAAAGGACAATGGACTAACACCAGAGCCGTTTACCTGACATGTCCCAGTATAAGGTCCAGGCAAAGTCAGGCAATTGATCAGAATCGCACACACCTGACAGCCCTTTCCCTTTACCACAGTTCTAAAAGGTGGAGCCAGAGAGCACAGTGCGAGCAAGGCGAACCTGGCAGACAGCACGACGAGACGGCTAAGCAGGCGCGGCAGTTTGTGGCCGGAACCGAGAGGGTGGCGAGGAGAGAAGTGACATTGCCCTTTTCATTCCAGACTGGAACATTTGTGGAAAAGAGCCTAAGACCGCGAACAATAGCACAAGTGTCCTGCAGCAGATGTCAGTGGTACACGGGGCAAGCCTATGCTGATAAGCAGTAGCGAGGGAAGTACCTGTGGTACTGAACTTGACTCCAGAGAAGCCAAAAGCCAAGCGGTTCATCACAGCCGTTGAGTCGAGGGAAGAACTGATAAGAACCGGGCTGTGTGGAGTGAGAATCGCAAAGTGACACGTTTTGAACTAAAGCTGATGAACTTTGAATGAACTGGAACAATTGTTAAGGGGAGGCCAGCGGCAGAGGGAAACCGGCACCATGTGGGTGCTAAACTAGAGACTCTGGTCGATCCCCATCTGAAAGAAACTACAAGTACGAGAAGGCCATAGGAGGGCCAGCGAAATAGGTCGAAGTGGTCATACAGAGGGTCAAGCAAAATCCCTGTACAATCAAAAGACTTTGATCTACAAGCAGTGTGAAAGAAAAGGAGATGAATCCCGCAAACATTGAACTGTGTAAAAGGAGAACATTAAAAGTAAAGAGGGATCAGCGCCCAGAAGAGGGGGAGCCAGGGAGGTGAGCCACTATCACCCTGATTGAGAGCCACAGTAAACCCAGTGAGGGGAGGCTAAGAATCAAGAGGGTTCGGAGCCCAGCAGAGGTGGATCCAGGAGTGAAAAGTTGTCACCCCAAGATGGAGAAAAGTGAAAGCAAAAGTTAAGAAATGGCAAGAGTGAACCCAAAGGTGGGATGCCAGAGATGAAGCCAGTCAAAAGAGGTCCGTGCTCGGCCAAGGGAGATCCAAGGGTGAAGCCATCACTCGAGTACTGACAGTCAAGACTGGTCCGAGCCCGACAGAGGGAGATCCAGGGGAAAGCTATCATCCAAAAGTCAAGTAAGAAAGGAATACGAGACGTGAAGGGTAAAGCTCTCATGCAAACGTCAAGTAAGAAAAGAACTGTGGATTACAATTGAGAAGGGTCAGCGCCCAGAAGTGTGGGACCCAGGGGTGAGACCATCACCCTACGTGAATTGTGGATTACAATCGAGAAGGATCAACCCCCAGAAGAGGGGACCTAGGTGTGAATCATTATACCGAACTTCCATGATAAGCCCGATTTTGGGGCCAACCTTATATAACACCCTGGAGGGGGTATTAAAACCAAATTGGTGGGAATCCTTCCTCTCTTCCCAGTGGGGACAACAGCCTCCCTACTGCTACAGATTGAAACCTATCGATTCTTTTGGCTCTATGACTGAGTTTTTGAAATTGTAGGGTTCCCCAATTAGTTTCAATTGGGTCACATCCCACCACTGACACCATAATATAAGGAAGGCATGGTATCAAAGTAATATATCACACCGGATGGGTAACCCCTAAACCATGGAACTGGGGAACAACAAAGTAGCACAAAAAATCCCAAAGGGAAAAAAGGGGTTCGCATGGAAGAGTACTGTATTAGTTTGAGTACTCAATTATAAAAATAGAGGCGAGGAAGAGAAGGAAGCCCAGACATAAATATTCACATTTTCATTTTTAATTTATTACCATTGTAAAATTGCATAATATATCAACATCTAAACAACAATAAAATAGATGAATTAATTTTAGTATAAAATTCTTGTCAAATCTCATGCCTCAAAACATTCAATCGCAGTTTAGTTGCCACAATTCATAACCTTGTATTACTCAAGGTAAAGCATCGCTGTCTCATGTTTAAATTTCATTCAAAAAATGGAATTGCTGTAGAGAAAATGAATAGTTAACAATTGGATAAAGTGCTAAATGCAACCAAGTGCTAAGTGCCAAATTGTTAACAAAGAAATAAAGTACTGAATGCAAAAAAAGTGCTAAGTGCCTACTGTGCATACTGTGCATACATGATCTTCAAATATCAAAACAGTTTCGGCGAATTCAACCTATCTGGCTCAATTAAGCGAGCCAGTAGTCGCCTTCTTCAGGGCGCACTAAATGTTGCAAATATGAACCTAGAACATACTAATGCTTGAATTTTGATCTATCATTCAGTAGTTCTCACAGGTAAAATCTTTGTACAATTCATAAAGGCTTGATTGTAGATCTGGAAGTCTGTTGGAGACATTGACCCTTAATAAAACACATTGAAACAAACAGAATAGAAAAAACAAACAAAAAAGCTTTGTGTTAAAAAACAGAGTATAATGAGTGAGCCTCCTAATATTCGATGCCTCTAACCATAGAAATGAAGCCTAGGGATATATATATATATTCACCTAAGTTGGTCCAAAAGTGGTGCCGAAAAATATGTTTGTTTCGATCCGCCACCCAAGCTGGACTGATGATGCAAATGAATTTACATCTAAAAAGACAAAAATGAGAAGCTAAGAAAGATATCCCAAGATTATCTCAAACTTCAATAGCTAAAACACAGTGTCCCCTGTCTCCACAGGGAGTAGATCAGGTTTTTGCCTCTTCAATTACTAACCTTAAAATGTTTCAAACTCTTAATCGAAGCCGCAATGGACTCAATTCTGCAAAAGGATCGAGAATATTCCAAATTTTTAAATCTTAAACGGTGTGAAATCAAACCGGAGGGAGAGGCCAACAATTGCAAAAACCGTAGATGAAAAGCCGTAGGTGGAAACCCTAAGAAAAAGATATAAGGCAAGTGTGCATTTTAATGGTTGCAAAACATTAAATGCAGCGGTTACAAAAAGCCTTAAAAGATGAAAAACAAGCTGCCATCATAATTAAATAGATTCGACCAGATGGATAAACTCCGAACCTCTGAGAAACTGGAATACGTGAAATTTAGAATATTGAAATGAATTTCAATTTCGTCGAAGAAAAAGGACTAATGCTTGAGTCAGGCAAATGCCACTTACACAAGCCTGTCCTTGTCCTAAGACTAAAATCAGCTCGCGGAGGGGAGAACCTGCAAGTGTATATAAAGGAATAACAAGATTCTCACCCGGAATACGCCTTCTCTCTCGCCTCTAAAAGCAGCCGCTAGAATTGCACACCGTCCGGTATAGCCTCCGCGGCTGTGTTTATAAACACACGCGGTACTAGGAAAAGAGATAGGACTACGTATGTGCCCCTAGTCCCGTAGAGACTAAAAAAGGACTAGGTATAGGCACACGCGATACTGGGAAAAGAGGTAGGACTACGTATGAGCCCCTAGTCCCGTAGAGACTAAAAGAGGACTAGGTACGGCGTCGCAACGAGCAGAAACAACGAATGTAAGCTATCAGATGTAATATATTGAGAATAGGCCAGTGGAGTTACATAATAGGGCTATATTTGAATAACTGTCGTAAAAAGACGCCATTTGTGTATTGTGACCATGGCTGTGTTCATCAATACAAGCGGAAAAACGCCCTAATCGAAGTAAGGCTACATACGTCAGTTTTAAGTCCCAATGAATGTTCAGGAGGGACTTAATCTCTAAACAATGCAGGGGCAGAAGCAAGATTTGCTGGTATGGATATATAAAATAATCAAAGGCGAAACCGGATAAGAAAACACCTGCAGGGCTCTAATAAAAAAATTATATTGATTTATGTTGCACGTTAAGGTATACAATGGAGCCATTCTTCTTGGCGATTTAGTCCTGTCTCATAGCTATTGGTATTGTACATCCACCATTGTTCCCTTTGCGCCAAACGGGCTGCTGTGTTATTAGCATCGGTACCATAGACTTTTTCCAAAACGCACCATTTCAAACTATTCAGATCATGATTATTTTCAACAAAATGCGACACTAAGGGAGCAGATACGATTTTGTTACGAATTTTGGACTTATGTTCACCAATTCTGGTTTTAATAGGCCTAGATGTTCTGCCAATGTACGTTAGAGCGCAGGGACAGATGATTACGTAAATCACGTTTTTAGTGTTACACGTGGTATGATGGTTGAGATTCCAATTTTTACCATTAATCCCTACAGAGGTTCCAGTGATTGTAGAAGCACATTGATTGCAAAAACCACATGGAAAGTGGCCTTGGATAGGTTTGCCGCCCCAAAGACCTGTCACCGTATTCGATTTAGGTCCAGTACTCGACCTGTCGGCTTTAGTGAGCCAACTTTTGAGGTTCTTGCCTCTCTTGAATGCAAAAATAGGTTTTGCAAGTCCTGGATTATTTAATTGGAGCAGATGCCAGTGTTTCATAATGCTTTGTTTGATCTTATGATGAAAGGTGTTGAAAGTCATGGCACAAACTAGCCGCTCCTTAGTGATGTCTTTCCGAGAGTGTTTCTCAAGGAGGATATCTCGGTGTTGAGATCTGGCTCTTTTACGAGCTTGACGAAGTAAATATTTTGGATAACCTCGCTGATGCAGTCTATCTTCAATAATGTTCGCCTGAATCTTATAGTCTTCAACTTTGGTGCAGTTTCGTCTAGCCCTAAGGAACTGACTATAGGGAATGCTCTTACGCAATGATTCAGGATGAAAACTGTCGAATCTTAAAATAGTATTCCGATCAGTTTCTTTTCGATACAGGTCAACAGTAATGTAGCCCTCGAGGTTCTTGATTAACAAGTCCAAGAATGGTAGAGAGGTGCTATTGGCTGACATAGTAAATTTAAGGTTCGTATCCATCGTATTAAGCCATGGAAGGAATAAAAGGTGATCTGCCTTTGTTTTGTCCCAGATTATAATTATGTCATCAATATAACGTTTATACAATTTAATGGCATCTCTATAGGGATTAATATCTGACAAGATACATCTGTTTTCAAAATTCCACATGAAAAGTGTGGCGTAATTGGGGGCAAAAGCTGCCCCCATCGCTGTTCCTTTCACTTGTAGATAATAGGAAGACTTGAAGCGGAAGTAATTGCGTGAAAGGGCTATCTCAAGTAAATCTATTAGTATTTCAGTTGGAACTACTTGAGTGCCTGGCCGTGAATCCAAAAAGTCTTTCATTACTTTTAAAGATTCCATTTGTGGTATATTAGAGTATAATGACTCCACATCTAAAGTCATAAGTATGTCGGAGTCGTGATTGAAAGGAAAACCCTCAAGATGTTTAATAGCATCAGTGGTGTCAGCCAGATATGTTTCAGTAGAGGCCGCCAAAGGCTTCAGAAAATAGTCTAGAAATTGACCAATGGGTTCTAATATAGATCCACATAGTGACACAATAGGGCGTCCCGGCGGGTTGAGAAGGTCCTTATGTATTTTGGGAAGTACATAGATAAGCGGAGTCCTAGTTCCCTTGATCGTGAGGAAACAAAATTCCTTATCATTGATGGCTCCACTTTCTAGTGCTCGTTGGGCAATAGCTATAATTTGGGCTCTAATGCTCTCTGTGGGATCACTCGGAAGTTTCCTATATATAGCTGGATTGTCAAGCTGGCGCAAAATTTCATTGTCATATTGAATAGAATCCATAACAACAATTCCGCCACCCTTGTCTGCCTGTTTTATAATAATCGAGGTATCTGACTTGAGTTCTTGAAGGCTGGCCCAATCTTGTCTGCCAAAATTGAAACAGGGACTCCTGCTATAGTTATTAGATATATTATAGCAGGAGTTGAAATCTTTGAGGACCGCCTTCTCAAATACCGCTGTCTCGTCAGAGACCATTTGTAAGGTCGGGGTGAAGGTCGATTTACATTTCAGAGTGGTGTGAAGGCCATCAACATCATTGTCATGGGCCTGATTCCCAAAGAAATCACGCAATCGTATTTTACGAAATAAACCACGTAATTCTATCTCTACCTCCATTTTGGAGGGGTTTCTCATAGGCACAAACGAGAAACCCTTCTCCAAAATTCGAGTCTCATGTTCACTGAGTTGTCTCTTAGAAATGTTGTATACTGCCGATGGTGGGGCTACCTGCGGTATGCCCTTCTCCTGGTTTCGAAATAGTTTTGTAACGGGGGAGCCCCTTGTTCTGGGGGCGGAAAAGGGAGGTTGGGTGGAGGAAAAGGAGTATGTGGGCCTTGAGGGACAAAATTAGCTGGACGAGTATAGTTTTGATAATGCCAATAGGGGCGTCCTCGGCCTCGATTGTAGCCTCTATTCCAATTCCTGCCCTTATCCCTATTACCTCGAGAGTTTCTAGTGGGATATGATCCACTGCCATCGGATGATGTATCCGAGAAAGTAACTTTCTTTTGAAAAGGGATAGAACCCTGTAGAGGGTTATTGGGATCCCGCCAATGTCCTGGGCCCTGATAATCTGAGGACAGATAGGGATAGGCTGCCTCCTTAGAGAAGGCTTGGATATCCTTTTTTAATTTGTCCATCTTTTTGTTAGTAGTGATTTTAACAAAATCCTTAGTATGTTTTTCTATGAGCTCTAATTTCTCTTTTATGTTAATGATGGTGGTGTCCAGGGCAAATGCTGTCTCTGCCTTATCTATTTCATCCCCAATAATAGAACTTTTCTTGAGGGCAGTGTTGATTGTCAACAACATCCAGTCCCGGCTGCATTTAGTTGCAACTCCTGAGAACAGTGTTTTGTATTCTTCGTCGTCTATAAATAAGCATGGCTCATTTCTAACCAAAAGACCCTGGGGGATGATATTCTTTTTTAAATATTCTGTCAATAAATGACTATGCATTTCTGTTCGAAATTTTTTCTTTTTCAACTTAATGATACT
This sequence comes from Ambystoma mexicanum, assembly GCF_040938575.1. NCBI lineage: Eukaryota > Metazoa > Chordata > Amphibia > Caudata > Ambystomatidae > Ambystoma > Ambystoma mexicanum. Next base: position 982,089,978 of record NC_090929.1, on the reverse strand, counting down.
GTCACTAGTAATCGAAGAACCGTCGTTGGGGCCCAAAGTCCCCTCAATGTTGTCAAAAAATGATGGAACATTAATGGCATCTGCCAGCTGTTCTTCACTAAATGAGACCACATCAGTGGCTGCCATGGTGAAAATGTTTTAATAATAATAGTGCAGAGTTAATTTGTATATACTCTGCACTAGGAACTGAGAAACAAAAGATCTACAATGCAGAGGAAGGGACACTGTTTCAAGCCATATGGGAAAAAATTCCCAAAATATTGTCTCAAATTTCGAATTGACCTTTTGATCAACCCATGCAACACACAGTTGCACCAATAATATATCACACCGGATGGGTAACCCCTAAACCATGGAACTGGGGAACAACAAAGTAGCACAAAAAATCCCAAAGGGAAAAAAGGGGTTCGCATGGAAGAGTACTGTATTAGTTTGAGTACTCAATTATAAAAATAGAGGCGAGGAAGAGAAGGAAGCCCAGACATAAATATTCACATTTTCATTTTTAATTTATTACCATTGTAAAATTGCATAATATATCAACATCTAAACAACAATAAAATAGATGAATTAATTTTAGTATAAAATTCTTGTCAAATCTCATGCCTCAAAACATTCAATCGCAGTTTAGTTGCCACAATTCATAACCTTGTATTACTCAAGGTAAAGCATCGCTGTCTCATTTTTAAATTTCATTCAAAAAATGGAATTGCTGTAGAGAAAATGAATAGTTAACAATTGGATAAAGTGCTAAATGCAACCAAGTGCTAAGTGCCAAATTGTTAACAAAGAAATAAAGTACTGAATGCAAAAAAAGTGCTAAGTGCCTACTGTGCATACTGTGCATACATGATCTTCAAATATCAAAACAGTTTCGGCGAATTCAACCTATCTGGCTCAATTAAGCGAGCCAGTAGTCGCCTTCTTCAGGGCGCACTAAATGTTGCAAATATGAACCTAGAACATACTAATGCTTGAATTTTGATCTATCATTCAGTAGTTCTCACAGGTAAAATCTTTGTACAATTCATAAAGGCTTGATTGTAGATCTGGAAGTCTGTTGGAGACATTGACCCTTAATAAAACACATTGAAACAAACAGAATAGAAAAAACAAACAAAAAAGCTTTGTGTTAAAAAACAGAGTATAATGAGTGAGCCTCCTAATATTCGATGCCTCTAACCATAGAAATGAAGCCTAGGGATATATATATATATTCACCTAAGTTGGTCCAAAAGTGGTGCCGAAAAATATGTTTGTTTCGATCCGCCACCCAAGCTGGACTGATGATGCAAATGAATTTACATCTAAAAAGACAAAAATGAGAAGCTAAGAAAGATATCCCAAGATTATCTCAAACTTCAATAGCTAAAACACAGTGTCCCCTGTCTCCACAGGGAGTAGATCAGGTTTTTGCCTCTTCAATTACTAACCTTAAAATGTTTCAAACTCTTAATCGAAGCCGCAATGGACTCAATTCTGCAAAAGGATCGAGAATATTCCAAATTTTTAAATCTTAAACGGTGTGAAATCAAACCGGAGGGAGAGGCCAACAATTGCAAAAACCGTAGATGAAAAGCCGTAGGTGGAAACCCTAAGAAAAAGATATAAGGCAAGTGTGCATTTTAATGGTTGCAAAACATTAAATGCAGCGGTTACAAAAAGCCTTAAAAGATGAAAAACAAGCTGCCATCATAATTAAATAGATTCGACCAGATGGATAAACTCCGAACCTCTGAGAAACTGGAATACGTGAAATTTAGAATATTGAAATGAATTTCAATTTCGTCGAAGAAAAAGGACTAATGCTTGAGTCAGGCAAATGCCACTTACACAAGCCTGTCCTTGTCCTAAGACTAAAATCAGCTCGCGGAGGGGAGAACCTGCAAGTGTATATAAAGGAATAACAAGATTCTCACCCGGAATACGCCTTCTCTCTCGCCTCTAAAAGCAGCCGCTAGAATTGCACACCGTCCGGTATAGCCTCCGCGGCTGTGTTTATAAACACACGCGGTACTAGGAAAAGAGATAGGACTACGTATGTGCCCCTAGTCCCGTAGAGACTAAAAAAGGACTAGGTATAGGCACACGCGATACTGGGAAAAGAGGTAGGACTACGTATGAGCCCCTAGTCCCGTAGAGACTAAAAGAGGACTAGGTACGGCCTCGCAACGAGCAGAAACAACGAATGTAAGCTATCAGATGTAATATATTGAGAATAGGCCAGTGGAGTTACATAATAGGGCTATATTTGAATAACTGTCGTAAAAAGACGCCATTTGTGTATTGTGACCATGGCTGTGTTCATCAATACAAGCGGAAAAACGCCCTAATCGAAGTAAGGCTACATACGTCAGTTTTAAGTCCCAATGAATGTTCAGGAGGGACTTAATCTCTAAACAATGCAGGGGCAGAAGCAAGATTTGCTGGTATGGATATATAAAATAATCAAAGGCGAAACCGGATAAGAAAACACCTGCAGGGCTCTAATAAAAAAATTATATTGATTTATGTTGCACGTTAAGGTATACAATGGAGCCATTCTTCTTGGCGATTTAGTCCTGTCTCATAGCTATTGGTATTGTACATCCACCATTGTTCCCTTTGCGCCAAACGGGCTGCTGTGTTATTAGCATCGGTACCATAGACTTTTTCCAAAACGCACCATTTCAAACTATTCAGATCATGATTATTTTCAACAAAATGCGACACTAAGGGAGCAGATACGATTTTGTTACGAATTTTGGACTTATGTTCACCAATTCTGGTTTTAATAGGCCTAGATGTTCTGCCAATGTACGTTAGAGCGCAGGGACAGATGATTACGTAAATCACGTTTTTAGTGTTACACGTGGTATGATGGTTGAGATTCCAATTTTTACCATTAATCCCTACAGAGGTTCCAGTGATTGTAGAAGCACATTGATTGCAAAAACCACATGGAAAGTGGCCTTGGATAGGTTTGCCGCCCCAAAGACCTGTCACCGTATTCGATTTAGGTCCAGTACTCGACCTGTCGGCTTTAGTGAGCCAACTTTTGAGGTTCTTGCCTCTCTTGAATGCAAAAATAGGTTTTGCAAGTCCTGGATTATTTAATTGGAGCAGATGCCAGTGTTTCATAATGCTTTGTTTGATCTTATGATGAAAGGTGTTGAAAGTCATGGCACAAACTAGCCGCTCCTTAGTGATGTCTTCCCGAGAGTGTTTCTCAAGGAGGATATCTCGGTGTTGAGATCTGGCTCTTTTACGAGCTTGACGAAGTAAATATTTTGGATAACCTCGCTGATGCAGTCTATCTTCAATAATGTTCGCCTGAATCTTATAGTCTTCAACTTTGGTGCAGTTTCGTCTAGCCCTAAGGAACTGACTATAGGGAATGCTCTTACGCAATGATTCAGGATGAAAACTGTCGAATCTTAAAATAGTATTCCGATCAGTTTCTTTTCGATACAGGTCAACAGTAATGTAGCCCTCGAGGTTCTTGATTAACAAGTCCAAGAATGGTAGAGAGGTGCTATTGGCTGACATAATAAATTTAAGGTTCGTATCCATCATATTAAGCCATGGAAGGAATAAAAGGTGATCTGCCTTTGTTTTGTCCCAGATTATAATTATGTCATCAATATAACGTTTATACAATTTAATGGCATCTCTATAGGGATTAATATCTGACAAGATACATCTGTTTTCAAAATTCCACATGAAAAGTGTGGCGTAATTGGGGGCAAAAGCTGCCCCCATCGCTGTTCCTTTCACTTGTAGATAATAGGAAGACTTGAAGCGGAAGTAATTGCGTGAAAGGGCTATCTCAAGTAAATCTATTAGTATTTCAGTTGGAACTACTTGAGTGCCTGGCCGTGAATCCAAAAAGTCTTTCATTACTTTTAAAGATTCCATTTGTGGTATATTAGAGTATAATGACTCCACATCTAAAGTCATAAGTATGTCGGAGTCGTGATTGAAAGGAAAACCCTCAAGATGTTTAATAGCATCAGTGGTGTCAGCCAGATATGTTTCAGTAGAGGCCGCCAAAGGCTTCAGAAAATAGTCTAGAAATTGACCAATGGGTTCTAATATAGATCCACATAGTGACACAATAGGGCGTCCCGGCGGGTTGAGAAGGTCCTTATGTATTTTGGGAAGTACATAGATAAGCGGAGTCCTAGTTCCCTTGATCGTGAGGAAACAAAATTCCTTATCATTGATGGCTCCACTTTCTAGTGCTCGTTGGGCAATAGCTATAATTTGGGCTCTAATGCTCTCTGTGGGATCACTCGGAAGTTTCCTATATATAGCTGGATTGTCAAGCTGGCGCAAAATTTCATTGTCATATTGAATAGAATCCATAACAACAATTCCGCCACCCTTGTCTGCCTGTTTTATAATTATCGAGGTATCTGACTTGAGTTCTTGAAGGCTGGCCCAATCTTGTCTGCCAAAATTGAAACAGGGACTCCTGCTATAGTTATTAGATATATTATAGCAGGAGTTGAAATCTTTGAGGACCGCCTTCTCAAATACCGCTGTCTCGTCAGAGACCATTTGTAAGGTCGGGGTGAAGGTCGATTTACATTTCAGAGTGGTGTGAAGGCCATCAACATCATTGTCATGGGCCTGATTCCCAAAGAAATCACGCAATCGTATTTTACGAAATAAACCACGTAATTCTATCTCTACCTCCATTTTGGAGGGGTTTCTCATAGGCACAAACGAGAAACCCTTCTCCAAAATTCGAGTCTCATGTTCACTGAGTTGTCTCTTAGAAATGTTGTATACTGCCGATGGTGGGGCTACCTGCGGTATGCCCTTCTCCTGGTTTCGAAATAGTTTTGTAACGGGGGAGCCCCTTGTTCTGGGGGCGGAAAAGGGAGGTTGGGTGGAGGAAAAGGAGTATGTGGGCCTTGAGGGACAAAATTAGCTGGACGAGTATAGTTTTGATAATGCCAATAGGGGCGTCCTCGGCCTCGATTGTAGCCTCTATTCCAATTCCTGCCCTTATCCCTATTACCTCGAGAGTTTCTAGTGGGATATGATCCACTGATCCAAGTCCCTCCTGAACATTCATTGGGACTTAAAACTGACGTATGTAGCCTTACTTCGATTAGGGCGTTTTTCCGCTTGTATTGATGAACACAGCCATGGTCACAATACACAAATGGCGTCTTTTTACGACAGTTATTCAAATATAGCCCTATTATGTAACTCCACTGGCCTATTCTCAATATATTACATCTGATAGCTTACATTCGTTGTTTCTGCTCGTTGCGAGGCCGTACCTAGTCCTCTTTTAGTCTCTACGGGACTAGGGGCTCATACGTAGTCCTACCTCTTTTCCCAGTATCGCGTGTGCCTATACCTAGTCCTTTTTTAGTCTCTACGGGACTAGGGGCACATACGTAGTCCTATCTCTTTTCCTAGTACCGCGTGTGTTTATAAACACAGCCGCGGAGGCTATACCGGACGGTGTGCAATTCTAGCGGCTGCTTTTAGAGGCGAGAGAGAAGGCGTATTCCGGGTGAGAATCTTGTTATTCCTTTATATACACTTGCAGGTTCTCCCCTCCGCGAGCTGATTTTAGTCTTAGGACAAGGACAGGCTTGTGTAAGTGGCATTTGCCTGACTCAAGCATTAGTCCTTTTTCTTCGACGAAATTGAAATTCATTTCAATATTCTAAATTTCACGTATTCCAGTTTCTCAGAGGTTCGGAGTTTATCCATCTGGTCGAATCTATTTAATTATGATGGCAGCTTGTTTTTCATCTTTTAAGGCTTTTTGTAACCGCTGCATTTAATGTTTTGCAACCATTAAAATGCACACTTGCCTTATATCTTTTTCTTAGGGTTTCCACCTACGGCTTTTCATCTACGGTTTTTGCAATTGTTGGCCTCTCCCTCCGGTTTGATTTCACACCGTTTAAGATTTAAAAATTTGGAATATTCTCGATCCTTTTGCAGAATTGAGTCCATTGCGGCTTCGATTAAGAGTTTGAAACATTTTAAGGTTAGTAATTGAAGAGGCAAAAACCTGATCTACTCCCTGTGGAGACAGGGGACACTGTGTTTTAGCTATTGAAGTTTGAGATAATCTTGGGATATCTTTCTTAGCTTCTCATTTTTGTCTTTTTAGATGTAAATTCATTTGCATCATCAGTCCAGCTTGGGTGGCGGATCGAAACAAACATATTTTTCGGCACCACTTTTGGACCAACTTAGGTGAATATATATATATATCCCTAGGCTTCATTTCTATGGTTAGAGGCATCGAATATTAGGAGGCTCACTCATTATACTCTGTTTTTTAACACAAAGCTTTTTTGTTTGTTTTTTCTATTCTGTTTGTTTCAATGTGTTTTATTAAGGGTCAATGTCTCCAACAGACTTCCAGATCTACAATCAAGCCTTTATGAATTGTACAAAGATTTTACCTGTGAGAACTACTGAATGATAGATCAAAATTCAAGCATTAGTATGTTCTAGGTTCATATTTGCAACATTTAGTGCGCCCTGAAGAAGGCGACTACTGGCTCGCTTAATTGAGCCAGATAGGTTGAATTCGCCGAAACTGTTTTGATATTTGAAGATCATGTATGCACAGTATGCACAGTAGGCACTTAGCACTTTTTTTGCATTCAGTACTTTATTTCTTTGTTAACAATTTGGCACTTAGCACTTGGTTGCATTTAGCACTTTATCCAATTGTTAACTATTCATTTTCTCTACAGCAATTCCATTTCTTGAATGAAATTTAAAAATGAGACAGCGATGCTTTACCTTGAGTAATACAAGGTTATGAATTGTGGCAACTAAACTGCGATTGAATGTTTTGAGGCATGAGATTTGACAAGAATTTTATACTAAAATTAATTCATCTATTTTATTGTTGTTTAGATGTTGATATATTATGCAATTTTACAATGGTAATAAATTAAAAATGAAAATGTGAATATTTATGTCTGGGCTTCCTTCTCTTCCTCGCCTCTATTTTTATAATTGAGTACTCAAACTAATACAGTACTCTTCCATGCGAACCCCTTTTTTCCCTTTGGGATTTTTTGTGCTACTATGGTATCAAAGTAAGACAGAAACAACTGATCACAGTTCAAGGGATTTTATTAAACTGTAAAAAGGGTGGGATAAAGGCCTAAGGTAAGACATGCAGACCTAGGCAGGCGCTGGCGCAAATTCCCTCATCCTTGGGTCTTGCTGGCCTCTAAACCAGATGGGACTTGTTGTGTTGGATTAATCATTTGCCATAAATCCAACAGCTGCCAGTTGTTGTTTGCCACATTGCACATCCAGAGACTCTGCCAGCTGTGCCATCTATCTGTTGTTGTACATAATGTCACTAAAAGTAGAAGAGAAAAATATAGATTCAGAATAAAGCATCTTTACACAGTGAGCATCAGCGCATTGCAATATTCACTAACAATATTACAACTGTAGCACCACACAGCGTGGTGCAATGTCAGCATCAACATAAATCCAATGTAACAACCAAGTACAGGGCTGATAAGAAATTTAAATTTCAATCCGTTTATATAAAAGAATCTCGGCTACACAACTTCCTCAAAGGTGTGATCTTTGGCCAAAATGTGAGTCCTGCAGTGCCTGATCTGGCAAAATTGGACCTTCACATTGCACGCAATGTCAAGATTGTACAAAGCACTGCAAATGTTAGAACCGTATTTTAAAGGTCTGACCACACTTCTTCCTCACAATTGCAGCTTTCACATGTAAAGATATGGGCCAACTCTCTGCGCTTCTCTTGCAGACAGGGAATAGACACATTCTGTTTTACTTTGTCTCGCTTTGCTCGCGGAATAAAATAAAATGCAGCCCCTACTTGGAAGTACAAAACAAATCCGGCGAAATTTAAAACATGCACTCGTGCAGTCATAGGGACTTGAAAGAAGCCAACTTTTACACCCCCCCCAAACACCTCGAGCCCCGTATAACACCCTGACACTTGCAACCCTTTAAAGAAATCCAGCATTCCAGCGTTCTTTTATTAAACACAAAATATGTGATCATTGGCGCATACTGATCCGTCTGTGCTCAATATTTTACACACTAAAAATATTTTATTGGTGCTGTGAATCTAAAACACTGCATTGTGTCCATGCAAATATGTTGCATCACAAAAAGATAAGTGCTCCAAAAGTGCAGTCTGGGTTTATTTAATGTGTAATTTAATGTTTGGAAGGCCTACAATGGGGGCGGTGCGCCCATAAAAAGAAATAAAAAAACTAGGAAAACATTCTTTGCAGAATATGAAAATGCTTGCACCGTCGCAGACTCTGTGAAATTCCAGATTCTGAATACTGGGTTGCTGCCTTTGCTGTGTCGACCTCACACTTTCCAAGCTTTAAAATTGAAGTGTCTGATTGTATGAATGTCTGATTGATTGTGCAGCAGCGCCATAAACACTAAACACTTAAAAAACCCTGTACACATTTTCAACTTGTTCCCAAGCACTGTAGTCAAAATCTCAAACAGTTCTAGAACATAAGCTCTGTCCCCATGTGATATCACACATAACACACACAGAGATACAATCCAGCGCTACCAACATCTATGCGTTATCCTGGAGGGCGCGAGAGCGCCCAGCCAAGATGGCCACGAGCCCATAAGGTCCCACGCACCTCCATAGATCTGGCAATTATCTGGAGATTCCCCCGTTGACTTTTGACTCCCCGAGAAGTGTTGTGCGGTTAAACACTCATAGCGTCATTGTGGAAAAGTTTTGAGAAAATTTGGTGCCGGGAAAGCTTAGTTCTGGATGGTGTGAGAAGGCCTGGGGAATCAACGGCTCCAGAGATGAGAGAGGAGGATGCATCTGAAAACGTGGAGATCTGATGAGCCCAGCTGCAAGGGGAAAAAAGCGTTGCCGGGGAGGACTGCTGGTTTGGAAGAGACCTGGCAGTGGATGGAAGCCCCATCCAGTAACCCACAAAGCTGCACGTAATAGTCAGCTGGCAAACCCCTAGCGCGACCACCAAACATACTGTCCCTGGCGAGGTGCCTATGCAGAGGAGTGGACTTGCAGCTGGTGACGATAAGCGGGCAACTGACTCGACCAGAGGCCCTCCTAAGGACCTGGCACCGCCAAAGAAAGGTGCAGCAACTTGTGGAATGTGGAGGTGGGGAACCTGGTCCACCCGCGTGGCTGGCGGTGCGTACCCTCCAACATTGTGAACAGGCTTGAGGGGCTCGCCGGACAGTAGCTTTGAGCTACGATTGAGAAGGTACCTGGCATTTTTTCTACAGGGCCCTAGGGAGGTGGGGAATCCTCCCGCTGCCAACCTGCCGGTTCGCCAATTGAAACAATAACACCTACGAGGAGCTGGATGCGCATAGGGGCCAGCAAGCTTCACTGCGGGGCGAGGCGGGAAGCCCCCTGTGTCCGTGAACAGCAGCCAGCCCGTCAGAGGCGTCAGCGCTGAGAGCGGGGTACTCGCAGCAGGGACTCAGTCAACGCTGCTCTACATCCACTGCTGAACCAAGTACGTTGGTGGGGTTGGGGCTGGGTGCACTCTGGCCGCATGGCGCCATTGTTGGGGACAAGGCACCTGATACAAGCTACTACGGACACCCGTCAATGGGTGTGTGTGAGTGAAGAGTGAGACTCCTACTGATCCCGACCTGGGATATGGAACAGAACTAATTGGGCACACTGATACAACGAGGAATCCCAAACAGGAGGGGACCAAGAAACAGTGTGGTCCTAAGGCTAGTAATATAGGGTCTATAAAGTGTATCTGAGCCACTTCCATTGCCTACGCTCCTGAGAAGGAAGATCCTCCTCATCCTACTGCACTGCGGTCATGCACCACTGTTGGTGTAATTGACATATAAAGAGCTACTGGGAAGGGATCCTGGCCGCATAATAAAGTGAATGATGGTGAGACACAGTGAGCAATAAGGGAGAAAACGATATATAATGCGGCAGTGTTTACTGGACACGGCTGGCCATAGCAGCTGCATCGATGGACGTTTAATAACACTGGGCACTCAAATATATGAAGGACAACCACAGCCCCTGATCTTACCCTGGGTGGGATGTGAATTGAGAATGTGGGGGTGAAACAACCTGCCAGATAAACAGGAGCAGCAGGTGCAACATTAATAGTCTGACTCGTATAGCTCATCAGCAGCCACTGCCTTCGCCATAGACAACAGGACACTGCTTACGGAAGGGAACAACGCAGGGGGGAAAACTCAAAGGTCCCTGGAGAGCTTAACTGACCACAGACATTGAAGCTGGGGACACCCAACATCCCTAGATACTTAATAAATAAAAAACACCAGATCTGGATCTGTTTCAGGACAGAGCATATGCACTGACAATTGGAGTGGGATGAGTCATCAGGGGGACGATAGTTGCAGGGAGTACAATAGCCTACATACTGGGTACCCTATTGTTCACATGGCGCCCCATCTGTTGTCTTATCAAATCAGATGATAGGCCCTGGGTTTCAACCGTGAAGGGACACGGAGGGCGCAACAGGGAAAGACTGCAGTGTGGGGCAGCCTCCAAGACACTGAACCCCGTACAACCCAGTAATCCTATCTACTTAGAACCTGAGCATGGTGGAGTTCTCCAAGTCCAGCAAAGGGGGTAAACAACAGTCCAAACTGCATTTCGACACACCATCCTAACCTAGAAATAACAAAGCAATGGATGACTCCCAGGAAACATGACCCCAAATGGGATCTCAAGACCTGGCAGAGGCATTCCAGGACATCAAGGAGATGTTTAATCAACTGCAATCCAGCATACAGTGTCTGGATGGGAAAATGGACACACTTACCTGCTAGGTCGACCACATGCAGGTCCGTTTGGACAAACACGAGAGAGGCTGGACGAGGTGGAGGGAAGGGTGTCAACTGCAGAGGACGAGTCAGCTTCAGTGGCCAGAGACATGACGCTTGTGAAGCGAGCATTGAAGGAGCATGCTGACAAGCAGGATGACCTGGAGTCGCGTTCCAGAAGGAACAACCTAAGGATAATCGGGGTACCAGAGTCAGTGGAGCAGAGGAATATGCAGCCACTCGTGGAAGAGATACTAAGAGGGGCACTTGCGCCGGAGGAGGTTTCAGCGGTGTATATATTTGAAAGAGCAGTTCGAATCCCTAGTGGGAAGAGGCCAATTCTTGGAGCACCACCTCGGCCGATCATAGCTCGGATGTTAAATTATCGAGACAGGGATACTGCCATTTGCAAAGCACGAGAAAAAGGTATGGTACCTGTAAAGGAGATACTATAAATCTCTTCCCCGACTTTTTAGACAAAGTTCAGGCCTCCGGAAGGACATTCACGGAAATCAAGAAGCAACTAAGGGACAGAGGCATTCGTTATGCCATGTTGTTCCTGGCCAAACTTCGAATAGAGCACGAGGGGCAAGCAATCTTTTTTCACACTCAGAGGAGGCCAATGCCTTTTTGGAACTGCAACTAAGACAACCTCGACATCAAAGGAACAATGGGGGACAACAAGACTTTTGACATATATCCTTTAACAATGCACAACATTTGAAACCTGGTGGTAATATATTTGAATGTGTCCGGTAGAAACCACAAGATTTTAGAGGTGGGTTTGTTTGTTTATTTTATTTATAATGCGCACCTGACCCGAGGGTAATTGGGCGCTAGTAGAACATTGATGGTTACAAGGCGTATACACAGTTATGGTAAGGTTACAATATGGGAAAATATACGACACGAGGAATATACATATAATACAAGTTATACAGTTATACAGTATACACAATTATGGTAAGGTTACAGTATGGGAAATATATGAGCGAAGGAATATACATATTATACCAGTTATACAGTCATAACATAGGGTAATAGTGATAGTGCAGGCACATTATGCAATCCCAACCAAGGGGCCGTAGTGGCTAATAGCTGTGATCGTTATGTTTTGTTAAGTAACCATGTGATGACCTGGCTTCTGAATTTGTCAAATACTTGAATAGATTGAATGTTCTGCGGGAGTGTGTTCCAAAGCTGGGCGGCTAGAACCGGGAAGCTAGAGCCACCGGCTCTTTGTAGGTTGTATCTGGGCACAGCCAAGCAAGGTGTATTGGAGGATCTGGTGATTCTATTGCACACTTTCCATGAAAACTTGTCTGTGAGATATGGAGGGGTTTGTGAGTTGAGCGCTTTATGAGTGAGACAAATGGTTTTTAGATCAATTTTTATTATGTATAGAGAGCCACTTCTGTTGCTTTCTAGTTTCTGATATGTGCTCTTTTTTGGAGATATTTAGTGCTGTTCTAAGCGCATTGTTTTGCAAGATCTGTAATTTATTTAAGATGGCTTTATTGGCACCTAGGTAGAGACTGTTACAGTAATCCAATTTCGATTGTATGAGCGCTCTCGTCAATGTAAGACAACTAGTGGGTGATAATAGAGGTATACAGGCTCTGATCAGCTTGCCGGTTGTTACGCTCACCTGGTTCCCACAGGGGCGTCGATCGGACCCGGACAGCTGCGGTCTCTACCAACGTGATGTGTAGTGCCGAGATGACTGTCTGGACTGGCCCGCCTAATCTCGTCTGCTTGATCCGTAGAAGTATTCTCCTTATGTTTTTAAATGATGAGCTCTCCATCCTGCATGGCATGCAGGGGGCGTAGATACCAGTTATTTCACTGGTTTGAAGGTACTGGAGGAGTTCCGGAGGAATATTGACTCCGGGGTTTATAAAGTTCAAAGAGTTCAATATGTCTGATGTTCACTCTTGTTCCATTCCCTTGCGTCACGGCTCGCTCCCTTCGCTCCCGTTCCCGCCACTTGGGGCATGTTTTGGGGTTTATTCCCTACTGGACATTTCCTCCGAACCTTATGCTACAGTGTCCTGATGAATTGGGAGCGCTAAAACCTTATTTTCCAAATTACTTACCTTCCGGATCCATTCCAGGTTTTTGGCAGCCAGCATGCTACTTTAATCAAATGACTATGCTTCCCAGAATGCCTGGCTCACTGCTTCACCTCCTCCCTTGCAGGACAAGGCTGGGTGGAGGATAGGCAACACCTGTGGCTGCAGGTGCAGCAGGCGGCACGCCTGAGGGGTGTGCTTGTTAAGCAGCTTTAAAAGACTCAGTTTGCTTCAGTCCAGCGCTGGTCATTGTTGCTGTGTTCCTGTTGTGACTGGTCCATTGTTCCTAGCTTTTGTGCCTAGTACCTAGTTCTTGTTCCTTGTTCCTAGCTTTTGTGCCTAGTACCTAGTTCCTGTTCATTGTTCCTAGCGTTTGTGCCTAGTACCTAGTTCCGTTTCCATTCCTAGCGTTTGTGCCTAGTTCCTGTTCCTTGTTCCTTGCTTTTGTGCCTAGTGCCCAGTTCCTGTTTCTTGTTCCTCTGCCCTGGATTTCGGATTCTTGTGCTTAATTGATTTCTGCTCACTGGATTTCCCTTTCTGTCTTCCTCTGTCTGCAGGCAGCCTGTCTCTGTGCTTTACCCTTTGATGCTGCCCAATTCGCCTGTGTTTTCTGTTTCTTTGTTGCTGTCCTTTGCTACTGAAAAACCTGATGCTTTAGTCTTTCCCTTTATAGATTTAGCTTCCTGCCTCAAGGTTTCCTTTTGTGATATCATTTTCCCTGCTCCTGATCCTTACTTTCTATTGGGATCCATTCCATGTTTTCCATCTCACTTCTGTATTCATTTCCCATGGATTATTAGGTGTGGGTGTTATTGTAACTAGTCCCAGTGTAAATGCCCTTTTGTTTCCTCACTATTTTATATCACTATTTCTACTCGCCCCTTGACTAGGGTCTTATGTATTTAGTTTCCTCCACCCATTGCTGTTATAGCCTTCAGGGTTCCTGTTTGATCAACTGGGTTCGTGAGTTTACTGACATTCAAGTGGTCTTTCCGGTCCTCGTGAGTACAGTTTCTAAGTTCCTTATTCTGTATCATCCAGAGTGTCAGCTCACAGATCCTGTCCTTGCTTGCCCTCTACGTGGGTTTAGCGCTGTCAGTATCTGTAATAGCATAGTGGGTAAGGAGTTTGCCGACTTTCCTTTCAGTCATAACGAGGTTCTAAGTGCTTACCCCACATTCCTTTTCATATATAGGTATTATTGTTTCTCCTGGGTTTTAGTATACACAAGTCTTGGGTTTTGTATGCACATATTTAGATTCAAAGTTGTACACTGTGAGATTCCGTGCACATTGCCTTCTTCCTTTCTTAACAGAATGACCAGCCGTTATTCCCGTTTGAATATGGCCAGTTTAAGAAAGAAAGTCAGCAAGGTCACTAACAAGTTAGTACAGAAAGTTTCCCCTAAGTCTACCTGTGACAATCAAATCATTGATCGTGACTTAAAAGAACTCCTTGATGCTAATGGGTATTTACGTGCTGAGTATTTTACCCACAGGATGGCCCATCGTACATTGCCTGATCCTAGTTCTGTCTTTAATTTTGATCCAGATTCTATGTCCGCACAAGCCTTAGAGCGGAAAACAACACACTGTTAGATTTATTACACACGAGAACGTCTGTTGTTGAACCCCATGATTCCGGTTGTGCTTTACCTCAGATTGAACAGTTTCATGATTCAAACATAAAGAATGGAGGGGTTCATTGCATATCTTCTGTTTTCTGCCCTCAGTCAACTGCTTACTCCTCTGCACAAGTACTTACTGTAGTCCCTAATGTCAAGAGGTCTGATGTCAGTAGTCTGCTTAAGGGTAACACAGACCAAGTTGGTAAGAGTGAGTATAGATCACAAAACCTGCAAGCAGCAAATGACAATGTACAATCAGTGCACACCCGGATGGTTAGGGAGGGATCCAGCCCTGATGCCACCATGCCTTCCCCTGTGCCTACTGATAGGGATGTACAGTTAAGGCGGGGCATGCTAAAAGCTGAACTTGAGTTAAAACAAGAATACATTACTTTACTAGAGGAGAATAAGACTTTACGGTCTTTTCTGAATACACCTCAAACTTTATCCGTTGATGAAGTGAATACTGTTCAATCCCTGAGTGTGGAGGTTTTTGTAGGTCATGATACTTGTCAATATGAACATTCTATTGGGAGTGAAAGTTCTCTTTCTAGCACAACACTTATTCAGGGCACAGGTTCTGACAATTGTTCTACCGTTTGTCAGGAATTGCCGTTAACTGAAGATTTACAAGCCACTCCTTTACCTAAGATTTCCTGTTTAGCAGTCAGTCATAATTCTGAGCTTGAACACATACATGCTTCTGATTCCCAAACACAATCCACAATGGTGGCATACACAGAATCAGTCACTACTGTGGGCTTAGGTTCAGCCCTTGATCTAGCTGCTGAGACTGAAGTAGACATTCAAGCTGATGTGGAAAACGATGCTACCTCTGTGTTCGCTCCTTCTTCTGCCAATTTTTGTCTCAATGAACAGTCAAAGACAGTACAAAATTCATGTTTTGATGGACTCATTCCACAGTATACTGAACCAAAGACCCGGCAGGCAATTCCTGAACTGTTGATTGTTAATATGCCACTTTCAGAAGCTAAGTCAGAGGAATGGACATTTGACGAAATCCTGATTAACAGAGACTTTACTATGGTGATTCCTCTGGTTGATTTTGACTTTTACAAAGGAAGAGACTCTGTGTCATCCACTAAGGAGAGGGACGGCATGGTTACCGCTCAGTCTTTGGTTACTGGTGCCAAGGAGTCAACCGCCCTAAAGGTGCATTCCATTCCTGAGCCACAAATGTGTCTGTCGACTTCTGGGACTTCTGTTTGTCCTCCTACAACCATTGACTCTTCGATTATCCAGTCCACGGCTCTGCAGTCATCATTGTCTAATGTGTCTTCAATCAATGAGCAATTGCTATGTCTGCCAATCACTCAAGAGCCTTCACCATGTACGTGGTCAGAGTCAAAGACCTTGACAAGTTTGTCATCAGCTAACGAGACGGCTCCAGCTTGCATGCCCTCAGCCTCTGAATTTCCTCTGGCATGCCTGTTTTCGGCTACAGTGACTCATCCAGCGGATTATCCTTCAGCCATGGAGCCTCCGGTAGCACATCCTGAGTGCCTGTCTTCGGTCCCAGAGCCTACTGCTAGTTTGGCTTCAGTTCATGAAAGACCTGTATCCTGCTCAGCCTCGCTGCCAATATCGGAGGTGCACCTGTCTGCTCTGTTTGATCGTGTTGCAGATTCATCTACTTCAGAGCTACCTCCTAAATCCCAACCATTTATTACGGATGAACGTCCAATCTGCCCTTCTTATGCTTCAGGAGGATCACCAGAAGGCCTGCCTTTTACACAAGTTAATTCTCCCAACTGCTTGACTGTAGAATCAGCACCTCCCGCATATGCTACATCTGAGTCTGAGACTTCTGCCAGAAACATCAAGCTGGATCACGACTCGGGAGGGCCTTACATGCAAGGCCGTTGGACTTGCCTGGAGTGTTACAAGAGGGAGACGGATACCATCCGCCATGGCCCAGACATCGAACAAGTAGCCAACCAGGATAACAGGCTGGACGGTTCACCTTTGGGGGCCGGTTTGGATCAGCCGCTTGACAGCCTTTTTGTTGCCGGATCCCACATGAGTCTGAAGGAAGGGACGGGCACGGTCCCCCAACTGCTGCACCATTCGGGTGCTAGTAGCCAAAGGAAGGATATGACTGCTGCAGTTCAAGATGTGCCCGTTATTGCTCCTGCTGCGAGTGTGCCTGATGTACCAAGTACTGCGTCTATCACTCCTATCGGTATGCCAAACGTTCCTGCGGTTGTATTCCATGTGCAACAAGGTGGCTACATGACTGACACCAAGAGTGCCAGCCTCGTACAACCCATTGGACTTCCAGGCCCCCAAGGCGTGGGACAGATGCAGTCGAACCTTGGTCACCCTCAACCACAGGCCTTTAATCAAATGGATGATGAGAAAAGATCCGAACCTCTACCTCGGCCGCCACCTTCTTTGTCTGAACATGAACATTTCCTGAAACCTGCTGTTTTCTCACCTCCTGTGTGTCCGCTCTCAGCAGGGGGGCTACCAGAGCATCAATCATTGTCCAAAGCATGTTGCACCAGCCTGCCTCCCTCCTCAATGATGTATGAGTGTTCGCTCCCAGAGACTGAGCTTCCTGGACCTTCCAACTCTGCTTCAGGTCCTGCAAGTCCTTCATGCCTTTCTTCGACCCATGAGTCTCTTCCTCACCGAAAACCTGCCTATGGCTCTTATAGACTGCGGCCTGATTCTATTCATTCCAGTCCTTCTGCTTCTGCCCGTGGGTCATCGTTTCCGTCAGTGCCACTTCTGAAGACAAAGCGCTCCTGTCATGGAAAGAAGATGTTTTGTGCGAGTAACGGCCGCCTGGAGTCGGCCGTGGGAGGGGGTATAGTGTCACGGCTCGCTCCCTTCGCTCCCGTTCCCACCACTTGGGGGCATGTTTTGGGGTTTATTCCCTACTGGACATTTCCTCCGAACCTTATGCTACAGTGTCCTGATGAATTGGGAGCGCTAAAACCTTATTTTCCAAATTACTTCCCTTCCGGATCCATTCCAGGATTTTGGCAGCCGGCATGCTACTTTAATCAAATGTCTATGCTTCCCAGAATGCCTGGCTCACTGCTTCACCTCCTCCCTTGCAGGACAAGGCTGGGTGGAGGATAGGCAACACCTGTGGCTGCAGGTGCAGCAGGCGGCACGCCTGAGGGGTGTGCTCGTTAAGCAGCTTTAAAAGCCTCAGTTTGCTTCAGTCCAGCGCTGGTCATTGTTGCTGTGTTCCTGTTGTGACTGGTCCCTTGTTCCTTGTTCCTAGCTTTTGTGCCTAGTACCTAGTTCTTGTTCCTTGTTCCTAGCTTTTGTGCCTAGTACCTAGTTCCGTTTCCATTCCTAGCGTTTGTGCCGAGTTCCTAGTTCCTGTTCCTTGTTCCTTGCTTTTGTGCCTAGTGCCCAGTTCCTGTTTCTTGTTCCTCTGCCCTGGATTTCGGATTCTTGTGCTTAATTGATTTCTGCTCACTGGATTTCCCTTTCTGTCTTCCTCTGTCTGCAGGCAGCCTGTCTCTGTGCTTTACCCTTTGATGCTGCCCAATTCGCCTGTGTTTTCTGTTTCTTTGTTGCTGTCCTTTGCTACTGAAAAACCTGATGCTTTAGTCTTTCCCTTTATAGATTTAGCTTCCTGCCTCAAGGTTTCCTTTTGTGATATCATTTTCCCTGCTCCTGATCCTTACTTTCTATTGGGATCCATTCCATGTTTTCCATCTCACTTCTGCATTCATTTCCCATGGATTATTAGGTGTGGGTGTTATTGTAACTAGTCCCAGTGTAAATGCCCTTTTGTTTCCTCACTATTTTATATCACTATTTCTACTCGCCCCTTGACTAGGGTCTTATGTATTTAGTTTCCTCCACCCATTGCTGTTATAGCCTTTAGGGTTCCTGTTTGATCAACTGGGTTCGTGAGTTTACTGACATTCAAGTGGTCTTTCCGGTCCTCGTGAGTACAGTTTCTAAGTTCCTTATTCTGTATCATCCAGAGTGTCAGCTCACAGATCCTGTCCTTGCTTGCCCTCTACGTGGGTTTAGCGCTGTCAGTATCTGTAATAGCATAGTGGGTAAGGAGTTTGCCGACTTTCCTTTCAGTCATAAGGAGGTTCTAAGTGCTTACCCCACATTCCTTTTCATATATAGGTATTATTGTTTCTCCTGGGTTTTAGTATACACAAGTCTTGGGTTTTGTATGCACATATTTAGATTCAAAGTTGTACACTGTGAGATTCCGTGCACATTGCCTTCTTCCTTTCTTAACACCTTGTTGAATTGCAGCTGGTTCAAAAGAATGTTACCTGGAGGCAGCTGATGGCTTTCAGGTAAGAGTCTGTATTAGCCAACACTGTCCGGTAAAAGTTGGATGAGTTTAACTTGTTGTTTTCTCTCCCTTTATAGGTGCGGCATATGAAGATGAGGCGTATTAAAGGGTAATGCCTCCGGTGGTAAATCAGGTAAGCCTATGGTGGTAAGAGATTGTATTTGTCGGCTCTCTTGGCTCACCTTGTTGTTTCTTTTGTTTTCCCCCATGTGCTGGAGTTCGACGAAGAAAATGATGGAGGCAGCGCCGAGTCGAAAGATGCTGTGGACTGGTGAGTATAACGTGGCGCTGCTGCTGGCGATGCGACGAGTGCTGGAATAATGTCCTTTCCAGGCTCCGGGACTTGCTGGATCCGGAATCGGGTAAGGAATTAAAATAATGTCTGTGATCTAACCTTTTCTGCCTTTTTCCCCTTTTTCTAGGAGCTCCGGATTCGAGGCGTGCGTGGCAGAAGACTGGATGCTGACTTGCAGGCACGGTAAGCGTTACGCTGCAGGATGCAGAATAACGCGAAGCATGTGCTGCTGTTCGGGTGTGGTTTAAATAGCCTCCAAAGTAGTTCCAGGTAAGAAGTTCCCCAGAACCACACCCAAGTAAAAAATAGTCGCTGTAACAAAATAGTCCCATCCAGGCCTCACGTTGGCTTGGATTCATTTGCAGCATGGTCTGCATGAGGTAAGTAATGTCTATGAGCCTGGCGCCTATGGCGCCAGGACTGGTTTCTAAGATGAGCCTGGCGCCTAAGGCGCCAGGACTGAACCCAAACAGCCCCCAGCCGGGGCTGCTGGGGTTTTAACAAGTATCTGGATGCCTGCTCCCGGGCTGATGGACTCGATCAGGATGCCCGGGGGTAGGCATCATGACAGCACTCCCCCACAAGGCCCCTCCTAAAGTTGTTCTTCCCCCTGGTCCTGGCTTGTCTGGAAAGTTCCGATGGAATTTTTTCACCAACCGAAGAGCATGAACGTGGTCACTAGGTTCCCATGACCTTTCTTGTCCATAACCTTTCCAGTCGATTAAATAAAAAAGTCTTGATTTAACCCTTTTAGAGTCCAGGATTTTTTTTACCTCGAATTCTGGTTCTCCATCTATCAAGATGGGGTCAGGTGGTTTGGTTAATCTTGTCCCGGGTTGAACTGGTTTTTAGAAGTGAGACATGAAAGACAGGATGAATTTGCATATTAGAGGGTAATTCTAATTTGACGGCCACCGGGTTGATAATGGGCTTAATGGTGTAAGGTCCCAAATATCTAGGATTAAAAGTCCGAGTTCCTTTCAGAGGTATGTGTCTTGTAGCCAGCCAAACTTGATCTCCAATCTGATACGGTGGAGTCTCACTTCTATGTTGATCAGCATTTTTCTTGTATTTTTCTTTTGCCTGTTTCAAATGTTCTGTTGCCTCCTTAAAGGCTTGTGTAATAGTAGAGTGCAGATGGGTCACTGCCGGCATTTCTTTTTTTTTTTTACTTTGGTTTTATTAGCATTTTCATAATATAACAAACAGGCTCAAAGCTTGATTAAGGACAGATAAACATTCGGTACCGCCTGCATCCCCAACCCCACCTCCCCCTCCCCCCAAAACGAAAATGAAAAGAACGAAAGAAAAAAGGAAGAAAAAGTGGGAGATAGTAACGAAAGTTCCTTTCAACTCATGTGAAGCGATTGGGAGACGCTTTGAGTGCGCATTTATAACCGGGGCTTAGAAGTGACTGTGGCCGCTAAAGTTTTCCATGGCTGTAGTTCGAATACCGTTCCCCGGGCCGTGGGCATCCGCCCTCCCTCGAGCTCCTTGCTGCTCCCCTCACCCCCCCACCCCCGTCAGGTTTCAGTGAACATCCCATCCACAGGACTCCTGCACCCCATACCAGTTCGCTTGGAATGAGCTAGAGTCATTGTTTACCATTGCTGTCAATTTGTCCATCAGGAATATTTGTTTAGCCAGTCCTCCTTTGAGGGGGTCTCCGGGTTCTTCCATTTCTGGGCCAAGGCTACCCTCCCCGCTCTCAGCATTGTTTCCCACATTCTGGGGTATCTATACGTGTCCGTGTCCTCAGGGGGGAGACCCAGCAGCACCGTCAGGGGGTTCTGGGGGAGCAGTTCCTCGGAGACTTCCGCGATCCAACCCCTCACCCTCTCCCAGTAGGCTTGTACCTTCGGGCAATTCCACCACATATGGCCCCTCGATCCTCGCTGACCACAGCCTCTTGGGCATTCGGGTGACACCCCTGAGAACATCTTGGACAACTTCACCGGATCTCTGTGCCACCCCTGTAAGATTTTAAAGTTATGTTCCATATCTGCCGTGAATAGGTTACCGTGGAATGCTATTTTAAATATCCTCGACCAGGCATCCTCCGAGATCTCTTCCCCTGCCAGGTCGTTCCAGAATGTACAGAACCCCCTCCTCTCTGCCAAATTGATGGTATTAAGAATCTTGTATATCCCAGATACCGCCCCCTTCCTTGAGGTCGCTGAATCAAGAAATTTTTCAAAAGGGGTCAGCTGCCTTTTCAAGTCCAGGACCCATGACTGATCACAGAGGATACCTTTCAGGCGGAGATATTCAAATATGGAGAGAGACCCCTGCCCCAGAGCGTCCCTTAACTCCTCGTATGATAGGAAATCCCCATCCTTAAACAGTTGACCCGCCCATTCCATTCCCAAGTCGGACCAAGTCTGAGCTTTTTGGAACCCCCTGCTCCCCAATCTGAGGGGGTGGCCCCAGAGTGAGGACATCGGGGACGGCCATGACGTCAAATGTGCAGTCTGGGGGCCCTCTTTCCAGATTGCCCAGAGTACCGCCAGTGTAGGGTGGGATTTGAGTCTACTCGGTATCAGCCTACGTGGAGCCCACAGAAGGTCCCGTACTTTTAGGGGGTGCGCATCCATGTCTTCCAGGTAAGACCAATAAGTTCCCATCCCCTCTTTCATGTGTTCCAGGAGGACGCGCAATTGGGCTGCGTGGAAGTACAACTGGAAGTCCGGAAACCCGAAACCTCCCTCCTCCCTCGGTAAGGTCAGGACCGCCTTCGCGGTCCTTGGGGTCTTGCCCTGCCATACAAACTCTCTCACCGCGTTCTGCAACGCTCTGAAGGTGTGATCTGGGACAATAGTAGGGAGACCAGTGAAGAGATACAGTAAGCGCGGCAATATATTCATTTTTACCGCCGTCATGCGGCCGTACCAGGACAGAACCATCGAACCCCATCTCCTGAGGTCAGCGGTGATTCCCGCCATAACGGGATCGTAATTGGCGGGGGCTAGATTGGTTAGGTCCCTGGTAAGGAGGATGCCCAGGTACCAGATGGCGGCCTTCCCCACTGTTATACCATTGAGCCTGCCCAAGGGATCTAGCCCCGGGTCACGTACCCGCATGGGGAGCAGAACTGATTTGGATGTATTGATCTTCAATCCCGAGAAACGCCCAAAAGCGGTCATCAGAGACAGGAGAGGGGGAAGCGATGTGACGGGGTCCACCAAATAGGCCAGTATATCGTCCGCAAACAGGGACAGTTTGAATTCTACTTCTCCTCTCCTGATCCTCCTGATGTCCGGGTGTGCTCTAACTGCTATGGCCAGAGGCTCCATTGTTAGGACGTATATTAGGGGAGAAAGCGGGCATCCCTGTCTCGTTCCCCGGGAGAGGGCGAAGGATTCCGACAGCCTGCCATTCACTTGGACTCTTGCCCGCGGGGCTCTATACAGTGCTGCCACCCATTCCCTGATATGTATCCCAAAGCCCATTTTCTGGAGGAGGAGTTGCATGTACCTCCACTCAACCCTGTCGAAAGCTTTTTCCGAATCTAGTGAGAGGACGCTTGCATCGAGATCTGACCTCTGGGCATAGTGAAACAGATTTATGGTTTTCCGGATGTTGTCCGAGCCCTGCCTGCCTCTGATGAACCCTACCTGATCTCCATGAACCAGTTTCGGCAGTATCCTCTCCATCCGCCTCCCGATTACCTTGGATGTGATCTTAACATCGATATTTAACAGGGATATTGGGCCGTAGGAGGAGCACTCCGTGGAGTCCTTGCCTTCCTTTGGTAATACTACAATTATGGCTTCCATCATGGAGTCCGGGAGAGTACCACCCTCCAGAACTGCGTTGAAAACCTTTACTAAGACTGCCGGCATTTCTAAATGCTGGGGTGAATCGAGTTCTGAGGTTCGAGGATGATGTCCATATATGGTATAAAAGGGGCTTTGTCCGGTTCCTGAATGTACAGAGTTATTGTATGCGTATTCAGAAATCCATAAAATATCCTTCCAATTATCTTCAGTTTGATGAAGCATACAACGTAGGTATTGTTCAAGAGTCTGGTTGGTCCTCTCCGTCTGACCATCGGTTTGGGGATGGTGCCTGGTTGATAACCTTACGTCGATTTGCGCCAATTGACAACATTTCTTCCAAAATTGCAAAATGAACTGACTACCTCGGTCAGAAATTAATACGGAAGGAAATCCATGTATTTGAACAATGTTTTCGAGAAATTCCTTGGCCAAAATTGAAGTGGAAGGTAATCCTTTCAAAGGAATAAAGTGGACCATCTTGGAAAAAAGATCCACAATAACTAGAATGGTGTTGAGTCCATTACATGGCGGTGGATCTGTAATAAAGTCGAAAGACAAAGTGTGCCATGGTGTGGGTGGAATATCTAAAGGATGTAAAAGACCAGCTGGTTTTTTCTTCTGACTTTTGTTTTGGGCGCAGATGCCACAAGACAGTACAAATGACTGTACGTCGTTCCGCCAGGTGGGCCACCAGAATTGTCTTTTAATTTTAGCTTCAGTCTTTGCAATACCTGGGTGCCCTTCCATCAGAGCACCATGGTAATTGGAGATGTCTAGTTCTTGTAGTTCCTTATGTGGTAGAAATAGACGCACTTGATAGTAAGGTAAGTCATTGATGACTGAATAATCCTGGCCCTTTTTCACGCAGAGTAGTTATGCCAAGAATTCTTTGTTCTGGAATTATAGGCACCGGTTCTGGGTTTGAATATGCTTCTCCCATCCCTATTCGGGATAAGGCATCTGCCTTACCATTCTTACAACCTGGTCGATAAGTGATCACGAAATTGAATTCGACAAGGAATAATGCCCATCAAAGTTGACGCAATGATTGGGCCTTGGCTGTTTTTAAATACTACAAGTTCCTGTGATCGGTGATTACAGTAATGGTGTGCCTGGCACCAAGAAGATATTGCCGCCAAGCCTTGAAGGCGGATTTGATGGCTAACAACTCTTTATCGGTAACCGCATAGTTTAACTCGGGGGCCGAGAACTTTCTGGACCAAAAGGCTACTGGATGAAGTTGACCGGTTTCAGGATCCTTTTGGGACAGGACAGCCCCCATAGCTAAACTGGATGCATCGGTTTCAACTATGTATGGGAGCTCGGGCGTGGATGCTTTAAGACAGGTGCCGACGTGAATTTCAATTTCAGCTCTTGGAAGGCCTTTCAGCCTCTTCGGTCCACAAGAAACGTTTGTTTTTTCGCAAAAAGTGCTGTGATGGGGTGTACAACATGTGAGAAGTCAGGAATAAATCTGCGGTAGAAATTAGAAAATCCAAGCATGCTTTGTACCCCTTTAACTGAACTGGGTGATGGCCACTTGAGAATTGCGTCCATCTTTCCAGAGTCCATTCGGACTCCTTTTGGAGTCAGGATAAATCCAAGGAATTCAACTTCGGTAGCATGAAAAACACATTTTTCCAATTTTGCATATAACTTGTGCTGGCGTAGTTTCTCGAGGACTGCACGAACGTGCTTAACATGGTCTGATTCTGAGGAGGAGTACACTAGAATATTGTCTATGTATGCGACAACACAGACGTCAATGAGTTCACGAAGGACATCGGTCATAAATACTGGAAGGCTGCTGTTGCATTGAACAACCCGAAGGGCATCACCTGATATTCGAATAATCTGTACTTGGTGCGAAAGGCAGTCTTCCATTCGTTGCCTTTCTTTACACGTACCAGATGATATGCCCCTCGGAGATCTAATTTAGTGTAGATGCAAGAGTCCTTTACTTGGTCTAGTAATTCGGGGATCAGAGGCAATGGGTATCGGTTCTTCACCGTGATCTGATTTAATGTGCGGTAGTCTATGCACGTTCTGAGGTCATCTTCCTTTTTAGGCACGAAGAACAAAGCTGAGGATGCAGGGGACTTGGATGGACGAATGAAGCCATTGGCAAGGTATTGGTCCAAGTATTGTCGTAGGTGAAGGTTTTCGGGTTCTGTAAGGGCGTATATCCTACTACATGGAGGTTGTGCACCGGGTATGAGGTCGATTTGACAATCGTATGATCTGTGAGGTGGTAAGGTGTTTGCCTGTTCTTTTTGGAAAACATCCTGGAATTATTGATATTCCTGAGGTAACTGCACGACTGGATTAGCGACTGTGGCCAGGCCTTTGTTCAAGGTTTTTTCCGGGTAACAGGTGTGTGCACAATCCGGGAAGGTTATTTTCTTCTCTCGCCAATCAATACAAGGATTATGTGTTTCCAACCAAGGTATCCCCAGTATTATTTGGAACTGCGGGGCTTTGATTAAATCAAACACAATAGTCTTTCAATGCCCATCCTGACCCAACAGTGTCATCTCTGCGGTGGAATGAGTTACAGGCCCAGAGGCAATTTCAGTTCCATCGACTGTGGTGATGACATCCGAAGTGGTCTTTTTGCAGAGAGGTAGATTCATCCTAGAAGCCAATTTGTGGTCCATATAGTTTCCTACGGCCCCGCTATCAATGTATGCCCTTACTGCGTGCCTACGTGATGGCTGCCTTGGACCAATAAGGACCATTGGTATGATTAGGTGCGAGGTCTGAGTATCCTTCTTCAAGCTCGGCAAGCGGACCTCTACGCTTGTCGGGCGTGGTCGTTTCCCGAATCAGGCTCTGTTTGATTTCTATCAGCAACTCCGACTACTTTCTTGGATGGTTTTATAGGGCAATCCCGTAGAAAATGTCCTGAGGCCCCACAGTACAGACACAATTGCATCTGCCGTCTCCTTTCTCTCTCCTTTTGAGTTAAGGGTCCCTTAACCCCCCCCGATCTGCATCGGTTCTGATGCATCTGTTTCTTTGGGGGGGTAACATTGGGTTTAACCAATACCCGATTCTCGAACTTAGCTCGATCAGCCTTTCTATTCTAAAGTCAGTGGTCTAACTGGACCACTAAGTCTATATATTCTGCGCAATCCTGAGGTGGGTTCACAACTTGGGCCAAAACATCTTTGAGTTCACCCCGAAGTCCACGATGAAATAATGTAATTCGTTTTACCTCTGGCCATCCGGTTTCCACCACCAACCTATTGAAGGTTGCGATATAGGTTAGTAGATCCTGGTTACCTTGTCGTAAGGATAAAAGTTCGTTATCCAAGGCCTGTCCCTGTGAATGTCTGGCGAATAGTCTTTCCATGCTCAATTGAAAACCCTAAAAATCCCGAAGAAGAGGGTCATCCTGGTTGACTAGTGGAATTGGCCAATCCGCTGTGCTGCCACTAAGGTACGATAGTACAAAGTCTACTTTGGCTTGACCGTTTGGAAAAGCTCCAGGTCTGCATAAAAAGTGCAAGCGGCATTGTTTCATAAACACGGCAAACTTTTTCGGGTCCCCAGCAAAACGTTCGGGTAGAGCTAAAGGAACGTTCGGGTAGAGCTAAAGGAATGCTCCCTGGTAGAACCACTTGCACAGGATTGCTAGATGAAACGGGAGTTGGATTCCCCCCGAGTCCAGGTAGTGGTGTTTGCCCAGCTTGGTTTTGCAGCAATTGTCTAGCAAGATCATCAGTGCGCTCCTTTGACACAATCAGTTCTCTCCTGAGGGCATTAGTTTCTTGGCGCGGAGTGCACTACTGCCCTAAATTCCCCTAACAATAGGGCTAGTTGGTCGGTTTCTGAGATTTCTATTACGCCCGGGCGGGGATTTGTAGATAGGCTTCACGTTCTGTTACGCTCAGCTGGTTCCCACAGGGGCGTCGATCGTACCCGGACAGCTGCGGTCTCTACCAACGTGATGCGTAGTGCCGAGAGGACTGTCTGGAGTGGCCTGCCTAATCTCGTCTGCTTGATCCGTAGAAGTATTCTCCTTATGTTTTTAAATGATGAGCTCTCCATCCTGCATGGCATGCAGGGGCGCGTAGATACCAGTTACTTCACTGGTTTGAAGGTACTGGAGGAGTTCCGGAGGAATATTGACTCCAGGGTTTATAAAGTTCAAATAGTTCAATATGTCCGATGTTCACTCTTGTTCCATTCCCTTGTTGAATTGCAGCTGGTTCAAAAGAATGTTGCCTGGAGGCAGCTGATGGCGTTCAGATAAGAGTCTGTATTACCCAACACTGTCCGGTAAAAGTTGCATGAGTTTAACTTGTTGTTTTCTCTCCGTTTATAGGTGAGGCATATGAAGATGAGGCGTATTAAAGGGTAATGCCTCCGGTGGTAAATCAGGTAAGCATATAGTGGTAAGAGATTGTATTTGTCGGCTCTCTTGGCTCACCTTGTTGTTTCTTTTGTTTTCCCCCAGGTGCTGGAGTTCGACGAAGAAAATGATGGAGGCAGCGCCGAGTCGAAAGATGCTGTGGACTGGTGAGTATAACGCGGCGCTGCTGCTGGCGATGCGACGCGTGCTGGAATAATGCCCTTTCCAGGCTCGTAGACGTGCTGGATCCAGAATCAGGTGAGGAATTAAAATAATGTCAGTGATCTAACCTTTTCTTCCTTTTTCCCCTTTTTCTAGGAGCTCCGGATTCGAGGCGGGCGTGGCAGAAGACTGGATGCTGACTTGCAGGCACGGTGAGCGTTACGCTGCAGGATGCAGAATAACGCGAAGCATGTGCTGCTGTTCGGGAGTGGTTTAAATAGCCCCCCAAAGTAGTTCCAGGTAAGAAGTTCCCCAGAACCACACCCGAGTAAAAAATAGTCCCATCCAGGCCTCACGTTGGCTTGTATTCATTTGCAGCATGGTCTGCATGAGGTAAGTAATGTCTATGAGCCTGGCGCCAGGACTGGTTTCTAAGATGAGCCTGGCGCCTAAGGCACCAGGACTGAACCCAAACAGCCCCCAGCTGGGGCTGCTGGGGTTTTAACAAGTATCTGGATGCCTGCTCCCGGGGCTGATGGACTTGATCCGGATGCCCGGGGGTAGGCATCATGACACCAGTGTAGGCAGTGGCGGATGAGGTCATGTTCACCTGTTTGGTTAAGTTAGACTGGGGATCGAGGTAAAAACCTAATGTTTTTACATGTTTGGCTATGGGTATACTACTTCCATCAATAAGGATGCTTGAAAGTGAGGACTTAGTTTCAGAAGGTTGTTAGGAGAGCCAACTAGGAGCAACTCTGTTTTATCATCATTCAGGCAGAGGCCATGTGTGGCCATCCATGCCTGAATGATGCTGTAGACTTCATTGATCCGAGCGACGTCTATATCATAAGTTCCTGATAGGGGTACGATTATCTGGGTGTCATCCGCATAGTTTGTATAGGTGACACCCAGACGGTCCAGTCTGTCAAATAGAGGCTTTGTAAAAATGTTGTACAAAGTAGGCAAAACACAGGATCCTTGAGGGACTCCGCAGGTGATGAGAATGGGATCGGCGGCTGCCGAGAGTGAGAATACACGCATTGTTCTGTTTGCGAGGAAAGATTGGATCCATGTGACTGCAGAGCTGGAGAAATGGGCTGCTGATGATAGGTGTTCGCAAAGTATTGTATGGTCCACCAAATCAAAAGCCGCTGAGAGGTCCAGTAAGAGTAGGATGGCCATCTTGCCTTTATCTTTCAGTTCTTCGATCTGGCTTTTAAGGTCAACAAGGGAGGTTTCTGTGCCATGCAGAGGTCTGAAGCCGGATTGCCGGATTCCAAGTAATTTGTGAGTTTCAAGATAGTCTTGAATTTGCAGATAGGCAGTTCTATCTAAGATTTTCAGTAAAAAGGGGACCATCGTAATAGGTCTATAGTTAGTGGGTATAGCTGGGTCGAGGGTCTGTTTCTTTAGTAGCGGTAGAACCCAGGACTGTTTGAGGTTGCTTGGGACAGAGTTACTAGAGAAGGAGGAATTTATGAGTTTGGTGATGAATGGGGCTAGGTCTCTAGCTGCGTATTTAATAATCTGAGCCAGACAGCTATCGCCCTTACAATTAGCAGGTTTAAGAGAGGCAATGATTTTTGAACTTCAGGTATGGTGACTTTTTTAAACATGAAACCTGAATTGATGTGTGCGGTAGAAGGTGGTGCAGGGGTGTTGACTGCGAGTTGTGACCTTTTGTCAGCTATCTTGGTCTGAAGTCCATTAATTTTGTTTGACAGGACATTTTGTATACTGGTGCACCAGGCTTTATCCTTGGTGCAAGTGTCTGGCAGTGGGTTGGGGTTCTCTAGTTCTCTTAGGATGTTGAATAATTCTTTAGTGCTGGAACTGGCTTGGGCTATTCTATCATTGTAGGTTTCTTTTTTAGTCTGAATTATCTTGTTTTTGTATGTGGAAGTGACAATGGCAAGGTTTGTTTTATTTTCAGATGTGGGGGAGGATTTCCAGCGAGATTCCATTTTTCTTTTTTCAGTACGGAGTAATTTTAATTCTGGAGTAAAGCACGAGTTAAGGTGGGCTAACGGTTTTCTTTTACGTAATTTTAGTGGGGCAATAGCGTCAATGGTTTTGGTCATGGTCTCATTATACGTGGTAATCAGTGTGTTAGGATCATTAGTTACTGGTAGAGCATTGAGTAAGGGGACTATCATGGGAACAAGTGCTTCTGCTGTAATGTTATGTTTGTTCCTTGTGAGGCAAGGGGGAGCAATAATCGGCTTTTTCTTTTCCAAGTTGTTGATGTTCATTTCAAAGGTGATAAGGTGGTGGTCTGACCATACTAAAGGAGTAGAATCTAATAGAGTAATTTTGCAATTAAGATCTGCTACCCAATCGAGTATCCTACCCTTTCCATGGGTGGGTTTGGTGCTGATTTGGGTGTAGCCTTGTTCTGATAGTGCGGAGGCTAGAGAGATGGCATGTGGGCCACTCGTGTCATTATAACCAAGGTTAAAGTCTCCTAGAATAGTGTTTTGCGCCATAGGTTTGGTAGTGTCAGCTGCTAAGGATGTGATGTCTTCTGCAACGGATCCAGGAGGTCCTGGGGGCCTGTAAATAATGTGTAGTGTGATGGTGTTGTTTGGTGAAGTTTGGAACTTGACTGAGAGAAGTTCATATGATGCCAATAAGGTGGGGGTGGCTAGTCTTATATTGAGAATGGATTTGAAGATAATGGCTTTTCCTCCTCCGCGGGCAGTGGGTCTGTCTACTCGGAGGATGGAGTAATTGTCTGGTACAGCTAGGGCAATCGAGGGGCCTGCTGCTTCGTGCAGCCAGGTTTCTGTCATTACAAGGAAATCGAAGTTATAGTTCTCAATGAGGTCAGCAATCTCTGTTGCATGAGCTACAAGGGACCTGACATTCAGGAGTGCTCCTTTGGTAGGCTGTATCTGAGAGCTCTTCAATGGTGAACTGGGACTGGTGTCATCTGAATGTTTCATTACGATGGAGTGCCTTTTGTTTTTTTGGCTAGGATAGATGTAGGTGGATGCAGAGCGAACTAGGCATGTGGGTTTAGGGGTGCATTTGGGTACTGAATGCCTGATGAACGGTAGTCTGCTGGCTAGTCTCTGGTTACGCTTGGAGATGTCTGGAGGGGAGGTGGATGAGACTATTGTCATGGTGGTCAACTTATCTTGTGTAGTGCTCAAGGTAGGGCCTGGATGAAGTTTAGGTATCGTTAAGATGGGAAATTGTGGTAGTGAGGGGAGGAATGGTGTGGGGCAGGTGATAGGGTAGTGGCGGGGGCATCTCAATCTGCCTAGCCCTTCACCAATCTTGACCTTTGGTGCTGGGGGTGGCCAAATGTATAATGCAGAAGGGGAACATAATTAAGGTTAGCAACACCTGCATACTGTAGGAAGGTAGGCTAACTTAGGATAGACTTTCTAATACTCAGATCACACTATCATCAACAAAGTATGTACTACATATAGATTAGACTTTTAACAGACGGTCACACAAATGCAGTTGATTAGGTACAGCATGGATGCATATGAATCAATTGGGTAAGTCGCCAGGTTGAGTGTGGTTTGGGCTCCAGGTAGCCCCCCATGCGAAAGCTTACATTTTCTGTACAGATAAGGGAAGGGAGTCAGCTGATGAGTTGGGGTGATCAGCGGGGTTGGGGGGCCGGAGCTCAGGACACTAACAAGTTGGGGTTGTTGACGGGGAACAGGAGGGCGGAGGGATCGTAGAATACTGACAGATTGAGGTTGTCTGTGGGGATGGGTAGAGAGGGAGGGATCAGTATGAACATAATATTACACACAACGCATGCAGTATATCTGCGTCATACCCAGGGGGGCACTGAGGTTACGGTCCATCCGCAGAGTAACCCCCACAAATTCACATGTCCTAGGGATGTTCAAGGGCACAGCTTAGTTTTATCACCTGGAATATTAGGGGACTAAATTGCCTGTTGAAGTGTAAGAAGGTGTTGCTATACATGCAACAACATCAGGTGGGGATAGCCTTCTTACAGCAGACTCATTTGACTTCAGAGGTAGAATCCAAATTCAGAAAGAGTTGGGGCTGTCATAGGTATTTCTCATCGTACTCCTTATACGAAAGGGGGGATGAGTATCCTTGTACATAGTTCCGTTGGGTTTCGTCAGTCCAATGTTTTTAGAGATCGGTAGGGGAGGGCCCTACTGGTGCAAGGTACCATACAGGGGAAGCTTTACACTCTCATTAACTATTATGGCACGAACCAGGACTCTGTTGAAACACTGGATTGGATTGATCTACAGTTGGGGAAATTACTGCTGCAAGAGATTATCTGGGCTGGGGACTTCAACGCAGTTATGAAAACTACACATGACCAAACGGGGTCTGGGTATCGCCCTGGCAGTAAGGGGACCAGCAGAATACAGGGTATGTGCTTCCTGGGGGAGATTGAAGATGTGTGGAGGGTCAGGAACCACGCACCACCCTGCACCACTTAACTTTGCCTCACAGCTAGATTTCTTTTTGATATCATAATCGCTATTGGAACAGGTGGAAGGGGTAGTAATTATGGCACGCACAGTATCAGATCATGCCCCTGTGTTACTGACTGTTGAGGTATCGGGCCGTGGGAAGGAGAGGCTCCCCTGGAGGTTTAAGAGAGAGGGTCTCACGGACACAGTGTTTCGGGGTGGCTTGTCAGAGGCCCTAGACTCCTTTTTCGAGATCAATGCAGGCTCAGTGAAGTCGCCAGGGATATTGTGGGAGTGCTTTAAATGTGTGATTAGAGGGGAATGCATTTCCAGGGAATCTGGGATCTTAAAGCAGATAAGGAGGGAACTGGCGGCTAAGGAGAGTAGCATTCAAGCAATGCAGAGAGCTGCGCCTACCCCATCGCAACAAGAGCAAGCAGAGATTTTGCAACAGCTGCAGGATTTTCAGGGGCTATCGCAAAGAGAAGCCAAATATATATGGGGGAGGATGGCAATACACCAATACGGGTAGGGACAGGCCCCGGGCAGAATATTAGTGAGAGTAACTAAATTGGATAACCTCAGGGGTAGGGCCCCGGTGATCACGGACGAACACAGGGTGGATAGATTTGAGGACAAGGAAAGTACTGAATGCTATTAAATCTCTACCGTCTGGGAAATCACTGGGGCCTGACGGACTCGCGTACAAATTTTATAAACACTACGCTGGCAAACTTGCCCCTCACCTACTACACATGTATCAACAGAGTCTGGGGATGGGCAGCTGTCGGACTCTTTGAGGGAGGCCATGGTCGTAATACTACTGAAACCTGACAAACCTGCTCCTCCTACCGCCCAATATCACTCATTAATCTTGATAATAACATTTTAGCGAAAATCCTTGCATCCTGATTGTCACCCTTGATGCAGATGATGGTGAGGGCAGACCAGTCAGGTTTCATACCGGGGCGCTCCACCTCATATGGGCTGAAGAGGATGTTTGGTTGATCACAGCGGTCAGGCAGGAGGACCCAGTGGTGGTAGCTCTTCTAGACGCCACCAAGGTGTTCGATTCAGTGGAGTGGCCATTTCTATTCTCCGTACTGCGCCGCATGAGACTGGGAGAGCAGTTCATAACCCTGGTGTCCTTATTACACACAAACTGGTGGCCAAAATAATGGTGAATGGGCAACTAGCATCAACATTAGCGCAGGAAAGGGGAACACGACCGGGGTGCCCCCTCTCTCCTCTGATGTTTATCCTGGCAATAAAAGCCATTGGCAGAAAGGATAAGAGAAATACATCTCCATCGCGGAGTCCAGTTGTTCACTCATAAGGTAGTGATATCTTTGTATGCAGACGATATGGTGCTGTTTATCAGGGATCTCAAAACTAACTTGGATCCAATCATGCGGGATGTTCAGCGGTTTGGGGACCTCTCAGGCTTAAGCGTGAACGCCACTAAGTCGGTCCTCTTTCCACTGACAGATGGGGTGGAACAATACCAGGATGCATGGGTGTTCCAGTGGCATATGGTCCAGACTCGTTACTTGGGGATTAACATAGCTAGGGATATGAAGGTGCTATACAGCAGCAACTATCTGTGAGTCTTGGAGCAAGAAAAGGCGGTTATGTCTAGATGGAAGAATCTACCCCTCAACCTGTTCGGTAGGATTTCTGTGATAAAGATGACATTACTGCCCTAGTTTCTGTATGTTTTCCTAAACATTCAGATAGCGGTACCTGGGGACTATTTTCGAGGACTGAAGTCAGCTGTCTCACATTTCATATGAGAACGGGCAAACAGCCCAGGGTCTCCTGGAACAAATTGATAGCACCCATACATGAGGGAGGTCTTGCGATGCCAGATTTAGAAATATACTATAATGTGGCACAGGCTGGGTTTCTCGCCTACTGGTTTGGGGAGCGGGAAGACAGGAGGCATGTGGAGGTCGAGTGGGCAATAGCGGTGCCAGCCCTCTTATGGTCCTTAATTCTCACGGCACCAGGGAGGGCACACCAAACACACAATATGATAGATGTAATCTGCAGAGCCTGGACTCGCATAGAATGTAAGAACAGAGGAGAGGTCCTTTTTATTCTCACAAGCTACCGGTAACACCTATTCCCGGGATTCCTATCACTGGGGAGGCTAGCTTCGTGACCATGGTGAAGAAACTGGGACTGACTCATTTTGGGGGAGCTTTTCCCCAGCGGGATGTTCATAACGCTGGAAACATTGAAGGAGAAGGGGGAGGTATCTGCGTGGATATATTCTTGTACTATAGGCTAAGGGTGGCCATCAGTCAACTGTTCCCAACTTTCCCTGAACAGCCACCTACCACTTGTATTCTAGACAAACTGCTACAGGGGGGTCTTGGCAATAAAGTGACATCGGGACTGTATGCCTTAAGCCTTATCTCTAGGGAAGAAACAAAAGCCTCCCCTCGGAGGAGATGGGAGCAGTCTCTGGGATGCGAGATTTTGGAAGGGGTCTGGCGGTTTTGCTGCGAGATGACAAGAAAGGGGGCCATTAACACAAGGTTTAAATTGATTCACTTCAAATACCTGCACCAATTTTATCACACACCGATACAACTGAAGGGATATTTTCCAGAAACCTCTGGCAGATGCATCAGATGCGATTGCGCATTTGCAGACTTCCTTCCTGTGGCCTGGAGCTGCCCTGTCCTACAGTGCTTCTGGGAGCGGTGTGTGAGACAATCAGAGGGGTCACGGGGCAGCATATAGAACTGAACCCATTGATGGATCTGTTGGGCTACACTAAACCGATTTTCAAGCATACACGGAAACTGGTGGGTTTACTCCTGATTGTGGCGAAAAGACGGGTAGCGATGCTATGGCGTAAGAAGCAGAGCCCAAAGGTTGCTCAATGGAAGGCAGATATTATATAGCATAGTATTGTTTTAAGTGGTGAATAATATAAAGTTTTTGTTTATATAATACACAGATGCAAACTTGTATTAGACAACGGTGATGTGTTGCTGCATAGAAACGAACTATGCAACATAATGACAGATGTGTAATATGATACTATTAGATTAAGAGATGTGAGGAAATAATAGTGAACACACAAAATGATAACGTTTTAATGAAACATGAAATGTAAATGTCTCGTCATTTTGATATGATTTTAGATGATGTAATATCAATTTGTAAAGTTTTTTTTGATGAAACTAAACAAATTCAAATAAAATAAAAATAAATGATATACTGTAATGACACGGAAAGCGGATGGGGCTCCCTGTCCCGTAACCAGCAGGGTGATAGACGAATATGGGACCCTTATATACAATACTTGATCAGACAATCCAATGAAGGAACACTGGAACCTACCACACCCTAAATCAAATACAGAAGCTAGACGGAACAGTACCTTGTTGTCTTGTACAGGTGAACTCTTTGTGCCCCACTCATATGTTGTGTATAATGAAAAAGAGCACTGTGAAGCATTACTTGACCATGTCATGAAGTAATGATTAACAAACGGAATGTATTATGTGAACTGTCAAACAGTACCGAGGGGTGGGAACGGGGTAAAGGGACTGTTGGCATACTGGTGCCGGTTATGTTTTTCAAATGCCAATAAAGAAGAGTTTTAAAAAAAATAATCTAGTGCTATCCTGGCTGAGATGCATAACCACAGAGCATTCTAAGTAAACTACATATTTAAACACGTCAATAAAAGGACATAGCTGTTGAGTTTAAAAATGCACAACCTAGTGCCTTTGAGCACCTTTCTCGCCCCTGGCCTGCCTAAAAAAGGGCCTGCCTAGCGATAAATACAGTATGTATTTGCTTAGTTGGCAGAAATTGGGTTGTTTATCAACAAAGCGCAACATTCTATTTCATGTATACTGCTTCCTATGTGTTATAGGTAAATCTAAAAAATAACCACAGTCCTGCAGATGCTTCCCAAGGCCAGCAGCACGTTTTCTTATCAACCAAGCTTGGCATCCTGTTTCCTGCATACTCCGCAAAAAATTAGAGAGTGGCGCTGTACCCAGGAAACATCTAAAATTAAGTTCAGCCTGCAGATGTTTCCTGTGCCGTCCTTCGGTCATAATTTCACAATAGCCTTGATAACTACCTTTGGGTTTAGTTGATAATGTCTGTGTGTATTTTCATGGTTGTGTCTTTATACAGCTGTCATAGAATATCCTGTATTCTGGCGAGCTAAATATAAAGATCCCTTTGCTTTCTGCTGATGTGGTTAGAATTCTGCTCTGTGAGTCAGCACATTCCTGGGATACCACAGGCCATGTAGATAAAAAAAAAACAGCAGTGCTGTTTCACAGCTGATCAGTGCCTGCATTTCCATGTCACAGCTGCTTGCTGGGTCACAGAGGGGCACATCCCTGTGCTTTCTGCTGATGTGGTTAGAATGCTGCTCTGTGAGTCAGCACATTCCTGGGATTCCACAGGCCTTGTAGATTAAAAACAAAAAGCAGTGCTGTTTCACAGCTGATCAGTGCCTGCATTTCCATGTCACAGCCCGTTGTTTGCATCCTCCCCATTCCCATTGAGCCCTATGGGGGCTCGAATGGGAATGGGGATGTACCGTGTCCGGGTTCCCACGATGGGGAATTACCTGGCCCTCCAAGGTCGAAATGGCCCGGTACTTCCCCATACGGGAACCCGGACCCGGTACCCGGTATGGTGGTAGCCATGCCGCTAATAGCGGCATGGCTACCTCCATATTTGTAAACCACCAACACTCGCTCCCCAACAAGAGCCTCTGCCGCAGGAAAAAGTGAAACTTCAGTTCGCTGAGTGGAAATCAGCCTGTTAGGGGGTCGCCACTGCACCAGCCAGAATGTCAATACTTGCATCAGTACTGCCCAAGAGGTTGCTCTCATTTCCAATGAGGTGTTTCAACTACTTCAACCATGGCAGGAATAAGACATTGAGCTTCATTATAAGTTTGCTGGTCTGGTAGCAACAGCGCCAGTAAGCTATCAGCACCATTACTACCGGACCTGCAAACTACAAGTTCTGCTCGCGGTTGCCTTTTCGCCCGCCAGGTCAGACCTGGCACCCGCAGGCAGAGCATGTCTGATGCAACGGCGAGAGGGCGCTAGAGAGCCGTCCAAGATGGCGGCCTCCCTGTGAGCTCCGTGAAGCTCCCTCGAGATCCTGAGAAATCGCAGCAATCGAGATGGTGATATGAAGCCCTAAAGCCAGCAATACTTAGACGAAGCGTTTGCGAACCCAAATCTGTGATTAATCTGCTTGTTATCTGACGCTTCGCCTCTGAACACACGGCGGAAAGGACCCCCCCTCATCTTGCGGGCCTGAAGACGCGGCCTCCGCTCGGGCGCGAGAAGGCAGCCGGCTGGGAGGAGCCTGCCTCCCGTTTGCAACATCCGGGCGGCGCTCACTTCAGGATAAGCTCAGAGACCGCTGGATGGGCCCCGCGGTCACTGCTGCATCCGGGTGCAGCCTGAGAAGAGCGGCCCAACACCGACACCAGGAAGAACGTAGAGGAAACCGGCTGCGGCCCGCAGGAGCCCAGGTACGAGCGTCATGCGCACCCCTAAGCCGCACATACATGCACGGCAGGCTGAATAGCCCGATCTCCCCCGTGCGACAAGCAAGCAAGCGACAAGTCCCGAGGCTGCATCGGCCCGCAGGCCCATTCCCAAAGAACAGGAGAACTGCGGAGGGGGTCCCGAGGGCACAGCGAGGAATACTCGGTAGCAAGCGGCACCCCCGGACTCAAGCAACGAAATATAGCGCAGAGCCCTGGTGGCCCTGGTGCTCTGAATATCCTACTGAGGGACTATATACAGTCCTGAGTCCCGAAAATCTGCCACAATGCCTCCGGGACACAGCCGGCCCTATCCACAACAAGAATGGGGAAAACCGATAGATCACAGAGAAAGCTGACCTTTGAAAGCTGCTCCTCTACCAAAACGGGGCCCCCCAACAGCAGATCGCAATCCCCCACACAGGACCCACCGCAAGACAGAGAAGCGTCGCAGGACTTCGACATCAGGGAAATACTACTTGATCTTAAAACCGGCATAGGTGGCCTGGGAAGCAAACTGGATACACTCTCCTCCAAAGTAGACCAGCTCCAACACCGGTTGGACAAGCACGCTGACCGGCTGGATGCAGTCGAGCAGAGGGTCTCTGACCTCGACGATGGGGCGTCAGCCCTGACAACCAGAGTGTCCTCACTCGAGACACAAATGAGAGTGGTAAATGGCAAAAATGAGGACTTGGAAGGTTGCTCCCAGCGCAATAACATCAGGATTGTCGGAGTCAGAGAGCACCAACCGACTTCCAAGATGGAGGACCACGTGGAGAAGATCTCCACTGACTTGTTTGGCCCTG
The DNA here is from genome assembly GCF_040938575.1 of Ambystoma mexicanum. Lineage (NCBI taxonomy): Eukaryota > Metazoa > Chordata > Amphibia > Caudata > Ambystomatidae > Ambystoma > Ambystoma mexicanum. The sequence goes on along the minus strand of NC_090929.1, from coordinate 982,051,778 downwards.
AGATCCTATCCAAGCTTTTTGTAGTCGAAAGAGCCCACAGAATTCCTAACTCAAGACCTGTCCCGGGAGCGAACCCGCGTCCCATCATAGGTAAGCTACTAAACTATAAGGATCGAGACGCAATCCTCAGTGCCGCAAGCGACAAAGGAGACCTACTGTACGAGGGAGATAAGATACAGTTCTTCCCTGACTTTTCGCAAGCAGTCCAGACACAGAGACGGTCGTTCACAGCTGTGAAACGCAGGCTGTAAGAAAACCAAATCCAATACTCGATGCTATACCCGGCGAAACTTTGCATCCAATTTGAGGGGAAAACTCAGTTTTTTAGCACGCCTGAAGAAACAAGTGACTACCTGGATCGCGCTGGCTGCAGACCAGCTCAAAATAATGGTCTCCCACAAAGGGGACACCGACCAAAAAGAGACCCGCCATAAAGGTACCTCTGGATGCAAAAACAAATCAAAGGCTTCCATTTTCCCTCGACGCAATAAATTAATCATCACGAAAGTAAAAGCGTAACAGTGGGAGGGAGCAAACCTCCTCTTGGAGGGCTACCGGCGCCCCTTGCACAGCAATGTTGACAGTTTGTTTTATTAGGGGTTGTTCGTCGTGGGCCAGTTGGGGGTTGCCCACTCAAGGGAGGGATACGAGTTCAATACGGCCGCATTATACCCCACACTCCCATTCCACAACAATCACGCTACTCGAAGCAGTCCGATCAGAAGCCAAGTCCTTCAGTCACTCATACGGATCAAGCCATCAGTCGCAACATCCGGACCTGTCAAACATGAACTCAGCAGATCTCTCTGATGACAGTGCCAACACTTAAAGTCGACACCTGGAACATCCGTGGGGTGTCATACCTGCCAGCCCTCTGTTATCCCTCACAGACGCCCAGCGCTACCAACCCACACAGCCTTCAGAACTGCCAGGCCATTTTACACGCGCTGGAGGCTGTTTGGAAGATTACCTGGAAAACGTAACTATTCATAGCAAGAAGTACTTCCAAAAGCGCATGTTACAGATTCTTTTATGCGTATCTGCCGTGTTTATGTTCAATTTGCACATGCCTCTTATCACGTGATGTCTGAGCTCTGGTGTACGTGTTACGCTAGAATCAGGTGGTGCTTATAAAAAACATCATTTCCGGGCTATCGGCGCTCCTGATCGATGTTCGTTCCGGAGTTGAAGCTACGTTCCAGCGGCTTCCGTCCTTTCCAACGTTTTGTTGTTTAGAGTATCAAGTCTCAGAGCAGCTGTACCTTCCACCTTCCCTCGCAGTGCTTTTCCAGCTACAGCTGTTGCTAGAGCCGCTCGTATCAGCCGGCTAACTCCTGTCTCCTCATTCTAAAGTAACAGGAGCCATCAGCTGTTTCTCTGCGGCGTTGGATTTCCTGCTCCATTACATTTAGAGCCTTCCCTTATCTACATGCGGCTGCCGAACTCCTCATCATCATCATTGTCGGAGGCATCACCTGTTTTCTAGGCTGCGTGTGATTGCCTCTTCAGTGCGTTCGGTGCCAGCTACCTTCCTTGAGCGGCTTCCGAATTCCAGCATTTGCTCTGTCGGAGCCGTCATCTAATTCACAGGTGGCTTCTTACTCCACTCAAGCTACCCTGCAAATTAAGCTTCCCAGCTTCTCATTCGGAGACTTCCTCATTAATAATAATACCTATCCTGCTCCTGTTTGCTAGACCTAGTGTTGTAACCTGGCATTTATCATTTACCCATCTAATCATATCAGACACCTACTTCCTGCTTAAGCTGGGCTTTTACATTGTTAACAGTTCAATCCTGCAAATCCCAAATTAAGCCTTCTTCACTAAAGGGGTCGTGCTTCCTATAGCTGGACAATTTCCACTTCATTTCCATCTCCTGAGTGAACCAAGATAAACTGTGCATTGGACTCATGGACGCTACCCTGTGTGCACCAACCCGACTCTAGCGCGGCCCTCGGTTAACCCGGGTTAGATCCCCATACTAACTTCCTTCCTGTCGTTGTTCCTTTGGATTAATTGCTGACCTTAGAATCTACTCTTGGCTGTCCTGATCAACAGGTTAGTGTACACTCGATGGGGGGGGGTAATTCATAGTAAGGTCCTAGTCTAGGTCCTAATGTGGTATCTTTTGTATCAACAGCCTGGTGATATAGTCCAAACACGCCCTTTCCACTAATAGCTCTCACTGTCTGTCGATTTTACTAGTCAGGGGGTGACATTAGTTGGAAGGTTTCAATCATCCAACGTCCTTCCCTTCCAATCCGGAAAACCTTGGAACGTCTCTAGTGTATCCTTTTCTGGTTACAGACCTGTATCCTTTATTGGTGCATTCACTAGTGTATTCTGATCCACCACAGACAGACCTGTATCCTTTTGGTGTTATTGCACTAGTTTACATTCAATCATAACAGGGGGTAACCAACAAGCGAAAGCAAGGAGAATTTTCCAGTACCTCCGCAGACACAAAATTAACATTGCCATACTGCAGGAAACACATTTCCTGCCACAGTCGGAACTGCACTGGGCCAAATCCTGGGGCTGTCACAGGTATTTCTCATCGTACTCTTCCTATGCCAGGGGAGTCGCAATCTTAATAGACAGGAGAATGAACTTTAGTGTAATTGACTCGCAGAAAGACTCTGAGGGGAGAGCTCTGCTGGTGAGGGGGATAATCGCTGGAAGGGAAGTAGTAATTGTGAACTCCTACGCACCGAATACTGACAGCCCAAACAACTTCAACTGGGTGATGTCCCAACTAGGAAAGACCAACGCAGCAACCATTATATGGGGAGCGGACCTTAACACACCAATTGATCCCAGACTTGATAAATCCCACAACACAGCAGGGAATCCGTCCAAAGCCAGCGCTCAAGTTCAGGAGACCTGCCAAACTTTTGGCCTATCCGACACCTGGAGGCACCACAACCGAGACGCGAAGGACTACACATTCTACTCCGCTGTCCATAACACCAGCTCCTGGATTGATTACATCTTGGTGTCCACCCACAGCCCATTCATCTGGGGGACGAGTCAAATTTTGCCACGCACCTTGTCCGACCACTCAATGGTCACTCTCGACGTCTTCCTAGCGAACACAGCAGTTCCCGGCCTTAACTGGAGAGATGCAATTTTCGCAGATGAACTGCGCAAAGAAATAATGGCCTTCATCGAGACAAACGAGGGCTCTGTTGACTCGTCCGGTACCATCTGGGAAGCTCTAAAGTGCTTTGTTCGTGGCATATGCCTAGCTAAAGAAAATGGCATACTAAAACAGATCCGCAAAGAGTTATCGGACAGTGGACAATGTATGAAGACACTGGAGCTCCAGGTCCTCACTACCCCAAACTTGCGCACCCAAGCCAAACTAAAGGAAGAACTTCTGAAGTTCAAGGAAACGCCGAACGAGCGATAAAATTCTTGGGTCGCGGTCGACAGGTCCGACAATATGGGGAAGGACAGAAACCGGGCGCTTTGTTAGCCCGGCTGCTGTCAATGGACAGAACCCCGACTCGAGTTGAATGCGTTAAAGACGATCAAGGGCGGCGAGTATACACGGAGGAGGATATTGCTCTCACATTTTCGAAACTTTTATCAGAAACTGTACAGCTCCACAGGTATCTCAGATCCAAAAGCTATACAAGAGTATCTCGACGACACCCAGCTGTACTGGGTGGAGGCAGACCTGCGAGAACCACTGAATGCACTGCTGACAGAGGAGGAAATTCTGGAAGCAATAAAATCCCTCCCAAACTCGAAAGCACCAGGCCCAGATGGGCTCATTGGAGAGTTCTACAAAGCCCACGCGTCCATCCTCGCCCCACTCCTGCTTCGCGTTTACGAAGAAGCAATCGAACGTGGAAGCTGTCTCCCCCACACTGCGCAAAGCCAATGTTATGTGCTGCACAAAGCCGGCAAACCCGCAGATGACTGCAGATTTTACAGGCCGATCTCCTTAATCAACCTGGACAATAAAATCCTAGACAAAATACTCGCATCACGGCTCCTCCCTCTCATGCCAGCTCTGGTGATTGGAGACCAAGCCGGATTCATCCCAGGTCGCAGCACCACATACGGCATCAGGAGACTGTTCGGGGTCATTGAGGCCGTAGATCCGACGCTACAAGCAATTGCGGTACTGCTCGACGCCGAGAAAGCGTTTGACTCTGTAGAATGGCTATTCATGATGGCGACGCTTAGGCAAATGGGCTTCGGCAATTTCTTTATCAAGTTAGTATCTCTGTTATATAACGACCCACGGTCATATGTCACTCTAGGAAACACTATATCCACAAGCATATCGTTAGAGCGGGGAACACGACAAGGCTGCCCGCTTTCGGCCCATATATTCGCCCTTATCATGGAACCCCTGGCAGCGAGATTACGAGAAAACCACCTGCACCGAGGAATTAAACTGGGCCCCCACAGATTGATTGTCTCTCTTTATGCTGATGACGTTGTGTTGTTCTTGTCTCTCTTTATGCTGATGACGTTGTGTTGTTCGTCAGTGACCCCCAAGAGAATCTTAACCCTATAATGCACGAAGTGATAAGATTCGGCCAACTGTCAGGTCTCAAAACTAATCATTCCAAATCGGTAGTATTCCCCTTGACTCCCAATACAACAGAATTTATTGATGATCATGGCTTTAAATGGGCGCACTCAAAGGTGCGCTATTTGGGTATTTACATATCACGTAACCACCATGAGAACTATAAAGATAATTATGTTGCCACTCCAAACGCCCTGCAGGAACGCATACACAGGTGGAAAATGCTGCCATTAACACTATGGGGTAGAACATCCTTGACTCAAATGGTTGTTCTTCCTAAGCTTCTGTATCTATTCATAAACATCCCACTACTTCTCCCCAAATCCTTTCTCCAGAAAGTCAAGTCGTCAGTCTAAGAGCTAATATGGGCGGGTAAACCGGCTTGTGTCGCGTACAATACATTAGTTCTACTGACGTCGAAAGGAGATCTAGCGCTCCCAGACATAGAAAAATACTATTGGGCGGCCCAGGCTCACTTCCTGAGCTTCTGGTATATGACTCACTTTGTTCGCCCACACGTGCAGGTGGAACGAGCCTTGGCCTCACCCGACTTGCTAAGTGCTGTCATCATAAGTCAGATCCCAGTCCCATACAGCACGCTCAACACAGTCTTGTCTACATACGCAATCTGGAAAATGATGGCAGCCAAATACGGTGTGGACGTAAGATTCTCCCCGCTATTACCTATCAGATTTATTCCCGGCATCCCCCTCACGAATGAAAAAGTATTCCTGATATGGGCTGACAAGGTTGATGTCCACTCCTTCGGAGACCTGTTCCCAGAGGGCACCTTTCTAACTCCACAAATGGCCAAAGATAGGGGCGGAGACACTTCCCTGGATGTATTCCTTTACTTTAGACTACGCCACACCTTACACAAAATATTTCCCTCATTTCCCAAACAACCCCCTACATGGGAGTTACTGCATAACACGATTCAGGTGCAGGGGGAGGGGAGGTTAGTCTCGTTGCTATATAAATCCCTGGTGGTCGATATTGGGAAGCCCAACCCTAAAACACAGCTAAAATGGGAAACTGCCATTCAGGAGACGATACCCACGGAGGACTGGTCCTCTATCCTATGTCAAACTCAAAAGGTCGCACTAAACACTCGCTATAAACTAATACACTTCAATTTTATACACCAAACATATTATACTCCAGTTAAGAAACACAAGCTTCACCCAGAAACGTCGCCCCAATGCGATAGATGCGCGGCGGCTCAGGCAGACTTCCTCCACCTAGCGTGGGACTGCCCTGGAATAAGGCGTTTCTGGAACTCGTTTCTGCAAACAATTGCCGACACCCTAGGCAAACAGGTGACTCCACTACCACTGGGTCTCACAAAATACCTTCAACCCGCAGCACGTAAATTAGCATCCCTTCTTCTGGTGCTGGCCCGAAGGAGGATCGCCATGTCATGGAGCCGTGGCCCACTACCCAAAATTGAAGACTGGAAAAAAGACATAACATACTGCCAGGAAGTGGGAAACAAATTTATAAGAACCCTACCATTGCATGCAGGCCCCCCCAACATCTGGGTACTATATATTGCATACCTGCTAAACAGTAATGAATCTTCGGACTCCGATTCAACTAGTACCTGAAAGGAGATTATGGAACTAAGACCCTCAACACCCCACTGAATTTTTAAAATATCAGACTCTGATGAAGGACTGTTTTGGACTCTTTTTGTCTTGTGGGGGTGGGAGGGAAGGCGGCCTCGGAGGGGGACTCGGGATCGGGTAACGTTGTGTTATTTCTCTTCCTTCTATCTTCCCTTCATTTCCTCTCATGCCCCTCTCTTTTCCCTTCTTCCCTTCTTCCCTTTTTCCCTTTCCAATGGTTTCGACAGAGTACCATGTTGGTGCGTTTGTATTCAAAATTCAAAAATAAAGTTTAAAAAAAAAAAAGTCTGATGCAACAGCACCATTTACAAATGGGAATGGGGAATAATATTTTCCGGCGCCCACGAATGGGCAATTACCGGGTCCGGCAAGGTCATAATGACCCGGTAATTGCCCATTCGAGGGCACCAGAAAAAAAATTATACCAGCGACAGCCGTGATGGTTTTACCGGCACGGCTACCGCCAGTATCCTAATGAGGCCCATTGATACAATGGAAGATAGTATCAAACTGGTAACAGCGATCACCACCTGTTTGGCTCTCCCAAATATACTGAAGTATGACACTGATACCTGACCTGGAAGACGCTCAGGAGGATGACATATTATCCCAACAAAAGGTCCCTGATAACCATGCACCACTGACTTCCATAGAGGAGCAGTAGCATTGAAGCAACACAGCCTTCTTGCATGCCTGTATGACATGGGCTGCATTTAGGCATTTGTAAAACAGGTGGTGGTCCTAAATAATATCCACAGGACCAATTCCAGCAATGGGGAAAACACGGTTCGATACTATGGCAGATCACGCCACGTTCGGGCTGAAAACTCTGTGGCCATCACAGTTCTTGCCCAGGGGAACGGGGGACAGCATGTTCCATGCTGTTGGAATACTTTCTGGAATTCGTGTTGGCCCTCTGACAGATGTGCATGCCGGAGAACACCTGCTTCTATCACTGCAACAATGCCGTCATCCTCTGATTGCCAGAGCCCATGTCTGCTTCAGCAAGGGCTGCTGCCCTCAAGCCCCCTTCATCTGGGGGTGTTACAACAAAGGGACATAAAATAATGGGACCATTGTGGCAGTGTGCCCTGCAATGGGGGTACTGGGCTATGGTGTGGGGATAGTAGGTATGTTATCTTGAGTGATAGACTAGAGAGTGGGTGGAATGGTTGTTTTCCTGTTGGAAAATAAACATACCTTCAATATTCGGATCTATGTGAAAACAACACAAAATAAATAAGGAGGTTGAAAAGGCCGAGTTTTTTTTGGTCGAATTACGAGGGGAAAAATATTGGGCTTTTTGCACTTTTTTTTAATGTGGGGGGAAATCTCCGATCACCTGCCCACTTCCCCCTAACTTACGTTATACCCTTAACCCCCCACCCCCCAATCTATTGTTTAATACAAATGTGCAAATATCTCGCAAAATTTCGACTAAAAGAAAACTTTCTTTTTAGCCTTGTTGTTTTCTCATTCGGTTTATTTCGGCATTAACCACAATTCTATATGGGCTTCTGTACCTTCGTGTGGTGTGTCCCTGTTTAACTGGGTAGTTTTAATCATTGCAGTGTGCGCAATGCCTACTGTTGCTTACTGAGGTTAAGCCACAATTCCTCCATACCAGTAAGGTACCCTGGATAACGATCAGGAGTTACTCTGGAAATATCTTCTCCCAGGCCTCCTGAGGTAGTCTTGGATAGGACGGTTAGGGGCTGAAACAGGTAAGTTGCCCATGGCCTGGTATGCTATGCTTTAATGTGTGCCAGATGCTGTTCCACTCATAGACTGAGTGTGGCTTGCAGGTGGGCATGCAGGAACCAGGAGGAGTGAGTGTATGGTCCTGGGCACTTGTGTTTGCACCTCACACATTCCAGAGAATATGCGCGGCTTTTCTGCTGCACTCATTCACCCAGACACCCAGAATCATGGCCTGTAAGTGTGGCTGCAAGTGGGATATTCTGGTTCTGTGCGTGCTTGATCCTCCTGTGGGTCCTGGCCTGTCCTTTGGCGGGTGTGTTCTGTGTTGTTCCATACGCATTAATCTCTGACTTAAAATGGCAGAGGATCAGTTGGGTGTCTGGAGTACCGCACCTCTGCATGCAGCTTCATGACTCATTTAATGGCTGTCACGTGTTTAGGGGGAAATGAAGATACGTAGCATGTTTTTGTGCCTTTTCTTGTCTAGTCGCTGCAGTTACCACCACCTCTGGGCTGGAGGTATTTTCTGGAGTATGTTCAACTGAGTTTTGGATGGATTTACAACTCTTAATAGTGTGGTATTTCATTTTGTCAGATACTGTGAAATACTGCTGTGTGTGACAGAGGTTTTGTGAATACCACTGGCCAAGCCGCTTTCAATATTTTCCACTGGCAGATTTAAGAAAGTAGATTTCAGCCTTGAATCAGATGGATGGTAAAGTCTGCCCTATTTAATACACTGCCCGTTTTAACATTACCTCCTGTTCAAAATACCCTGTCTAACCTTGGGGACCACAGTGTGGGGTAATCAAGTGGCTAGTGGATGCTGGACTGCACTAAGGCAGGGGGCAGTCGCAGGAGCACACCTACCAACATCAGTGACCACCATGAAGAGAGGGTAAGGTTCAAATCCATAGAGGATACTGCTAATCCTTGTATTCCTGAAGCGCATTTCTAATTCCATAGACTGACCCAATCACCCCACATAGGAATGAATTAGGGAACAGAGTTGTGACATTACGAAATAACGTGTGAGTGTGGAAATACATTTCTTTCTTTGACAGAACTGTGGAAAGAAACATTTGCAAGCATGAGTCAGACTAACGCAGACCATGGGAGTACTGCAAATACAAAGTTGCACTCAACATGTGAACAAAATTAAATGAAACGTATGTGAGGGACGAAGCAAACACGGTTCTCTCTCTAGCACTGCAGAGATTACACGATTATCATTTCCAGCGATTAAAGCGTTAGTCACACCATACAGCTTTCCTTGCTTACCAAAGGCTTTCCATTCTTCGAATTTACATATTGTGGGTACAAAGGACCCAGTTCGAATCTGGCAATGTCAGCAGCAGTATAATGGGGAGAGAAGGAGACCTCACAGATGTGTAGGGTAGTTTTAAGTCCAAGATGTTGGTAGGCCTCGATTATAAGATCATGCTACGCCTCTTTCAGCCCATCTGACCAAAGGCGCATGCACCCAAACAGGCCACCCTATGTCATCAAGGTGAAATCCATACCGCTAGGCACCACCCAAAGGGTGGAGAACCAGACCATAAAAGCCAATTTTCTCAGAAGGTGCTGTTCTAAGCTGCTTGGAGGAGAATTGCGAATTTAGAAGTCTATTGAAAGAAGAGCGGGAGTGCAGAGACTGGAAGTTACATTGGAAGGGAATCGCTACCAAGGACAGGGAGAGTTATTGAGACTGGAAGACGTGTTACTGTCTGGAGAGAGATATCTGGAGATGGTTGGAGGGAGGAAGTTACATTTAAGAAGAATTGGTATCATTTAAAGGTCAGAGTTGTTGATGGGTTGGAGGCCAAGACCAAGGTCCTAGCGCAGGGAGGGGCCTGCTGACTCAACTCCCCAACCCTAGACCTTGAACCCTGGGAGGGCAGGCCAGTGTGGAGAGAAGAGCACCACCACTGCCTCAGACTTTTAAAAGTGAATTTAAGACTACGCCAGGCCTTAACACAATGGCCTCAGGAGGCTCTTACCATGGACTCTTGAAAGGTGGGGTCGGGTACCCCAAAAACGTGCAACCTGAAACATTGGAGAGGGGCCAGGATGAGCCTAGACCTATGCAAGCAAACTTTTCTTTGTGTACAATTCATTATTTTGCATTTCACATTCTTTTGTAACTTTGGAACGATTTGGAGAAACATATTCTTTGTCCTACTTTTTGTATCTCATTGTTGAATTGCCTTCGCTGTCTTAAGTGCGAGGTCTGGAACACCAGAGAGAATATTCGCTCTGCCGAAATCCAGCCACCTTTTAGTTAACTCTTGCCACCTCATCAGCTACAGTTATGCTCTTCGCCCTCCCCTACCTCAACCACATTATCCTTTAATGAAACATTTGGGATATTCGAAGCCTGCAACAGCATGCCTTCTGATTTCCAGCCGCCCCCTTTTTTGCTGGCCATCGTTGCATAATATGTCCCAGGTTACTCAAGGTTGCATGCCCTGGAGAGCCATACATTTAAGCCCTACTTCCCTGAGACTGCTGCTGGACTCTTTTGGCCTGGACTGCATATTTATTCCTTCAATACAGCCGGTCACTCTGCCAAGATTGCACAATGGCCATTGCTGCCCTCGAGTTTCCCTACCTTCACTCAACCATTATTTACACATTACCATCTATATAATATTGTTGTTGCATTTTATTGCGCAAAACATACATTGTCGCTTAAATCCATTTTGTTCACTGGTATCAAATCGCATTGGGGGTGCCCCTTTAGTCTCATCCCACAAGCCCAGTGTTTGTCCTCACCTGTAGCCTAGCCTAGCTTAGCTACGAAGATACCTACCCTACCGCCCCCATATTGACACAGCACCCCCTCTCTTCTCATTTAATTATTTATGGTCTAGTCTGCACTTTTAAATGTGTGTATGCATGCCTTTTATTTGTATTCTGCGCAACTTAGCTCTGTAGCAATGTATGACCCTTGAACAAGGAGCAATGAAGTTTCATCCTATGTACCTGCTATCATTTCCTTATTGGGAATTGTTTTTGCAAATCACTGTGCTGGTCCCGTGTTCCGCTACTATTTTCTTCTGCTACTATTCTCCCTTGTTGGCAATAACACCCTGACCGTTGGTCTCTTGTGCAATATCACACCACAACATAGTTAATGCTCAACAGTCGCCCACCCCTTTGGTACCCGGTCACTAGCGTCTCCTTATGTGGCCCCTTTTGTCATTATGTCAGCAAAGATTTAATAGTCCCAGGAAGCCTTTTCCCACACCAAACCCGGAGCACTAGCTCCCTGGCAGGGTTATATGAGCCCAGGTCCAAGCCCCGAACCCCAGACCTTGCCACTTTAGCAGGCAAACGAACTAGGAATCCAAGATAGCCAGCCACTAAACTGTTGGCAAAGGTGTACCTCCACTATCACTTTGTTCTAGTTTTTGGCGCCCTTTTGTTGAGTAGAATTTTCTTTCTAGTACATGCCCAATATACCACACGTCTCCACTAGCAAAGGATCCGCTGACCACTGCCTGCTTCTCTCACAAAACCAGCAGAATGCTGCCAAGGGCCGAATTTGAAAGATAATGCAGTACAAAGTGTGAAATCACGTGGCCTCTTAGCCAATCCAAGAACTGAACATTTGATATGGTTATATGTTGATTTACCGCAAGCTTAAATTTTGCCTGTCTTCTAGTTGCTCTGTTTAACTAGAGTTTGGTTGACTGAAGCCGCAACGCTTAGAGGCATATGAGAAGCAACCTTGTATTTATGTTCTCTCATTAGGCTGATATCACTGTTTAATCTACCTTCCGAGTAATTAAACACTAACCACATCAGAGTCTCCTTTCAGAACATGCACACACACAGACACACTGCCATACTCATACATAACACCGTCTAACAATCACACACCCTGTAAAACTTACACACACTATCACAGTCACTGTCAGACTCAGTTAAGCGCGCGCACACATTTTTTGTTAACGTTTACTGAGTTCTTTAAATTACTCAGTGCAACACATGCCCATGAAGACACATTGAATGTATTCGAAAACTGGTGTGCGTAGTAGCTTGTCATCTTGTGACTTCTTACATTTTGCTTGTGCCATTCTCTTAATAAGTGTTCTAAATTTGTAAAAATGTAATAAAAACATTTAATTGTATTTCTCTATCATTCTCTAAAAACTCTTGCACTTATGTTCCTAGTGACTGTGAGAAACCTGAAGCTGTCTCACTCACTGGTCCCCCGTGATCTGTCATCCATGTGGCCAGGACATGCCCATCACTATTGGATCCAGTTCCTGGGGGTGGACCAGTGCGGGAGGATCACCAGGATGAGGAGACTTTGGGGAGTGGAAGTGGGACACCGAAGGGAGACACGCAGTATCTCCTTCCTTATGACACCTTTTCCCCATCCAGTCCAGTAGGATATTTAGAAACTCTGCCCCCCCCCCCTTTTGAACATGAACACTTTCTCACACCGTGAGCAACAACGGACTAATACCAGAGCTGTTTACCTGACATGTCCCAACACAAGAGTCAGGCAGTTGCTGACAACTACACACACCTGACTGCCCTTTTCATCCCCATAAGGATAGTAAGGATAAAAGGCAGAGCACAAGAGCACACTCTGAGAAAGGCCGAATGCATGAGGAAGCAGCTATTCCAGGATGGCAGTTCAAATGGTGGAGGAAGGCGGCGACACCTGAAAGGACATCAAGGGGGGAGTTGTCCTTGCCCTTTTCAACCGAGACCTGTGAAGCATTCGACAAAAGAAACATAAGACAGGGAATCGCAGCTGGCGAATGGTGTGACAAGGTCAGCGTTACATGCAACCCTCCAGCACTGATAGCCAGGGCGGGGAGACGCAGTTGCCAACGTGATACTGTCCTTGACTGTGGCAAAAAAGAAACGCCAACGAGTTCAGCACAAAGTGTGAGTCAGAAGAATCTGATAGTGGACCGGACTGTGTTAGGCTCAAGGTATTAAGAAGATTAATATACAGAGGTCTTTTGTGAACGAAGTTGGTACCAGAGATAGAGTGGTCCGGCGCCCCATTGGCGCTCATTCAGAGGTCTCTGGCTTGTACCCCTCTCCTGAACAAAAAGAGTGTTGAAACCACAATTACCAAGAGGCCATAGGGAAGGCCGGCCTGAGGTTTCACATTGGTCGTAAAAGGTCAAGCCAAACCCCTTGTACAATCAAAAGTCCTTGACACGTTGCAGAACCTTTGACGATTGTGAAATTGTGAAACAGGTGTTTGTGCCCGGCAGAGGGGAACGCCATGCAAATTGTGATTTTGTGAAACACCCACTTGGCATAGGCTAACAGAGTGACCTAGCAAGAAGTGATTGTCCTTCGGAAGTCTTTGTTTAAAATTGGCAAGTGCTTTGGAAGGTCTGAACCTGGATGAGAGGGACCTAACTAAACCTAGATGGTTGTTTAAAAAGACATTGAGACTTTTGAATATTAAAAATAAGGAGATTGTGATTGAAAAGCGGTAGTGAACCAGAATGAGGGAAGTCAAGAGAAAAGTTGTGAAGAAGCTAAGTGAACAACATTGTGACAAGTATGAGCCCGACTGAGGGATGTCCACAGTGTGTCGTTGGTCTGAGCCCGATTGAGGGAGGCTAAAGAGTGAGAGAAGGAACGGACCCCGCCTGAAGGGGGATCCAAGTGGTGGGTGAAGGGTAATCACCCGATGTGAAGATTAGCAGAAGGAACATTTGTTTTGTTGTTTTGGCATATCAGGCCCTCTGAAGCAAGAGACTTTGCATGAGAGGAGACTTGGGCACAAAAGACGCTCATCCAGAAAAAAGGAACTGTAAGCTTGTGCCAGAGAAGGCCAGAAGTGTGCTGTGCTCAAGAGTCCTGCCTTGTCCCAAGCTAAAAAGGTGGGGAAGGGAGACCGAGGCCAGAACATCCTGACCTTTAATTTTGTGAACACGTCTTTCTTTTCTTGTGAAACATTATCCCACACTATTTTCTAGCATAGCGTTAAGGATTGGCAATAGGTTTTTTAGCATAGGCCCTTTTTATTTGACGAGACTCCAATTGGACACTATTATTATTATTTGTGGTCGTAGCTTTCTCACATCTTAGATTTAGGTATAGATTAGTGGTTTATCTCACACATTTTACTGTTTAATAAACACCCTTGAACTGTGATCACTTGTGTCTGTCTCACTTTGATACCATGCCATTCTTACATGACCCATCACTTTATATCGTTCTCCATCTCTCACTCTATGTATATATTTCTATATCACTATCCTCTCTGTGAATATAACACAACAGCAGGAAAATGTTTGACAGTGGCATATGTCGTTGAACCAAGCTGCATGATGGTCTTTGGGCACAAGCAGCATGAACATGTTTTACAGAGGCAACGTTTGCATATATTATTTTCACAGGTCAGAGAATCTTCTTTCTGCCTACCGAACTTAACAAGGTGTGTCAGTGCTGCCACTTTTTGAGGGATGACTCCTGATGGTGTTTGGGCACAAGCAGAACAAAAATGGTTTACATTGGCACTGATAGTGTATGTTATTTGGACAAGAACCAGTGTGTTCTTTGGGCCCAACTTTAATGGGGGGACATGTCTGCCTTAAATTGTTGAGGCAACTCCCCACACTTGGAGACTGTTGGAGGATACTTGTTCTAACAAGCTGAATTACATGTAAATATATATTTAGGGTAGGGACTGCTACTGTGTTCATGCACTTAAATCATGAACTGTGTGTGTTTTAAAAAAAATCTTCTTTATTGCAATTTCTCAAAATACACTCTTCTCACATAACACATGCTTAGTGAGTTTCTTACAATTTTGACACTACCCCCACCTACCGTCGAGAACCCAGCTGCAGAACCACCCCCTGGATCAGCAATGATGGGACAACAGTTCAACAATTTAATGCATGTGCCCTCTTGGACTTATTTGGTGCAAATGTCCCCCCTTTCATACTAACATTCCAAAAGGCGGAGACGTGCTTAAAAGGACCTCTAGTAAGCCCCTAAGAATTTCTGAAATTACTATGGATACATCAGGTTCTAGTTACTGAAGCTGGCCATACAACCCATAGCATATTTCACTAGGAAAGTGGACCATCCCATTTCTCTAGACTGCTGTATATCATGCAAGGCTCCTGTGATATTTTCCATCTTGTATATTTCCCTAGCCTTCAACGACCACAATTTCTCTCAGCGTAGAGTCCCTTTTCCAACCAATTGCGACACATGCTCTAGCTGCGAGAAGGGGGAAGTGGACCATGCGAGGAAGACGATTCTATCTCCCCTCTCTTACCTCTAAACTAAACAGCAGCAACATTGCGTTTAACTCCCTGTCAATCCCATCCAGGCACCTCCTTCCAAAAACACTGAATCCTGGGGCATTTCCACCACATATGCCAGTATGTGGCCCTCACTCCACATCCTCGCCAAAACCTCAGGTCTACCCCTAGGTACATTTTTGAAATGCGCACCTGTTCATTCTCACATCTACATAACTATTGCATGCAAATATAAGCTTCACGGGTTCAAATTAAGGTCTTATGAGCGTTTAAGCATAGAGCCCTCTATTTCTGATCATCTAGTTCCAGCTCTTAATCATGCTCCCATCTGTGCCTGTAGGACTCAGCTCTCCTCTGCGTCCCTTGCAACAGAGATCTATATATACCAGAAACTACATATACCTGAAATCAGATCTGTCGTTCCGGTGCCATCATTAAGGGTAAGTGTGGTTTCATTGAGTTCCCTTTTAACCACATTTTGACCATGAATACCCCTTTCAATTGCAGATACATGAAGAACGATCCCTTACCCATGATCAGGCTCTCTTCCAACACATCAATCGCCACGTATTCTTTTCCTTTTAATACCTGCCCCACCCTCTCTAGAACTGCTCCAAACCACAAGTGAAATCGAGATACTTCCATGATGTCCTCACGCATCAGTGGTCCTGGAATGTGAGTTTGTGGTGACAGTCACATAGTAGCTCCTTGCATCTCACTACCCTTCTTCCAGAAATTCCATACAAGGATCAGAATCACATGTCCCTGCACTCTCTCTATGGATAGCACTTGGTGGGGCCCACAGCCACTCCCCTACAGTTACTGGGCAAAGCCAGTGGTTTTCCAACTTAACCCACTTGTTATCCTCAGCACTACATAAATGCAGGACTAGTACCCAAAACTGAGCAGCCCTACAATACGTATACATACCAGGCAGTCCAACTCCCCCTTCATCTTTTGTCAGTATCAGGAAAGCATATGCCACCCTTTGCTTCTTCCCCTGCCACAAAAAGCACAGGATGCTCTGCTTTACCTCAAGGAACATCTCGACGGGAATGGCTACGGGGAGCATCTGGAACAGATCAAAAATCTTAGGCAACAACGTCATCTATATCGTGTTTAAACACCCTATCGAGGATTCTGTCCATTTACACCATATTTCCATATCACCATACAAGGCGTTCAACAGTGGGGAGGAGGGATAGTTTGCTTCATAGAGAATCCGCAATTCCCTAGTGTCCTGTAAACCTAGGTATTTCATACCATTTCGACTTATGGGCATATGTAATGACTGAAGGTCATCGACCGTCCCATCTGGGCCCCTTCCATATGGGAAAACCATAGACTTGGTTGAATTTACTTTAAAACTGGCTAGTCGTCCATATTCAGCAATAACTTGGATCGCTCAAGGAGTCGACACTTCTGGGTTGCGCATATGTAAAAGAATGTCATCAGAGTACATTCCCAACTTATATTCCTGTATGTGCTTTTAATGTTATTAAAAGTAAACTTTTAAAATCGGGTGTGTGGGAAAAGTTAGCCCCACCCCGCAAATCTACCGCCAGAGAGCTGTATGTCACGCTTTTTATAGCATGACCTGCCTAGGTGCTGCACCTTTTCACATTATTGAGAGCCACTACTGGGAAGCATTGCCATGGCAGTTACATGAACCTTCTAAGTATTCTTAACCCTCCACCCAGGGGTTATCGTGCTGCCACTGCAGAGTTGTATTAAGCTTGCAGATATTTCCCAACCCTTTGCCCATGGTTGATGGCGCTGCTATTGTAGAGTTTTAGTAGCCTTTAGATATTCCTAGGCCTACAGCGGGTTGATCGCATTTTAAAGTCTATCCCTCTTTATCACTCTCTTGTCTCGTGACTCCCACCACTTCTTGAGATTTAGCCAAGTGTAGACTTCATCTACACACTCTGTAAATGTACCATGTGGTAGGTAATCTATTTCCATGATGTTACCTTCGGCAGAACCTTCAGGGACATCCCTTCACTTTGTAGGCATCGACATGTATTATCGTCTATGTTTATCCTAGTAATTAACACTTTCTAGACGCAGGTAATCTCCCATTTGTGCATCTGCCCCAAGTAGAGTCCTGCTATCGGGTAATGGGGGGTGCTGCATAAGCCTTTGCCCTCTCCGTCACACATCCCCCTTCCATTTATAGCACTTTGTTCTATTCTTGCCCCTTCTGTGCACTGTGATCCTTATTAATGTACAATCTTTATGGTACCATTTAACAAACCTTGCCATTGAGGTACATCCTCCTGTAAAACATGCACCTTGCAGTCACTTCTTCGAACACTACCCCACTTACTTCTCTTCTACCAAGCTATATATAATTCCTGCAAGCTTGCCCCCCGTGAGGCATCGGTTCATCCAGTTCGAACTTGCCTAGCCACATTTGATAAACAAGGTGAACTTCGTACCTGCTTACCTACTCCTTATACCTCATGGCATCCTCCAATGATAACAGTGCTTACATTTTCAAAATAGTGTGTCCCTTTCAAGTCATGAATGTTACTCACCGAACGGGAGTAGACAAGACAGGAGGCCTGACCAGCGAGACTGTGCGTTGATTGAAGAGCTCGGGTTGGAGCCTCCACCTGAGCCTCCTCTCTATGAGGGAAAATTACCTTTCTGATGATATGACCCACTGCTGATAGGTGTGCCAGACAGAGGGACCGATCACCCGAAAGAGCGGGGAGAAACACGCCGCCACGGACCCAGCTGCAAGAAACAACACACGATTAATCACTTGGAATAACAGCAACTACCAATAGATGGAGATAAGACAGAATAGTACCTAAACAACCCAGTCCCTGGATCCTGAAATTACAATGCCCTGATATCCCCTGAAATTATAGACAAGGAATTAGAAACTATCTTGAGTAGTGTAAATAACAAAGAGAAAAAGGCACTAAAAGTCTTTCCCTAGGAAGTCAAAGTTCCCTTGTACTCCAGGATGCAGACCACAACGACAGTGCAAAATAATAAACAGGGAATGTTAGTTGGATAGCTAGTCCCGGGCGGAACGAGGGACGCACTAGATCCGGGTGGGTGCACAACTGCAAGGCGTCCCCAAAGTGCACTTATAGGGCGGAACCAGGTAGAATCCGTAACAGCAAACGTCCTTTAATAGTGGAGCCAAATGGAAAGATTCCAGAACAAGCGAGAGGAGGAGTGCAGGTAGGGTGCCTGGAAAAGGCGCACAAAAAACAAATACTTAGAACTTTGGGAAAAAATGCTAAGAGAAGGGGGAAGTGGACCATGCGAGGAAGACGATTCTATCTCCCCTCTCTTACCTCTAAACTAAACAGCAGCAACATTGCGTTTAACTCCCTGTCAATCCCATCCAGGCACCTCCTTCCAAAAACACTGAATCCTGGGGCATTTCCACCACATATGCCAGTATGTGGCCCTCACTCCACATCCTCGCCAAAACCTCAGGTCTACCCCTAGGTACATTTTTGAAATGCGCACCAGTTCATTCTCACATCTACATAACTATTGCATGCAAATATAAGCTTCACGGGTTCAAATTAAGGTCTTATGAGCGTTTAAGCATAGAGCCCTCTATTTCTGATCATCTAGTTCCAGCTCTTAATCATGCTCCCATCTGTGCCTGTAGGACTCAGCTCTCCCCCGTGTCTCTTGCAACAGAGATCTATATATACCAGAAACTACATATACCTGAAATCAGATCTGTCGTTCTGGTGCCATCATTAAGGGTAAGTGTGGTTTCATTGAGTTCCCTTTTAACCACATTTTGACCATGAATACCCCTTTCAATTGTAGATACATGAAGAACGATCCCTTACCCATGAGCAGGCTCTCTTCCAACACATCAATCGCCACATATTCTTTTCCTTTTAATACCTGCCCCACCCTCTCTAGAACTGCTCCAAACCCCAAGTGAAATCGAGATACTTCCATGATGTCCTCATGCATCAGTGGTCCTGGAATGTGAGTTTGTGGTGACAGTCACATAGTAGCTCCTTGCATCTCACTACCCTTCTTCCAGAAATTCCATATAAGGACCAGAATCACATGTCCCTGCACTCTCTCTCGGGATAGCACTTGGTGGGGCCCACAGCCACTCCCCTACAGTTACTGGGCAAAGCCAGTGGTTTTCCAACTTAACCCACTTGTTATCCTCAGCACTACATAAATGCAGGACTAGTACCCAAAACTGAGCAGCCCTACAATACGTATACATACCAGGCAGTCCAACTCCCCCTTCATCTTTTGTCAGTATCAGGAAAGCATATGCCACCCTTTGCTTTTTCCCCTGCCACAAAAAGCACAGGATGCTCTGCTTTACCTCAAGGAACATCTCGACGGGAATGGCTACGGGGAGCATCTGGAACAGATCAAAAATCTTAGGCAACAACGTCATCTATATCGTGTTTAAACACCCTATCGAGGATTCTGTCCATTTACACCTTATTTCCATATCACCATACAAGGCGTTCAACAGTGGGGAGGAGGGATAGTTTGCTTCATAGAGAATCCGCAATTCCCTAGTGTCCTGTAAACCTAGGTATTTCATACAATTTCGACTTATGGGCATATGTAATGACTGAAGGTCATCGACCGACCCATCTGGGCCCCTTCCATATGGGAAAACCATAGACTTGGTTGAATTTACTTTAAAACTAGCTAGGCGTCCATATTCAGCAATAACTTGGATCGCTCAAGGAGTCGACACTTCTGGGTTGCGCATATGTAAAAGAATGTCATCAGAGTACATTCCCAACTTATATTCCTGTATGTGCTTTTAATGTTATTAAAAGTAAACTTTTAAAATCGGGTGTGTGGGAAAAGTTAGCCCCACCCCGCAAATCTACCGCCAGAGAGCTGTATGTCACGCTTTTTATAGCATGACCTGCCTAGGTGCTGCACCTTTTCACATTATTGAGAGCCACTACTGGGAAGCATTGCCATGGCAGTTACATGAACCTTCTAAGTATTCTTAACCCTCCACCCAGGGGTTATCGTGCTGCCACTGCAGAGTTGTATTAAGCTTGCAGATATTTCCCAACCCTTTGCCCATGGTTGATGGCGTTGCTATTGTAGAGTTTTAGTAGCCTTTAGATATTCCTAGGCCTACAGCAGGTTGATCACATTTTAAAGTCTATCCCTCCTTATCACTCTCTTGTTTCGTGACTCCCACCACTTCTTGAGATTTAGCCAAGTGTAGACTTCATCTACACACTCTGTAAATGTACCATGTGGTAGGTAATCTATTTCCATGATGTTACCTTCGGCAGAACCTTCTAGGACATCCCTTCACTTTGTAGGCATCGACATGTATTATTGTCTATGTTTATCCTAGTAATTAACACTTTCTAGACGCAGGTAATCTCCCATTTGTGCATCTGCCCCAAGTAGAGTCCTGCTATCGGGTAATGGGGGGTGCTCCATAAGCCTTTGCCCTCTCCGTCACACATCCCCCTTCCATTTATAGCGCTTTGTTCTATTCTTGCCCCTTCTGTGCACTGTGATCCTTATTAATGTACAATCTTTATTGTTCCATTTAAAAAACCTTGCCATTGAGGTACATCCTCCTGTAAAACATGCACCTTGCAGTCACTTCTTCGAACACTACCCCACTTACTTCTCTTCTACCAAGCTATATATAATTCCTGCAAGCTTGCCCCCCGTGAGGTATCGGTTCATCCAGTTCCAACTTGCCTAGCCACATTTGATAAACAAGGTGAACTTCGTACCTGCTTACCTACTCCTTATACCTCATGGCATCCTCCAATGATAACAGTGCTTACATTTTCAAAATAGTGTGTCCCTTTCAAGTCATGAATGTTACTCACCGAACAGGAGTAGACAAGACAGGAGGCCTGACCAGCGAGACTTTGCGTTGATTGAAGAGCTCAGGTTGGAGCCTCCACTCCTTTCTGATGATATGACCCACTGCTGATAGGTGTGCCAGACAGAGGGACCGATCACCCGAAAGAGCGGGGAGAAACACGCCGCCACGGACCAAGCGGCAAGAAACAACACACGATTAATCACTTGGAATAACAGCAACTACCAATAGATGGAGATAAGACAGAATAGTACCTAAACAACCAAGTCCCTGGATCCTGAAATTACAATGCCCCGATATCCCCTGAAATTATAGACAAGGAATTAGAAACTATCTTGAGTAGTGTAAATAACAAAGAGAAAAAGGCACTAAAAGTCTTACCCTAGGAAGTCAAAGTTCCCTTGTACTCCAGGATGCAGAACACAACGACAGTGCAAAATAATAAACGGGGAATGTTAGTTGGATAGCTAGTCCCGGGCGGAACGAGGGACGCACTAGATCCGGGTGGGTGCACAACTGCAAGGCGTCCCCAAAGTGCACTTATAGGGCGGAACCAGGTAGAATCCGTAACAGCAAACGTCCTTTAATAGTGGAGCCAAATGGAAAGATTCCAGAACAAGCGAGAGGAGGAGTGCAGGTAGGGTGCGTGGAAAAGGCGCACAAAAAACAAATACTTAGAACTTTGGGAAAAAATGCTAAGGCAGTCCGTTGGGCAGTTTTCCAATTCGGTACACAGGCGAGAAGGTAACAGAATCAGCAGGCAGGCAGTCCTTACAACAATCCTCAAGTCGGTACACGGGCGAGCAAGAAGGTAACAGAATCAGCAGGCAGGCAGTCCTTACAACAATCCTCAAGTCAGTACACGGGCGAGCAAGAAGGTAACAAACAGCAGACAGGCAGTCCTTAGTTCAAAAGAGGGTTCGGTACATGGAAGCACGGAATGAAGGAGAAGGAAACAGAATTCCGTTGAGCAGACTGGAAACTGTAAAGAGGAGCTTCAGGAACAAGGCGATAAAGACGGAACTTAAGCGCCGGCTGTTACATTCAAACAGAAGCAGCGTCCTCCGGGCTACAGCCGCTTAAATCAATGAGGAGGTGGAGCCAAGTGAGGGGAGGCACACGTGATGTTATGGACTACGAATTCCCTTAGGTTTCATGGGAATCGTAGTTTGAAACCGTCTGGCTGGTGCAGTAGTCGTTAGCCTCCAGGGCATTCTCCACTTCATCAAGAATGGCGCTGCAGAATGCCGAACAGAACGGCGAAGCGCAATAGTTTTGCCAGATGTCCTTTTCCGCTGCCGGCCCTGAGGTAAGTATGAAGCACGGGGTCGTAGTGTGGAACGGCGCTGAGGTGTGACAGCATCCACCCCCAAAGGCGGCACCAACCCCCTGCACGCATGGAAGAGGCGCAGAAGCCTAGGAGAATGAATATTATGCAGCGGTTCTCAAGATCAATCTTCAGGACCGTAGCCCTTCCAGTCAACTAAGTAGAACGGGTGACCCCTGCGTAGTCGGATGTACAGGATATCCGCCACTTCGTATTCAACATCGCCCTGCACCCGGACGGGAGAAGGGCAGAGTGGTAAGCGAGTAGCAGGAGGACAGGGCTTCAGGAGGCATACATGAAAAACCGGATGCAATTTCCATGAGGCGGGTAGAGAAAGCCGCACCGCCACAGGACTAACCACATCAGTGATAGAATAGGGACCCACAAATTTGGGCAAAAGCATGCGTTTACCAGGGATTTTCAGGTTTCGTGTCGACAACCAGACCTTCATGCCCACCTTGTATGTCGGCGCAGGAATCCGACGCCGGTCAGCATATTTCTTGGCCCTATTCTGGGCAGTAAGGAGATGCAAACGAACTGCCATGTGGACGGATTTGATGTCCCGAACGCATGCCTGAGCTGCCGGATTGTCCCAGGGAACAGAAGGATCCAAGGGCAACGATCGTGGGTGCTGCCCATACATGGCGTAGAAAGGTGACACACCAGAAGCCGAATGCAAAGAGTTATTATAGGCAAATTCAGCTGGCAACAACATCGTCAACCAGGAAGACTGAAAGCGTAAGCACAGACAACGGAGGAACTGCTCTAGAGTAGCGTTGACTCTCTCAGTCTGCCCATCTGTCTGGGGATGATAGGCAGTGCTGTACCGATCGTCAATGCGTAAAGATGCAGTTAAGGCTCTCCAAAATCGCGAGGTAAACTGCGGGCTGCGATCTGACACCACGATGGACGGTAGGCCAAAGAAACGGAAGATATTCTTGAGGAACAAAGATGCCAAAACTGGTGCTGAACGCAGACCCATACATGGAATAAAGAGTGCCATTTTGGTGAAATAGTCAATGACGACCCAGATGGTATTGAAACCGTCCACCGGAGGCAGATCCACTATGAAGTCCAGGGAGACCATATACCACGGCTTGTGCGGCACCGGAAGTGGTTGCAATAAACCCACTGGTTTGGAACGTGATATTTTGCATTGGGCACACACAGAACAAGCGGCCAGATAGTCAACCACATCCCTAGACATAGAGAGCCACCATGCCCAGCGACGCAAGGAGTCCAGAGTTTTTTGTTGACCCGGGTGTGCCGCTATGAATGAGTCATGAGGCCATTCCAGGACGCGGAGACGCGCCTCCCCAGGCGGCAAGTATAAACGACCCTGAATGTATGGCAATCCCTGTACTACATCGAGATTGAGGGCCATGCATTCCTCTGCATGTGAGGAAACCCAGTCCGAGACCAGGGAACGAAGCGAAGGCTGAGGTGTGCAACCACAAACCACCCTACAAGGCAACAATAGAGAATGGTCTGATGCAGAATTGCCCGGGTTGTGATCCAGACGCGACAATGCGTTGGCACATGTGTTGAACCGGGCCGGTCGGAAGGTGATGGTGAAGTTGAACTGGGAAAAGAAGAGATGCCAGCAGGTCTGCCGAGCGGTGAGGCATTTCATTGATTTGAACGCCAGGAGACTCCGATGGTCAGAGAAGACTGTGACCAGATGACGTGCACCCAGTAAATGGTGCCTCCATTCTGAGAAGGCGTCCTTAATGGCCAAGAGTTCTCTTTCAGTGATGGGGTAGTTGCGCTCATATTGGGTTAGTTTTCTAGAATAATATGCAACTGGATGAATCTCCCCTGAGTCAGGACAACGCTGAGACAGAACCGCCCCAATGGCGGAACCAGAAGCATCAGCCTACACTAGAAATGGTAAGTGAGGATTAGGATGTTGTAACACCGGAGCGGTGGAGAACGCAGCTTTTAAAGCCTCAAAGGCGTTCTGTGCCTCCTCATTCCATCAATATGGTTTTTTAGAGCTTGTCAGAGCCGTGAGGGGAGCTGAAATGGACGAAAACGAGTGGATAAAACGCCTGTAGAAATTTGCAAATCCTAGAAAGGACTGCAAGGCTTTGGTTGAGGTAGGGACAGGCCATTCAAGTACCGCCTTAACTTTGGAACGACTCATTCTGATGCCCTGGTTGGTAAGGTCATAACTGAGGAATTCGACCTCGGTAGAGTTGAATACACACTTCTGTGCTTTGACAAATAGATGGTTTTCCCTAAGTCGTTGTAATACAAAGCGTACGTGTTCAGTGTGTTGTTCGCTGGAGGGTGAGTATATCAGAATGTCGTCCAGGTAAACAACAACAAACTGGTCAAGACAGTCATGAAAGATGTCATTCATAAAGGCCTGAAAAGTGGCCGGAGCATTGCAGAGTCCGAAGGGCATCACTAGATACTCGAACAGTCCATACCGGGTTTTGAATGGCGTTGTCAAGGCGTCTTCAAACTTGCCCGGCGCAGAGGCAGCACGAACTCCTGCCTCCCCGTAGGGTCTTGGCACCTGGACCTGATAGGAAACTCAGGCTACCGCAACCCGCCGGGGAAAGAGGGTTAGGGTCCGTTGAATGGATGGGTAAGGGGTTGTAGGTTCACCGGGAAAAGGTTTAGGGAGAGGTTCTGGATGGGAATGGGAATTATAGGGAAAAATGCTCCTCAGCTCCTGCCGCCCCATCCACTGGTCGTTCTCGTGGTGAGTTCTCCGCCCACTCATTCAATCCAGTCATACCATAACCAGTTATTAGGAGCCTTTGTAGTGGAGCTTAGAACCACTGCAGGAGCTTTTGCTTGGAGCTCTAACCACAACTGTTGCACCAAAACAATGTTAGCATGGGCTTTATATTCCTCACTGCCTTCTCTCTGCAGTTACCAAAAGCCCGTGCTAACGTGCGCAATTACACGATATTTCTTGTCATTCTCTTGTCATACAGGGTACTTGGCAGCTTAGACAATACTTTAGTAAGGAACCAGAAATGTACTTAGCTGCGGGTCGTGAGCTTGTTCTCCTTGACGTGGCATGGGAAGTCCCCAAAAGTTCGTAGCAAGCTCCGCTGGAAAATACCAAAAAATACAATGAGCACGTGCAAGATCTGACTACACCTTCTAGCGCTGACTTGTGCTCCCAAAGCACTACGTGACCCGGTGGTGTGCTCGAATCGGGTTGCCTTCACCCGTGTTTCTGCACACGTGCCTCCTGCCCTGCCCCGTAGGAGACTCGCAACTGTACGTGCGGGTTGCCTCACCCGGAACGTTACCCTCAGAGTATGCTCGGATCGGGTTATCTTCACCCGTGGTTCCGCACACGTGCCTCCGTAGGAGACTTGAAACTGTACGAGTCGGGTTGCCTCACCCGAACGTTTTCCTCAGTCACCCCCACATAAGCACTCTGCATGCGGGTTATTGTTCAGCCATACGTTGCGGTCCAAACCGCCTGAATCCTAAGTCTAAGTCAGCATGCACCGCGACCTCAGCCGCTTCGTTAGTCTTTCTCCCTGCACGCGGATTTAATAGTAGTAGCAAAAGCACTTATCTCAAGTTGGCGCGGGGCCTGTGAGTTCAGGTGGGCGAAGTGCCCCGCGAAGGCTGGCCCTGAGCAGAGCGCTGGGAAACACGTCCGTCCTCCACTGAAGCCGGAATAGCAAGCGGGGAAGCGTGGGCGCGGTTCGCGCATGCGCTGTTCGTTGGGCGTTGCCCGCGTGCAGATATTTTCCTCCCAGCTGGCTTGTGAAGCACACGGCCTGCTGGGATTTGTGGTCTCTTGATGTTTCTTAGTCCCTGCATACTTTGCCTACAATAGGGATGAAACATCCTCCTTATGTACAGTGTATAAGGCTCACAGAAAGGGTTCACAAGGCTTTGGTGACTGTGGGACACTAGTTTCTTACATGACGTGCTGCCAATCCGCCCAGCCCTGACAGTACTCCCCCTCCCTCTCGCAGGCCCAGGTTTAGAGGGGTGCACATGATGAAACCGGCGGAGGAGCCGAGGAGCATGTAGATTAGAAGCTGGTTCCCAGGATTGTTCCTCCGGGCCATACCCCTTCCAGTCTACCAGGTACCAGAGTGCATTCTGTTTAACACGTGAGTCAAGAATAGCTTTAACTTCAAACTCGGGATTGCCGTCAACCATCAGAGGTGGGGGTTTTTTGGGTTTTAGGGACGAGGGTGCTGCCTTTAGAAGAGATACGTGAAAGACTGGATGTATGTGCATGTGTTTTGGTAGTGTCAAACGTACTGCCACGGGACTTATCACTCTTTCTATTGGGTATGGGCCAATGAATCTGGGTTGGAGTTTTCTTGGTCCTTGGAGGTGTAGATTTCGCGTAGACAGCCAGACGGTATCCCCAATATGGTAAAGTGGGCTTGGTCTGCGTTTCTTGTCGGCGTGTTTCTTATAGCTTTGTTTTGCTGAAAACAGGTTGTTTTGCATGACCTGCCAAGTGTCGATGAGTTGTTTTTTTCGTGCTTCCACGGCTGGTGCTATTGGAGCAAGGTCGGGTACTGGTTGAAATCTCGGATGAAATCCGTACGTACCATAAAAAGGAGTCACCTTAGTGGATGCGTGAACTGCATTGTTATATGCAAACTCGGCCAGCCATACCACCTCGGCCCAAGATTTTCCCTGGCTGTGTATCATACATCGTAAGTACTGTTCTAAAGTTTGGTTTAGGCGCTCAGTTTGACCGTCCGTCTCGGGATGGTAACTTGTAGACAGACGCATTTCGATTCCAACTGCTTTACAAAAGGCCTTCCAGAAGTGGGACGTGAACTGCGGACCTCTGTCAGAAATAATTCCTTGGGGGATACCATGGAATCGCACTATATTCCTCAAAAATAACTCGGTGAGTCCGCTGGCGGAGGGTGTTCCAGTACATGGTATAAAGTGTCCCAATTTAGTTAAGTAGTCTATGACCACTAAAATTGACGTGAAACCTAAACTCTCAGGTAATTCGACGATAAGATCTAATGAAACCGTATGCCAAGGTCTCGGTGGTGTTGGTAAGGGTTGAAGCAAGCCTGCAGGGCGTTGATGATCAGCCTTATTACGTAGACAGTTCTCACATTGCTTCAAATACGCTTGGACATCTCGGGTCATGTGAGGCCACCAGAAATGCCTATGCAATAGTTCAAGTGTTTTAGATACTCCAGGATGTCCCACGAATGGTGAGTCATGACACCACCGAAGGGCCTTTTTTCGTAGTGGAGCAGTGGGCAGATAAAGACAGTCTTTGTAGAATGGTAAACCCTCTTTCACAGTTTGGTTCTCGTTTTGCGCTTTCCATTGTGCTAGTTCTTGTGCAGTCATAGCTTCTCTGATGCCTTGGAACATATCATCCACAGTAATACTTCCGACTATTCGAGCTGGGTCAACTAAGGGTTTTGTTTCAATCGGATTTTCTGCCAAGGCCGATGAAGTCTCTGGATATCTAGACATGATGTCGGCTTTTCTATTTTCTGCGCCAGGCCGAAATGTGACTATGAAGTCGAACTCTGCAAAGTACATTGCCCATCTTAATTGTCGTGGACTTAGCGCTCTAGCTGACCTCAGAAATTGCAAATTCCGGTGGTCTGTGTAAATGGTGATGGTATGCCTGGCTCCCATTAAATAGTGTCGCCATTCACTGAATGCAGTTTTGATTGCCAATAATTCTCGGTCAGCTATTATGTAGTTTTGTTCAGCTGGTAGTAAAGTTCTTGAATAATAAGCTACAGGGTGTAGTTGCCCATGATCGTCCCGCTGCGACAAGACAGCCCCAATAGCATAGCTTGATGCGTCCGTTTCAACGATAAAGGGTTTGGCCGGATCCGGGTGTAGAAGTACTGGGGCTGTGGTGAAGGCCTTTTTAAGTGCTTGAAAACTTTCCTCGGCAGCTGAATCCCAACTGAAGACCACTCCTTTCTTGAGAAGACGAGTGATTGGAAGTACTTTTTGAGCAAAACCATCAATAAATCGCCTATAAAAATTGGCGAATCCTAATATGGTTTGGACTTCCTTAACCGAGCTAGGGGATGGCCAATCCACTATGGCCTGTACCTTTCGCTTGTCCATGGTGACTCCCTGAGGTGATAGGACATATCCTAGGAATTCTATTGTTGACCGATGGAACTCACATTTCTCTAGCTTTGCATACAGTTGGTGTTTCCTTAACCTGTGCAAGACAGCTCGTACATGCTCTCGATGTTCTTCCATGCTTTGTGAATATATCAGTATGTCATCGATATATACAACTACGAAGACATCTAGGTAACCTCGCAGGACTTCGTCCAAAAAGTGTTGGAACGCTGCTGGGGCGTTGCAGAGTCCAAACGGCATCACTTGATATTCGTATAGACCGAATTTGGTCCGAAATGCGGTCTTCCATTCATCGCCTTGTTTTACGCGAACTAAATGGTACGCTCCACGCAGGTCTAGTTTCGTATACACCGTGGACCCCCTTACTTGATCTAGCAACACTGGTATCAGAGGTAACGGGTAACGGTTTTTGATAGTTATCCGATTTATTGCTCTGTAGTCGATGCAAGTACGTAAATCTCCTGTCTTCTTAGGGACAAAAAATAACGGGGAAGAGGCTGGTGAAGTCGAATGTCGGATAAATCCGTTTGCCAGGTTGGTGTCAATATAAGACTTGAGGTGTTCATTTTCTGCCTCCGTGAGGGCGTAAATTCTGCTACATGGCAGCACTGCTCCTGCTTCCAAATCAATGCGGCAGTCGAACGATCTATGTGGTGGTAGAGTCTCTGCCGCAGCCTTACTGAAGACATCCCTGAACTCGGTGTATTCTGCTGGTACCGCCATGTCCGTACTTCCGATGATCTGCGTGCGCAGTGGCTCCAAACAGTGTTTTTCACAAAAGTCTGATGAGAACTGGACTAAACCTAAGGTCCAGTTTATCCTAGGATTATGTATGCGTAACCATGGTAAGCCTAAGATAAATCCAAAATGCGGAGCTGCTATGACGTCAAATCGTACCTGTTCACGATGGTAGTCTCCGCATGTCAACTGTAGATCTTGTGTCTGTTGCGTGATGAGTCCTGAAGATAAGGGAGACCCATCCACAGCCTTCACTTCTTCTTCCGGTCTTTTCTTGACTAGGGGAAGTCCTAACTTCTGTGCCAACTGTGCATCAACGAAATTACCCGTAGCACCTGAATCGACCATGAGAGTTACTGAGACCAGTTCGCCCTGCCATCGCAACTCTCCTTTAAGCAAAACATGAGCTCCCTGTTTCTGATAGGTGTTAGCTAAGCTCTTTGGGGTGTCTTCAACTAGGCTCGCCTGGACCACCCTCACTGGCGAGCGGTGGCGTTTCCCGATTGGCTGCTTCTTGGCTTTATGGGACACTCTTTCACAAAATGCCCTGCTTTACCACAATATAAGCAGAGCTTGTCTCGTCTCCTCTTGTCCTTCTCCTCCTTGGACAATGGTCCCCGTATTGTCCCAATTTGCATAGGTTCTTCTGAGCCAGTGCTTCTTTCAAAGGGTTTACTGGGTTTTTGCTGATCTAAACGGACCATGGGCTTGGCATCCCATTTCCTTCTTTCTTGTCGTCGATCAATTTGGCGTTGATCTAAGCGCAATGCTAGATCGATCATCCCTGAACAGTCACATGGCTGTGGGTCTACTTGCGCAATTAAATCCTTAAGGTCTTCTCGTAGGCCTTGATAAAAAAGCGCCATTCTTTTATCCTGAGGCCAGTCCGTTTCTACGGCTAACCTGTTGAATGCGGTGACATAAGTGACTAGCTCCTTACTTCCCTGTCGTAGAGTTAACAACTCCCGGTCCTTCTGCAGGGCGGCTGAACGCCGATTGAATATCCGGCCGAATTCTTCCAGAAAATCTTCCCAAGAATACAAAAGGGCATCATCCTTACGAACCAATGGTGTAGCCCAAGAAGCTGCATCCCCACTTAAGTACGATATTACAAAGGCAGTGCGAGCCTGTTCTGTCCGGAACACCGTGGGTTTAGTTAAAAAATGTAATTGGCATTGCATGATGAATTGGTTATACTTCTGGGGGTCACCTTGGTACCGTTCTGGGGCTGCCAATGGTAGCGGAGGTTCGCTAGAGACATGCACTTGGACTGGTGTCGAGGGTTCACGGGGTAATGGGGTTGCTTGGGCTTGACTTTGAACTGTTAGGGTATGGACCTGCCCTGCAAGGGTTAAATATTCCTGCCTAGTTGCTGCGAGCTCCTGTTTGAGCTCTTGTAATAAAACTACCACCTCAGCCATGGTTGGTCGTGCTGCCCGGGCGCCTGAATATACGTGGGCTTGCTATTCTGTCAAGGCGTCTTCAAACTTGCCCGGCGCAGAGGCAGCACGAACTCCTGCCTCCCCGTAGGGTCTTGGCACCTGGACCTGATAGGAAACTCAGGCTACCGCAACCCGCCGGGGAAAGAGGGTTAGGGTCCGTTGAATGGATGGGTAAGGGGTTGTAGGTTCACCAGGAAAAGGTTTAGGGAGAGGTTCTGGATGGGAATGGGAATTATAGGGAAAAATGCTCCTCAGCTCCTGCCGCCCCATCCACTGGTCGTTCTCGTGGTGAGTTCTCCGCCCACTCATTCAATCCAGTCATACCATAACCAGTTATTAGGAGCCTTTGTAGTGGAGCTTAGAACCACTGCAGGAGCTTTTGCTTGGAGCTCTAACCACAACTGTTGCACCAAAACAATGTTAGCATGGGCTTTATATTCCTCACTGCCTTCTCTCTGCAGTTACCAAAAGCCCGTGCTAACGTGCGCAATTACACGATATTTCTTGTCATTCTCTTGTCATACAGGGTACTTGGCAGCTTAGACAATACTTTAGTAAGGAACCAGAAATGTACTTAGCTGCGGGTCGTGAGCTTGTTCTCCTTGACGTGGCATGGGAAGTCCCCAAAAGTTCGTAGCAAGCTCCGCTGGAAAATACCAAAAAATACAATGAGCACGTGCAAGATCTGACTACACCTTCTAGCGCTGACTTGTGCTCCCAAAGCACTACGTGACCCGGTGGTGTGCTCGAATCGGGTTGCCTTCACCCGTGTTTCTGCACACGTGCCTCCTGCCCTGCCCCGTAGGAGACTCGCAACTGTACGTGCGGGTTGCCTCACCCGGAACGTTACCCTCAGAGTATGCTCGGATTGGGTTATCTTCACCCGTGGTTCCGCACACGTGCCTCCGTAGGAGACTTGAAACTGTACGAGTCGGGTTGCCTCACCCGAACGTTTTCCTCAGTCACCCCCACATAAGCACTCTGCATGCGGGTTATTGTTCAGCCATACGTTGCGGTCCAAACCGCCTGAATCCTAAGTCTAAGTCAGCATGCACCGCGACCTCAGCCGCTTCGTTAGTCTTTCTCCCTGCACGCGGATTTAATAGTAGTAGCAAAAGCACTTATCTCAAGTTGGCGCGGGGCCTGTGAGTTCAGGTGGGCGAAGTGCCCCGCGAAGGCTGGCCCTGAGCAGAGCGCTGGGAAACACGTCCGTCCTCCACTGAAGCCGGAATAGCAAGCGGGGAAGCGTGGGCGCGGTTCGCGCATGCGCTGTTCGTTGGGCGTTGCCCGCGTGCAGATATTTTCCTCCCAGCTGGCTTGTGAAGCACACGGCCTGCTGGGATTTGTGGTCTCTTGATGTTTCTTAGTCCCTGCATACTTTGCCTACAATAGGGATGAAAAATCCTCCTTATGTACAGTGTATAAGGCTCACAGAAAGGGTTCACAAGGCTTTGGTGACTGTGGGACACTAGTTTCTTACATGACGTGCTGCCAATCCGCCCAGCCCTGACAGCCGTTTTCCACTCGTCCCCTTCACGCATTCTGACGAGATTGTAGGCGCCCCGGAGATCCAATTTGGTAAAGATAACAGAAGAACCAAGTTGATCCAAAAGGACCGAAATCAGTGGAAGGGGGTACTGATTTTTTATCGTAATAGCATTAAATGCTCTATAATCAACACAAGGACGGAGGTCTCCCTCTTTCTTCGGGACAAAAAAGAGAGGAGACGCTGCAGGAGACTTAGAGGGTCTAATAAACCCAGTGACCAAAGATTTGTCGATGTACTCCTTCAGTACCTTGTCCTCGGGTACGGTAAGAGAATACACTCTCCAAACCGGGATTTTAGATCCCGACACCAGATCAATAGGACAGTCATATGGTCAGTGAGGCGGTAGATGATCCGCCCCCCCTTTGTCAAACACATCCCGAAAGGAGAGGTATCCCGAAGGAATGTGCGTAGTGGTAGAAACGGCCCCGATGACTGTCATGGACGCTACCAACGCCTGAGAGGATGATTCTGGACACACACTTGTGTTCTGAAAGCATTTTTCGTTGCACACGGAGGAACGAAACTGAACCACCCTGTTTGCCCAGTCGATAGCGGGATTATGGTGTCATAGCCAAGGGATTCCCAATATGAACCGAAACTGAGGAGCTTTGATCAAATCAAACGCTAAGGTCTCCACATGCCCTTCCTCTGTCTGCATCCGGACCACAGACGTGTTTTGGGTAACCAGACCGGAGATCAAGGATGTACCGTCAACTGCATGTACAGTTTCGGGTAGGGCTTTGGACAGGACTGGTCCATTGTTCTTTACAGCATAATTGTAGTCCATATAATTACCGGTGGCCCCAGAATCAATAATGGCAAGGGATGAAAATGAAGTGTCAGGGGTCACGGTAAAGACTACCGGCAGGCTGACTGGGGCGGAAGCGACCCCGTGAGAGTCCAAAGAGTATACCCCCGGCGTAGGGACTCCATCTATCGCCGGGTTCTGGCGTTTCCCGCCTTTTTGTTGGGTCTTTTTGGACAGTCTTTTAGCACATGTTCGGCCGATCCACAATACATACATAAATTGTGTGATCGCCGGTGTTCCAGTTGTGCAGGTGTTAAAGGACCTCGGACGGCCCCCACCTGCATAGATTCCAGAACAGAGGAAGGAAAACTGACAGAATCCAAGGGAAGGGGTATTGGTGTGGTTGACTTGCGATCTCCATTCCTTTCAGCTCTTCTAGCGTCAATCTGTAATACCAAGTCCAGGAGTTCACCGAATACGGTAGGAACTACTGGTACCGTGGCTAGGGTGTCCTTCAGCTCTTCTGACAATCCTTTATAGAACACTGCTGACTTCTTTTCTTCGGGCCAGTCTGTCTCAGCAGCGAGTTGATTGAACCTAGTAAGATAAGTGAACAGAGAAGATGTACCCTGACGTAAGTTCAGGAACTCTAGGTCTGTAGCTTGGGATTTATAACGGGTATCAAAAACCCTGTTCATGGCAGTGATGAGAGCATCACAGTCATACAAGACAAAGCTATTTGCTTTGAGTAACGGATTGGCCCAGGCAGCAGCCGTCCCCCCTAGATGTGAGAGGACAAAAGCCGCCTTCGTGGTCGAGTTGGGAAAGGCTGTGGGGCGGCAAAGAAAGTGCAGTTTGCATTGATTGATAAATGTCCGATAATGCTTTGGATCGCCAGTGAAGCGTTCCGGCGGGGCCAATGGAAACTGTGTGCCCATGAGAACAGGGGCTGCCGTAAATCCGGACGTGGAGGCCGAAGAGACACCGGAACCTGAAGCAGTGGCACCAGACGTGTCAACCCCCAGTGTGTGGGGAGGCGGGAAGCGTTGCAAACCATCAATTCGATGGTGCAAGGCATCATGTGCTGCCGTCATATCCGACCGTAGGTCGGATACCAAACGGACCAGAGCAGCCAAAGGGACCGTCTCTTCCATGACTTCTGTTTTTGTTACTCACCGAACGGGAGTAGACCAGACAGGAGGCCTGACCAGCGAGACTGTGCGTTCATTGAAGAGCTCGGGTTGGAGCCTCCACCCGAGCCTCCTCTCTATGAGGGAAAATTACCTTTCTGATGATATGACCCACTGCTGATAGGTGTGCCAGACAGAGGGACCGATCACCCGAAAGAGCGGGGAGAAACACGCCGCCACGGACCCACTGCAAGAAACAACACACGATTAATCACTTGGAATAACAGCAACTATCAATAGATGGAGATAAGACAGAATAGTACCTGAACAACCCAGTCCCTGGATCCTGAAATTACAATGCCCTGATATCCCCCGAAATTATAGACAAGGAATTAGAAACTATCTTGAGTAGTGTAAATAACAATGAGAAAAAGGCACTAAAAGTCTTACCCTAGGAAGTCAAAGTTCCCTTGTACTCCAGGATGCAGAACACAACGACAGTGCAAAATAATAAACGGGGAATGTTAGTTGGGTAGCTAGTCCCGGGTGGAACGAGGGACGCACTAGATCCGGGTGGGTGCACAACTGCAAGGCGTCCCCAAAGTGCACTTATAGGGCGGAACCAGGTAGAATCCGTAACAGCAAGCGTCCTTTAATAGTGGAGCCAAATGGAAAGATTCCAGAACAAGCGAGAGGAGGAGTGCAGGTAGGGTGCGTGGAAAAGGCGCACAAAAAACAAATACTTAGAACTTTGGGGAAAAAATGTTAAGGCAGTCCGTTGGGCAGTTTTCCAATTCGGTACACAGGCAAGAAGGTAACAGAATCAGCAGGCAGGCAGTCCTTACAACAATCCTCAAGTCGGTACACGGGCGAGCAAAAAGGTAACAGAATCAGCAGGCAGGCAGTCCTTACAACAATCCTCGAGTCGGTACACGGGCGAGCAAGAAGGTAACAAACGGCAGACAGGCAGTCCTTAGTTAAAAAGAGGGTTCGGTACACGGGAGCACGGAATGAAGGAGAAGGAAACAGAATTCCGTTGAGCAGACTGGAAACTGTAAAGAGGAGCTTCAGGAACAAGGCGATAAAGACGGAACTTAAGCGCCGGCTGTAACATTCAAACAGAAGCAGCGTCCTCCGGGCTGCAGCCGCTTAAATCAATGAGGAGGTGGAGCCAAGTGAGGGGAGGCACATGTGATGTTATGGACTACGAATTCCCTTAGGTTTCATGGGAATCGTAGTTCAAAACCGCCTGGCTGGTGCAGTAGACGTTAGCCTCCAGGGCATTCTCCACTTCATCAAGAATGGCGCTGCAGAATGCCGAACAGAACGGCGAAGCGCAATAGTTTTGCCAGATGTCCTTTTCCGCTGTCGGCCCTGAGGTAAGTATGAAGCACGGGGTCGTAGTGTGGAACGGGGCCGAGGTGTGACAATGAAGTTGTACAATTAACAATGTCTTACAATTGTTAAATATAATATAGATAAAACAATAGGTAAACTTATGATGATTATTAAAAAATGGGATAGACTCAATTTGAATTTGTTGTCAAAAACGAACACGATTAAATGGTTCCGTTACCTAAGGTGCTATACACTATACAATCAATTCCTCTACTTGTTTCAAAGAAATTGTTGCAGAAGATTGATAAAGTGTTTCAGTCTTTTTTATGGGGAATAGGTAAGAGACCACGTATCCCAAAATAAATCTTGCTGCAAGATGTTAAAGAGGGAGGATTTAGTTACCCGGATTTGATGAAATATCATAAGGCGTTTATACTTAAGAAAAGTTCACATTATTTTGATAACAAAGATGTTAAAGGTCCAATTCGGTTGCAAATAGAGAGGGAGATTTGTGACCCTTATTGCTTGGATAATCCCTATACAATGGGAAAACCTTTGAAGAAGAGGTTACAATTGCAATCAATAGCAACGGCTAGGCAGGTTATAATGTCTTGGTTCAGAGAGAATGGTCAATGTTTTGGTTTTAGTTATGATACATTCTTTTGGTATAATGAAGCGCTGCAACTAGATAATAGATGTTTTCACTGGCAGAGTGGGTAAGGAGGGGTATTTTGAAAATAGGAGACTTATTGAATGGAGATAGATTACTGAGTTTTGAAGAATTGCAAGATACATTTAACTTGGGGAGGAGGGAGTTAAATAGATATTTGGAATTTACTTTGTTGATCAGTCAAAGGATGAGTATGGTCGATAAAGCAATGGAAGAAAGACCGGAGATTTGCAAGTTATTGGTTGGACAAGAATATAATGTACGTACTTATATGCGTTTTATGCCTATGGGATTGGATTATATAGAAGCATGGACTTAAATGAGAGAGGCTTGGTCAAATGACATTAATATGGTCATATGAGAGGAGGAATGGAGTGATCTCCTTAGAGTGGGCACGAGTGTGGGAATGGATATGGGTCTGCGTCTAATTAGGCAGAAGGTTGTTGGTAGGATTTATTGGACACCAGTAAAGATGTTTAATCTGGAATTAAGAATGGACGAGGAATGTTGGAGTTGTGGTAATGGTAGAGGCACGCTGTTACATCTGTTTTGGGATTGTCCAAGGGTACAAGATTTTTGGAAGGAAATTATAGATAGGATTGATATGATTTTTGGCATAACTATTCAAAGGTCGGCTGCCAATGTGATTTTGCTTCTGCATACAGTCAGATGCACCACTACTAGAAAACATTATGCCTGGATTTATAACGCTATGGTGGTAGCGATTAAGCTGATTCTTAGAGTCTGGAAGACTAGGAAGAAACCTAGGGTATGTGATTGGTTGGTGGAACTACAAACTTTGTCAAAATATGAGAAATTATCTTTGAAGGTCAAAGGTAGAGAAGATGATTATCTTTCATTATGAGATTAAAATACCTTGTATGACTAACAGAGAAGTGAGGAGGAGAGTGGGAGTGAGGAGAGAGGATCCCCCCTTTTTTTTCTTCCTCTTCTTCTTCTTCCCTATCTTATTGTTACGTGTGATGTATTGTGTGTTTATGTGTAAAGTGTTGTATTTAGAATTTTCAGTTTTTCAAATAGGATTTGTAATGTGTTGATAATTTACATTGTAATGTTTAGTAGGATTATAGACTTGGATACATGTTATTATAGTTGTAATGACATGGGTTTTTGTTGTTTGCAATTGTTCATAGTTGGTTTCTTCTACTGAAACCTGTGTGATGGATATGTTTTTTGATGAAAATCTAATACATTTTAATTTTTAAAAAAAATGTCTTACAAAAATGTTGCCTTCTACATTTTGATGATCAAGAAAAATATAAAATCCTGTTAACCGTTTCTTGTACGTCTCCGCCCCTCCCGCCCCACGACACTCATCTATATTGCCCTGCAATAGCTTGATGAAACCATTCTGCAACTAATTTTGCTTTAGAAAATGTCATTTGCTGGGATTGAGAGTGCAAATATGACCCATGCCTAGAAATACAATCCCTTAAAAACCCTCATCAGTCCCAATCCTGTCCAGAAATCATTTTGTAAGTTGACCCTTATCACAAATCATGATCACTACCCTTTCTGTCCAAAGGCGACTGCGTTAGAAACCCTGCCCGTTATTGTACTGCTCGCCACTGCAGTCGTGGTCATTGAGTCCCAAATATGGGGAAGGGGAATAGGGGAGCCATCTAAAAGCCAGGCCCAATTCAACCCCCAATGCTGAGCAATTTCCCGGTGGACATTGCTTGGAAAGCATGGGAAATTACAATTATTACACTGTTTTGTTAGCAGCGTACCTCGCCGGCCCCTTTCTTCATCAATGACCATACTCCACTCTCTTAGTCACATTTTTTGACAAACAATTCTCTGGCTGCAGGGATGGCGGCAAGTGGCAGGCTTATACAAAGGCAAAGGGCCAAAGAAAGCACACTTTGATTTTGTATTTATTGAATTTATAAAAGGCTTTTGCCAAAGAGCTCAACAAAAAAGAGATGATACAATAATTTAAGAAAACAAAAATTAAACGCAATACTCAAGAAGATGACAGTTGATGAGTTTTCAGAGCAGATTGGGATGAGGCCGAAGAAGCAGAAGAGTGGATAGTGAGCAGTAAAGAGTTCCAATATTAAGGGAACAGCAAACAAAAGGAGCAAAAACGGGAAGAGGCGCAAAGAGGGTTAGGGACTGTTGGAAGAAAAAGAGATTCAGGGTGTACCGACTTCACAGGAACATAGAAAGAGACAAGAGAGGAGTGGTGGGGGGGCACACCTGTATATGCATTTAAAGACAGTGGACAAGAAGTGAAAAAAAGGCGTGATTCGAAAGGAAGCCAGGAGATAGAATGAAGGGAACAAGAAATTGATCTTCCAGCAGAGAGATAGAAGAGGATGCAGGTACAAGAGTTATAGATGGAGCACAGAGAGACCAATCAAAAGAGCAGAGAAGTAATCAAGTTGAAAGAAGATCATAGTGGAGATGATTGTTGTAATGTAGTCTTGTCATGTGATGTCACTGGCCTGGAGTACTTGCTGTCAGAATGGAACCCTCCTGCACCGATAGCCAGGGCGGGGAGACACGGTTGCCACCGTGGTACCGTCCTTGACTCCAGCGGCAAAAGAAATGTCAATGAGTTCAGCACAGCCAGTGAGTCGGAAGAACCTGATAGGGGACCAGACTGTGTTAAGCTCAAGGTTGCAGTAGCAACATTAAGAAGATAAATAGACAGAGGTATTTTGTTGTGGACAAACTTGTTACCAGAGATAGAGTGTTCAGGCGCAACGTGCGTGCTCGTCGGAAGGTCTCTAGCTGGTACCTATTTCCTGAATAAAGAGAATGTGATAATACAAAATTATTGAAAACAACAAGTACCAAAAGGCCATAGGGAAGGCCTGCGTAAGTTGACAAATTGGTCATACAAGGGTCAAGCAAACCCCTTGTACAATTGAAAGTCCTTGACACATTGCTGAAGATTTGATGATTGTGAAATAGTGAATCCAACGGAGAGAATTGTGAAATAGGCGTTAGCGCCCGCCTAAGCAGAACGTCATGCAAACTGTGTGACACAGAAGGTCCTGATATTGAGAAAAGGAACTGAAAGCTTGTGCCAGAGAAGCCCAGGATTGTGCTTCTGTGCTCAGGAGTCCCGCCTTGTCCCATGCCAAAAAAAACGTGGGGAAGGGAAAACTCTTTAAACCTGAGAGAAACACCCATTACTCCTATCACATCAGGAGAACTACTCTCTGTAAAAATGTCACTGTCCGCCACTGCCACATTGAATATCCACCTCATATACAGACCTCCTGGGCCTGTACTCATCTTTGAGAATGATGTAACTCAAATCCTATTGCCCAACCCCAAAACTTAATCACAAACCATTATCTTGGGTGACTTAAGTTAGGATTCAATGACCCACTAGACAAAACGGTCTATCCCTGGCCAACAATATGTCAGCACTAGGACTCTCGCTGCAGATCCAGAATCCCACACATGCGAAAGGCCACATCCTTGACTGGCTAGCCGATATCAATTGCAAATCGACCATCACGTCAAACTCTCTGTGTCCATGGTCTGACCACCATCTTATAATATTCAATATCAATACCTTGATCAGCCGCACCAAGGAACAAACGAAACATCACAGATAATAGCCTACTTTCATTGATGCGACCCTTATTAACACAACAAAGCTCTGACAACTCTGATCCAACAAAAATGACTAAATAATACAAAAAAACAATATTGGCAGCCATAGATAAATTAGCCACCCTTGCCATACGCAAAGCTAAACAACCTGCCCACATAAATGGATGGTTCACTCCTAGTTTAAAAGCATTAAGAATTGCTAGGAAAAAAGCAGAATCTCAATGGAAGAAATCTCCTAGTGAACTAAATTAATGAGAGTTCAACAGAGCCACTCTTGAATACAAGCAACAAATCCTCCTAACAAAAAGCAAGTTGTACAACGAAAGAATCACTAAGGCTAACTCAAAAACAAAGGAAATGTTTCAATCCTTAAAGAATTAGAATCTCCGAGTCTACCAGTGGAAAGTTGCAACAAGGATGCAAACTGGTGCCTGAACATCCGGAATGCTCTCCAAGATAAA
Organism: Ambystoma mexicanum; assembly: GCF_040938575.1. Lineage (NCBI taxonomy): Eukaryota > Metazoa > Chordata > Amphibia > Caudata > Ambystomatidae > Ambystoma > Ambystoma mexicanum. Next base: position 982,011,706 of record NC_090929.1, on the reverse strand, counting down.
ATCACACTACTCCAGTCTAAAATTGAAGCAAGAAAAACCTTAGTTAAACTTACTGGACCTTCCAGCAACACTGCAAATGTCCCAACTAACAAAGAAATGCCACAATTCGAATTTACAAAGGTCACCAACTCTGAAGTCCTCCAAATCACTCAAAGTTGAAAACCCTCAAGTTGCCAGGGTGACCCTTGCCCGGCAACAGTCATTACAGATTGCGCTCCCCAACTCACTCCTTTCCCCACTAACCTGATCAATGCATCATTTAAAAACAACTGCATCGCTACGGATCTAAAGAACGCTTGGGTACTACCACTACTAAAAAAAAACACCCTCGGCCCAAACATACCCATCATCTACCGCCCAATAACAACACTACCCTTTCTTTTGAAAATTCTAGACAGGGTAGCTTACATTCAAATACAGAAATATCTCGAAGTGAACAATATCCTTGGGTTACGACAGTCAGGTTTCCGTCCAGGGCATGGGACGGAAACAGCACTCCTGGATTTAAAAATCCAAATGGATGACTTAAAAGATAGAGGGAAGATAGCCTTACTTCTCCTCCTTGACCTTTCGGCTGCATTTCATCTCGTGGACCACAACATCTTGTGCAAAAGTTTGGCCTCAGCAGCACATTCTCCCCCAACGCCACTCAACGGATAACATTATTTTTAACCGATAGAACAATGAGAGTCTTCTCGCCTGAGGCTGAAGCACCACCTACCACTGTCTCATGTAGAGTACCCCAAGGATTGTGTGTATCTCCAACATTATATAAACCCCTTTTTGACCGTCTTGATGATTTGGGTGTCACCTACACTAATTGCGCAGATGACACCCAAATCCTCATACCTATCACTGGAAACCATGTTACGGACTCTACCACACTCAATGCCATCTACCTAACTATCAAGCATGGATGGCTCATCATGGGTGGTGCTTGAATGACGACAAGACCGAGTTGTTACTCATAGGTTCTCAACTCAGGCTAGCCAGACTAAATGATGCCTTCAAATCCTTTAACATTGATGGTAACACCATCAAAGTATCCAATGAGGTAAAAATCCTTAGATTCTATTTGGACTCATCACTCACACTGTCCAAACAAGTAAATGCAACCACGTCAGCTACAACTTACACGTGCAAACGTATCAATGCCTGCAGACTTTTTTTGTCACTGGACAGTTGTATTGCGCCGGCCAGTGCCCTAGTCTGACTCTACTGGACTACTGCAACGTTTTATATGCTGGTACTAAGATCCACAATATCCAAAAATGTCAGGTTCTGCAGAATAACGCCCTCAGAGCGGCACTTAACATCCCAAGATTGTCACATATCTCCTCAACTAGACAGAATGTCCACTGGCTCCGGGTACAAGAACGGATCATGTTCAAAACAATCACCTTGACACACAAAGGCCTCTGCCGGGCAGCTCCCACATGCCTGGCAGACAGAATTTCAAAACGTCACTCCACAAGGCCTACAAGAGCAGCCTAGCTGCACCTCCTCGCCATTCCAAGAGAAAAGTGCCAGAAAACGGGTGGTAGCAGCTTTCCTACGATTGCTAGCAAACAATGGAACACCCTGCCCGTCCAACTTAGAGCCCAAGAATCCTTTTGGAACTACCATAAACAATTGAAAACGTACCTATTTACACAAAGGCTGAGTAATTAATGTACCCCACACATGTCACTGTAATATAATGAACCTATTTAAATCCTTTGTGAACTCCTACATGTAATGTTGTAAATGATGTATCACCTCCTTAACCAACTGTATCTATCACTGTTGAGAACTGTTGTATATTTGTAACTATGTAAACATATGTAACTGTCATGATCTCTGCTTCCAAAAGATCAGGACTTGCCCGACTCCCTTGAAAGCAGACCCATAACCCCGGTTCCGAGTGCCAGCCAGTCCCAATTGGGACCTTTTGGACCCTGTCCTGGCGCCAGTGGCACCAGGCTCATAAAGATGCCCAGTCCCAGCGCTGGAAGCGCCGGGCTCATAATGCTTGGGTGGACTTACCTGCAGCAGACCATGCTGCTTACTTACCTGCCAGTTGAACCCCTGATCCTCTTCTGTTTGGGACTACTTTTCCTGTTGGGTGGGGCAGGAGCCACTCCCTAGGTTCAGAACACTGGAACTCTTCTGGAAAGCAGGAACTCTTTTCTTACCTAGGCGTGGATGTGGAAGGAGACACCTAAGCACTACAGGAGGCTATTTAAACCACACCCGATGGATGAATCTTGCTTTGCGTTATTCTGCATTCTCTGCAGCAGAACGCTCATCGTGTCTTCTGCTTCTGATCCTGGGCCTAAGGGAACAAAGGCTTACCATCCTGGAATCCAGTCTTCAGCAGCACCTGTAAAGACAAAGAAATAACAGGTTAGCACTACGGTCTTCAGTGGCAGCGCATCTCTTACCTGGTCCATCGGCTGTCACCAACGCTCGTGCTGCATTCCGGCATCTGAAAGACAAAGGCTTACCTACTCTTCGCAGGCTCCGGAGGTCTTCGCACTGCATTCCGGCATCTGAAAGACAAAAGCTTACCAGCTCTTCGCACGCTCCGGAGGCCTTCGGCGCTGCATCCCGCATCTGAAAGACAAAAGAAGGTGCGTTTAAAGACATTGGGCAACTTTATTACTCACGTGCCATTACACCTTCCCACGCCGAATCCAGTGGGTATTCCAGCACCCTTCAGCTTCTCTAAAGCTCCGAACTTGTACCTGCAAGATAAAAGGGACAGTTAGTGCGCATCGTGAAGCAGGCTACAAGCGCTTACTTACGTGCTTCCAGGCGCTTCTATTCCTCACGCGGGTTCGATCCTCAACTCTCATCAGCCCGACATCCGCCATCGCCGGAACCCTGCAAAACAAGGGATATCATTACAAAAGACTTTTAAGACATTTGAAGTGCGCAGAACTTACCGTTCGTGCAGTTAACGACGGACAGCAGTCCTCTGAGGTCAAGAGGCCTGCACCCTTATCCAGTGAAGAAACTGGTTACGGCACCCTGCCCAGAGGCAGATGGAGAGTTCGGCGTTCACTTACCTAAGGTGAGGGCGTTAACCTTTGGGGTTCTACAGGAGAAGAGAAAGGGAAGAGGAGAGAGGCACCCAATAACCCCAGTTCATTAATCCCATATTTTCTATCTGCAGACATCTTACTCTTCGAGTCAGACATACAGCGCACAGAGGTCCAGCCCAAAGAGCCAACCGTGTGTTACACATCACCTTTGAAGATACGGCATTCACCCAGTCAAGACCGGCGCCTCTGCGGGAATCAGGTGAGCGTTACAGAACGCAAGGCCTACAGCAAAACTCCCACCCAGGCGCTATGGAAACCTCGGATACCGACCAGCTAGCCCAGTTACTTGGGGAACTAAGAGCAGAAGTGCATGCAGCCCGTCAGGAAACGAATGCTCTAAGAAGGGAACTGATTATTTCCAAGGAGCGAACAGACGATCTCGCTAGACAATTGCTACAGTCACAAGCCGGACAAACTCCGTTACCCGCATCAGGGGCAAATCTTCCTTCAACATCCTTTACGAACCCAGTGCAGATCAACCTACCTGGGAATGTACGTCTGGCTCCGCCCGAACGATTTTCTGGTGACCCAAAGAGGTTTGCAGTATTTATTAATCAGTGCCGGTTGCACTTCTTATGCCGGCCAGCAGCCTTTCCAACTGATCAAGCTAAGGTAGCTTTCGTGCTTTCGTACCTTAGTGGCAATGCGGCAGACTGGTCGATCCATCTAGTTAATCAAGATGATCCGGTTCTCCATGATTTTCAAGCTTTTCAGCTCAGTATGGAAAAACTGTTTGCAAGACATTCACAGGGGCAGGCCTTGGACAATGAGCTCCTTTCATTGCGACAGGGTAATCAAGACCTTTTTGCTTATATTGCGTCTTTCAACAGACTGATAGTGGAAACTCGATGGCCTGAGGACAAAAGGATTACGCTGTTTTATAGAGGTCTACGTGGAGAGCTCAAAGATGTGTTAGCCCAAGTAGTGAATCCCCCGCAAGACTGTTCGGACTATATTGACTTAGTCGTTCAAATTGACCACAGACTTCAGAACAGGAAGGCCGATCGTTCCAAGTTTGATGCTCGAGTATTTTCCAAACCACCAACTCCTACCAAAGGAGTAGACTCCGGGGAACCCATGCAAATAGGGGGCCTGAAAGGACCACTAACACAAAAGGAGCGGGAAAGGAGAAAACAGCTGCAATTATGCCTCTATTGCGGAAACTCGGGGCACTTTCTTCGAGACTGTCTGGTGAAACCAGCCAAGAAGGCAGTAGGAGCTGCAGTTACCAGGGTCACAAACTCTGAGCAGGGAAACGACCTCGCCCGACAAGAATAGAGGTCCTCTTGCCGAGCGTTAAAACCAGTTCTGTGACCTCGCATTTCGTGATACCTATGGTCCTCATTAGCCCTGAACATCCGGATCGATTACATGCGATTGAAGCTTACCTCGACAGCGGTGCCATCGGCAATTATGTGGATCATGAAATGGTTTTGAGGATGAATCTGACTCTTTGTCCAAAGGCTGTAAAGGACGTCATTACTACGGTGGATGGTACGGAGATAGACTCCGGACCAGTAACGCATACCACCCAAGAAGTGACGCTAGTAAGTCAAGATGGACACCATGAGAAGATCGTGTTCGATGTGATCAAGGCCCCTCAGTTCCAGATTATTCTAGGAATTCCTTGGTTAGAGAAGCACAATCCTCAGATCGATTGGCGAGCAAGAACGGTTCAGTTTCCAGAATGTGTCTCTACTTGTCACCCTCGACCTGGTGTTGCACTGGCAGCAATTTCCTCGGAGGCTCCCCAGTTACCTCCTGAATACCTAGAATTCCAAGATGTTTTCCGGAAGGATCAGGCTAACTCTCTACCTCCTCATAGGTCTTATGACTGCCAGATAGACCTGATACCTGGATCTACTCCTCCTTGTAGTAGAATTTATGCCCTCACCGAGCCTGAGAATCTTCACCTCCGACAATACCTGGATCAATACTTAGCGAATGGGTTTATTCGTCCTTCCAAGTCCCCTGCTTCCTCAGCTTTGTTCTTCGTTCCAAAAAAAGAAGGGGACCTTAGAACTTGTATAGATTATCGCGCCCTGAACCAGATCACCGTTAAGAATAGATATCCGTTACCTTTGATCCCTGAACTCCTGGACCAAGTCAGAAAAGCATGCATATATACAAAGTTGGATCTTAGAGGAGCCTACCACTTGGTACGAGTAAAAGAGGGCGATGAATGGAAGACGGCCTTCCGCACCAAGTATGGGCTATTTGAATATTAGGTCATGCCCTTCGGACTTTGCAATGCCCCGGCCGCCTTTCAATATTTTATGAACGATGTCCTCAGAGAGCTCATAGATGTGTGTGTTGTTGTTTACATTGACGACATCCTCATTTATTCTTCATCGGAAACTGAACATCGGAAACACGTGAAAATGGTCCTCGAGAGATTGCGTCAACACAAACTTTTCGCTAAGTTGGAAAAATGTGTTTTCAACGTGACTGAAGTTGAATTCTTGGGATTCATATTATCACCTAGCGGAGTGCGTATGGATTCAAAGAAGGTCGATGCAATTCTCAAATGGCCATCGCCATCCTCCGTAAAAGGTGTTCAAAGCATGTTAGGCTTCGCTAACTTTTACCGCAGGTTTATCCCCGAATTCTCTCGAATAGTCCAGCCCATCACCGCCTTGTTAAAGAAAAACAAACGTTTTGAATGGTCTACCGAGGCGGAACAAGCTTTCCAGAATTTGAAGACTAGATTTATCTCTGCACCGATCTTAAAACATCCTCGCCCAGAACTCCCCTACATCGTTGAAACTGATGCTTCAAGCCTTGCCATGGGGGCAGTTCTATCACAAAAGGACCCAGTAACCAATCAGTTGCATCCCGTGGCATTTTGGTCCCGCAAATTCTCGCCTCCTGAAATCAATTACACTATTACTGATAAGGAACTTCTAGCTATCAAGTCCGCCTTTAAGGCTTGGCGGCATTATCTTCTGGGGGCTCGACACACCGTTACTGTGATTACAGATCACCGAAACCTGCAATATTTGAAAACCGCAAAAGCTCAATCCTCTAGGCAACTCCGTTGGGCACTATTCTTTGCCGAGTTTGACTTCATAATTACCTATCGACCTGGTACAAAAAACGGTAAAGCTGATGCCCTTTCTCGGATGGGAGTGGAAGAACATTTGATCAATCCTAAACCTGTACCTATCATTCCCGAACAAAGAATTCTAGGTGTAATCGCCACACAATCCATAGAGGAAGTTAAGGATAAAGCCAGGCTACTGGTAACTCCAGCAGACATACAGAATTGGCATCTGCAGGGAAAGGATTTTACGGTGAAGGACAATCTATTATATTTCCAAGAACGGTTATACCTGCCCAGCACAGATTTACAGAAAAAGGTAATCTCTTGTTATCACGATTCTTTAATGGAAGGACATCCCGGTATGACCAAGACCTCGGAAAAGATCAAGCGCTACTTCTGGTGGCCGTCTTGGAAAAAAGATATCAGAGACTTTATAATGTCCTGTGGAGTATGCGCCCAAAACAAGAGTCAAAAGGAAATACCAGCCGGCCTCTTACGCCCTATTGACATCCCGCCTCGCCCTTGGCATACACTTTCTATGGACTTCATCACCGATCTACCTCCATGCTCCGGATACAATACGATCCTAGTAATCGTGGACCTATTCTCCAAGATGGCGCATTTCATTCCACTCAAAGGCTTACCAACAGCAGCAACTCTGGCCCGAGAATTTCTCGAAAACATCGTCCGACTGCACGGTTTTGCTTCAGTTCTAATTTCGGATTGAGGTAGTCAATTTATTTCTCATTTTTGGCGAAGTTGCTGTCGGTCGGCTCAAATTCATGTGAGACTTTCGACCAGCCACCACCCTCAAACCGACGGACAAACCGAGAGGACCAATCAAACTCTGGAACAGTATTTGCGCTGCATGCTACAACAAACTGAAAAAACTTGGAAAGATATCTTTTGGATAGCCGAATATGCCTACAATAACTCTGTCCACTCAGGAACTGGGAAGACCCCGTTTTTTCTTTTATACGGTAGTCACCCTCGAACCTCGGAGTTAGATCCACTCCAAGATCTTGGAACACCAGCAGTAGACCACCTGCATTCTACAATCACCCAAGCCTTTAAGGAAGCCGTTTCTCACCTTCAAAGGGCTAAAGAACAATACAAGAAAGGAGCAGACCAACATCGGAAGGAAGCCCCCCAATATCAAGTAGGAGATCAAGTCTGGTTATCCACCAAATATCTACCTCTAAAAGGACCACGCACATTCAACCCAAGATACGTTGGTCCCTATTCCATCACTACCATAGTAAATCCAGTAGCGGTCAAGTTGGACTTGCCCCCTCACATGAAGATGCATCCGGTCTTCCACGTCTCTCTATTAAAACCTGTGCAACCTCAAACCCGACTAAACGCATCTCCAAAACCTATTCTAGTTGATGGAGAACTCGAGTTTGAAGTCAAAAGCATCCTGGATTCCAAGATCTCCAAATCTAAACTATTTTACCTGATTGACTGGAAAGGCTACGGTCCCCAAGAAAGATCCTGGGAACCTGCAGAATATGTCCACGCGCCTCGTCTAATCAAAAGATTTCATCGAACATTTCCTAACAAGCCCAAACCCCCGGAGAAGCCCGGTTTGGGAGGGGCCTTGAGGGGGGGTGCTGTCATGATCTCTGCTTCCAAAAGATCAGGACTTGCCCGACTCCCTTGGAAGCAGACCCATAACCCCGGTTCCGAGTGCCAGCCAGTCCCAATTGGGACCTTTTGGACCCTGTCCTGGCGCCAGTGGCACCAGGCTCATAAAGATGCCCAGTCCCAGCGCTGGAAGCGCCGGGCTCATAATGCTTGGGTGGACTTACGTGCAGCAGACCATGCTGCTTACTTACCTGCCAGTTGAACCCCTGATCCTCTTCTGTTTGGGACTACTTTTCCTGTTGGGTGGGGCAGGGGCCACTCCCTAGGTTCGGAACACTGGAACTCTTCTGGAAAGCAGGAACTCTTTTCTTACCTAGGCGTGGCTGTGGAAGGAGACACCTAAGCACTACAGGAGGCTATTTAAACCACACCCGATGGATGAATCTTGCTTTGCGTTATTCTGCATTCTCTGCAGCAGAACGCTCATCGTGTCTTCTGCTTCTGATCCTGGGCCTAAGGGAACAAAGGCTTACCTTCCTGGAATCCAGTCTTCAGCAGCACCTGTAAAGACAAAGAAAGAACAGGTTAGCACTACGGTCTTCAGTGGCAGCGCATCTCTTACCTGGTCCATCGGCTGTCACCAACGCCTCGCGCTGCATTCCGGCATCTGAAAGACAAAGGCTTACCTACTCTTCGCAGGCTCCGGAGGTCTTCGCACTGCATTCCGGCATCTTAAAGACAAAAGCTTACCAGCTCTTCGCACGCTCCGGAGGCCTTCGGCGCTGCATCCCGCATCTGAAAGACAAAAGAAGGTGTGTTTAAAGACATTGGGCAACTTTATTACTCACGTGCCATTACTCCTTCCCACGCCGAATCCAGTGGGTATTCCAGCACCCTTCAGCTTCTCTAAAGCTCCGAACTTGTACCTGCAAGATAAAAGGGACAGTTAGTGCGCATCGTGAAGCAGGCTACAAGCGCTTACTTACGTGCTTCCAGGCGCTTCTATTCCTCACGCGGGTTCGATCCTCAACTCTCATCAGCCCGCCATCCGCCATCGCCGGAACCCTGCAAAACAAGGGATATCATTACAAAAGACTTTTAAGACATTTGAAGTGCCCAGAACTTACCGTTCGTGCAGTTAACGACGGACAGCAGTCCTCTGAGATCAAGAGGCCTGCACCCTTATCCAGTGAATAAACTGGTTACGGCACCCTGCCCCGAGGCAGATGGAGAGTTCGGCGTTCACTTACCTAAGGTGAGGGCGTTAACCTTTGGGGTTCTACAGGAGAAGCGAAAGGGAAGAGGAGATAGGCACCCAATAACCCCAGTTCGTGAATCCCATATTTTCTATCTGCAGACATCTTACTCTTCGAGTCAGACATACAGCGCACAGAGGTCCAGCCCAAAGAGCCAACCGTGTGTTACACATCACCTTTGAAGATACGGCATTCACCCAGTCAAGACCGGCGCCTCTGCGGGAATCAGGTGAGCGTTACAGTAACGTTATCTGCATTTTTTTTTTAAATGTGTTTATTTTAAACAGACAGATTATAATGATACAGAGCTTGATCAATCGTGCCATGTGGCATGAAAACAATACAATTAGTCGCCCTTCCCTCCCCTCCCCGGGCCTTAAGGTCCCTCTTCCCGTCCCCGCTGAGGATCATCATCTCGTAAAGTTCTCCTAGCTAGTTGGGTCTTGTATGTCAGGGCCGGAAAGTTCTGGTCAAAGTCTAAGACCGGGCCCCAAATGTTATTAAAGCGGTGTAGATGGTCTGCCCCGGCAGCTTTCACCCTCTCAGCGATCAGGATGCCCCAGACTTTTACCCACCAAAAGGGCATCAGAGGGCCTTCTGTGGTTTTCCAAGTTCGGGCTATTACATTCCTGCCCGCCAGTAGGCATTGGGATAGTAGTTTGGCTTTGGGTCCGGACCTTGGGTAGATTCCGGGGATCGGAGCTCCAAGAAGAATGGGTTCGGGTTCTAGGAGCAGCCGCACCTGAGTAATGTCTGCAATCGTTGCTAGGCATTGTTTCCAAAAGGCCTGGGCCTTCGGTCAGGACCACCACATATGAAAAAAGGACCCTATTTGGCCGCATTGTCTCCAGCAGTTCGGGTCAAGTGTGGGATTCATATGGTGGAGTCTTAGGGGAGGGTAATACCAGCGAAGGAGGATCTTGTAGGCGCATTCTCGGTTTGTGATGCAAGATGAGGAGGTATGGGCCCGAGACCAAATGTCAACCCATAGCTGGTCCTCGATTGGGTGGCCCAGGTCCGCTTCCCATTGGGCCATATACCGGGTCTTAGAGGTTAAAAAGTCATTTTGGAGGCGATTGTAAAGAGTAGAAATTCTCCCTCGGACTGGGAGGTCATTCAGGGTCAGTTCAATAGCTGTGTGGGGGTGGGTGGCTGCCTGGCGGGTCTGTGGGTGAGAGCACCAGAGGCGCAGCTGGATGTATGTGAATCTGTCCTGTTCCCGGAGTTGAAAGAGTTCTTTACATCGCTCAAAGGTGCAGGGTTGTCCCCCTTCGAAGAGTTGTCCGAGGGTCTCCAGGCCTCCTGCAATCCAGGATCCAAAGTTCCGGGTGGACAGACCAGGAGAGAAAGTCGGGTTCATAAACACCGGGGAGGAGGGGATGAGTCCCACCGGGGTCTTCTTTTGTTTCAGCGCTTTGTCCCAGAGAGCAATGGTATGTTTGGTGGTCGCCAGGAGATCCCGCCATCGTCGGCGCTCTGAGGGAGGGACATGTGAGAGAAAGCGTAGCAGGAGAGGTAGCTGCGCCTGTTCGAGATCCATCCATCTAGGACGGTTGATGAGTATCTGCCATGATTGAATGCATGCCAGCTGGGCCGCCATCTGGTATTTTTGTAGATCTGGGACTCCGAGGCCACCAAGCTTTGCGTGGCCTAGCATCGTGGTCCTAGGGATTCTGGCTTTTTTCCCCTTCCAAATAAAATGCAACATTTTCCTATTTAGGTTTTGAAGAGCAGGCGCCGGGATTGGTACCGGAAGCGAAGAACAAGCATACAGGAATCTTGGTAGCAAGTTCATTTTACATGCCGTAATGCGGCCCATTAATGAGATCTCTTGTGCCGCCCACTGCTTTAGGTCCGCCTCGAGGTCTGTGAATAGTGGTGGAAAGTTTGCACGATAGACCTCCTTAGGGTTAGTTGGGATCTGGACTCCTAGATAGCTGATTCCCCTGGTCGTCCATTGTATTGGGCATAGCGTGGTTAGGGCCTCCCAGTCCTCCCATGACAGACCCACTCCCATGGCAGCTGATTTCCGGAAGTTAATGGCAAAGCCTGTGACCTTTCCATATTTCTCTACCTCAGCCAGGGCCTGGGGGAGGGAAGTACGGGGTTCCGTGATGGTCAGCAGGACGTCGTCTGTATAGAGGGCCAGCTTGTGGTGCGCTGCGCCCGACTGGAAGCCTTTGATTTCAGGGTTCAGCCTGATCCACTGAGCAAATGGTTCCATGATTAGTGCGAAGGGGAGTGGTGATAGTGGACCTCCTTGCCTGGTTCCGCAGGTTAAGCTGATAGGGGCGGAGAGGGTGCCATTAACTCTGAGAAGGGTTTTGGGTGCTTCATGGTTGGCCAAAGTCATGGTGCAAAATTCCGGCCAAAACCGAAGGCCTCGAGAGTGAGCCTCATGAAGGTCCAATCCACCTTGTCGAATGCCTTAATTGCATCCAGGGCCAGAAGCACCAACTCCCGGGAGTCTCGGGAGGCAAGTTCCACCAGGTCCAAGGCTCTACGAATGTTGTCAGCTGTTCAGCGGTGTTTGAGGAAACCACTCTGGTCGGCGCCGATTATTTCCGGCAAGATCTGGGACAGGCGAGTTGCTAAAATTTTGGAGTATATGTTGGCATCTATATTGAGTAGGGCAATGGGTCTATATGATGCAGGGTTCTTCGGGTCGCCTCCGGGTTTGCGCAGCAAGACTGTGATTGACTCTTGCATAGACGGGGTTATAGTGCCCGTGGTCCTGAATGAATTAAACAGCTGTACCAGGGTTGATAGGAGTTGAGGTTTGAAAACCTTGTAAAACCTGGTCGTATAGCCATCCGGGCCAGGGGCCTGCGATTTAAGGGCTTTTTTCGCCTCATCCACTTCCCTGTCGGTAATTGGCGCCTCCAACTAGTCACAAGCTGCGTTTTTCAGTTGGGGGAGCGCTGCCCTCCGCAGGTATTCCCTCTGTTCTTTTATGTCTCGTATCGGGGCGGTCATAACCTGAGTCAGGTGGGCCGATGCGAGCCGTAGCTTGTCGTCATCAGCGTATTGAGTCTTGCCATGCTGGTCCGGCAGGCCCACGATCGTGTTGTTTCTTTTTGCCTTGGCAAGTTTGGCCACCAATAGTTTGTTCGCCTTATTATTTTTAGCATAGTAAAACTGTTTGGCTTTTGCCATTTGGTGGGCAGTATGCTCGGCGTAATGAGCCCCAATTTCCTTTTGCGCTATCCGGATAGCTCGCTGTGTTCTAGGGGTCCAGCCCTTCTCCTTATGGATTCTTTCTGCATCCTCAAGATCCTCCTCAAGGCTCTGGCGAATTTGTCGCTTGTGCCTGTGATAGGCCACCCCTCTGGCAATCAGTTTCCCCCACACCACTGCCTTCATTGCGCTCCAGTTGTTGGCTAACCCCGCTAGGGTTTTCCTTAAAGAAGTTGGTAATCGTAGTTGCAATCGCATCTCTGAGTGGCATCTCATTAAGGATTGGGTCATATAGCGTCCATCTGCGCTGTTGGGGATCAGTGGTCTCTGCACTCGAATCTCCAGGGTCACCAGGACGTGGTCGGACAGGATTCTGGAGCCTATAGTCACATCGTTGGTGAAGGTGAAGATTTGCGGAGATACTAGAAGAAGATCTATCCTGGAAAATGTCTGATGAACATAAGAATAGAAGGAAAAGTCTCTTTCAGACGGGTGGAGTACTCTCCATGAGTCCACTACCCCTAAAGTTCTAAATAATTGCAGGAGAGCTAAGGGCTGTGGCGAGGTCCCCGGCAGAGGGTGGATGTGACTTGTCTTTCACGGGGTCCGGGTCCCCATTGAAGTCACCGCCAATCACTATCTTGCCCTCCAAGAAGGGAGAGAGAGTTGTACTCAGCGATTCATAGAAAGGCACCTGGCCAGAGTTCGGCGCGTATACTGAGACTCTATAGTATAGTTGTCCCAACAGCAGACACTTCACCGCTATGTACCGCCCCTCCGGGCAGTTTATGGAGTCCAGTATCTGAGGGTTCAGCCCCTTTCGAAATAGGATTGCCGTGCCACCTCTCTTGGAGTTCCCACACGTGAAGAATTGCTTCGGGAAGTTTCGGGAGCGTAGGCGTCTGAGGTCTGCCGGCAGTAGGTGAGTTTCCTGCAGCATAGCTACTGCAGCAGTGTCATTCTGGAGTTTTTGTAAGATTAACTTGCGTTTAGCTGGTAAATTCAGTCCCTTGACATTCAGGGAGACGAACTTTAGAGTCTCATGTTCCGGAGCAAGATCTGGGGTCGCTGACAAGTTCTGAGGGAGGGGGGGAGCTGCAGAAAGGTCAGCCATCATGTCGTGAGATATGTGGCCATTTATTATCCTGCCTTTGAGGTTTTTGCTCGGACCGCCAACGGGAAGTCCAAGGTTTAACTGGGGACGGTGGACCCTTTACGGGTTCAAAACCTCCCCTGGCCAACGGGGCCATATAACAGTGTGTAGCCAACATGGCTAGGAGTACAAACAGTCTTGGTGGAACGCTCCAAAGTGGATTATGCCTCAGAGCTGGGCATGGACCGTGGGGGAGGCCCGCTGCATCAGAGATGGGGTTCGTCTGTGTCAAGTGGTGGGTGGCTCCATGGCGCCGGGGTCATTTCCTCTTCCTGAATCTCAGGACCATTGACCACGTGTTTTGTTTGGACTTAGGAGAGGCCATGGGGTCCATGTCAGCCGTCGCCTCAGTGGCCGGAGGAGGTGAGGGGCCAGAGGAGTCCGGATGAAAAATGTTTTCAGCATCATCTAGGTGACAAATTTTCCTCAGGCTGCCCTTGTAGGAAAATTGCAAAGCTGTGGGAAAAAGCCATCTGTAGCGAATTGTTTGGGCTTGGAGGAGAGTGGTTAGCGGGCAGAGGGCTCGCCTCTTCTGAAGAGTAAGAGGAGATAGATCTTGGTTAATCTGGAGGGCGGCCCCTTGGAAAGTGATTTTGTCTCTGGAGCGGCTTATTGCCGATATGGCTTCCTTCGTGGTAAAGAAATGCACCCTGGTGATAACATCAGGTGGGGCGTCCGACTCCACTCCGCGGTGGGGGCTTAACCTGTGGGTGCAATCTAGAAGAAGTAGTGAGTCCTCCAGATCAGGAAGGAGAGACTGAAAGAAGAGGCCCACATATTCGGCCAGCCCTTTGTCAGGGATCAATACAGGAACCCTCTGAATACAGAGGTTGTTGCGCCGGGCCCTATTCTCCAGGTCCTCCTGCTTGTATTCCAAGATTTCGCACTTATCTTGCAAGAGTCTTACAGAGCGCTGGATCTCGGTAAGGGAGGAGGTATGATCTTGGGTGCGATCCTCAATCTCTCCCAGTCTCTGTTCCACCTCCGAGACCCTTTTGTCAGTGCTCTCTAGCTTGGCAGTAAGCTCAGACATACACGACCGGATTTCTGTTTTAATGTCAGCCATAAATTCACGGATATCCTCCTTGGTCGCCAAAGGTCCCTTGTTGTCCAGGGATTCTCGTGAAGCGGGGGGGTGAGGGTCTTTTTTTCTTAGCTTTGTCGGATGACATTAGCATTGTTGCTATGTCCGAAGTCTTAGTGGATTTCGGTTGCTTGGACATTACGTAGCCTGACCGCGGTAGGTCAACGGCTGCGGGGTGCACTGTAGCAATGCTGGTGGGATGCTTAGAGAGTGGCCCGAGGCCCCTCAGAGAGTTGGAGTGAGGGTTCCGGTGTCTAGGCTGGATTCTTGTTAGCGTAGGTGTTTCCGTATGGTGCAGCCTCCCAGTGCAGGGTGGGGAAGAGAGGGAGTCCTTGGTTCCTCCAGGGAGGAGTGGGATTGTGATGTCATCCCTGTCTCCTTGATGCAGAGTTCAAAAAGGGGGTGAAGACGTGGGCCGGGGCGCCCCAGGAAGTGAGTGGAGAGATGAGAGGGAGCAGAGCAGACACAGGAGCGCACCAGTTCAGGGGAGCCTCTTTGGGGTGGAAGATGAGGACCCAATTTGTCTCAGGTGATGGTAGGTCTCTTGGTGGCAGTGAGGGTCTATTTCAGTGTAGATACCTTGTAGTGGCTTGGCTGACAGGCCCGAGGAGTTGGAGACAGATTGCTCAATGAAGAGGGCAGAATGTTGAAGCTCCTCGTGGCCAGCTGGTACTCGTAGCTGTCTGAGGCTGGATTTGGGACGCCGATGAGGGCGGGGGGCCTCCCCCAGAACGTGGTGCTGCGGACCAGGTCCGCTCCGGCGCCTCAGGGGCGCTACCACGCCAGTGGTGCCTAAGTCGGGTAGGCCCACCCTCGTAGATGTGCTGTGTTATGCAGGCCAAGGCCGGAGTCCAAATTGATCCCCCTCCACACAAGTGGGGGGGGGGTGGAGATCAGGCACCAGGAGCTGGGCTAGTGCCGGGCCGCTGCTCCGCAGGGAGCGTAAGATGTTACAGCTCCCTTGCAGCTGACAAAAGTAGGGGATCCCGGTTCCCCTATCCCCAGCAGGGGCTCTCAGGCCAGAGTAGTCCAAGGTCGGGCCCCACCATGCGTGTCCGGGGAGGAGGGAGAGTAAACTCGCCCCGAGGCGCACCCCCGCACCGCTCCAGTCCCAGCCCCCTCCTCTGGAGTGGGGACAGAGAGGCAGCAGCAGCGGTCTGAGGCGCGCCGGGAGCGCAATGAAGAAGGCTGCAAAGCTTGCTTCCCCCGGGTGATACCAGGAAAGATGATCCGGCGCTATGTGCTGGAGGGGCCAGCGGCACTTACCCGGTCTCACGCCGTACATGCGCTCTATCCTCCAGAGCGCCACCGGGAACACCAACTGGACCCCGGCCTGCTGCGCGGGCACAAGCGGCGGCCGGGGGTGGCGGTAGAGCGACTCCGGACAGACAAAGCGGTAAATCCCTCAGAGCTGGAGAAGCTCAGGCGCACTCAGTAGGTATTTTGATGGTGGGGCGCCCCCGAGCAGCCCCACCAAGCCGCAGGCTTATCTTCGGTTGTCGCTGCCGCCGCAGCTCTCGGGCATTGCAGTCCCGTCTGCCATTTTGAAGGCAGAGGGGCCGCAGGGCAAAGGCAGCCCAAACTTCTCTGCTACGAGGTCCCCGGCCGCCATCAGCACGTTGGCAGAAGCCCTGGACCCTCACACGCTGCCACAGTTAATCAGGCCATCAAACACTATGTAGGAACCATGGTAAAATGCAAAAGCAGCAGGCGTCCCACGGAGGCCATCAGGGGAGCGACTGCATCGCCAGCGCTCCAGGCCGCGCCCCCGTTATCTGCAACTTTTATTTGTAAGAAGAGCATCCAGATGACTTTGGGCTTGGCGTGCTATATAAGCAACACAATAAATAAATAAATAAAGGGAGACCCTGTCCATAACATCCCGACTCATTTTATGAACACTTTTCTTTTCTTGTGAATATTATCCCACACTCTTTTGTAGCATAGCGGTAAGGATTGGCAATAGGTTTTCTTAGTATAGGTCCTTTTATTTGACTAGACTCCACTAGGACTGCATTATTATGATTTGATGGTCGTCACTTGCTCCGATCTTAGATTTAGGTTTATATTAGGTGTTTATCTCACCCACTATACAATTTAATAAACACCCTTGAACTGTGATCACTTGTGTATGTCTTAATTTGATACCATGCCTTCCTTACACCGCTCTCCCAGAAACCGTGGTGATATTCCCCCTGAAGTGACAACATATATTAAAATAATTTATTAGTTATTCTAGGTGTTGATAATGTGCCATGCTCCGTAAAACAAGACGTCTTTGTAACTTTTCACATTCTGAGCAAAAGGAATGTCTTGAAAGGGTTTCCTGCATTATCCCTCCCTCTTTCAAGCGCTTACATACGTTATTTTCATCACTTTAATAGCAACCTGCCCTACTCAGCAAGAATGCAGATGTACCCTGGCTGCCAATTTGTCCTGCTGGCCCTAAGCCTTACATTCATCTATCCTAACAGCAGAAGAACGCCTTGTTCACCGCTTCAGTAATTACACTCACTCAGCCGACTTCTGCTCTTATATAACCTAAGTGATACCTCAATGGGCTATTTCTTTTCTTCTAACCCATTCCATTGTTCTGGCTTCTTTGCTCTTCTGGCACCATTTTAAAACTTTCCTAATGTACTCCCCCTTTAGTATTTCTATTTTCCATCCCCCCTTGTCCTGTGTCAAAAACTTTCAGTCCCTTTTCACACTCCTGGACGTCATATGTCTGCCAACTTCCCGCACCCATACTGATTTCCTGCCTTCCTATGTTCTTTTCAATCCAGCCTCAGGCAATTTCAGATGTTTTTCCACCATTCCTCGCAAATGCCTCCCAGGGAACTTCCATCTGTTGGGATGCACAGTCAGCTTCCATGCCCACCCAAACGATTTAGGCTGCAGAAAATATATTAGTGCACAAGAAAATAAACTTGCGCGGTTGCGAGGGATGGAGCATGTAAAGTGGGAATAACAAATATATTGCTTTCGTAGCAGTTATGGAGATGTAGCTAGCACCCCCCACACCCCATCTTGTATAGAGCATGAGTGGTACTGGGATAAAACAGTCAAAATATTGTGTACATGGATGTAAAAATAGGCCATGGTCCAAGACGCAAGAAAATCCTGAAGCACTGCCATATTTGAAGTGAGGTCTAGTCTGCCGCAGTCTCTGGTGAAGGTAGCAGTACAGCATGGCAGTACGTTTTGAATCAACTTCTTATCCCAAGCCAAAGCAGGGAAACTGAACATAGACACCTCCAGGCCTGATAGATAAAAATGGAATTGTATCATATTGCAGGCCTGCAAAGCCAGAATAGAATGTGAATGGGGGAGCTCGGTAATGGCTACGCCCATCCCGAAGGACAAGCTCATGAGATCTGGGCTAAAGGTCTAGAGCTGTCAAAAGGCCCAGCCTAGATTTAGGGCATTAGCACCCTCCAGAATGATGGCCATCCTATTTGGCATCCTTTTTTGCCCTCAGGTGATTTGGATACCGAGGTTTTGGGACTACAGCACTGGCAGGTAAGCCGCCGTCTTGCTGTATGAGAGACCACATTTTCTGTAATATATGCCGAATGATCATTGGCATCTTTGTAAAATTTCTCACTTAAGCTATCTATACCCACTGCAGGGTCGCCCCTACGGAGCCCTGATGAAGGCAGACGCTACATTAATGCACTTCCGCCGAAACGTGTCCATCCGGGAACTGCTACATTCATCTGTTCCCGTCTGAATCAGACCCTGTTTATTCAGTCTCTGTCACGTTGGCCACCAAGATATCTTATTCTCCATAGGACCCTGGAAACACAATATGTTGGAAAGTAATATCCGATTAAGCAACTTTCCACTTACTAGGTTACCCATAAAGGAATTTCTAAACTTGGATTTTTTCTCAAAGGACCTGTGTGTCCACTTCTATTGGTTTACAAGTATTGGAAGAAAATAGAAAAGAAACTTCTGCTTAAGACTGACCTGTATATTGACAATACAGTACTCCTTGTTCACCTTGTTGTAAATACTGTAATTTTGTTTTTTGTTATGAATTTTTATTGATGGTATTATATGTTGTCTTAACCTGTCATTTACGTATGTTGCACATTTTTCAACATTTGTTCTCAACTTTTATGTATTAAATACTTGTCTATACAACTAGCAAATAAAACTTTTGCTTTCTACTCTCTGGTTTGCTTTAGCTTAGTGAGAAGGCAATACACCTTTGACCTTAGGTTTGGATCTATCATTCAAAAGACCTACCTATATATCAATCTGTGGGCAGGACCACCCTCCTACACCTGTGAAGTTCTATATCCTTGAGCTTGTCCACTAGGAAGGGTACCCCCCTCTTTTTCACATCCTATTTGAACTGCCAAATGGCCATAAGCAGAACACCTAAATCTATAAGAATATGGCTGATTGGTGTGGTCCTCGAGAGGCCCAGAGAAGATATAGGGAGGGGCAACTGATATGGTGGGAGCAAGGAGTAAAACATCCTGTGATTTGCAATACGAGGATCAAGAGGTGATGTCAACAAATGTAGTCCCACAACGGTGAGGCATAGGGGGGTGGCCCGCATGACTGGGATCGAGAGGAGTGCTCCATTATTCTACAGAGCCAATTTGACCTCAGACATATCCACTGAGCTCATGTCAATGACCAGGTGCCCACCATGTGACTAGGCCCATTGGAGGTTAACATCCTAAAATGCCTGCCAATCAGGTATTGGGAACCCAAGGAGACGGAGTAGGAGACCACATGTTAGAGGGAAAAGATAGATTGGAATGTGGCCCTCCCCATGTGGCCATGTGGTAGTATGGATATAGGCAGTAGCCAATGAGGGTGGGGGATGAATACTGTATGCACCACAAGTGACAATGTTTTGCTTTATAATGGCATATCTGCTTTGAACTAACGAAGAGCTCCATGGCAGTTGGGTTCTACGGTACCCTCTGTCACCTTTATCCTTTTTGTATACAAAATAAATCTTGTTTTGCTTGCAAAGAGGTGCACTGAGCTTTTTTCCTTAGAGGATATTTTTTTCCCTTGTCTAGAGGTCTGCCTTACAAATTTCAATGTGATCCCAGACTATCCGCGGTGACAAAGGATTCCTGGTGCACATCCAGAGGGGCCACACCCACCTGCAATGATCAGTACCCTGTGCACAAATTGGAGAGGTTTACAGGAGGCGTGTGGCCTGAATTCCTATCTGCTTTTTGGAGCAGGGGACCGCTCCCGGATTGAGCAGGCCATCAATGGGACCTTGTGACATAGGAACTCAGGAGAACATGTAGATATGAGTGCACCTTTCACGAGAGAAAACAATACAGGTGTGGGGTGTGAGAGTGTGGGGAAGAGTCATAGCATGTTGAGGGTGATGTGGTTGTGAAGTGGAAAGACCTAGTAGCACTATATTTATTTTTCTTTTTTTTTATATGGAGTAAGGAGGATAGAAGGAGTAACGGGGGCCTCTTTGATTGGGGGAGAAGGCAGCGTTGTATGACTAAGAGGAAAAGAGGAATAAGGGTAGTGGCCCCGTGTATTGAGTGGGTATGGGATCCCTCAACCCAATAAAAGGGGGAGAAAGGATAAGTAGAATTTTGATGTTTTTATGTTCGGTTTTATTGATACTGTGTAGACCGAGGAGGGGTCCAGTATTGTTATGTGTATATACATATTACACGGCCTGTGTAGTTATGGTTATGTTGCTCAACCCATAGGAAGCGCACTTTTTGGGCGGCTTATATCTTTGCCCCTCAACCCCCCCAGACGAATCCTCACCAAACTTTGCAAAGAAAGTACATGACCCCCTCGGATTGATTCTGCAACGTTTGGTGAGGTTTTGTCCAGGTGGGGGCAAAGCTATAGGCGGGTCTCAAAATGTTTGGTTTTCCTCATAGATGCAATGGAAAAAAGATTTTGCTCACGCCTACAGCCCGATCCGCTGGATGGATTTTCACCAAATTTGCGGCAGGAGTGTCGGCTTGATCCCAAAAGCGTTCTCTTGTAAATGTGGTGTAAATCCATCCAGTATTTTATTTTTAAAACGGCCAAAAAGTAGGTAAGAAATCCAGATCTGGTCCACAGACTCACTTCCCTATTGGGTACGCAAACACCCCTCTGGTCCAATCAGGGCCCGGCGTGATGTCCGCGGACAGCGGACGTGCCCTCTGATTGTGATGGTGAAAAATGTGAGCTGCATCAGATATTTTGAAAGGGTCGTCATGTTGGATTCGCAGACAGCCACTGTTGTCTGCGGACATCGCTGTAAAACATATTAAAATACACATTGCACTTGTCAAACTAATGAAACCATCTCTGGGGAGGTGATGGGTGATGAGGATGGGATGGGATATGGCCATAAAAAGCCAAAAGAAATGGTGGTTTTACATCTTCAAAGTCTGCAAACAGTCCAGATGTTCGTGGGCTGTGCTTTGATATTTGCGAATATCTCAGATGTTCGGGGACATCCATGCCTATTTATGAATTACAGGGTTGGTAAAAAGTAGATTTTGGATGGCTTGTAACTTTGGCGCCACTCAATGCAACTGCATGGAATATTGCAACACCATTCTATGCCTGACCTTGAATGCTTCTGCAAAGTTTGGTGCTGTTATGCCAAGAGGGAGCAAAATTAGATGGGGGGGGGTCTAAAAATATTTGAAAGGCTTATAAATGTAGTGCCATTTGACGAATCTGCAAAATGGTTTTCAACCCAGATTTTAATGTTTTTGCAAAGTTTGGTGGAATTTTGTCACAATTAGAGGGGGGGTCTCAGCATGTTTAAATGGCTTATAACATTGTTGCTGTTTGACGAATGTGCACAAATGTTTTCAGAAAGATTATAGATCTAAACTTGAATGTTTGTGCAAAGTCTGAATGGATTTTGTCAAGTGGGGGCTAAGTCTAATGTCTATTTTATGTATGTACATTTTGACATGTTTCAAAAAATAAAACATAATTGGATTTGCAGAAAACTCGTGCAAAGAGCATTGGTAAGGACCTGAAAGCATGGTTTTGCAAATGTGTCCATGTCTTATTTTTTGAAAAATGTCATAATGTAGGTACAAAAAATAGTAATATACCTTTGGTGACTGAAGTATAGCCTGTGGCCATGGACATGGGTCAGATTGGCTACTGGCCACGGCCAGAAGGGAAAGGCAATGGGGTTAAAGTGGGCATGGCCACTAAGCACCGGCTATGCAGTAATGTTTTTCGAAATCGGGATAGGTTGAATGTGAAATGAAATGGTGGGCGTGGCTACAGCCCAAAGTGCTGGAAGGGTTGCAGCAAACATTCGCGAGAAGCATCCGCAAGGACCTCAAAGCATGGTTTTGCTAATCTGTCCTGTGTTTTATTTTTTCTAAAGTGTCAAAGTGTAAGTACAAAAAATTGTGATGTAACTTTGATGCTTGGACAGTAGGCCTGGCCCTCGGCAAGGACGAATGCCTACTCTAATTTACTTTTTTCTTTTTGAAAGTGTCAAGAAATAAGTACAAAACATATTGGTATGACTTTGCTGCCTGGGCAATGGGCCTGGACATTGGCAAGGACAAATGTCTACTCTAATTTGTCTATTGGGAAATGCGGCATGGCCAAAGCCTGTGCCCCACGGATTGTGGAAACTGGCCATGGCTGCAAGCCATGAGCACTGGCTATTGGTCACATTATGAGGGTATAGTGGACACTGAACTAGCATGCAGGGTAGGTGCAGGGGATAATGGGGGTAGTTTGATGGGCTGGGGTCATGTTTCAGCCTCATGCCCTGGGCAATTCAACCATGACTTGCATTCCCAGCATGCACTGCAGATAACGACACACTACAGTATGCGTTGCAAAAAATATGTTTGTTAAAGGAGGTTTACAGTTCTTTCATATATTGTATTTGGTTATTTATATAGCGCTCTTGCTCCACTTGTGTAGTCTCAATGCGCTTTTTCCTTGGTTGGAACGCTCTTGGTGACCGTAGTCAATGTGGTTGGAGATTCTAGGGAGTTTAGCTTAGGAGATGCATGTGTGTATGTTGCCGTTCTAGGACTCAGGTGTCTGGCAAGACTCGACTAAGCAGCCCAAGAGAGGACAGACACATGGGTGGGTGCTGTTGAGGGTTAGAGATAGAATGCTATTGTTGAGAGAGTCTATGTGAGACAGTTCCCTTTCGGGCAGTGGTCGCTGTATGCTAGTGGCAGAGGTGTTGAGGTACGTCAGGTGTTTCAGTCCGGATGGCTATGTGTGCACTAGACCGGATGGCCTTGGCCATAGCTGTATTCTATTGTGCATGGTTGCTTGGCCGTGCCTGCAGCCTGTGTCCACACTAGTGGTGTGAAGATAAAGGTACCATAGGCTGCAAGATTGCTCGGCTGGGGCAGTATATGTCCATGTATAGAAATGAGAGTCCTATACCAATGGGCCTAGCTTTCATACTGTAGCAGGTATCCGCATATAATAAACAGTGTTGGGGGCTACACCTAGATTTAAGAATCCTGTATAGTGGGAGAAAGGCCTATGTTTCACAGTGCAGTAGGTTTAGGCATATGGTAAACAAAGACAAAGGCTATGCCTAGATCTGAGAATCCTCTATAGTGAGAGAGAGGTTTAGGGATCACAATGCAGTAAGTTTAATCATACAGTAAAAGATGGAGGGTACACCTATAATTGAGAGTTCTGTATAATGTGCAAGAGGCCTAGGTCTCAAAATGCAGTAGGTCTCTTTCTATAATAAACAAAGGAGGAGGCTACACCTAGATTTGAGAATCCTGCATGGTGGGGGCGGGGGGCCTAGCCTTCACTGTGCCATATGTTTCCACCTGTAGTTACAGTAGTTTTCTGAAGTGTAACAAGAGTTGATGGTTTGTTGTACCTAGATTTGGGAATACCTTTGTAGTGGGAGATTGCTAGTGTTGGTAGCTTCCCTGATTGAGCAATGCAGGTTAACAGTGGCAGTGAATTACTTAGTGATGGGTGTGTGCTAACCCTGGACTACTTATTTCATTGTTAGTCGTCTATCATGTGGGCCGGTGAGGGTTGGGGGGCACATCGAGAATGTTGTGAGTGTTGCAAGTGTGCAACAGCAAAAGCTGCTGGCGTACCTGGAGTGCTTGTCTGGTGGGAGTGTTGTTGTGGTTGGTTTGATGGTGGATCAGGTGTGCCACAACAAGAATTGCTGGCTTACCTGAAGCACCAGTCGGCTGGGAGCGTTGCTGAGCAATATGTGGTGGTGTGTCGGGTGAAACCACTGCGAGAGCTGCCGGCCCCTGAGATGTAATTGATGCGGGGCGTTTATTAGTGGAGTATTCATAGGGAGCAGTGGATTAGGAGAGTATTGGGAAGAGCCAGGTTTTAAGGGCCTTCCTGAATTTCAGGTGGTTTTCAGTGTTGCGAATGTGCAATGGAAGGGAATTCCAGATGATTGGCACTTGGAGGGAGAGGGAGGAACCGCCAAGCCTAATGGAGCTGTGGGGTGGGATCACAAGGCGAAATGCAGTGCGAGATCTGAGGTACCTGGAAGTTTGGTAGGGGACAAATTTATCTCAGAGGAATTGAGGGCCGGTTTTGTGCACTGCGCGATGGGTAATGCACATGGCTTTGAAGGTGATGCGTCGAGCAATAGGGAGCCAGTGGAGGACTCTCAGGGTAGGGCTGATGTGTTCTATGACGGGCAGGTTAATGAGCAGGTGTGCTGCCGTATTTTGGATTCTTGGGAGTTTCCTTAGTTGGGATGCTTGGGCTCCTAAGTATAGGCAGTTTGCGTAGTCTAGGCGGGAAAGGATGATGGAGTTGAAGGCCAAGAAACGGTGGAGATAAGTGAGGTAGGGGAAAATCCACCTGAGGATACCTAGGTGGAAGAAACAGGTTTTGGATACGTTGGTGGTGTGTTGGGTGAGGGATAAATCTGAGTCAAATTTGCATCCAAGGTTTTTAACCACGTTAGAGGGTCACAGTGCTCGTCCTAGTGATTTGGGCCACGGGATTGGTTGGGGGAAGAGTGATGTTTTCCCGCAGACTAGGATTTCAGTTTTCCCAGGGTTGAGGATGAGGTGGTTGGTTGTCATCCAGTGATCAATGTCAGAGAGGCATGATGACAGGTCCGGGCTGGCAGAGCCTTCAGAGTTTGGGATTTTGAGGATGATCTGTGTATCGTCTGCATAGTTGTAGCAGGTAAGATTTTACGAGCAGATGATTGCAGGAATGGGTTGTATGTAGAAGTTGAAGGTTAGCGGTGATGTGGACGCTCTTTGGGGGACACCTTTACAAACTGGACATGATATGGATGTAAACTGGTCGAGGTGCAGGATTTGCGACCGGTTAGAGATAAAGGGGGAGATCCACGAAAGGGCTTTGCTTTTGATTCCTAGTGTTTTTAGTCTGAGTAATAGAATCGAGTGATCAATGGTATCGAAGGCGGTGGAAAGGTGTAGCAGGATGAGAACTGCGCAGCCGTCTGCGTCGGCTGTTTTTTTTAGGTCATCACACATGGAGACTATGGAGGATTCTGTTCCCCTGAGTGGTCGGAAACCGGATTGGGCTGGGTCTAGGAGGTTGTTGGCTTCGGCAAAATGGCCAACCTGTTTGTAAGCCACGCTGCCAGTCAGTTTTGCGATGAAACACGTATTGGCTATAGGTCGGTAGTTTTGGGGGAGGAGTGGGTCAAGCGTTGTTTTTTTGAGAATGGTTTTGGGATAGGATGTTTTTAGGGCTTTCGGAAGGATCCTGATGTGAGTGAGTGATTAAGGATTGTGCGTGCAACGTTACCAGCACAGGTGGAGGTTAGTATTTTTTTGAGCATTGAGGGTGGGCACAGGTTTTACAGGAAGCCTGATGGGCGGCTGACTGCTACCAGCGAGAGGAATTCTTGGTGTGTGAGGGGAGAGTAAGAGCCAAAAGAAGATAGTGATTGTGGAGGGCTTCCAGTGGGGGGCTGCAGGCCAATGGGCGGAGGGATTTTTAGTTTGGCGATGATTGCGTTGTGTTTTTCGTTGGCGGCATTGTAGAAGTGGAACGAGAGGATGTCGCATAAGGCTTGGGAGCTTGGAATGGACAGGCGAGAGCATGAGGGGGATTTGAATTCTGCTATGATTTTATTTAGTTGCTTACTTGGTTTGCGAGAATTTTGGATTTGGTTCCCATGGAATGATTTCTTGCCTTTTCTGATTTCCGATCTGTAAATTCTGGTTCTCCTCGCTAGGGCGGTTTTGTTTTGGGCTGAAGGGTCTGCTCTCCAGGCCCGTTCAAGATGTTGCTTGAGAGTTTTGAGAGGTTTGAGATTGGGGGTGAACCACCTCGGTGTTGGTCCAGATCTCTGCGAGGTACATTTGAACGGGGTCAGGGGTTTGAGGGCATTAGTAAGCCAGAGGTCGAAGGACTCTATTGCTGGCGGTCCTTCTGCAAGGAAGAGTGAGTTGAGGGAGTTGCGGAGTGAGAATTCAGGATCTGAGGTGATCACCACTTTGTTCCATAGAGGGAAAGTAGAGGGGGCGGTTGGTAATGGATGTGTGGGGTGCGTGCATATCCATGCTGAGTGATCTGTCCATGACATGGAGTGCGGGGGCTGGGTGGATATGTTAGCGGTGCTGAATATTGCGTCGAGGGTGTGTTCTCTCGTTTGGGTGGGAGTGGAGTTGTCATGTTTCGGATTCAGTGGATCTAGAATGTCTGTGAATGCCCTAGTCATAGGGTTTGGTGGGGGGACAAACCATATGTTGAAGTCTCTTAGGGTGGTGAAGGTTGGGTGTAGGATGAGGTTGACGACTAGTGCCTCGCAAAATGTGCCTGGGAAGTTTTTGTTAAAGCCGAGGGGTGGGGGTCTGTAGATGAGTAGGAAGCTGTGTGAGGCGGATGGTGCGAGTTGGAGTTTTAGCAGGATGGATTCATAGTATGTGGTGCTGTTGGACTTGTCCTTTGTTATTCGCTTGAATTTATCTTTGTGTTTAATATCGGAAGCCCTCCTCCCCTTCGTGATCTGTTCCGGACGTTGAGAATAGAACCACATGGGAAGGTCTCATGCGCGAGGGGTTCGTAGTTATCCCAAACCAGGTCTCAGTAATGAATAGGATGTCTGGGATTTCTTCTGTGGTGAGGTCATAGATGTGGAGTTTGTTGTTGGAAACTGACCTGGCGTTGATGAGGGTGCAAGATATTTGGTGGGATGCCTTTGCGGGGTGGGGGTTGGGGTGGGTAGGGTTGGAGAGCGGGGTCTGATGTGGGGACTGGAAGTGGGGGAGGTTGAAAAGGGGGGAGGCGGAGTGTGTGGGTGAGGGAGCAGTTGGGATGGGGACAGGTGACTGGCAATGGGGAGGTGGAGTGTAGAGATGAGGGAGCAGTTGAATTGGGGGGACAGAGGGCGGGAGGAAGAGTGCTAGGACTGGGTTGGGTTTGGGAGTGAGGTTTCTCTCCTATATTGCAGTAGCAGTGTTAGCAAACTGTGTCAGAGAATGGGTGAATCTAGAGGGGCATTAGGTGTCTGCGTTCTCACCCTTTCCTTGTATTATGAGCGGTCATTGGTGTATGGGAGAGAGTGGGTGGTTCTCTGGTGGATGGTGTATTGGCGGGGGATTCTCTTGCTGCGCAAAGGGTAGGGAAGTGCAGGTTGGGGGTGGTGAGTAATTGATTGGGGAGAATGTGAGCGGCAGGTGTCGGCGGTTGGTTGCTGGCGCGGTTGGAATGTGATAGGCATATTTGGTGTCTTACTGTATTTTCTGGTGTGTTCTGTGGGGGGATGCTCTCTAATCTGTCTTTCCATCTTGCCACTCTTATTTGCGCAGAGCGGGATCTATGGGTGGGGGAGAGTGTGATAGTTTGAGGCGGGTAGGTGTATTGAGGGTGGGGGAAAGGGAGGAGGAGGCATGCAATTTAAAGGTGCCCTGTGGAAGGGGGGTGGGGTGTGTGATGGCGGGGGTAATGAAAGACAGAGGTGGGTCTCGTTGGGGGTAGTGGTGTGCCAGGGAGCTGCATTGCTGTGGCCTGTGAGTGACATGGCGCCTAGTTAGTTGACTGTGTTGCACGGTTGAGGCCTAAGTTTCACAAAGTAGTTTGGGTACAAGGCAGAACAGAACAACCTCTGTGTATAAGGTGAACACAGCTAGATGTGAGAGTCCTGTGTAGTGGAAGAGAGGACTATGTCCGACAATGCAATTTGGGTACAAGACAAAACACAGCTAGATCTGAGAGTTATGTATAGCTGGAGAGAGGCCAACACCTAACAATGCAATTTGAGTATAAAACGACTAGATTTGAGGGTCCTGCATAGTGGGAGAGAGGCCTAAACCTAGCAATGCAATATGATTAGAGGACAAAACATGGCTAGATTTGAGAGTCCTGTCCAGTTTGAGTACAAGACTAAACACAGCTAGATTTGGGTATAAGACTAAGCACCGCTAGTTTTGAGAGTTCTGTATAGTGGAGAGGCCTACACTTAACAATGCAGTTTGAGTACAAGACTAAACACATCTAGCTTTGAGTACAAGACTAAACACCGCTGGATTTGAGAGTCCTGTATAGTGGGAGCGAGGCCTACACCTAACAATGCAGTTTGAGTACAAGACTAAACACAGCTGGATTTGAGAGTCCTGTATAGTGGGAGAGAGGCCTACACCTAACAATGCAGTTTGAGTACCAGACTAAGCACAGCTAGATTTGAGTACAAGACTAAACACAGGTAGCTTTGAGCACAAGACTAAACACAGCTAGATTTGAGTACAAGATAAACACAGCTAGATTTGAGTACAAGACTAAACACAGCTAGATTTGAGTACAAGACTAAACACAGCTAGATGTAAGAGTCCTGTACAGCGGGAGAGAGGGAGGCAGAGGAAAGTAATCACAGTATTGTACAGGTGTAGGTAAGTTTGTTAAGGGCTGGGCTTCAGGGTAGAGTAATTGCTCTACTCCCCACCCAGATAACTCCTACCGTACTAGTCATTGCTGGTTGATGGCTGGCTACTGGCTTCCTCTGCTAGCACCTGCAGACACTTTCTGGAGCCGCCTCAGTTGGAGCCACCCTTTGCTTCGGGGCTCTGAGCTGCAGGGGCTGCCCGGCAGAGGGCTGCCCTGAGAGGGACTGTTAAATGCGGGGGGTTAGCCAATCAGGGGAGGAGGTTGGGCTGGGAGGTGGGAGGAGGGTTGGATTTCAAATGAAACGGGTCAGTGCGAACAAGGGTGCAGTTGGGGCTTGGGGGTCAAAGAAAAATAAAGTAAATGGGCCCAAGGCGTCCCGTGGGCCTTACCACTCACCTGTGGGTGATATTGCAAGGGGCAAGACAGCAAGGAAGCCGGGGACCAGGCCCAACAATGCCGAATGGCTGTGGCCAATCAGGGGAAGGGGGTGGGCTTAACTCTATATGTTAAAAGAGGAATTATTAATAACTTATATACAGTGATGTGACATAATGAAACATTTTCACTCATAAAAACCTATGAAATTCACAGAAAAAACGTTCTTAAAGGGACGTTATGGTTAACTTGCACTAATAAAAAAGCAATGAAATTCAGTGAACTGTAAGGGGATGTTATGGTTATAAGTAAAACCGAAAAACCACAGAAATGTACCAGTTATGGTAAGCTAAGCAACCATAACTTGCGCCAACACTGTGCACTGCTAAGACTAACACCCAGGACATCAAAGATGACATATAAAATGTAATTGATTACATCACTGATGACATTATTACAGTCGATTTAGAAGGGGTGGTGGTGTCAAATGACAAGTGTGTTGAGTTGATAGGGACAGATGCTGTGGGAGAAGACTGGTACATGGTTTTGTAAATCGGCCCAGTTCAGCCACTCAGGGGAGTTGCAGACAGTGAGTTGTTTGAAGACATGGATAATGATGGGTAAATAGTATTGGCAGTTTGTGTCCAATGTGAAATAATGGTGGAATATCGACACAACCCATTTCCCATGCTACTAGTAGGAAATATCCCATCCTTTGCCCAAAGTGATTTAGCGCAAGTACCTTACAGTTTATAGACAAGTAACCCCCACAATGTGGTGCTCTTACAAAATGTCACAGCAATGCACATTATGCTCAAACCAGGCGCAGTACTGGCCAGAGTTAAATAGTTACCATTGTCCCAAGAGGCTGAAGAGGGGCTATATAACATCAATGCGGCTCTGTTACACCAAGGCATCACTGCGCCGTCAAACTCCCCCTGCAACACGGCTATATACCCAGTCAAAAAAAGGATGTAGTTGGAGGATGATCCAGGATTTACGTACTCTAAACAGCATAGTACAGGATGAGTTTCCCATTTTACCCAACCCTGCGACAATATTATGTAACATACCCACCATAGCCACCCACTTCACAGTCATTGATTAGTAAAACACTTTCTTTTCCATCACGCTGCACCCTGATTAACAATACCTCACTCGGTCTATGTATCATGGGATGCGATTCCAACATAAAATGCTCCCACAGGGGTATTGTGAGTCCCCCAGTATATTTAAGAGTACTGCATGCAGAGTTAGGGAACATACATGTGCCGAGTACCATCATTCAATACGTTCACGATTTGCTGTTCTGTAGCACCAACAAGCAGCAGTGTAGGGAGGACTCCATCATATTGTTGAAGTTGCTTGCTGACAAAGGGTACAACGTAGACAGAGCAAAAAGGCAGTATTGTCAACAGGAAGTGTTATATTTAGGGTAGCTAATTTCCGTTAATGGCAAGAAATTAACTCCTGAGCTTACAGCTGCAGTGCGCAGCACACCCCAGCCAGTAACATTAAAAGACATGCTGAAATTCCTAGGTTTATGCAATTAGTGTAGGCCTTGAATATTTAATAGCACCACATACATGCAACCATTATTACATGCACTCAAGGAGGCCCAAAAGACAAAAAGCACCATCACATGGACTGAAGAAATTCTCATGAATTTCCAAGCGGTCAAAGATGTCATTGGTAACGCCCTAGTTCTAACAACACCTGACTACACACAAATTCTATTTGTTTTCCCATGTAGATGGACAGATGATGGCATTTCTGATGCAAAAAGCACCATGGACCACAAGCCTTTGGCTTACTATAGTACCATGCTGGACTCAGTAATGCAGGGTCAGTTCCCGTGTGAACAAGCTCTGGCAGCAGCAGCCTTCACCATTAGAAAATCTGCCACCATCACAATGGGGTGCTCAGTAACATTATATGTAGAACACACAGTATTTGCTATCGTGGATGTCATGATTCCTGCCCCTCATGTCCCCACCCCTCCAAGATGTCAGGCTGAAGCCAGGCCACGATCACCTACATGGCCCTTAAGGGCCTCTCCATCCCTCCAAAGACCCACTTGGAGTCAAACTTGGCGCTTGTGGCACCAGACTCACTCCCTCCCATAGGATAACATTGGGGATTGGACTTGTAGTGCATTGATGTTGACAAGATGGATGCCCCCACATATTTCGGTTCCCAGAACTGCATGTGCGGTCTAGTCTTTTGGGTGTTGTTCAGCCCAGAGACACCTGGAATACCCAGAGACTATTTAAGCCACACTCAGGCTGAGAAACATGCTTTGCGTTTTCTGCACCTGCATCGTGACACTCACTGTGTTCGGATCGGTCTCCAGTAGGCCTGCATCTTCCTTCTGCGCTCAGCTCCTGCAAGAACACCGTTAGGAACAGCCTTACCTTGCGGCGCTTCTGCCCATCATTCATCGCTCCTTCTGTTCTGCGGGCATCTTCGGCGCTGTCATTCCCATCCCGACATGCCGCTTTCTAAGGAAAAGGGAAAAGAACAGAAAAAAGGCATTAGTATGCATTCTGCAAATCTTCGCTTATTTTTAAATACTGTACGAGCTTCAAACGCTTACCTGAATCCCAGCCGCTCTGGGGGAACTCTGTCTCCGGAACTTCTCATCCATCTGCAAGAGGGAAAATATACTCCAAGTTAGCGTGCAAACATCTAGAGGCGCTGCATACCACGCTTACCCACCGCATTTGTTCTTCATAACCGGCATCCACGCTGAAAACGTTGCGGCACCTAAAAGACACAGAATAAGAACTCAGTTCAATGTAAATACGAAAGGGGTGCATCGCGCATCGCGCTCTCACTCACCTTCAGCGCTACTCATCTCAGCAGCACGCCGCCATCCCCGGACGCCGGCCATCATCTAACGAAGGAAAGGAACGAAGTTGGAGAACTGTTCAAAAGACTCATTATACTTACCTTTCGGACTCTTGCCAGTGAAGTAACTAGGCAGCAACGAGCCCGCATCAATCAACACACGCCTGCGCTGAAAGCAGGACGGAGAGCACACTATCCAAGAAAACAAAGTGAGCTGTGGAAGGGTTGGACATAGTAAAACTCCACTCTACTCAAATACCCAGCCTTGCCATAAACCTCCTATGGATGCGAAACATAAATTGGTCCTGTTTGCCTACACCCCCACCTCCGCAGCTTACGAACCCAACATGGCAACCAGCGAAACCACAAGGAATGAACTTGCCGCCACAAAAGGAAACATTGCGGCCCTACTGGGAGAAATTAAAAACAAGAGTGCCAATATTGGAAACAAGATACAACTTACACAAAGACTGGACAAAATGGAGAATAGACTTGAAGGAGTGGAGAACAATCAGGCATCCATAGATAACTTAGAAGCGCAATTTGATCACAGAATGACGGAATTGGAACAAGGGGAAGAAGATTTTAAGCTTAATTTGGACGATTTGGAAAACAGAGAGAGACGGAACAACATATGTATTTTCGGAATTCCGGAGAAAGAGGGAGAAACTGAAGCAGACCTGAAGGAAATACTCCATGATATCATCAAACTAACTTTTGGTCGCAGATGATGCCATTAATTAACCCTTAACCCGAACAAATTCATAGGGCTGGGAGCCCCTCAGGCGGGCCACGGTTGGTCCTTGCCCGATTCCATCACTTTCAAGACAAGACCCGAGTACTCGAGAAGGCCAGGAAAAGCGATACTATCACGTTAGTAGGTGCCCATATCTCAATATACCAGGACCTCTCCGCGCTGACAATGGCCCTCAGTCGGATGTGCGGGCCTCTCGCGAAAAATCTAAAAGGGAGAACCATTTGATAAAGATGGGGATACCCCTTCTCTCTCTCATTTGAATACGACGGAACCAAATTTAGATTAAGAACCTTAGATAAATCTCAGATCTGCTCGGCCCCCAAGGTGAAGGAAATAATCAAGACAAACCAAAAAGAGAAGATCGATAATGGCGCACCCTAAGCCCCAGGAGGAAGTGGGTGAAGGGATCAAGAAAATACAGGAGAGGTAATCTCTCCCCAGAGGCAGACAACTGATCAGCTGCATCCCTGGTAAGATAGAACTCAAATGTAAACTTTTTTGTGGAAGAAGGGACAGGAAAAGGTGTCAAATCACGGACATCCCGGAAGTCGCAACATGAGACTTTGGGGGGGACACTAAATGGGCTCAATTGAAACTGTGATATAACAATTGATCAAGGGGTGTGAAGTAACGGCCACCACAGGTGGTTCGGCGTAGATCCGGCGCAGTTAACCGGGCTCGATCGAATGCCATCAACAGGGGATGGGAGAAAGGAGGGGGGAGACAGAGGGAGGCGGGGGAAAAAGAGGGTCAAAGCAGCACTCATGGAAACTCAAAGCAGTCATAGCAGCGTGTAATTTATAACAAAACTATATTGTCGGTCATGCCATCCTCTTAGAAAAATGTTTAATGGCATTATAGGCTAACACAAGAGGGAGGGACTCTCTATGAGTAGGGACACTTAATGTGAAGGGACTCAACTCTCCAACGATCACTCGTGGCCAGAGAATTTCAGAGGGCTAAGATAGACATCCTACTGTTACACGAGAAAAAATACGTGAAGGGTGAGGAACGGAGAGTCCTAGGGAAACGTGTTGGAACAGAATTCTGGGGTTCTGGCCCACTCAAAAAGGGAGGTGTAGGTATTCTGGTCAGAAAAGGTATAGAGTTTGTTGAGACGAAAACATGGTCAGATGTGGAAGGTCGAGCATTATTGGTAACTGGCAACATAGGCAAGGTGAATGTAACAATCGCAACACTATACACCCGAATGCAGGACAAAATAGATTCCTTCGCAAAATATTTTTAGAAGCCACAGGTCACTTCATCCTCGGGGGTGCTTTCAACCAGTGGGTAAACTCAATCAAAGATAGAAAGCCGGGTAACCCAATTTTGAGTGTCATATGGGACATCTGGAAACAGGGCACAAACATGCACAAAATCACCATATGGCCATCCCCCCTAAGCCACTTATGGTCCCCCGGTATCAATAACCACATCCCTAATGTAGAACGATTTCAATCATGGTACGAGGCAGGCTTGGAGAGAGCGGGGCAATTACAAAGGAAAGACTCCTTTATAACATTACCAGACTTGACGGAAGTTCTGGGAATAGGCCCCCTGTCCACATTCCAATATATACAAATAAAAGGTACCCTAACGAAACCAATGTGGAAGCCCAAACTAATGAGAGTCCTCACTCCCCTTGAGAAGATATTGGATACGAGAATGGAGATGAAGGGCCTAATATCGGCACTGTATAAAGAGTTGATTGTCGCAGGCAGAGGGTCCACAGAAACGCTCAAAGGCCGATGGAAAGAGATCTAGGTGAACAGATTAGTATAGACATGTGGGAAACGCTATGTGATGCTGCCACTCACACATCTATTTCAAACCAATACAAGCTACACGCTATCAAACGCTTACACAGATGGCAGTATGACCCTGTCCGACTTTCCAAAATGTTTCAAACAGCTAACCCAAAATGCTGGCAAGGGTGTGGGGAAAATGCTGATTATTGGCACATGTGGGGATGCTCCCGGATAAAGGTTTTTTGGGATGAGGTCCTGGGATGGATCAAGGACATAGATGGCATATCCCGGGTGGCTGACCCTTACCTCATATTGTTTGGTCTCGAGAGGGACGAAGAAGATTGGAAGAAGATTAGAGGCCTAGCACCTCAGATGTTTTAGCTACCCGAGCGACACTTGTAATGAAATGGAAATCCAAATCAACCCCCACCAAGAATGAATGGATTAATGTTGCCACTAATATATGTATAATGAAATTGATTACTGCATCATTGGACGGAAAGTCATCACAGTGTGAGGCCATATGGATGGACTATAAGAATGAAGCTCTCTAACGGGCTGTTCCGTTGACCTACCAAGACCTAAAACTATAATGCATATGAAGCGACTAGGTGATCAAAGCAAAGAAATGTAACAGCCTCACGAACAACTGTCTTGAAATAAAATCCCTACACTCTGAAAACATTCTAAAAAGACTGTGACCCATTAAGGAAACACGCCGAGACGACCAAGAGACTTGCTACTCGACCTATAGGGGGGAGGTGGGAGAGGAAAAGGGAGGGGGGAAAAAGTCATGCAGAACTACAATACCTGGATGGAAGAAACATGTAAAAATAATTCTGTATCAGTATTAAAATTTCTGTTCTCGCTATGTAACTCTGAGATTGTAATTGTGTTATGTAATGTGACTTTCAATTTAAAATGTTAATAAAACCGGAGAGGGCGCTAGAGGGCCATCCAAGATGGCCGCTTAGGTCAGAGCTCCCTCGCAGCCCCGCATCAATCCTGCCTAATCCTACGGATCCGAGCGCCACTGCCCCCCTGTTTCCCGGTACATGAACTCCTGAAGTCCCCGGCGGCGCCACCTCGAAGTTTCGAGCGAAATCGGAGCTCTCAACCCGAGGCGCAGCCCGAGAGGCCCGGCTGCCGTGACTCGCGGGGTCGACCACTAGGCCCCGTGCTCCACAGGCTGGGCCTCCCCACTGCAGACTCTGACGCACCCCCCCCCCGGGCCGCCCACGAGACGGGGGGCCAATATCCTGGCAAGGAGTCAACAACGGCCAGAGAGAACCGGCGAGAGTCCCTGTTCGCCTACATCCCCCCGCCAGAAGCCATCGCCGGAGCGGAAGAGTCGGACGTGAGACAGGCTCCTGCAGATCCGGCACCCAGCCGCACAATAAGAACTGCCCACACCCACCGGGCGGAGACCAGGCGGCGTCGACCAGAGGGGTCGGCCCGGGGCCCTGGCAGGTAAGGAGCGGTGGGGTAACAGCGTTGTCCCCCCCCCTTCTTCCGCCTCTGGGTCCGGGTGACCGCCGTGCCAGCAGCGAGAAGCCAGCCAGAAGCGGCACCTCCCAACTCACGGACGACCTGAACCCCTCTGTCGCAAACCATCACACTGCCCTATACTCCGAGCCCCCGGAACCAAGTGGAGCCGGCAGATAACCACTGTAAACATCTCTCGTCAAGGGCCAGCGCAGCATCTAAACAGCCAACCCCCCGGCTCACAGCGAACATCCTATATCAGCCTCCCACGGAATTCCACCCGGCGGCTGTCTCGACCCCACCACCGGCAGCCAAGATGGGGAAAAGCGACAAATCGCAGAGGAAGCTAAACTTTGAGAGCGGTCTGACCCCCAGAGCCCCCCACCAACCCGAGGAGCAGGCGGCACCGTCGGAATGCCCCCACCAGGAGGGAACGACAGAAAACCCCTTTGAAATTAAAGAAATCCTCCTCGACCTAAAAGCAGGGATCGGCAGCCTGAGTAACAAAATGGACGGCCTCGCGTCCAAGGTCGATCTGATGCAACACCGCATGGACTCCCAGGCCGAACGCCTAACCGAAGTGGAGCAGAGGGTGTCAATTCTCGACGACAGCTCGGAAACCCTTACAAACAGAGTACTAAAGCTGGAATCACAAATGAATCTAACAGCCGCCAAGTGCGAGGACCTCGAAGGTCGGTCGAGGAGGAATAACCTCCGGATAGTAGGGGTGAGAGAACATCAAATACAGGGGAAAATGGAAGACTTCGTGGAAACCTTATGCATTACGTTGTTCGGCCGCGAGGCCCTTTCTCGCTTATTCATAATCGAGAGAGCCCACAGGATTCCTGCAACAAGACCAGCACCAGGGGCCCCTCCGAGACCCATAATAGCGAAGCTGTTGAACTACAGAGACCGTGACTCCATTCTCCGGCTTGCCAGGGAGAAAGGCGATCTGAGTCATGATGGAGACAAAATCCATTTCTACCCCGATTTCTCCCCGGCAGTCCAAACACAAAGGAGAACATTTACAAGCGTTAAACAGAGGCTCCGCAACAGCCAACTGCCATATTCTATGCTCTACCCAGCACGCTTAAGAGTCCAGCACGAGGGGAAGGTCCACTTTTTCCAAACCCCAGAGGAGGCAAATCTGTTCCTCGACCGCCTGGGACTCCCGGATCAGAATCAAGCTCGCCCCAGACCGCAAAGGGATAGAATCCCCAGGAACCCTCCTTGAAAGGGTGGATACAGTGGAGCACAAGACCCGACACAGCTGAACTGAGTGGGCCGGATCAAATACAGCGGCATAAGACGGGGCTGGGACACTTGGGAGGCCCCAGGCACCCCCAGCGCAGCTACCGTTAAGTTATCGTTAGCCTGAGTGGGGTCTGCCTGCCGAGGAGTGATTCCCGCGTACCGGCATGGCGACTCCTAAGGCCGAGTTTGTTCTGGGTGGGGTAAGTTGGAACCTCCCGGTGAGCATGTTCGTGGTTGCCCACCCTTGGGAGAACTACGTTATGGGCCAGTTGGGGATTGCCCGAAGTTCGAGTATTACAAAGTTGATAGAGAAATCCAGCGCCGTCAATTCCTGTTCGTCCCGCACACTGCCTGCCCCCTACCAGACGCCGTCCTCTCCGTTGCACTGTGACCCCCAGCCGCTACACACGGACCCGGTCAGCGGCTCTCGCTCAACCAGAACGCAGCTACCCGTTGACCTGGACATGGGACCTGAAATAAATGCAAAGCCGCCCCGTTCAACGTCCTAACATGGAACATCAGAGGGGGTAACATCCCAGCCAAATCTAGGAAAATCCTACACTATCTCAGACGACATGAGGTAGACGTGGCAATGATTCAAGAGACACATTTCACACCGACGAGTGGCCGCCAGTGGGCCAAAAGCTGGGGCTGTCACAGATACTTCTCGTCTTACTCCACATACTCGAGGGGCGTTGCAATCCTCATACACAGGCGGCTCAGCTTCCGGCTACTACACACTGCAAAAGACGAGGAAGGCAGAGCACTTCTGGTGAATGGCATCATCGCCGGTCAGAAAGTGACCTTTGTCAATTCATATGCCCCGAATGTGGATGGCCATAACAACTTCAGCTGGGTGATGACACAGCTCTCCGCGCTTGGCCCCACCACGGTCGTGTGGGGCGGAGACATGAACACAGTTATGGACCCTGCGAGGGACAGATCATCAGCTACACATCAACCAACTTCGAAAGCTGCTAATCAAATAATGGAAATCTGCAAGGCATTTGACCTACACGACACATGGCGAATCTCCAATGGCGAAGGGCGTGAATACACCTTTCACTCTACAGTCCATAACACAAGCTCCCGAATCGACTATTTTTTCACCTCAACCAACAGCATTCTGATATGTGGCCAGTGCCTCATCCACCCGAGAACACTCTCAGACCACTCACCAATCTTCCTCAAGCTTCAGCCAGCCAGCCCCACCCCGCCGCTACAACGCTGGCGCTTCAAGCAGGGATCACTACAGGACGAGGTTTTTGCCTCAGAACTAAGAGAAGAGATAGACGTGTTTCTACAAGCTAACCTGGGCTCAGTCCCTTCAGCAAGCATGATTTGGGAATCCTTTAAATGTTTTATTAGAGGTGTCTGCCTCGCCAAAGAAAACGGCATTCTCAAACTCATCAGGGGCGAGCTCGCAAGCTGTGAAAAAAAACTAAAACAGCTCGAAACCCAGAACGTGAACAACGATGACCCTGTAGCTGCAGCGACATTGAGGACAGAATTGCAGAAATTCAACGACACGGCGGAGCGCGAGGCGAAATTTCTCCAACGCCCCAACCAAATCCGCCAATATGGCGAGGGCCAGAAACCAGGTGCCTTACTGGCAAACCTAATCAAAGCTGACAACAATCAGTCCCAAATCGAAGAGATCAGAACCAGCCAGGGGGTAGTGGTCCACACTGACGAAGAGATAGCGGAAGAATTCGGCACATTCTACCAAGACCTTTACAGTGCCAAGCTGCCGAAAGACTCGCACCTCCCCCTGGAATACCTGGAAGGCACTGAGCTCTACTGGGTCGAACATCACCTACGGGAACCTCTGAACGAGCTAATCTCACAAGAAGAGATCAAAGAAACCATAAAGGCACTACCGCCCTCCAAAGCTCCAGGCCCGGATGGTCTAACGGGAGAATTCTATAAGGCCTTTGCAGAACCCCTGGCTCCACTGCTGGCAGCAGTGTATGAGGAAGCGCTTGAGCTTGGAACCCTACCTCCATCTTCCCGTGTGGCCAACGTCGTCCTTTTGCAAAAATCAGGAAAGCCCCCAGACAATTGTGGATCTTATCGCCCGATTTCCCTGCTCAATCTGGACAATAAAATCCTTGCTAAGATTCTGGCGAATAGACTGATGCCCCTGATGCCCGCCCTAGTACTAGCTGACCAAGCTGGTTTCATACCCGGCCGCAATACGACCTTCGGCATCCGGAGAATGTTTGGAATCATAGAGGCACTAGACCCCACAGACCAGGCAATAGCGGTCCTACTCGATGCAGAAAAAGCATTTGACTCCGTGGAGTGGCCGTTCATGTTCATGGTCCTCACCAGAATGGGGCTGGGAGCCCGCTTTATCAAACTGGTTTCTCTCCTGTACACCAACCCACAGGCCACCATCATAGTGGGCAAAGCAAAATCAGCAGCAATAAACCTACAGCGCGGCACGAGGCAAGGATGCCCCCTGTCGGCGCTAATCTTCGCTCTGGTAATGGAGCCACTAGCTTCCAACCTGCGGGAACTTCGCCAACAAATGGGGCTCTCTATCGGCCCACACAAACTTATTGTATCCCTATATGCCGACGACGTTGCACTATTTATAAGAGATCCTGAGGCCAACTTGAACCCGGTCATGAGGGAAGTCATCAAATTCGGGGCTTCCTCCGGACTGAAAATCAATCACTCAAAATCAGTCGTCTTCCCACTGACCAGGGACACAAGGCAATTTGCCGACGACTTCGGACTTGAGTGGAAATCCTCGAGGGTACGATATCTTGGCATCCAACTGTCACTGGACCCACTGGAGGTATTCCGAGACAACTATGAAGAGGTGTTAAGGTCTCTCCAAGACAAGATCGCACGCTGGAAGACACTCCCACTGACACTTTGGGGCAGGACCTCTCTAGTCAAAATGGTAATGCTGCCAAAACTGCTGTATCTCTTCAACAATATCCCGCTGTTACTGCCACAATCCTTCCTGAAAAAGCTGAAAACCCTGGTTCTGGACCTACTGTGGGCGGGGAAGCCGGCCAGAGTGGCATACACAACGCTGACACTCCCCGTGTCCAGCGGTGGTCTGGCTCTACCAGACATGGAAAAATACTTCTGGGCAGCCCAAGCTCAGTACCTTAGCCACTGGTACGCAAAGCAAATGATTCGCCCCCATGTACAGGTCGAGAGGGCCTTGGCAACGCCCAACTTCTTGACCGCTGTGGTGTTTGGTCGGCTTCCCGTCCCCAATCGCACAATGAACGTAATGCTTACAACATACAAGGTTTGGAAGTCGCTGGCTAACAAACTGGGGATACAGACAAGATACTCCCCCCTCTTGCCAGTCAAGTATATTCCTGGAATCCCCTTGACATCGGAGAGTGTGTTTCACCAGTGGGTCGACAAACTGCAGATACGATCCCTCTGAGACCTATTCACAGAGGAGGGCTTTCTGACCCCTGAACAGGCCAAACAGAAAGGGGGTAATTCGGCCCTAGACGTGTTCCTCTACTTCCGGACCCGATACACTCTGCAGGCCCACCTGCCTGGTTTCCCGAGGCAACCACCGACTTGGCAACTACTACATGATGTCATTCAAGCTCAGGGAGAGGGCAGGCTGGTGTCGCTAATCTACAAAGCGCTGACCACCGGATCACCCAACGTAAATGCAAGAGCGAAAACGAGATGGGAACGGGCACTATCCACAAGTATATCGGAGGCCGACTGGAGTCACATTCTGAAGCAAACTCAGAAAATTTCACTTAACACCCGGCTCAAGCTTATTCATTTTCATTTCCTCCACCAAACCTACTATACGCCGGAAAAAGCTAACAAGCACCATCCCGAAGCCCAGGCAGAGTGCAGAAGATGCGGGACTCTATCAGCGAACTTTGTGCACCTCGCATGGGAATGCCCGGAGGTAGCCCCATTCTGGAACCGTGTGTTGGACACGACATCCGCAATTGTCGGTGAAACGATACAACCCCGATGCACAGCAGCGTTGTTGGGGATGACGAGGCTGCTGTCCGTGCCGTCAAGGAAGCTGACCGGACTCCTACTAACACTAGCTCGCAGAAGAGTCGCCATGGCGTGGGGCCGTGGCCCGCCACCATCGTACACTGCATGGCGGAAAGATGTGCTTTATTGCCAAGACACAGAAACTGATTTCATAAAATGCTTACCACTTCACGCTCGCCCGCCCGACATATGGGGCCCGCTAATATCCTATCTAATAAGGGAGGCCGACACCACCTCCTCAGTGGATACGTTGGTCACTGGGAACACACCCTGATACAGTTTTAACTCAGACTCTTGAGATCTTCCACTGGTTCACCAGAGGGGCGAATTGACGCAAGAGCGGGACGATATGGGGATGCAGCGGGGCAGAGGGGGGAGTCGCAGAGGGAGGCGGGGAGGTCGGGGCACTGGGTGAAGGCGTAAAGTTAAAGCCACCCTAATGTGGGTGAGTAGTTGTTTGTTGTGTCGAAAGACCAAAAATAAAGGTTTTAAAAAAAAAAATGTTAATAAAACCAAATTTACAACAAAAAAAGGTGCAGCCACTCAGAACGCACTTCTTTTGACCAAGGTCAAATGAACTCTTGGCACCTCTAGTAATTTGAGGTCATTAGATCTGAGGGTCCTGGTTTCTCTCCTCTTGTTAAGTCTATCTGCCACATATGCTGGATATTGTCTTGCCAAGCATTTGTATGTGATGGTTAATTGGCAAAACTCAATCCTAGCTTCTACAGGTAGCCAAGCCTCTAAAGGTAGCCAATGGAGACTTCTCCTGGCATCAAAATCATTTGCTTTGTCTCATAATGGCTCTGACTGTACAATCTTGTACCACCTGCAGTCTAGCCACCTCTACCTTCACAATCCCCACCAGTAGGCTGCCACAGTAGTCGATCTTAGAGCCAATAATTGCTCTAGCCACTGTCTCACAACTTTTTTGGGACAGATAAGGGCGAATGTGTCAAAGAAGTCTGATATAATAAGCAGCTGAAGAGACTAGACTACTCACCTGGGCCTTCATAACAAGGGTTTGGTCAAAGATGACCCCTGGAGTCTTCATAGTATCTTTGGTCACTATTTCACAGTCAGCAATAAGGAAGCTTTTATATTCTGCACTGAGATTTTTCAGTCTAGAACTAGAGTATATAAACATGAGTTCGGTTTTATCGTGGTTAAGTGCCAAACCACTCATACACATCCAATCTTGGATGAGGTTATATATCTCATTCACCAC
The DNA here is from genome assembly GCF_040938575.1 of Ambystoma mexicanum. Taxonomy (NCBI): domain Eukaryota; kingdom Metazoa; phylum Chordata; class Amphibia; order Caudata; family Ambystomatidae; genus Ambystoma; species Ambystoma mexicanum. The sequence continues at coordinate 981,969,785 of NC_090929.1, read as the reverse complement.
TCTTTCATCTTCCTGATACTCCCCTGTCAGTGAGATGAGACATTCAGTATCATCCGCGTAATTAGAGAAACACATCTTATTCTCCTCCAGCAACTGGGATAGTGGCATTGTGAAGATATTATATAAAATTGGTGACAGACCGGCACCCTGTGGCACTCCATAGCTCAGAGGGACCGGCTCAGCTTCTGCTCTCATAGCTCTCTTTCCCAAAAAAGAATGCATCCAGGCCAGTGCCTGGTCACTAAAGTAGACTACTTCATGCAATCTTTTTAGGAGTAATGAGTGATCAACTAAATCAAAAGCAAAATAGGGCCATCAGCCACATAGTCTGTCTTTCATTTATTTTTTCCATCATATTGGACTTTAAATCCAGGAGGGTTGATTCAGTACTAAAACCTAGTCGAGAGCCTGATTGCCAATAATTTGAAATGGTGTGATTCTTCAGATGTTCCAACACTTGGTCATAGGCCACCCTGTCCAATATTTTGAGGAGGAGAGGGGAATTTGTTATGGATCTATAATTGGTTGGAAATGTGGAGTCAAGACCCTGTTTTTAAGGGGGTGATCAGACACCTTTCAAACGTGTGGGCACAAGACCTTCCTTCAAGGAGGTGTTGACAATTCTAGCTGTTGAGCTTATCAGTAGTTCAGAGCATGCCTTGATGGCTATGGCTGGAAATATATCTCCTTTACACAGTGATGGTTTGAGTTTATTCAGAATAGACCTTAACTCAACTTCTGAGATGCTTCTAAAGTTAAAGAGTGGAATCCCCAGGTGGTCCCTGGACTTATCTTCCGGCCTTGTTCCAGACTCAATGGTAGTAATTGTCGGCTCTTTTAGCGCTTTTGCTCTATTAATGGTAGCTTTCATTTTTGCCACTTGATCCACGATAGCGTCCTGGATACGTGAACACCATTCAAAGTTTTTGGAAATAATTTCCTTCTGTGTGTTCTTCGGATTCTCAAATTTTTTAAGAGTTTAAAGATTTCCTTAGATTCACATTAAGCCTCATGAATCTGTAAGTCATACGTGACTTTCTTCGCCTTGATAACAGCTTCTTTATATTTCTTTGCAGATGCTAGATACCTGAGTTTATCCTGCGTGGCCTGGGATACTTTCCAATGATAGAAGTCTTTCCTTTTAGATACCCCTATTTTTAATTCTTCTGAAAACCAGGCATTCTGAATACCACTGGTCACTTTCATAGGTTTTAAAGGAGCAAGGGTGTTAGTCGCTTCTTCCAAAGTATCCAGGAGCATACTAGTCATCTCCGGTGTGGTATGCTGATGACATATTAACAGGGAGTGGCACAATCCACTCCTGGATGATCTTGGGTTTTAGCCTCCTCAAATTTCTCGAGATGCTCCAGTTTTGTTTAGCTACCATATTACTGATTTGCTGGTTCAAAGTAATGCTAAACTGAATGAAAAAGTGTTCCAACCAGGGAGATGGAGAAAAATTAGGTTTGCTTACAGTCTCATTGTAAGAGGCCAACCAGTCAACCATATTGCCCTTAACGTGTGTGTGTGTTCCTCAATATGCTGTGTGAAGTCCATATTAGACATGAACCTTTCCAATTCGAGTGGTGCAGAATCACTTTTATCTGCTTTCCAAAGATTAAGACCTCCCATTATGATCCATTTGGAGGTGCATTTCAGCACAGATAAGATCAGAAAATTCAATTCAAATAAGGTACACAGTCTGGCATTATAGTGGGAGGACCATAGGTGAGCATCATATTTAGAGTGGTGGAAGCATAACTTTAAGCCATAATGTTTCAGGCCCCTTAGAGCCTTTCAGCTCAGACTCCCAAATACCTAGACAGTTACTAAAGATGAACGCAACACCTCCTCCTCCTTGGTTCATCCTATTAACATGCTGTATAGCATAATCTTTGGGAGTAGCAAGAAGAATAGATGGCCCGGCTGCTTCATGGAGCATGTTTCCTGATTACAGCCACAGCATCAACACGCAAAAGCAAGCAAATCTGAGATGCAGTTTATAATACAAATCTAGGCGTAATTTTCATGCTAAAAGGCAAAGTAAATTCATACAATGTCTAAAGGTTTTCTAACAATTTAATGAAAGCTAATCAAAATTCAGAAGTCAAAGCTAAAGCGTTCTAAACGCTGGTAAAAGTAAATAATTCAAGAAATGCTACTAAACGAGCGACTAGCACAGCAGTCCTTAAATACCGGCTTGCTGCAATCGCGCCAGTGCTGTCGTGCCTGCGGCCAACAAAAGGAGTCACGGGCTACCACTTCACTGGGACTTGTAGTTCCTCTACCCAGCAAATTAGGCGAGTGCTCTAGTACTGCAATTCCAACCCGATTACAGCCACAGCATCAACACGCAAAAGTAAGCAGGTCTGATGTGCAGTAAATAATTCTAATCTAGGCGCAATTTTCAAGCTAAAAGGCAAATGTAATACATACAATTCAGAACAGTTTTCTAACAATTTTTAATAAAAGCCAATACAAATTCAGTAGTCAAAGCTAAAGCGTTTTTTGAACACTGGTAAAAGTAAATAATTCAAGAAGAGCTACTACATTGACAACACAAAGGGCTTCAGCATACAAGATCATGCTGTCTAGCCTATACATCCATACTGTCAGGTGTAAGACAGTGAACCCAGCCACATTCATAACTGAACCAATCGCTGATGCTGATGATGATGTGCATGACTGCGCCACATATGAAAGCCCTGACGTCAGCGACTATTGACCAGGAGACAGGTAAGAGGCATACAGCTGCAGCAACCGTCTGTCTAGTAGATGGAGAATATGAAGTATTAGTACAAAAGAGATTACCCATGCATTACTCTGCCCAGGCTGCAGAGCTCATTACACTGTTAGAGACGCTGGAGGCATCTCAAGGGTGTCATGTTACTATCTATTCTGATTTAGCATATGTCACTAACACTGTTCATTCAGGATTGTGACAATGGAAAAGGAGAGGTTTCCAAAGGGCAGATGGATCTCCAGTGCAGCATGCCGCACTGTTGGACCAACTGATTTATGCTCTCTCGCGGCCTACACTTGTCGCTGTCATCAATACGCTGCACATACTAAACACTGACCCAATTTCTCTCCGTAACGAGGCAGCAGATCAAGCGGCCAAAATAGCTGCCTATCTCCGAGTGCCAGTTATTGTAGCATATCCAGAAATAGCAAGTTACATCTAGAAGTACTGTATCCTGCAGTACCAGTACCCAAATTATTGAGTTACAAGGACAGGTACCTAACGCTGAGAAGCTGTTATGGCACGAAAGGGGGTGTGAGCAATCTGCCACTGACCTAATATGGTCAATAAGTCATCACAAGTAAGACAGTAATGCCTCAGGAATTGGTGATGGTTGCCTTGGAACAGTTGCACTACCCCTCACATGTGTCCAAGCAGCATATTGATGCAGACACACAGGAGCAGCGGTTTGTATTAAACATGCCGGAACTGTTAAATGTGTTTATTTCCAACTGTATTATTTGTCACCCTTACAATACAGGGCAAACATTGAGGATGCTGCGAGAAACATTAGCATGCCCCAGCTGATCATTTCGAGAGTTACACATCGATTTTGCTGAAATTGGAGAACGGTGCAACATATACCGGTATTTAATTGTTGTAGTTTGCCCCTTCCCCGTTGGTTTGAGTATGGGCCATGCACACATCCAGTCGCTAAATCAACTGCCACATTTTTAGCATGAGAAGTGTTTCCCCTCTGAGGATCGTGCAAAGCACTTAAATTGGATAATGGCACCCACTTCAATTAGCTATTTAAAGAAATAACAGCTGTTAGGAATAAAACATAAGGTGGGCTCCATTTAGCATCCTTAAACCAATGACATTGTCGAATGAATGGCTTTAAAGGCAAAATTGTCAAATTGTGCATCACCCTCAAGAAGAACTGGGTGCACTGTTTGCCCCTTGCCCTGTTCAGTTTATGGACACAGCCCTGCAAGGACCATCACCTCTCCCCTCACAGGACGGCACATGCATATGCCACTTTCACCTATGCGTAGTGCATCTAATGCTCACAGGGTTGCATCCATTTAAGGAGAGGAATTTATAGCATACTTGCATCAGTTAACAAAATTCATAAAGCTCCTGTCTCGACAGATAGCGCCAAGAAGAGGATAACAGCGCTGCACCAGACACTGCAATCTCTCCACTTCTATAGTTTCAACCTGGAGACACTGTTCTTATACAGAACGTTGTGCGCCAATGGAGTGAGCCACATTTCAACGGGCCTTATAGTGCGATATATGCCAGTCCATTTGCGGTGGACGTAAAAGAATTGCGGTATTGAGTACACCACTATGATGTCCAAAAGGCTCCCCATACAGCACCTCCTTCACAGAATTCTCCATGCCAACCTGAAGAAAGTAATTGTCTTTTGCTACTTACAATAATTTGACAACCTCAATACATTATCTACCTCATTCCATTCAAGTTGGATAACTGTGCTATTAAATAACATGCATTCCTTTTCTTACTATTGTCATCCACCGGTATAAAAATATCATTGCAGCGTTTAATTATATGAGAAATTCTATGAACATTGCATGGTTAACCCATTCTTCTCACCCCCTGCAGATCGCTCCACAAGCATCATGTAATAATGTCAACATATGTATAGGTTTACTTTCAGGAATATGTGTATACTCGCTCTGCCAGTTTACATGGTTGGGACATATAAAGGGGCGAGGGGTTTAGTATAGGGGGTGTATAAAAAAGGACTTTTTTGAGTATGGTACTGTCCTCAATCAGGTTCACCAAAATGATCTAATAAATATAAAAAGAACGTAGGCTGTTGATACAGTCACATGGCAAGGGAAGCCTCGCGTTAGGAGAGGGTGGAGGAAGAGAAAGCGTACGACCAATGTAAAGGGGTTGTATTTGACACAATGACTGATGTGCACCATCCAGAATTAAGTAACTTCTGGTACAGTCACATGCGCTCAGCGGGGAAGCAGAGTTCAAATGGAAGCTGCTATGTTTGCTCTCTCATCCCGTATGCATCGAGGGCACCCAAAATGTTAGTACCCCAGGAGATGCCACCTCTAGAAGCCCACTGTTTATTTCATTTGACACTGTGTCGGGTTTGCAGCTTGTTCCAGGGTCACGGAGTATGAGTTGCACTGATGGACAAAGCTGAAAATGGACAGAGTGTTGTTTGTATCAAACAGATGGGAGAAGGCAGCACTGAGCTGCATGGCAGGGTTTGATGAAGAAATCATATGGAACATCAATAAGGATTGCCTTACCATATGGGCCACGTATGTCTTGAAACTTACATGGATCCAAACAAAAGAAACCCCAGTAAAAGTGCAGGCAGCGGATGAATAGGAGTTCTGTTTTTGAGGACATGGAACTGTTCCAGTGGGAACCAACAACATGTGCAACAAGACATTGTTCATTCCTGATCTCAACAAAGGCACAGCGTCTCTTATGGACATCCTTTGGCTGTGCGGCCAGGAGGGAATACATGCATTTCCCCCCATCATGGACAGGGACATGTTCGCTAACGACCTTGCATTCAGCCATCCTCGTGGTTCCTGAGGTTCACTTGACACTATCACCTAGGCCCGCCACAGAACAGCCACAGCTACCCCCATTCCAGTACCCGAAAGCAAAGAGAAAGAGGCGCTCACTAAGGAGACGGCAGAGGTGATCAAACCATTTGTCTGACGATTCCTCCAAATTTTGCCGAAAAACTAATTCCAGATAAATACCAGCTACACACAAACACTGAGGTGTTCTTTGCCTCACTTCTGCTACCAAGGGTCCAGGCCACAGCCTATGTCAAATGGCTTCAAATAGTGCGGTGGGAAATTATCTAGTTGGTGAACGATACAGAGCAAAGGGCTAAATTCGATCAAGTGCGGGATGCGTGCTATTCGATTGATGACTCTCCAAAACCAGTACATTCTGGACCTACTAACGGCAATGCAAGGGGGCGTATCCAAAAAGATCAGACTGTCATGTTGCACATACACTCCCCCAAATGATGCAGAAAATGGGTCACTGTCACACGTTATTGGGGCCCTCCACAAGCTGAAGGCAGGCATGGAAACTGAAGCAGTAGTAGAGGTTGAGGATTGGTTCAATACAATGTTTTCGTGGGCACCAACATAGCTAGGAGCAGTGGTGAAGATATTGACCCCCCATCTTGGTACTCTTGCTTGTGATATCGCCCCCACCGGACCCTGAAAATTATATAGAATATTGGATTTACCTAGTGGTGGATGGGGATTGTAGCACCTGTGCACCCCAGAACAGTATGCCCAGGGTGGGGGGAGCCTACATCACGTGTGTAGGGCATGGGTGCCCAAGGATGAGCATGACAGGAAAAGAGAAGCAGCTCGGTAAGTTAATGAAGGATTAACTAAAGGGGGAAATGTTGGGATGCACATTCAGCTTCCATACCCACCCAAACGATTTAGGCTGCGAAAAATATATTAGTGTACAAGAAAATGAACATGCACGACTGGAGGGGGGGTGGAGCATGTAAAGTGGGAATAAGGAATATAGTATTTTCGCAGCAGTTATGAACATGTAGGCAGGCCCCAGGATAGGGCATGAGTGGTATTGGAATACAACAGTCAAAATATAGTGTACAAGGACGTAAACTTAGGCCCTGGTTCCAGACGTGAGAAAATACTGAAGCATTGCCATGTTTGAAGTGAGGCCTAGTCTGCCACAGGTCCTGGTGAAAGTAGCAGTATACTGTGGCAGTACATTTTGAATCACCATCTTATCCCAAGCCCCAGCAGGGAAACTGAACATAGAGGCATTCAGGCCTGATAGATAAAAATACAATTGTATCGTGTTGCAGGACTGTGAAACCAGAATGGACGGGCTGATGAGAGCTGGGGTAAAGGTCTTGAGCTGTCAAAATTCACGGTCTAGATTTAGAGTGGTAGCGCCCCCCATAATGATGGCCATCCCATTTGAACTGCCAGATGCCCACAAGCAGAACACCTAAATCTATCAGGATTTAGAGGCCCATGAGCTCCTCTACGGAGGGGCAGCAGATTATGAGGAGCAAGGAGTGAAACATCCCCTGATTTGCAATACGAGGAGCAAGAGGTGATGGCAACAAATTTAGTCCCATGGCGGGGAGGCTTTGTGGGGGCACCCACATGTCTGGGATCAGGAGAAGTGCTCCATTATTCTAGAGGGCCAACTTGCCCTCTGAGGTATCCACTGAGCTCATGTCAATGACCAGATGCACACCATGTGACTAGGCCCATGGGGAGGGCAGCGGGAACCCAAGGAGACAAAGTAGGAGACCACATGTTAGAGGGGAAGTGTAGATTAGAATATGGCCAATTGGCCGAGAGACTATAGGGGACTGGTAGTATGTATGTATATAGGTGGTAGCCAATGAGGGTGGGGGATGTATACTGTGTGTATCATGAGTGACAATGTTTTACTTTATAATGCCATGGCAGAGGTACACTGAGATTTTTTCCTTAGAGGATTGCTTTTTTTTCCTTGTCTGGAGGTCTGCCTTGCACATCCCACTCCTCACTTGTAACTTGAGAAAAGAGAAAACCCCCTCCACCCCACTGTTGTAGCCAAGAGACCTTGCATGTGTTCAATGTATCTAGAAGTGTTCTGTTCTGCTGTTACATTGCTGTTTGCTGGATTTCTTTCCCCGGTAGCTGTGCAAACCTGCTTTTTCTTTCCTTTGGAACCTGGATCACGTTTGTCTCTACAAAAGCTCCATTCAAAGCGAAGTGGAGTGCAGACGAGTGTTCTGTGTTCTAAGGGGCGCAGGGGCCCAAGTCCAGCTATCACTGATCTATTATTGACTCAGGTCCCTATGCTGTGCCTAATCACAACCGCCAGAAGCATGCAGTAGCGCCCTATGCGTTTTGGTCCTTGATTGTGTGGAGCCGGATGGATTGGCTCCTGATTCCATTGTGCTGCGTAGGAGGTTGTTCTGACAAAAAATACCTTTAAATTCCTGAAATATCATGATGTGCCACGCTGGTTGGGTAGGCATTACATTTCAGTAATATCCCTGTGATTACTAACCCTGGGCCAGTCAGGTCCGAGTGATATTTCACCCGTGAAACTCCATACAACAGAAAGCCTGGTATTCCCAGACTTGCATCAGGGGGTTCTTATTCCTCCTACCTCTTCAAACACAAATAGTGACGATGGTCACGGAGCCGGAAAGGCTCTGAAGTATTTGTTATTAAATAGCTGATCATTGCCAAAGCATTCAAAGGAAGTCACTGACTTCATTACCGAATATGGAATTGATATTTGCGCCATAACCAAGTCCTGGCTTCATGAAGCCGCAGGACCTTCTTTGTCACTGTCTGTGCCCCAGGACTATAGGATTCTAAGAGCTGATCAGCAAACTGGGAAAGGTGAAGGTGTGGCCCTTATTTTTCGGGAGACATTGAACATCAGTATGAATAACTCCATAAGCATTGCAGACTGCGTATCTTTGCATTCTAAAATGCAACCTGACCATAACACCACGTTTAACATTCTCCTGATTTATCGTGTACCTCAGAATATGCCAGACTTTCCTATTCAAATGAATGGCTGGATTTCTTCATCACTAAAGCCTCTCTCAAGGGTACTCATATTGGGAGACATGAACCTTTGCTTTAATGACCCAAAGGATTCCTTGGTTAAGTCTAGTCAAGATAGATTCAAGAGCTTAAGCTTCACTCAGCACATCCACCAACCTTTATACAATGACGGTAGAACTCTTGATTGGGTAGCTTCCCATGGGTTAAAGCTAGACAACTTTGAAGTTGATCCATGCCGCTGGTCTGACTATTTTCTCATCACCTTTCAACAACTACACAGCATACCCTCAGAGAAAAGGAGGGTTCGTAATCTTCCTAAAATGTACTCCTTGCTCCATTCAATTGTTTTTCTACCCTATATTAGACAATCTTGACCTTCTTGATTTAGTTGCTAAAATTGCAGCAGCCTATGACAAAATGATTTCCACGATGGTAAACAGTCTTGCACCACTTAAACAAAGATCAGTAAAAACACAACCATCAAAAAAATGCTATTCATCTGACATACGGAAACATACATTTCTGAAAGACAGGGCTTTTAAGAGATGGCAGAAATCCCTTGCAACGGGCGATAAGGACCATTACACCTTAGCAGTAAAGTCTCATAAACATGCTATCTGTGAGGCCAAGAAACTGTTTTATGAGATGAGAATAGAGGGGCCTCTTCTAATTCAAGGGAACTGTTTAAGGTCCTAAAAGAACTTGATGACCCTTGGCCACCCTCCTCCTTAGTCACCAAGGATGTGAAGTGGTGCCTAGAGATTCAGAGCTCCATGTGAAGTAAGATTGAGAATATAAATAGCACCCTCACGACGAGTAGACATTTTCTATTGGAGGAGGAACCATTATCAAGCTCTGATAGAAATCTGGACAATATTCTGTTCTTTCTCTTCTCCAAAGTTACAGACGTGACTATCTTGGATATGTTAGAAAAACTGAAACCAACCAACTATAAAGGGGACATCTGTCCAGCAGCCATCGTAAAATCTTACGCCCATCTCCTTGCTCCTTTTGATAACTACATTTGTGAATCTATCCGTTCTGGAAAATATGGTTCCTTCCTCTATCAAACAGGCATGTATTTCACCCCTTCTGAAGAACTCCTCTTTGGACCCCTCTGTGGTGTCCAACTTTCGCCTCATAACCAATACACCTTTTTTTGCTCACCATCAAAAACAAGAGTTTCTTGCCCATCATAAGATTTTGGGACCCAAACAGTCAGGCTTTAAAAGTCATCATAGTACTGAGTCCACCTTGTTGGATCTGAAGACCAATATCCTGCAACACCTGGAGAGGGGACAAATAGCCATGTTGATGCTTCGAGGCCTGACTGCAGCATTTGATTTGGTGGACCATGCCTTATTAGTCTCCTGACTTCAAGATTCAGCCGCCTTCTCTCCTGAAGCTGCTGGCTGGGTTCTCTCTTTTCTGACGTAGTGAACAGCAAGTCTATTGCGAGAATGTCTGCGCTGAGGGTTTCATATTGCCCTGTGGAGTCCCCCAGGGCTCATGTTTGTCTCCTACGCTATTCAATCTTTTCAGCCGGCCTCTCTTCAATTTACTTGAATCCAAGCAGGTAACATATGCAAACTACGCAGATGGCTCAGTGTTTTATCCCCCTTTTATGGTGACCATATGGCTGACACTGGTGGATGTTGTTTAATGGTCTGGCACTAAACAACTCGAAGACTGAAATCATGATTGTTGGCACTGCTTACAAACTCTGTAGCTTGGACTCAGCAATTCAAACTATCAAAGTGGTTGACTGCTCTCTCAAAACGCTCCCAAATGTCAAGACTCTGGGAATCATTTTTGATCAAGAAATTAGTATGGAAATCCAGGTCAGTCATCTTGTATCCTGTTCCTCCTACTTCATCAAGCTCTTTGTGCAAATTCGCCCATTCCTTGATATAAACTGTTGTGCCATCCTAGCGCAAGCCATTATTGGGTTGCGCATGGACTACTGCTCAAGCCTACTGCAGAGCATAGAATACGGCGAAATAAATCGCCTCCAGGTGGTTCAGAATAACGCCATCTGAGTGGTCTGTGGCCTGCGTAGGTTTGACATGTATCTGAGGCAAGATAATCACTGCATTGGCTCCCTGTGATAAAGCGCATTGTCTTTCGCACTATGTGTATTGTGCATGCCTATCTCTTTGGAAAAAGTCCAACCTACTTATCATCCTTGCTGGCAAGGCTACCTGCAAGGCGTACACTCAGTTCTAACAACTTAGGCCTTTTGCTGATGCCAAAAGCCAAACTGACTATGGTGCTGGATGGCTGCTTTCCTATAGCAGCCCCTCGCCTCTGGAATGCACTGCCTCCAGACCAGAGATGATGTACTACTTTGGCATCCTTCAAACGTCTGCTAAAGACCTTCCTGTTTGAATGATTGCCTGGCATCCTGCAAAATATGTGGATGGCCCTTCCTGCCTGATTTTCGCTCCTGTGATGGCTTGCCCTAACAGTTAGGTTTGTGTTTTCCGTTTGCCTAATTCTGTGCTCCTATGCCCATGGGCCTTGTCCCAGCACATTATAAAAATAAATGAATAAATACAAGTGAGCGGAGTGTTTGGTGGGCTTGAGCTCAGGACATACATAATCTACGTCCTTGAAGACAGGTGGGACTTTGATTGCTTACATCTATCGCTTGTCGTCAGTGTCCGCTGGCTTGATTTGGCATCACCTTGTGGATATTCTTGTGAACTACTGGGTAAATAGCCTCTCTTTTACCCCAACTTATACTTACTCGCTTTCTGGAGTCCTACTATACCCCGTCGGTTCTGAATGCTTATTTATGATTTTGAGAAGTAACAAAACAAGGAATTGCAGCAGGAGGCAAAATGTGATAATGGCCCTCCTTGCTTCACAGATAGACATTGCCTTCCTCAATACAGAGACATGCAATCAAGACTGTGTACAATGTAAAAAAACAGGCAACTCTAACCAGCTCTTTTTTCGACCCAATGGAAATAATCGTGAATAAAGAACTTGTGCACGAAAGAGAGGAGGTTACAGAAAACCTTGAGGCAGATCTTTTGGACCTTAATGCCAGCCTAATAGTGGGAAGTAATTGTGATAGATCTATCAATACGCCACCCACCCCCTATTTTTAAAGCGCTGGTTACTGAGGAGCTCTCTATTGACAGTGATATAGAAAGCTCCTTCAAATGAATCTGTGATGGATGTGACTAGGAGAGGACTGTCTACCTTATTGCATCCCTCCCAGAGTTGTGATCAGAATGCCTCAGCCATTGTAGCATTGAATGGGGTCCTTTCAGAGTTTGTGATTTTGGACGAAAAAATATTTGAAAAGGTGTCGGTACACACTACCCTGCTACAGGCTTTGACAAATAGCATGGAAAAACCTGTATTAGAAAATATGAATAGGCCTGTTGGGAGTGATGATGTTAGTGTTCAGAATTGTGGAAAAGAATGTGCTAATGGTGTTAGCAGTCTATCCCGTGGTTTTCCGTCATGGCCCAATGATCTATGTGTGGATAGTCCTACACTCACAGACCTGATGAATGTCTCTGTACAAATTTCAGACTCTATTGTGCCAGTGGTATGTAAAGTGGTTTCTGTGACTCAGGAGGGCTGCATAGGGAGGATTAATGAGAATGTGAGGATGGGTTTGCCTTCCTCGACTGTGATTGATATAACTAAGTCGCAGCATGATATTGGCACTACATCTAAAGCTATAGTGTAGACTCCAAGAGCGATTTTGTTATCTTATGTGTCTAAAAAGAGGTGGGAAACGGCCTAAGGAAATGAAGAACCTACAAACTAAGAAAGGTAATTCCAACCCCTCCCGACAATTTTTTAAAAATGTGATTGTGCCTAAATCTGTCTTTCCTAATTGCTTTGAGGAGGGGCTGGTTCTAGTGGGATAAAGGCTCCTCAGGAGGCCAGAATGAATACTCGAGCAACAGAAGAGGTTGATAGTTCTAGTGGGGCGGTTGTCTCTGGGCCAGCAACGGCAGATATACCTGTAGAAGAAGGCAGGTTGGCTATAAAGAAGCTTATACATGACTTTGGTGGAAAATTACAGTCTGACTTGGCGATTATACTAGAGAGTCAGTATAAGGAACACAATAATGTTATCAAAGAATCAATGCATAAATTGGAGTTACCATTCAAAGCATCATGTAGTGCTCCGGATATGTATGGTCCTGGAAATGTAGAGGGTGGTACTCATAAAAGTATGGTAGGTAGAGTTGATGAGGATTTTTGTACTACGGCACCTCAGAATCTGAAGGATGGTAAGCTGTCTTCAGGTAATGCTGATGGAAACATGAATAGCGTGGGTGATCCTGGATCTTTAGGGATGGTAGACTTACCTTTAGGGAGTAAGATTGCTAAAAAATCAGGTAGCCTTTGTCCTCCTAAATTGTGCTGTATGCTCTCATTGAATGATGAATGTGGTCCGAACAGGATGACTGTGCATAGGCATTCTAGGAAGGTGGCGTTCTCCTCAGGTGACATTAATGTTTATACCTTAAGAATGTCTTCTGCTCAAACGGTAACTCACTCGGGTGACCATGACATGAATGATGTTGATTTTCCTCCCAAAAGCATCTTGAGGGGTCCCCAATCTAGGGATAGAGAGAGACCTGTGTTACATGAAGGAAGTGGAAGTTGGTCACAAGTTGTGAGTGGGGACTGTCCTGTTATTAAGAGTGGTCAATGTAGATTGATTTGTGAATATAATGGACGTCAGACACTTTTCCCATGAATCACAGTACTATTCTTTCTCTCTTTTCTAAAATTCCACACCGTCGACCTATTTATTCCAGGGACATTAAATATATAGAATGTATGTACAATGATAGATATTGTTGCCTTGGAAATGGTAACAGGGAGAGCCCATTATCTCATATTGAGCGAATTAGATTTGCTTAAGTGTTTTGGGTGCAGGTCTCATCATGTAGGAGTAAGGGATAGGACGTGGGTAAAACAGATGCCAAAAGTAAGGATAATAACATCAAGTTCTCAAAGGGGACACTGTCTATGAGAACAAGGCGGTGGCTACCAGTTGACGTGCAGCATGAAAGGAATACATTGGACTGGTCTTGGGTCAATGCAACAATAAATTCAAGGCCGGGGAATCCCTACCTTTGATGTTTGTCCTGAGCAAGCGGTATTGTCTCTTATTTCATGGAATTTGAGAGGACATTCTTGCCTATTAACAGATCCGAACTGGGTAGTCTCCTTAGGACATTCAGTATTATTCTGATCCAGGATACCTGGTTGATTGGTTGTCCCCTCATCAATGGATATGTTGTTCATGCTCAACCCACTCAAACAGGACTACTAGGCCGCCCGGCTGGGGGGCTCCTGACTGCTATAAGATCCGATATTATTTGTGCTCTGGTTAAAAAGGTGGTAATACAGACAGGACCCCCTAGCCATCTCGGTGCACGTATTAGTAAATAATCTCAGGTGGAATTGTTTGATAATATATATTGGAATGAGGGGATTTGTACCTTGACGAAATTCCTGTCTATATTGGAAAGCCGGATTATAAAGTGGTTGGATGAGAAATAAAATTAGCATATATTAGCTAGGAATTTGAACTCAGACTGCTTGTGTTCCTCTGCTGGGACAGTGATAGGTGGCTCCTGTGGGGAAAAGTGTTCTAAAAAGTGCAATAATGAATAATAGGGGTGTATATCCTAACTTCTTTGGACATAAGTGAAAGGATTGTCCTCCTAGTCATAAGTTGAAGAATGGTACCTTGCACTCAATAATTTTGTGTTTGTAGATCCGGCGATGTATGCCCTTTGTAATAATTTCCATGTAACGATGACTAACGCGAGTGATTATAATATGCTTGCATTCTCCTCTGTTGCTCTTATAAAGCCTAATGTTATGACAGTGGTCTCTTTGAGGGTAAGCCAGGGTAAAAATAGGCTGTATATAAATAATGGTGCATTGAATTATCAATGTAAATTTGGAACATGCTTGGAATGTTAGTACGTTGGAAAAGAAAATTCAGTACAATCAATGTAGAAACATTCCATGATTACCTGAAAGAATCATTGGAGAATGCCCTAAAAAGGTCAGATGTCACTAGGTGTAGGGAAACCACTGTGAATTATCATACCCATAACATAAATTTGACAACATTGTGGTGCAGCCTAAGAAGTTGCTTAGGCAAACAATGTGATTCATACTTATTAGTAAAGAACCCTTAGAGATGAAGATGGGTTTAATAAAAACTGCTAAAACAGTTATGAGAACTGGCCTAGGAGTCACAGAGGTATTATGCTGCAGAATGACAGTGAGGCAATGCTTCAATTGATGAAGAATAATAGTTCCTCACCCTTCTGGTAGGTTATTAATGCTTTGGAAAATTCTCAGACCTCCCTCCAAATTAATCCCATAACAGAGGAAGCCTAGATCAGACATTTTAACCTACTGGAAGGATCATGTGGCATCTGAAACAGGTTACTCGATGCAGGAAGCACTGGCTAGCACCTATATTATTAATTCAGATATGCTGATAGAGGCTATAAGAAGGGCTAGTTCTTCCAGGGCTGCCGGACTGAATGGGCTAAATAATTATATGTTCAAGGCAGCTTGTGATGTATGGGCATCCTTACTGGCTTGGTTTTTTCAACAGATGCTCGTCAAAGGAGTCCTGCTGGAATCCTGGCATACATCATCTCTATTTAAATATTTTAAAAAAGGGGATTGCCTTAATCCACTTAATTACAGGGCATTGATGATTATAGACGTCAATCAAAACATATTTGCATCCATCCTCTTAAAACATCTTGAGGCATGGGCATATAAGGCGGGCAGAATGAAGAAATTCCAGGTTGGCTTCCGCAAGAATCAAAGCACCTCATTGAATGTTTTATTGGTTAGATTGCTACAGGATGCTACCTGGAATAAAAATAAAAATATGTACATATCTACGTGACCTCCATGGACCTTAATGCAGTGTTTGACTCTGTGAATATAAATGTATTATGGAAAAATTGGTTGGGTTGGGGATTCCTCTGGGTCTGTTGAAACTGTTAATACTGTTGCATAGTGATTCATGCATTCAGGTCAGATTGAGTCATGAGGGGTTATTGTCTCTGAAAATGAACACCAATAGTGGTCTACGTCAAGGGTGTATCTTGGAACCCTATCTTTTTAATTTATATTTATCTGATCTGGATGAGATTTTAGCACCTGTTAGTTTTGCTCGCCATAGATTTGCACCGCTCAGCTTCTTTTGTATGGCATATGCTGATATTATGTTGTTTGACACTACACCTATTGGCCTACAACGAGCCTTTGCTTCCTACGCCCAAAACAACTTTCTTTGAATCGGGATAAAACTAAAATTTTGGACTTCACGTCTAGTAAAATACCAAATCACTTTTGTTGGTAGCTGGATTTGCAGAAGCTAACTGCTGTGTAAAACATTTTGTATCTGGGGTTCCCCATTTTTAACAAACCTTTTAAAGGGAAAATGTATGAAATTTTAAGAGACAAGGCGGAACGCTTGGGTTCACATATGAAGGTTATCAAACGGAAGTACTGTAAGTTCTCAATCAAGCCTCTGGTGTCATTTTAAGTGGAAAAAGTCATACCTAAATTAATGTATGGAATGGAAATAATGCCAATGTGCCCGATTGAGATAGTGGAGACGGTTGAGGCGCTGATTTAGAGGAAATCCTTAAATCTTCTCAATTGTGTTCCCATTGCGTTTATACAATATTATCTGGGACTGCACTCACTAACGGCTAGACTGTGTTGGAAGGTAATCCGTTGAGTGTCGACATTTTTAGATCCACCTAAAGTATCGATGTATGAGGATATTCGAACATTACTCGACCAATGAAACTATTCCACTTCTACTTTCTACATGCACAAATAATATTGAGAATTTGAGATTTACTATTCAGATGATACCTACAGATATTATGGGTATTAAGAAAGCACTATATAAGGTTGATTGGTGTGAAACTAGCAATACTATGCATAGATATAGTCCTTTAAATCACCTGAAATTTGAGCACAAGTGTGCTGGTTCCTTACCCAAATATCTCAGTCTTTCTCCTTATTGTAAAATTGGTGATAAATTTATGCGATTCAGACTTAACATTTTAACTACAAGGGAGATCAAAGTTAGATGCGTTCTGCTTAACCCGTCCTTTGTAACCTGTCGCTATTGTAGGGATGTGGACTGTATTGAGACTCTGAAGCATGTTGTGATTAATTGCCCTGCACTGCTTTTTAAAAGGATGAAATATTTTAGACGTTTGGTTTTTAGGACTGATGCTTTGTAGTTTTATTTTTTGCGTGGTCACTGTTATCAAGCACTACTTGCACTTGATCAATTCATGAATGATGTTCAATTGAATTTGGATGATGGTTTTAGATGACAGTTGTATTTTATTTTTATTTTTTATGAAATCTTATGCAATTGTATTATTTTATTGTATTTTCTTGTATTGCTTTGATATGTGAAAATTTAACTTGTTGAACTGTAACACAATAAAGAAAAAACAAAAAAAGTAATGTAAATACCTTCCATTTTAGAGCTGAGTCAAATGTATGGTGAGAATGAAGGAATCCTGGATCACTGATCAGGAAGTGCCTGCACTTCAGGCAGAGATAAAGGGCTCTTTACTTTATGGTCCATTAATCTCCATGCCACTCTATCATCTGGATTCAGCCACATTCTAATGAAACACATTTGTGCATCAATCACATAACATCACAAGTCCGCCTTAGATAACCCACCAACCAGTTTAGGCAGTTTGAGAACTGAGACCTTAATCTGGGCCTACTTAGGTTGCTAAATTAATTTCACCACAAATGCTGCATTTATGTCACTGAAGGCCTTTGCCTGTGGTTCAAGAAACAACATCTGCATTAGATATATCAACTTGGCATTGTGTTCATCTTAAACACATATATACTTTGGGTATATGTGAATTTACCAAAAGTAATTTCAAAGAATTCTTTTTTGACAAAACCAAATAAAATACACATTTCTTTTTACAAAAATAAATAAATTGATAAATCACTGAATATTTTAATCTGTTTCCCTTTGTTTATAAACCCCCCTAACCTCTCTCCCCACCAGATTTAACCCCTTAACCCACCCCCATATATATATTAAAAAAACAAATTCAATATTTATTCGATTTTTGTTTTGGTTTAGTTAAAAAAAATCATTCTCTCAAATGTTTTCATTAAAATCACTGGATACTATATACTTTCAGATATAGACAGAGGTAAGAGTTTGCACCATCTTTTAAGATCCTTCTATACTATGGCAATGAGCAGAGCATAGTTTACAGCACACAGTCTGGAGTAGTAATTCGTGATAATAATTCCTAAATATTTAATGACTGAAGACTGCAGTTTGAAAGGGGCATATCTCCAAGATGCCAGGGAATATCTAGTCTAGCCAACACTAATTCAGATTTTTCAAGCTTTATTTTTTACTGGGCAGTTAGACAATTTTTAGCAAGGATATCAATGAGAGCCAGAATTGGTCCCCTTGAATTGACAAATACATAATCACATCATCAGCCTACAATAAAATTGTTAATGATCTATCATTCCCTCCCCATCATCTTTATAACCTATATGGAATTGGAGTCTCTGATCTTGCACGCAAATGGCTCTAAAAAGAGTGCATACAGTAATAATGATAGAGGGCAACCTGTATTTTTTCGTTATATAGAAGTAATACACAATGGAAAATACTGAAGCATTGGGCATTGCAGATACCAACTCGGCCAATTGAAAAAAATCCTTCGAATTCCAAACTTCTCTATTGTGGATTGAAAGTCTTTTCAGCTTCAAGTGACAAGATTGTGTCAGAAGGAGGTTGTGACGAAAAAACAACATATAATAGGTATCCATCATTAATAACTGAGTGCTTACCATAAACCTGGTCTGTTCCTGATGTATCCTTTCGGGGGCAAACTCTGCCTAGCCAAATCACAAGGCATTAAACAAGAATCATAATATCAGTATTCATTAGGAAAACTGGTCTGAAAACCACAACAGTTGGATCATATAACTATTGTGGGAACATTCCCTGCAGATGTGTCCAAATAGGAGAATTCTAGATCTGCAGGCCCTCTGGAGGGATCTGTGGTAAAAGAAAACTTAATCACCAATCTGCCAAGGAAGCCTTGAGTGGTTTTACATACAATTCCTCTTACTATGACTTAAATTGTTTGTTAATTGTCATGGTGTGTGTTTCCATTGCAGTCCACAAATGATTCTATAGCATTCACCGGTTGTTGACATCTTAAGGCATAGGCCATTAGCCCCAAAGGGCAGTCTAGACTTCTAAGAAAGTCTATCTTCATCTGGTGAAGTATTTAGCAGCTCTTGCTGTAGAGATGGCCTATAATTCCCTTCTAGGTTTAGTTAGCCTATTCAGTACTTACAGAGACCATCCTTTTTATGATTTTATTTGGGTTTTGTAATTTCTAATAAGAGGACAGATTTTTTTCCAGCATAGGGTGTGCAATTTACCGGACCAGAGTAGCATACATTGCCCATAAACATATGATTGGAGAGCATTCCAACAAACACTCAGTTGAAGCTCACCATTTACATTGGATTCCCAAAATGGCTCGATCGGTGGGTGGATCCCATCCACTATTTCCATATATTCAAGCATTGTGAGATTTAGCATCCAACAAAGGGTTTCCTAACCAACTGAGAAATTATCCTGCTCATTGTAACTGAAGCATGAATAGAAAGCACAATAAATAGAATTTTCGGCTCTACTATATGCAGTACTTGGGTCTCTGGAATAAACTACAGGTCAAGCCTGGTATAGCTCTGCCACTTGATTATGAGGGGTGCTCCAAAAATCAATTTATGCCAA
Organism: Ambystoma mexicanum; assembly: GCF_040938575.1. Classification (NCBI taxonomy): domain Eukaryota; kingdom Metazoa; phylum Chordata; class Amphibia; order Caudata; family Ambystomatidae; genus Ambystoma; species Ambystoma mexicanum. The sequence goes on along the minus strand of NC_090929.1, from coordinate 981,950,368 downwards.
GCACACCAATAAGGTCACCTGGAGTTTTTGCTGGTCTGGGATCCCTACTTTCTCCAGCTGGGTTCTTATTGCTCCTCTTGGAAAGTACCATATTAAAATCCTCGACTATAATGTAATTCACGTTAACATATTAGCACATTTTTCAAAGAAGTCAACAAGAAACTAGACTTGCCTTCAAACAACCCATTTATGTTAAGCTGGGTGAAATGCTGCTTGGCCAAAATACCTTTGGCCACCAGGAAGTGCCTTTCTGGATCAACACATTTTTCTTGAGAATGCAAACGCATTCTTGTGTCTTATGTCAAGAGTACGAGTGGCTATGAACATTTATTTAAAAAAAAGAAGGGTGGGATGAATGCCTATCTTTCCCTACAGCTATGAGGGGGTTCCCTGCTCAATAAAACGAGCAAAGCAAAAAGCTAGGATGTCATAGTAACAAGTCTTCTGTCGCATGTCCAAAACTCTAATCTAACCTTCACACTTTAAACATAGAAAAACGTCATAGCGATAACTTTCTTTAGCCACACATGTAAGGCTTTACCTTAGTAAACCAAACACAAAGTTGCAACGTGACAAAACAAATTATAAATGTTCAAAAGTTCCCAGAAAAACAGGAAGGAAGGACTTTTCCCTTCCCTTAGAATATAACACAATGTTCCAGCGCTCAGGGTTTCTAACTGTCCAAGTTGTTTATTAGGTTCAGCTTCCTTTACGAAACCCTGGTGTACCCTCCAACCAGGAATCTCAATTCTCCTTTAACAGTTACAGGTTTTGAATGCCTGGTATACTCTCCTGCCAGGATTCCCAGTTCTATAGTAAACAATCTTCAGTTTCCTTTGCAATACCTGGTGTACACTCGGTTAGAGAGAATTCTAATTTCTGTGCTAATTCCCTTCAACCTTAGAGACTCCCAGCTCTTTTGCTGGACAGTAGGACTTTTTAATTTTAACCCGGGAGTGAGTGTGACCTTTTCTCAAACTCTCATGTGTTTTGACCTTATTTGTATGATGTGCTTTCACTGTTTTTAGAGTCCGACAAACTCCATAGGCATCTACTTTTTGTATGTTGAGACACAAAACCTCCAGTGAAGTGTCCCAGAGAAATCCTTTAAATTTCTCATAAGGTTTAAATACCTTTTTCGTGTGAACTACAGTTCCCAAGAATATTGAAGTGAAATTAACTTTACTTGCCTTTTCTCTTTGTAGGTCCAGCACACACCATCTTATGTGGAGTGCTGGGGTGTTACCTAGTAGCCCCTTATCCTACCCTCTCATGTAACATTTGTATGTTACCCTCACTACGGTAAATGGCTGGTGGCAGTGGTTTAATATTTCCTACCAATGTGCTTTTCTACCGCAGGCTGAACCATCAGCTGCAGTACAGCACCCATGGATGACCATTTTGTCAAAATGGCCCCTGTCTTCTGTTTTCGCCATTTTCTGTTTGTGAGGTCTTTCTTGGGTTCTCCTCAGTGGGTTGAGACAGATTTGAGCCCTTTGGTGGTCTTGCCATTGGCAGGCTTCTGCCCTGAATACCGCCTCTGGCTCTAGTGTGTCTGGAGGGACAGAATGTGAGGGAGGGTCCCGAACTCCCCTGTCCTTTGTCTCTAGGAATGTCCGAATTCAACCAGTCCTGATTGGCTGGCTGGCTGTCCTAGCCACCCTGCTGTGTGATTGACAGCCTAGGTTGTGCATGAATGGGAGAAATCTGCTTAAAAGGTGAGGGTTTTGGGACTAGAGACAGAGTCAACCACTGGGAGAAACACCAGATAAAGACACCGTGAACAAAGCTTGCTGCATCTTCCTGGACATTTGAATTGCTCAGTGAAGCCCTGCTGCTGTCCTGAAACTCCTTTTTCATTTCGACAGAGAAGCTCCGGATGGAACAACTTCTCCCCTTGGGTTAGTGGGAACAACTAACCCCGAGACGAACTCCACTGGACCATCTTCCCTGACTGGCTGTACTTCTTTGTTGCTGTAAAAACGGAATGCCAGGGCTTAAGTAATCTGTAGTCGAGTGAAACGTCTCATGAGGTAAGAAATCTGGCTAGAAGCTCCAGGAGTCTCCTAAGGTCCCTCCAGAATCAGGACGGCCAGATCCCGAGTCCCCTCACCAGAGTGCAGGACCCAAGGAGTGAAGGAAGCCCAACCGGTATCCGAGATCTGCGACGGTGCCGTTTGTTAAGCGCTGAAACCATGAAGTGCAGCTGAACCGAAAAGAGCCCGTAGCTGCTGACGACTTCCCAAGTACAGCAGCAGGAGCCCTCCAGACATCCTTCCTCTTATCCCCATGACTGAGGCTCAGGAACACAGGGTCTGCACCTCTGTCGCAGGACAGGATCCAGCTGGACCACTCTTCTTCAAACCAGAGGTACTGTTTAGGCTTGGGGTACGTATCTTATTGCCTTTAAGCTGTGCTTTTCTAAGTTGGGAATTACAGTGGCTTACTTTTTAGAGTTGATTCCAACTCTCTTTTCACAGGCTTAACAGCTTGTGACCCTACAAGGGATTTTTCTACAAACTCTCTAACTTTGTGCAAGACTTTTTCTGATCTAAATAATGCCTCAGCTCCATAGACTGTGCTCCAATTGACTTTGGCTGTCCTGGCGGCCTGAAGACTCTTCTAGTCCATTGACTTTGATACTGTTTGTCCCTCATAGGTGGTAGCTTGTTGTGAACCGTTACTGCTGGGAAAGGCTTGTTTAGATGTAATTGGAAGATTTTGTTGTCCTCACATTTACTGAGAACCTGTTAAACCTTTTCCTTCCTTAAACCTTTCCTTTCTACAACCTCAGAATCTGCAAAGTATAACTAGTGTGATATATAAATGCCATTACTGTCCTTGCGATTCAAGTCACCTCAGGGTGTAGGAATTGTGTTAGCATATCAAAAGGTTATCCACCAATTTGTTCTGATTCTGAAAAGTAACTTTAAAGTATATTTACCTTGTTACACAAATTGCCTTTTTTTAAAACGCTTATTTAAAAATTGATGTTAATTAAATAAATAACTATTTATAACTGAAACCTTGAGTCTAAGTGTTACTTGGCTACTTGTATTTACGGATTTCATTTGTACAGCTCTACAGCTCACATTTACCCTCTTGAGATAGGCCTGGCTGCGCAGTCACACTACCAACTTGTGTAGTACAGACCTTTACCAAAAGGTGGGTTACCTAATACCAAGCAGATAAGTGTTGTGTAGTCTCACACAGTGTGATTGCATCAATTCTTACCTAACACTCTCTTGCCATGATTCCTAGTGTTTCATTAAGCCATTTCACTTTCCCAAGACCTGGTATACAAGCCTGCCAGGTTTTTAAATGTTCTCAATGTGCCTAGTATACTCTCCTGCCAGGACTTTGCCAGACCTCTAATAGTTTTCCTTTTCTCCAGTATTGGGTCCTTGACCAGCCTCTCTTGGCACTTGACAAGATTACTTCAATTTTCTTCTTGCTCCTTCTCTGGGTTTTCAACCTTTCAATGGATTCCCAAATGTCTTTCATTAAGGGCTGCCTTCCCTCGTGGATCACTTTGAGGTTTTAGCCTTTTGGTTATGATCTTTTGCCAATGCTTGTTCAACTCCTTGATTTACCTCTGCTGTGTTTTCAGTGTTATAACCATTGGCTTTATATAATGTTGGTTCATTTACTTGGCCTCCTTAGCATATACATGTCATTACTATTGGCTTTTGAAAATGCTTATGCGTTCATTAGTATCCCATCGGACGGAGGCTTGCTTCTACGGCTGCATCGCGGTAAATACTCTGCAGCACCCCGGTGCCCTTATGGTTTCCCCCAGGCTCACCGGACCTTCTTGGGGGCTTCTGCGTCCTCAACTGTGTGAGAGCAGCGGCTGACTGCTTCGGCCTTCATTTTGGAGCTTCCGCTGCTCCCAGCCTTGCAACCGCAGTGTCTCAGACTCTTCGCCACAGGGTTTCTCTGGTTATCTTCAGTCTGCCTCCCCCACACTGTGCCATTGCTACTTCCCAAACCGAGTCGGGATCCACGAGACTCCATCTTCTCAGATCTCTCTTGCTTTTAAAGTTCCTGGTGTTGATCACGTGATGAAAACAACCAGTACTCATGCATGGTTTCTCTGAATTAACAATCCTCATTACTTGGTTGTTCATCTTCGTCCGAGTTTATTTTTCCTGACACATACAATCACAATCAAGGGTTTCCCCTACATCTTCGATCATTCAATATGACATCATATAGGGGTTATTGTAAAGTTACAGTTGTCGTTCTGACCCACAGGGGAATTGTATGTTTCTTTTTCCAATAGAGAAGGCTCCTCTTCCCAGGTTGTCCTCCCACAGATAGTCACCCGCAGTATTGGTGTCATGTAGCTTTTGCCCTTCCCTGGCCACCTGGGAACAGACTTTCCCTGAGAAGTTACTGATGTTACCTTCAGGTTCCTCACATTTACCACTAGGATAGAGCCTGTTCTCCTCCTATGTATGGAGCATGAAAGGCTTAGCCTACCCATCCTTTGTATAACCTTTTAGATTCTGCCATATCTAGGTGGGTCTCTGAGAGGTAGGCTTTTTCAGCATGCATATCTTCCAGTTGGTTCAACAAGCTGTGTCTCTTTGTAGGTTGACCAATGACCTTTACATTGCAGAACTGTAATGTACTTGTTGACTTAAATCATACTGTTTAGATTCCTGTACAGGTTGGCTGCTCATAAACCACAAAACGCACGCTCACGGATAGCCATAAGAATCCAACCACCATATAGGAAGTTTCATGATTTTTATTGTTAAATGTTTCAATAGATGTTTCAGAAACCTTGTGAATAATCACACAAAGAGGATCCCTACTTGTTCTGTTAACTTCCATGTGGACTCCCTTCATATTAGCACCAGGCTTATCACCTATTGATCCGTGATCTCTACTGCATTCTCTAAGGGAGTTCTAAAGGCCATCGCCTTTTCAGACTATTTCTCTATGGGACTTCCCAAGGGTTCCTGGTCTTATGATTCTTCCCCTTTAAATTGTCAGTTCTCCAAGTTCTCTTTCTCCACTCCTGCCTCTCCCTCTCTTTGTATCTTCACACTCCTCCCCCTGAACCTTACTGGTTTCCTTCTTCTCATGCTCTCTACTTCTCATGTGCTCTACTCTTCACTCCGCTTTTCCCTCATTCTACACTTCTGTGTCCTGATTTCACGCCACTCCCTAATCCTCTCTCTCTTCTGTAGCTCCGGCTATGTCTTGGTTGCACCACACTCACTACCTCTCACTCTACATCTATCCCTTCCACTATCTCCACCCTCAACTTTCACACTTCTCCACAGACACTGCTACACACACTCTAACCTCTAATTCTTCTGCCATACTTTCTCTCCCATCCACACAACACACTGCACTAGACAAAATAAATTGGTAACACTTTCTCTTGCATACAACACCTTACCTCTACTCTCTTTGAAACACCCCTGCACTCTCTACACCACTTGGTCTTTTTGTCCTCAAACTCTGCTATTGACCTCACCTGAGCACCCAGCTGGTCCTATGCTATTGCTCCTCCTAGCTCCCGCTGGCTTTCCCAGTCACCTGTCTTGTGGGCCCAATTGCTCACTAGCTTCCCCCCAGGTTCTGGGGCAGGTAACAGAAGTTTCAGAATGTCTAGTTGGCCCTACCCACTTTTGGGTCTCCAACAGTATCACTGCTGCTGCAGCAAACAGTTTGTTCTTGCCGCTTTGATCTTCTTTCACTGGTAAAGTTTCCCAACCCTGCCTGAGTGGGATCCGTCTGTTGGTATTTGTTTAGTTGCCGGTGTTTGATGCTCTACACCAAACTGCTTGTGATGGCTCATCATTGTTTCTTGTATTCCTTTGATGAGGGTCACATGGGTGAATGTCAAGAGCCACTGAAAGGTCTAATAGTATCAGTGTGGAGGTGGTGTTGGAGTCTGAGAATCCATAACCAACAGATATGGTAAATAGCAATACTCATGCTTCATGCTGTGAAAATGCTAGCGCTGCAACATCTATACATTTTGATCATATATGCCTGATGCAAGGCATTCTAATATTTGTTAACGGATGTGGCCAGTAGGTGAAGAATGAAACAGGCCCCTCATGACTGCCCCAACCCATCTCCCCATTTTGATTCAACATGAAAAATGATTTGATAAAAAGCCCAATACGAAACACTGGCAATGTATCTCTACAGAATCGCGCGTCTATGCAGTGGACAATAAACCATGAAAATCTATGCCTGTTGCAGGGAGTTCCAAGGAATGGTTTAATGGCAGCAATGTTTACCCTCTGAAACCTGGTGGAGTAAGTCTCACTTAGGATCAGTGCCATCAAATAAGCATCCTCTATATGCATAAAACTCCCATGGGCCGGGGCGCAGGCACAACCCGGCTGCTGGTCTAGAAAGTGATTATTCTATCTTTTGCCTTAGCGTTTTCTAGTCATCCTGAAAAATTCCTCAGCTATATAATGTGCAACTATTGGACCAGCCTAAGGGATCCGTAAACACTGGGAGCCGGTAGGCCTGGCGACCCTGGGAGATATATGGAAAGAGGGGGAGGCACTGGACTTTCAAACGATTGGGGAAGACACGGGGTAAATATGGGGCAGTATATTACATATAATAGAATAGTCAAACGGATAAAGGAAACGTGGTCCGAAATAGTACTGGCAGAACAAACGGACACTGCCATAGAGACGATGTATGATATCTCAGAGCGAGGGCATGAAATATCCCGGATTTATGAACTGGTGATGTCTAGAGTGGGTAAGGAGCCGCTCCAACTGAGGCGGGACTGGGAGGAGGAAGCGGGTGAACCTATGCAAGACGGGCAGTGGGAAAGAGCTCAGAGATATCATAAAAAGGTGTCTAGAAATGCTAGGCTGCAGCAGATTCAGCTTTATGTCACCGATAGGGCGTTCATGATCCCCGAAAAATTGCCAGATTTGGAAGCGCAGCAATACAAAAATGCCCCAATTGCATGGAGGTGGATGCCAGGATGATCCATATGTTCTGGGCGTACCCAGGGATGGGAAAATTCTGGGAGGAAATTAAGCTACAACTTTCTGAAAAGGGAATCAAGCTAGATGTGGAATCTATGTGGGCATGCATGTTGGGGGGGATTAACAGACCACGCAACCTGAAACATGCGTGCAAACTCAAGGACCCAGCCTACATACTGGCCAAAAGGAGAATAGCCATGAGCTGGAAAGCAGCCCACAGACCCAGATTAGAGGTATGGTGGAATGATCTCCTGAAATGGGCAGACACTGAGACAGCAGCATAGCGTGAGGCAGCCAGGAGATGGGAGGATAATGAAGTGGGACCACTGATAGCATGGAGACAAATGATAGCCACATTGTCTATGTCAATACCAGTGAAGATGACACATCCGAGAACAACAAAGGGGATTGACCCTAAGAGAAAGGAAATTCGTAACCCTAAGGTGGAAGCTCGACTTAAGGGGGATGGAGGGAGGAAGACAGTAATAAAATATATGTAGCATGCGCTAAGAAGCTTGAAACTGAAAATGTCGGGTGTGATAGTTATGTTATGTTTGTTGAAAAAAACAATTTTCTTTTCTTTAAAATAAAAATTTGACCAGCCTATTTGCACAGTCTGTACTTGTTGCTATAGGAATTCCCTGCGTTCCTGCGAAAAGGACACTTTTCAGAGGGAATTACATAATTCTGGCGCAAAAACTACCAAGTGTCTTAAGGACTACTAGATCAGTGGCAATTGTATTTAAACTGGAGATGGGAGGTAGCTGGAAATGTAAGTTAACGCAGTGATGAACCTTCAAGAGCGTCAAAAACTGCATTCAACTGCCTTCTGTGCCTTGAGATCTCTGCTTAATAGTTATTAAGAAGTGAAACATGTGCTCCACGTTTTGGAATTTTACCTATTCATATGCCCTGAGAATGTATTTATTATGTTGAAAATTGGGAAACTTTACCATAATAATTCTCTGCTTTCTCCCTTGGTCAGTTTGGCATTGGGGCTTGGTGTGCTCTTTCCATGGTCAAAAGCTGTGCCCAAGCTCCTAGATCCTCTTTAAAAGCATTGACAAGTACGCTTGCAGGTCTTGCCCTTTGCCATATGCAGGTACACCTACCACCCATTGTTATTCCTTCTTATTGTCTTGGTCCTCTACCTTAGCATCGAGGCGCTATACATTGCTGTATCAAGCTCCGAGGACAGTGTACCATAATTCTTCTTGAACGCTTGTTGTCTTCAATCCGGTCCTCATTCTGTGTAATGCGAGAGTTTGTTCTTAATCTCCTGCATAATCCTTTACTGTCTAGTGAGATGCCTTCATTTTTTATTTATGGCTCATCACCTGAAGAATGTCAGAAAGCTTTGAATTTCGATTTTCCTCTAGCTGTTTCTCTGCCATCATTCTCAAGGACTGCTACCTCTTGGCAGCCATTCAAATAATCTGTCGTCCTGTGGCTGATTTGATGTGTTCGAAGGCATATTACATATGTGTTTTAGTCGCCATTAATTGTGAGGGCGAAGCATAGACTCCTCTGCACCATGTCATGCTGCTGCAACCATGGAAGAGCAACTTAGTTTTTTATGATATAATGCCATCTCGCCAAACATATGCTCAAGTCTCTGAGAACACCCAAACAATATGGATAGAGTTTCTAGGCAACCACCTCCTGTAGTATATTCTTCCATGTGGCATATACCTTCAAATGAATACATATTTCATGATCTTTTTCACATTTTAAATGCAGTGGCTTCCTTTTTAACTAGAGAGGAGGCGGGTTGGGCCGATGAACCACAACCAATGACCTGGGTAGATACCATCAGGCGGCAACCAAAGAGCGACACCAGAGGCTTAAACAAACTGACAGAATGAATAACTAATTTGCCCTTCCTACTCCTTCAACATAACCAACCTTGTTGCATCAACCTCGTCCTCCTTTGCAGACGACAGATGAGGTCTCTCCAGGAGTTTCTGGATGCGAGGTGGCTGCAAGTCTCGGGATCCTGGATGGACAAGATCGCCCTCAATGACGAGTTCCATCAAGCAATACAGTGGTGGGGCGTGCTCTCTCATATCACGCAAGGGGCCCCATATCAAGTCCTAATTTACCAGGAGACAGTCACCACAGATGCTTCTCTGGAAGGTTGCAGAGCTCACACTGGACAGTTGCACGCCATGGGCCTCTGGCTGCCAGAAGAAAAAACACTTTACATCAACGTCCTGGAGCTTCGGGCCTGGGCCCTCAAGTCATTCCTACCATCACTGAGGGGCAAGGTGGTGAGGATCTACAGGGACAACACTGTCGGTGAGGAATACAGCCATTACTCGACTAAGAAAAAAAAAACACTACTCATATTACCGGTTATCTAGCCAAATTATGTAAGATAGCCATTTTGGAACTCACTCTAACTGTGTAAAATAACTGTGCTCTAGATAGAGCCTAAATTGCATACGGTAGCCATACTTCACGCCAGAAATGTTGGTATAGCTTTGTTATATGCCCCTGATGCGCTCTGAGATATAACTGCGCTGCGCCCCATTGTTAGTCATTATGTTCGGCACCATAGATAATTTGTGTTGAACGTTGCAATTCCCTGTAACTAGGCATCGTAAGGCGATACAGGTGGGAAGCACAACCACTACTATGCTCTAGAAACACAGCCACTATTACTACCCTGTAAACAGTGCTCACATAGTTGGCTTCTGAGTTAAATTGTACGATCCTCCATCGTCAGCCATTGTGATACACCTCATAGTTGGCCATTGTACTGAATTGTGGAAGGAAATGTGTTGCACCTGCAAGTATATGGAGGGGCAGACCTCGTGCAGGATTTAAATGTATTTTGCGGAAATGCAGCAGAGCCCCAGACCTCCACTACCAGGTTACTTGGCCAAAAATAGTATCTGACCTCCCCCCCCACCAGCCTGCGTGCAGGCCCACTCTCCCCATGCCTGTTTCAGTGCTCCATTTCCTTCCCCAGCCCTTCTACCTCCCCATATTGGCTAGATCACTGGCCACAAGTGACCCTCCCAGGGCAGCCCTCTGCCCGTCGCAGCCCCTGCAGCTAAGGGACCCGAGGAAAAGTGCAGCTCCTACATTGGCAGCTCCAGAAAGTGACTGTAGGGGGAAGCCAGTGGCCAGCCGTCAACCGACAGCAACTAAAAATGAAGTGTGGCATGGGTGCGGAGTAGAGCAATCACTCTTCCCCAGAAAGCCCTGCCACTCTACATTACCTTACCAAAACTTAGACTGCCAGGTGAACATCACTTACAACACTCTTACTTAAGATACAATTGTGACCATCAGCCCATTCAATACAGGATTGTAATTTTCCTTTGTGTCGCATCTAGACATATTTGTCCATGTTAGCAAGTTCCACACTTAGAATTTCGAGGGTTTGTAAGTACCACATTGGATATAATTGTGAACATTGGCCAGCGCTTGACCCAAACAGAATTGTGAATGATAACACGTACCACACTTGGATGGAATTGTGAACATTATCCTGCGTCGCATCTCGATAGAAATTGTGAATGATAGCATATGCCACACTTAGATGGAATCGTGAACATTAGCCTGCGTCGCATCAGCATGCGTCACACTCAGATGAAATTGTGAAAGATAGCATGTGCCAAACTTAGATGGAGTCGTGAACATTAACATGAGTCGCATCTAGATAGAATTGCGAATGTCAGCAAGTACCACATTTGGATGGAGTCGTGAACGTTAGCCTGAGTCATATCCAGATAGAAATGTGAATGTTAGCAAGTGCCACACTTAGATGGAATCATGGACACTAGCCTGCCTCACATCTAGATAGGATTGTGAAGGTTAGCAAGTGTCACACTCAGATGGAATAGTGAATGTTAGCAAGTGCCACACTTAGGAAGGCTAGCAAGTACCACATTTTAGATAGAATTGTGACCATTAGCCTCTGCCGGACCCAGACAGAATTGTGAATGATAGCAAGTACCACACTTAGATAAGATTGTGAACAATAACCAGTGCCACATCTAGATAGAATAGCGAATGTTCGCCAGTGCCACGTCTAGACTGCACTGGGAATATTATCGAGGCCAGATTTAGACAGAACTGTGAATACTACCTTGCTTCACATATAGACCACATTTTCGAAGGTAGGCCAGTGCCACATTTGGACACAGTTGTGAATATTGGTAGGCATCATATATATAGAAAGGATTGTGAATATTAGCCAGTACCGGATCTAGATAGAAATGCAGAGATATTCACACGCCACATTTAGAAAGAACACGGAAATTCAGCACATCATTTCTAGACAGTGATGCCAATAACCAACCCACTAACAATTTCACCCCTCTGCATACACCTCTCAAACTCTAACCAAACACAACTACAACCCTATAGCACAACAAACTGCACAAACTTCACTACACTGCAACAACAAAACAAACCACACATAGACTCACACAACGGCTATCGACCAGAAAGCACCCCAAGCCCAGCAAACAGTGTTAACCGAGCTGAGGCTGCCAACGGCACATCACTGCTCTCTTGCACATTTGCGTAGCATTGTGAAGATTAGTCATGCATCACATTTAAATAGAATTGTGAAGATTAGCCATGTGCCTAACGCTTACCTTATCTCCGCAGGTCCGTAAATGGCCTGAATACACCTGTGTTCTGCAAATACTGGATATACAGGAACTTCCCCTGTCATAAAAGAGAGAAAAAAGGGGGGAATGGAATTAATCTAATGTGGGTCACTATACTATTGCTCTCCTCTTCCCAACCTGCTGAGAGCCCTTAGAATATCGAAATGTCCCGTTCCCCTTCTCTGCTGTGTCTTTTTGTTAGGGAGCTCTCCGTCCTGCTTTCGTGCAGGGGTGCGTTGATAATGAGGCACACGAATACTCTAGACTAGAAAGCGTTGAAAGCCTCAAGGAGGTAAGTGTCTTGATGGCGGGGGGGCTTTGCTGTAGTCAGTTGGGTGTTGAAGCCTCTGAGGGATAATCTTAACTGGAGAGATAGCTTCTCTTGATGAAAGTCTAAAATCTTTCACTTCTTTTGCAAGTTCAATGAGGAGAGAATCACACCTGAGGAAACGTGGGTGTCGAAGAAAAAACATGAAGTCTTCTCTTGAGGTAAGCATGCAAGCGTAATTGGAAAGGTGCACGGTGATATGTGCCTTCGTGACCAAGCTGAAGATTCTCCCATGAGGGCAAGCTTTTGGAATGCTCGGGAAAGTTCGTAGGAGCTTCGGGTAAGTAAGCGCTTAGTTTATTTTCACTTGTGACTAATGTTTCAAATGTTTTTCCTTAACTGGAATACCTTGTCTTGCAGTTTGAAACAGAGGTTGAAGGATCCACGGTGACGCCGCGGCTGAAGAAGGTAGCAGACTGAACCGCTGAACTCTAGGAAGATTCCACCTGCTGGAGGACTACTGCTGCTGCAGAAATTCTTGTCGGGTATGTTTAATCTGGTCTGGATATTCTGTTAACTCGATAAGTTCATAACGTGACTTTTCTATTGTCTTTACAGGTCTGTGAGCAGAGCGCTGGTGAGCGTTACACCGCTGTCAGCGGAACTAATGCTAAGTGAGTGTTACTGCACGGGCAGGGCTTGTATAGTCCTCCATGCTCAACTACTAGTTCCCTATTGCTACTCAGTCTGCGCCCTGCAGGGCAGCCACCTTAAGGGTATTAGTTAACAAGTAGATCTCTATGGGAGCCCACTGTGAATCTGATACTGAGGATTGTGAAGAAGGCCTGGTATGCCATGCTAGTAACCATCTAGGCCCCAGAGATCTGCACAAAGAACCCTTGCTAGCCTGCATAGCTGGTCCCAAACATTCAACCCTGGAGGTGATCATGATAGCCCCCCCCCAAGCCCCTCATAAGGATGGACCTTTCGGCCCTGGCTTAGTCGGATGATTCTGATTAAATCTTTTAAGTAGTTGAGGAGCATGGATGTTATAACTAGGTTCCCAAGCTCTGTCCTGTGGGCCAAACCCCTTCCTATCCACCAGATAAAACAATCTCCTCCTGACCACTTTGGAATCTAAAATATCTTTAAACTTCAAACTCAGGCTCACCCTCTACAACCACTGGGTCTGGGGATTCTTACATCCCGGTTCCTGGACACATCCGCTTTAATAGGGAAACGTGAAACACAGGGTGTATTCGCATTTGAGGGGAAACATGAATCATAGGGTGTATTCGCATTTGAGGTGGAAGAGTCAACTTTATAGCTACAGGGTTGATGACTGCTTCCACTGGAAACATGCCCAAAAATCTAGGTTGAAATGTATACAGCCCCTTAAAAGCGATGTGTCTAGAAGCTAACCACACCTTGTCCCCCACTAAATAAACCAACCAGAGTGTCTCATCGGTGCTTGTCAGCAAATTTTTTCTGGCTCTTCTTTGCAGCCACCAGATGTACCAAGGCTTCCTCTTTAGCTCAAGCAATGTTCTCATGTAGACTCTGCACTTTTGGCATTTCTAAGGGCTCTGGTGGATCGAAAGCGGAGGTTCGTGAATGGCAACCATTCAAAATGTAAAAAGGAGAATGCCCTGTAGATGCGTGCTCTGAATTGTTATAGGTGTACTCTGCAATCCAAAGCAAATCCACCCAAGTGTTATCCGTTTGATGGAGGAGACATCAGAGATATTGCTCTAGGGTTTGGTTTGTTCGTTCTGTCTGTCCATCGGTCTATGGATGGTGACTAGTGGACAAACACACCTTTATCTTGGTCATCTCACAGCACCTCTTCCAAAACTGGGATACAAATTGGCTGCCTCCATCAGAGACCACAACTGACGGAAAACCATGCAGACGTACAATGTGTTCCAAGAAGAACTTAGCCAAGAATGATGCAGATGGAATTCCTTTTAGAGCTACAAAGTGCGCCATTTTGGAAAACAAATCCACCACCACCATATTCGTGTTGTAACCAGAACAGGGTGGCAACTATGTAATGAAATCCATTGAGATGGTGTGCCATGGATTAGTGGAACAGCTAAAGGTTGAAGACGTCCTGCAGGTCTTTGCTTGGAACCTTTATTTTGAGCGCATATTCCACAAGTCTGAACAAAAGCAATAATATCCTTATACCATGCGGGCCAACATAATAATAGCTTAATCTTGGCTGTTGTTTTAGCAATGCCCGGATGATACTCCACTAGCGCACCATGATAATCTGCTAAAACCTGCTCTTGCAGGGCCTGTGTAGGCAGATAAAGACGCCCATGGAAGTATGGTAGCTTCTCCTGGATTTAACATCAAGGCCTTTTGGACCCTCAGGCTTTTAACTCTGAGGTTGTCATACTAAGCAGGATCTTTGTCTTCAAGACCTCTAAGGAGCAGTCGGTAATTCCCACGACTCCCAAAATTATTTCTTCAGGAATGATGTTCACCGGATTTTGGGCAATATAAACTTCTTTACCTTCTCCAATGCGTGATAAAACGTTTGCCTTACCGTTGCACACTCCAGGACGGTATGTGATGACAAAATCATATTACGCAAAAAACAGAGCCCAACGGAGCTGTCGCGATGACTGGGCCTTCGCAGATCACAAGTATTGCAAATTCTGATGGTCTGTGAAGACAGTGATAGTGTGCCTAGCTCCTAACAAATGATGTCTCCATTCCTTGAATGCATTCTTGATAGCCAATAGTTCCTTGTCTGTGATAGCATAATTCAATTCAGCTGCCGAAAACTTCTTAGAGCAAAAGGCCACTGGATGCAACTGTCCGGTGTTGGAGTCCTTTTGGGAACGTACCGCTCCCATGGCAGCACTAGAAGCATCGGTCTCCACCACAAATGACAGATCAGGTTGAGGATGCCATAACACTTGGGCCGTTGTGTACCTATTCTTCAAAGCCTGGAATGCTTCTTCTGCTTCGACTGTCCAATCACATTTTCTGTGTTTCCAAAGTAACTATGTTATTGGATGACGAGTTGAGAGAAACCAGGTACAAAGCGCCGATAAAAATGGGTGAATCCCAAGAAACTTTGGACTGCTTTCACCGATGTAGGAGATAGCCAGGTTCGAACCGCTTCTACCTTTCTGTTGTCCATTTGAATGCCCTCTGGTGACAAAACAAATCCCGAAAATTCCACTGAAGTCAAATGAAAAGAGCATTTCTCTAGTTTGACGTACAGTTGATGTTGCCGTAACTTAGTAAGCACTGCTTGAACATGGGCAATGTGTTCCTGGACTGAAGCTGAGTAGATCAAGATGTCGTCAATGTACACCACTGCGCACATATCTCGCAATTCTCGTAGCACGTCATTCATGACATTCTGGTAGGCTGCTGGTGCATTGCGTAGGCCAAAGGTGCATCACTGGATATTCAATCCATACCGAGTGCGGAAGGCGGTCTTCCACTCACCTTTCTTGACTCGCACTAGATGGTAGTCTCCCCGAAGGTCTAACTTAGTGAAAACTTTAGCATGCTTAACTTGGTACAACAACACCGGAATAAGTGGAAGCGGATATCTGTTCTTTACTGTGATCTGATTTAGCACACAGTAATCTATGCAGGTGCGAAGGTCCCCCTCCTTCTTAGGCACGAAGAATAGGGGAGATACTGCATGTGATTTTGAAGGTCGGATAAATCCATTAGTGAGGTACTTATCAAGATATGTCTTCAGATGAGTATTTGCTTGCTCAGTCAAGGCATAGATTCGGCTGCACGGGACCTGGGATTAGATCGATCAGTCAATCGTAGGGCCGATGTAGCGGTAGCACGTTGGCTTGTTCCTTCTCAAAAATGTCCTAGAAATCTTGATATTTTGGGGGTAGGATTCCCAGCAAACCCAATGCAGGACCCTCTCTACGTACCACCTGAACTTGGTTTCCTGATGATTCTTCTACTCTCTAACATGAACTCTTGAACTCTTCAGCAAACGTTAAGGTCCTGGCGCACCAATTAATCTGTGGGTTGTGTTCTTCTAACCATGGGATACCTAAAATAACTGAACTGCAGAGCACTAATTAGGTCAAACTATCTCTTTTCTCGATGTCCATCCTGGCAGAGCAAGTTGCAAACCTCAGTGCACTGTGTCACTAGTCCTGATATTAACTGGATACCGTCTACCGCCGTGACGTTCTCAACCACTGGCTTAGGGTACATAGCAATACCAATCTTGCTTGCGAGTTTGTTATCCATGTAGTTGCCTATTGCACCGCTGTCCTTCTAAAGCATGTAGTTTGGAGGGTTGATAGTGGCTAATCAGGATGACGGGTACAACAAAATTAGAGATCTGACATTCCTTCTTCTAGGTCGACAGGCCGACCTCTAAGCTTGCCGGGTGTTGGGTGTTTTCTGCCCGATTTTCTCTACTTTCCTCTTTTTTGGCCTTATCTAAGGCAACTACCGATTTCCAGGGAGGTTTCACCAGACAGTTGCGAAGGAAATGTCCAGCCGAACCACAATAGAGGCATAAATGCTGCTGTCTTTTCTTTTCCCTTTCCTTTTTTGAGATGGGGCCCTGAATTCCCCCCAACTGCATAGGCTCAGGATGACGCTCAGATGCATGGCGGGCCCCATTTTCTTTCGGACGGACATAATATGATCTGTTATCTGAGCGGGAGCGATCCACTCAATGGTCTTGCAAGCGGTGGTCCAGCTGAATGGTAAGATCAATGTATTCCACACATTCTGTGGGAGGATTCACAACCTGAGCAAGAATGTCCTTTAGTTTCCCCCAAAGACCCTGATAAAAGAGTGTTGTTCTCTTTTCTTCCTGGCAGTTAGTTTCTGCTACTAACCGATTGAAGGAGTCTACATAAGCTAGAAAATCTCAGTTGCTTTGTTACAGGGAAAGTAATTAATTGTCCAAGACCTGCCCCTGTGTATGATGGGCAAAGAGTTTCTCTAGTTCCTGCTGAAACCCTGGACAATGTAGTAACAAAGGATTATCCCTGTTCACCAGAAGAATGGACCAGTCTGCAGCATGTCCACTCAAATAGGATAATACAAATGCCACTAGACTGGTCTTATGGGAAACCCCCTGGTCTGTACAGGAAATGCAAATGGCACTGATTAATGAACACTGTGAAGCGCTTAGGATCCCCCATAAATCTTTCTGGGGTGCCAACGGAATGTTTCCTGGTACAACCATCTGAACCTGGGGCACTGGTGGATGAATTTGCACTGGGGGAAGACCACCAGAAAGTGGGGCCTGACCTGCCTGTGTTTGTAGCAGCTGTCTGCCCAATTAATCTGTACGATACCTATTAACTACCAACTCCCAACTTCCGTCTCAAGGAATTGATTTCAGACTGTGCTGCATGGACATAGCTCCCCCAGCAACTTGGACAAATTATCTATGTCTGTGGTCTCCATTACGCTCGGGCAGAGTAATTTTAAGCAATGGCTTTGTGTTCTGTAACGCTTAGCTTATCTCCACAGGAGCGTAAATGGCCTGAATACCCTTGCGTTCTGTAAATACTGGATATACAGGAACTTCCCCGGTCATAAAAGAGAGAAAAAAGGGGGGAATGGAATTAATGTAATGCGGGTCACTATACTATGGCTCTCCTGTTCCCAACTTGCTGAGTGGACTTATAATATCTAAATGTCCTGTTCCCCTTCTCACCTGTGTCTTTTTGTTAGGAAGCTCTCCGTCCTGTTTTCGTGCAGGGGTGCGTTGATAATGAGGCACAAGAATACTCCAGACTGGAAAGCTTTAAAAGCCTCAAGGAGGTAAGTGTCTTGATGGCTGGGGGCCTTTGCTGTAGCCAGTTGGGTGTTTGATCCTCCAGGGGATAATCTTAGCTGGAGAGATAGCTTCACTTGATGAAAGTCTAAAATCTTTCTCTTTCTTTTGCAGGTTTCGATGAGGTAAGCATGTGTTCATAATTGGAAAGGCGTGCGGTTATACGTGCCTTCGTGACCAACCTGAAGATTCTTCCTCTATGAGGGCAAGCTTTTGGAACGCCCGGGAAAGTTCGTAGAAGCTTCGGGTAAGTAAGCGGGTAGTTTATTATCACTCGCAACAAATTTTCTTTTTTTTAAAAAAAACTTTTGTTTATTGGCAGGAAGTAGCAACGGGTACATTACGAGAACAGTAACATACTCACAATTAGGTCTTACAATACATTCAAAGAGTACACAATGGTGTGGGGTGTCAGCCCGTTGTGCTTTCTGTTGTTTGGGGTCTGGTTATATCTAGCAAGTCTGGCTGGGCGGTGGAGACAATTTTATCACCTCATCCCCAGCCCATACTCCAAACAGCAAGGCTAATGGAACGAGGCCCACTGGGGTCCAGATTGTCTCTGAGAGGGCTTCCGTCACTGCTGTCCAGAACACACTAAGCGCACTGCAGGACCAGAACATGTGAACGTGGTCTGCCTCTTCGGATCTGCATCTCGGGCAAGTGTGGGTCTGGTTGTGTGCAAATTTCGCCACTTTGTGTGGTGTGTAATATAGTCGATTGAGAAGTTTGTACTGCATGCATTGGAATCTGGAGTTGAGGGAGACTTTGCGTATGTCAGTGGGTTGCGGGATGCATCCTCAGATTTCCCCAGCAGTATCTTATATAGAGAGGACGTTATGCCCCTACTCCCTGCCGAGTTGGCTATGTTTTGGATCTCGGGTGAGTCAGAGGGCTCGTCTGGATAGGAGGGCCACATTTCCTGAACTGCCGCTCTTAGTCTGAAGTATTGCAGCAGTTGTAAGGCCAAAAGAGAGTGTTCCGGGTGCCATGTCTGCGGGGTAATGAATTTACCGTCAGGGTATAGGTCAGTCAGTGCTCTGTGACCCAGGTCTGACCAATGTCGCAGGAGGTGTTTGTCGTGAGTGGGGGTGAGACCCTGGAACTGCCAGATGGGTAGCCACTTGTAGTATGGGCGATGCTCCGGGCGTGAATGCAATAGCCGGTTCCATATCCATGATCGTGGTAGCCACAGGATCCGCTGGGGGGTCTGTTTGGTATGTGCAGTGGAGAATTAGGGACATAATATTGGTTTCCTTCCCTGCTAGTTTTTCGAGTTTCACGGGTGCCGTTGGGTGTACGTACCAGTGTGCGGCATGCTGGGCTTGTGCAACAATCCAATACAGTGTCAGATCTGGGGCCGTGGAGCCTCCTCTCTCATAGGGAAGAGTCATATGTTGCCACTTCTTACGGTTCGCACTGTAGTGCCAGAGGAATTGGGCGCACGTGGAGTGTAGCTTCTTAAAGTATTACTTCCCAGGCCATATCAGAACATTGGCAAAGACATAGAGGAGCTTGGGGACCGCTATCATTTTTATTAGGGATAGTTTGCCCGCGAGAGATAGTGGGAGGTTGCACCACCTTTCCATTTTGGATTCTAGGAGTTGCACCATGGTCGTGTAGTTATCTGCCAGTAGGGAGGATTTGGATAATGATACTTGTACCCCCAGATATTTAATGCTGGCTGGGGACCAGCGGAGGGGAAATTCACATGACGGCTGCTGGGTCGCCGCAGTAAGTGGGGATATCTCAGACTTGGTGTAGTTAATGGTGAAGCCCGAGTATGTGCCTATTTTTGTTATGTAACGGATGATCGGGTCTAAGTGTGTAGATGGGTTTCTGATGTACAGGAGTAAATCGTCAGAGTATAGTGAAATTATTTCCGATGTGTCCTGTAGGCGTATGCCCTTGCGGGTGTGCCGATCCCCGACACTATCAGCCATGGGTTCGATGGCAAGTGCAAATAGGATTGGGGAGAAGGGGCAGCCCTGACCGGTTACCCTTGTGCAGCGCAAAGGGGGCAGATGTCAGGGAATTAACCAGGACATTGGCTAGTGGCCCTGTATATAGCAATTTGATGTAGGATATCATGCTTGGTCCCACCCCCATTTTCTCCAATACTGCCCACATGTATTGCCAGGACACCATGTCAAATGCCTTCTGAGCATCTAGTGTGACGGCTACCGCATCGGCTTCGGGTCAATCCTGGACATTACATTAAAGAGTCGACGAATATTGAGGGCTGTTGAGCGGCCGGGGACAAAGCCACTGTGGTCTGCGTGGACCAGGTGTGGCATGATTGGGAGGAACCTGCTTGCTATTACCTTAGTGAATATTTTTGCTCGTATTTTGTTCGTATTTATAAGCGATAGGAACCTGTAGGAACCACAATCATCTAGTGGTTTACCCGGCTTGGGGAGGACAGTTATTAGGGCTTTCCGTAAAGATTGGGGGAGGGCAGACAGGCAGAGTGACTCAGCCCAGAACTTGTGTAGTTTGGGTGCCAAGATGGCAACATGTTCCTGGTAGAGCTCTGAAGTGAGCCCATCCGGTCCCGGGGCCTTGCCCTTTGGAAGGTCCAAGATAGCTTGAACTATCTCCTCGAGAGTGAACAGTGCGTCAAGTTGTTCTCTAGTGTTTTGGGAGATGTATGTCATAGGGATATGGTCAAGCAGGTCATCCATGTCTTGGGTGGTGTGCTCCCGCTGAGGGGCGTACAGATTGGCATAGAAGTCTGCAAAGGTGTCAAGTATCAGTGATCAGACCAGTGTCGCATGCCTTTCGCGTCTATGATACTGTCAATGCGGGTCTTGCCCCCTTTGCGCGCATCTACCTGGCCAGGGTTCTCCCTGGTCTGTCCCCCTCACCATACTTCCGTGCCGCTAGGGGCCACATGTAGTACCGCACCTCACTTAAGGCGTGAGACTCGAAGAGTTAAAGCTCCGATCTCATCTGTGCCAGGTTAGCCGAGGTGGGTGTAGTGGCGTATTCATGTTCTAGCTCCTTGAGTCTAGTTTCCGAGCGGAGTAAGGCGTGCCATATAGCTTTTAGTACCCCCGCTTCCCTCAAAATGCCAGCGGGTCCCCTCCGATGTGTCGTGCCATTTGTTACAATCAAAGAAGGTATTTATGTCCGTTAGGATCTCTGCTTTGAACACTATGTCGTGTAGAGCTTCCGACTTGAAGTGCCAGGCAGGGCGGATAGGGGAGTTGGGCCCAAGTTGGATCTGCATCGTCACCGGGGAATGGTCTGAGAGTGTACGCGCCAGTATCTTGATATCGACAGTCTTGCCCATCAGGCCTCCCGATATTAGAAACATATCTATCCTGAAGGAACTGTTGTGTACTGTTGAGTGAAAGGTGTAATCTCTCGTGTGAGGGTGGTGTGTTCTCCATGCATCGCGTATGTTCAGCGACGCCATATGTGTGTGCATTCGTCGGGCTGCTCGAAACGTGAATCTGCGGGTTGCGCCTGTTCTGTCAAGGATGTTATCTAGTATCAGGTTCATGCCCCCCCCCTCCCATATGATGGGGACCCCAATATATCTCATGAGTAGCGTGGCCACCTCATCAATGAATTCAGGGGTGTCAATATTCGGCCCATACGTGTTTACAAGTAAGCATTCCTCATTGGCCAGCGTGCAGTGAAGGATTACGTATCTGCCCCCGTGTCTATGTGGGACGTGTGCAGTGAGAATTTTACTGATTTGTGGATTAAAGTCAGCACTCCCCTGGACTGGGTAGAGTATTGTGTATAGAACCTGTTCGGTCCCCAGGTTGGTGCGAAGTTTGATGCAAGGTCCCCCAGTTTGTGCGTCTCCTGCAGCAGGAATATTTTGATCCCGTGTCTCTGTGCATTTGCAGTGATCCTGCGGGCCTTCGTGAAGTTAGTTAACCCTCAAACGTTCCATGTCATCAGTTTAACAGACATGAGATGGGATTATGGGACATCCCAACTGAAGGATCTGTCACTGCTCACCACTCTGCGCGTCACTGTAGCACTACCATCCCTCGTTCCCCAGCCACCACTTTACTGCCATTTTCTTATTCCATTCCACAACTTCTCCACCCCTCACCCTCACTGCCCAACCCCAAGCAGCAGTGTAATAGTTCCCACCCATAGAGCGGACTACGGCGTGCCATCCCCAAATCAGCAGCGCTAGCCCATAGGCCCAACAGGGGCGAAAACTCAACAATTTCGCCTGAGTAGGCATTGCAGCTGCAATGGGGGCCGCCGCTGCTGTGTGACCAACATTTGCTAATATTATGGTGATGAAACACAATTCTTCTTCTAGCGGCTATTGATGTTCTAGGTTTCAAGAGTAATCCTATTATGCAAGATAAGAGATCATAACAGTTGAACCGCAAGCTATAGTGCCTGCAGGTGAACCATACCGGCCGGGGTGCCACCCCAACGTGTACAGCAGTAGTAGACAGGATCCAGGATAACCTCCCTTTCAGCTGAGGGTGCTATTAGGGTGATATTGTTGGGGTGCAGTTGGCTTGAGTTGGAATGAGGAGGGAGAAGGGATGAGAAAGGGGGGAGATAACAGGTTGCACCCGGGAGAAGGCCCGCCTCAAGCGATGAGTGTTATCTGCCTCAGTCATTGTCCATTAACTCATCCACCGGTTTCCTTAGTGGGATTTCTGCCTCTATGAATTTAACTGCTTCATCTGGGACTGTGAAGAAGTAGAGTTTGTTACGGTGGGTAAATTTCAAGCAAGCGGGGAAAAGCATTGCATACACAATTTTTCTGTCTCTAAGCATTTTCTTCACTCTTACGAATTGCCATCGCTCCATTTGAACCCCTATGGAGAAGTCGGGGAAGATTCTGATGATTTGTGAGTCTAACCTTAGCTCCCCTTTTTCCCTTACAAAGCGGAGTATGAGGTCTCTGTCTTTATAGCTAAGGAGCTTTGCAATTATTGGTCTGGGAAAGTCGCCAGGCTTGGGGCGAGGCGCCAGTGCACAATGCGCTTGCTCAGTAGTAAAAAACGGGGACAGCTCGGGATTGCCAAGTAAGTCTTTGAGCAGCTTTTCGACCGCAAGTTCCATTCGCCCCTTGAGTGCCGATTCGGGAACACCCACAATGCGAATGTTGTTCCTGCGTGACCTGGATTCTAAGTCATCCCACTTGGCTTTGACCTGCTTCATGTCACGGACAAGCTCCGTGACCGTATTTTGTAGGGCTTGGACCCCATCCTCATTGGCCCCAATTCTGGTTTCCGCCTTGGTAATCCTAGCCAGCCCCATGTTGATCTAGTTTGGATTTTAGCGAGGCCAGATTTGCGTTGATATCGTCGAGTTTTTCATAAAAGCGTGCACATTTTTTTGCCATGGGCTCCATCAATACTGTTAAGTCAGGTTGAGGGGGGATCTAGTGGCATGTCCATGTCTTCGTGCCCTGTGGAGGAGCACCCTTGCTCAGGCCTGGGTGCCACTTTGGCAAATTTGTCCATAGCTCCGACCTTGTTAGCCCCCCCGCGACCTGTTGGGCATCGTGGTGGTGGGCGGTGGTGCTTCTTTGGGTTAGTTAGTTGGCGTCTATATGCCTCGGGACCACAAAGGCCTCTGCCCCCGTGCCACAGATGCAGGCGCCAAGGTAGTGTGACAGCAGCTGTATGGGTGGTCACCCCGTCAGTGGGCTGGTGTTCCCAAGGCAGGTTCCGGTAGATGTATTACCTGCATATGTTGGGCATTGGGTGGGGGCAAAGCAGTTACAGCAGGGTATTGTAGCAGGTTCGGTGGGTGGATTGTGATAGCTGTATAGTTCTCAGTGGATCCAGTGGCTAGGGCGGGCAGAGGTTTACTATGCGACCTTCAGTGCAGCAGGCATGTTGATCCGCAGTATTTCGCTATCGCGCAGTTGCGATTGACGGGTGGGCGCAAATTGGTTAGTGGCTCTTGCGGGTCCACCAGAGAGTGTTGGGCTGGATGGGGATGTTAGGGTGGCAGTTTCAGGTCGAGGCGTGGAGTTTTTGCTGAAGCCAATGTAGAAAGTGGGGCAGGTCACAGCACCATATTCCACCAGGTCTACTGTGCGACCCTGGCACTGTGGGGCCCTTAGCAGTGTGTTAGCGAGATTGAGAGGGAGTTCCAGCGCTCAAAGGTCCATGCACATATGAAGAGCATATCCTTCAGCCAAAGATATTTTCCCCATTATGTTTGTTTTTAAAATGTATTTTTCCCTCTCCACTTTTTCGCCACTACTAGCGTGTATTGAGTTTATATTTCACTGTGTTGGTGGCAGCTAATGTCCATGGGCCGCTCCATGCAGTGTTTTGTAGGGGCCGAGTGTGTTCGCCTTACACCGGCTTCCTTACAGAGGCGAGATACGTGGGCCGTGGCCCACAGTTGGAATTCCTCTCCGGTCCGGCCCGGAGTTCAGGCATGCAGGAGTGACATCGAGCTGCTGCCGCCTGTCATCAATACTCTCAACGCACACCAGGCATTCCGAGTACCGGTCTTCATACCTAGGATGTACTTGTATGTCCGATAGAACTGAACTGAAGTAAATGCACACTTAGAAAGCGTCCTCCTATAAGCAATGTACATACCATACAAGATACAGGGATGACCATAGTCGCTGTTGCTGGTCCCTAGGTCCACTGAAAACCAGTCATTGAATCTAGCTACGACTCGTAAGTCTGATAGAACAGAACTGGATGTAACTGTACAATGAGAAGTTATCTTCCTAATAAACAATGGCACACTCAACGAGACACAGGGACAACCATAGACAAGCAATTTGTTTAACCCAATACAGATTAAGAATAGGGCCAATCAACACTGATGACACTGCCAAGCAGGGAAAGACTAACACAGGCCCGGTAATCAGAACAAACTGCGCTAGACTGAGAATCTCTCCCAGCGAACCAATGCTCCAAACCTCTAGAATACATATCGTCAGCTCAGTGTGCACTGGAAGGTAACCTGAAATAGGGTTCTCCCACCAATCCACACAGACACTCAATAGTACTGATATACTCACTCTATCCTCTACACCAGTAAACAATAAAATGCAGCTATACCCCTCAATCAATTTTGGCCTAGCTACACACATACCTAGACACCTCTATGAACACTTCAACAGTCTTTAGAACGCAGCTATACCCGATGAATAAAAATCAGCCTAGCTGCACACAATCTCATACACAAGCTCCACCACTGCCAGAATCCAAACTCTGAGGTCAACGGCCTTGCTGCACACATTCTACTGACCTCACACAACCACCGCACCATACCTAGTATTAGAATGATATGATAGGTTATTTATAACGCGCTTAATACCCAGAGGTTTCTAAGAGCGGACCCGGGGATCGAACCTGTGTTGCTCTGTGTCGTATTGCTTCCACGGCGAGCACGTTGTCGCTGAGCTATCCTCCCAAGACCGCACTGGTTGCACACATACTGAGTGCACCCAAGCACTATTTACTACCCTACTCTCTCCACTGACCCGGACTACGATCCCACAGTGCTTTGAGATCATACCAATGGTATATAAGGTGCTATAGAAATGCACAATAACATAACATAGCTGGAATGCACCGGACTCCATTTCTACTAAATTTAAAAATAACTTCTGTTTTAGATCATAGGTGAGGGTCAGCACAGGCAAGCATGTATTCAAATTGCTGTTGCAGCTATGCAATAACGTTTTGGTGCTGTGAATAAAAATGGCAGCACCCAACAAAGTTAGTCCTTGCCATTACTGAACACGGATGTCCACCATTGCTGGATGAATAACAGAGGTTGGTGGCACAGGATAGATCATCCACTTTAGAGCAGCAGCAACACATTCAAATGCAGGGGCGTGCACTCACCTAACCGCCACTACCATAGCTATCAAGTTTCCCAGTTACATGCGTGGCCCCTCAAGCCAGTCCTGTTTATTCCCACTGCATACTGGGACATTTAAGACCATCCCTACAAACTGAAAAAAGAAACTACAAGTGCCAGCACATAATTGGAAAAGGACTAGCTCGACTTGTCATGCATGGAACTGGGAAACATGGCATCTATGCACTCCACGAGAGGAAGCAGCACACACATCTGCTTTATGGAGGACCCCGTAGAAGGACCATCAACACTTCAGCAATAAACTCAGCTCAACAGCTCTGCTGTAGGCAAAAGGGTGGGGCACAACATCACCCCGCAGGCCTACAGCCACCCAGCACCAATCAGAAGTCACGTCCAACCCTCAGTAAGGCATAAGCTGGGGAAGCGAGAGACCACTGCGCCTGCGAACACTTGCTCCCTATGAAGATACCAGACAGCATCATCTCCGCTGCCAAGAGAATCAGTCAACACAACTCACTAGTTCTGCCGGATTCAGGAGACAAACATAGGTGTCCAGCTGGAAAAGTCTGCCGCCTCCTCAGAAAGGAGTGGCCATCTTTGCCGATATTCAGGCCACAATCTTTAGGTGAGAATTGTTTTGAAGGAGTTCCTATCCAAACCATCTAATATGCACTCTGATATTGAAACGTCTATTAAAAAACATTCTAAAATGCAACCCAATGAGGTGGAAAACAACATCTCGTTGGTGCCCTCTAGCCACTTGATAAGTAAAGACATGAGAAATGTACATTGAACTGCTGCGCAGAATTTAAGGCAGCTAGCAGCAGATTCAAATCACGTGTGACAGATATTCTGAAGTCCCACGTGAGTCTGCAGAGGTGGCTGTTCCAACTACAACAAAAAAACTCTTATAACGCTTTGAAGACCTTTCAAAATGTCTGTTAAAGTTGCTGAGCAGAAAAATGTATTTGAAGTGTAGGAAAGAACAAGGCACACAAGTCATGTTTATTAATATGTGAGAAAGTATGAGTTGAGAAGAAGCGATGATACAGTGCAAATAATTCATCTGGTCCTATTCCTTGTAATAAGCCTTGAATTAAAATCACATATCTGACCTGAATATTGACCAGATACTCTCATATGTGGATTGAAAAAATGTTGACAGTTGGAAGGAGAGTTATACTGAAAACTGAAGGCGTAAAAGGAGATTATGGGCCTCATCACGACTTGGGGGGTAACGGTAACGCTATTAGCGCTGGCGGTATTAGCCCTACCGCTGAACTCCCCGGCGCTAATAGCGCCGGATCACGAGTTCGGCGGTAATGTCAATCCCCATTCCCCATTGAGCCCATTCGGGAATGCCCCATTCCCCATTGGGCTCAATGGGGAAATTTCGCGCTAATACCGCTGGCGGATTTCCCTCCGGCGGTAATAGTGCGAATTTTCGGCGGATTTCCCCCCAGCTCAGAGCTGGGGAGAAATCCGCTGAAGTCCTGCTTTGGCGGACCCTTAAATCCAGCGGTAATAGCGCTACCGCCGGATTTAAGGGTTACCGCCAAAGTCGTGATGAGGGCCTATGTGTTGAGGAGTAGATTGTGGGAACGCCTAATTTGTCATTGTCAGTACTCGTGAAAGCAAATGCATATAACTGTATAGCTACCAACATAGTATTTTGTCGAGGCTTGACTATCGGAGCCTCTCTCTCCAACCTGAAAAAATTACGAGTTCTCCAGAACGACGCTATACACGTTGTTAAATAGATCACAAGAAGGGTCAATATCTCAGAACATAGGAGGGACCTTCATTGGCTTCCGATAAAGGAACACAAACTTTAAAGCATGCACTCTGATAAACTGATGCATCTTCGGAACAGCTCCATCATACCTTAAAGCATGGACTCCTGGCTACAATCCTGTCAGAACATTGCGCTCCTCCAACCAGATGCAGGTGCTCTGTCCGGCTTTCAAACGTGGTAGGGGCTTAGGAAGATCTTTCCCAGTAAAAGCGGCTAATCTGTGGAACTCACTACCCCTCATGCTCAGACTCGAGGTGAGCTTGAGGTCCTTTCGCAAAGCTTTTAAAACTCACCTCTTCAAGTAACGAAACAAAGGTGTCCTTTATTTCTTTTTCCTGATCTGACCATCCTTTCTCATTTTGTTTGTACCCTTTGTGTAAATGTTGTGCTCCGATGCCTGTGGGCTTTCGGCACAGTATACAAATAAATAAAATAAATAAAATGTTGTTAAGTTAACGCCCTTCTAATTCCCAGAACACAGCCTACAGGACTATGTGATGAATCCTACGGATCCCTCACTGTACCCCTGCATAAAGTCTCCTTCCATGTGGCCAAGGAAAGGCGGATGCTTCCAGACCCTGACTGTGCAAAAAAGGTAGCAGGAGCCCCCCTCTCGAAAGAACATGGCATGATAACCTGTTCTGTGGTTTTTACCCACTGTGAGAGTCCGCAGCCATCACTTTTAGCTCACTGTACTTTTCACAAAGGAGGAATAACCATTTGCATATCAGTCTTTGTCCCGCCCACAAGGGCAGTCCAGCACTGAAATACCAGGCAAACCTCCTTTGAACAAGAGTACCACGAGCAAACCCCATTCACGTGTTTCAGCCTTGCTGGGCCTCATCAGTGAGGTGGAGCTGTGCCTCTCTGAGCACATTGAGCAAGGGGTCCACATCTGGGTTCCCCCAGGTAACTTAGGGTGACCAACCCCAGTTGCTTACAAAAATGCATACTGTGGGAGGATCATGTTGGGATGAGATAGGGCCCAGGGTGGTGAACGGTTCCCATGGGATGAGACATGGTATTCCCCTTTGAAAGGGAGTAAAATTTCTTGTATACCAAAACATAATATGGCCTATTGCTATTATAAGATATATGAACCCCATGTTAAGTTTAGGAATATGGGCAAAGTGAATGCAACATCTTTAACCACTTCATTTAAGGAGGAACCGGTGGTACCTTGTATGGATTCAAATCCCCCTTACTCCCAAAGGTACATAAACAGTAAACCTGTAAATGAAGGCAAAAATAAACTGCCTTTTCCTACTGTGATAAAACCTAATGAAGCATTTTTCAAATTGTATGAACAAAATAGTTCTCAAGTTAAAAATAGTAAATTACCAGTTAGAACTATTTTTTTTTACCAGGGACTTCAAGTCCCATAATCCCAAGAGTACTGGGACAAAGAAGAGGACCTAAGAGCAATGCAGGCCCGAAGGTCAGGCAATTAGGCTTAACAGCTCACACCTAAGGGAGGATGAGAGGCTTAAAAAGCTCCCTTAGGTGCAAGCCATTAGATGTGGTCGTGGTTGGAGGAGTTGTAGCAGCTGGGGCAGGAGAAAGTGGCAGAAGAAAGCAAGCTGCTGGCAGAAGCCACAGAAGGAACAGAAGGACGCCGGCACTTTCCACCAGCGTATTCCAGTGATCAGTCCGGAGTTGGTCCTGTTCCCCCAAAGTCTGGATTGCGGAAGTTGCACAGCAGGAAGCATAAGGTTCGAAATCTTTCCCCCATGTGAACCTGATTGCAGAGCATTTGCAGCGAGAAGCATTCAGTAGACTGTGCCTGGAGGCTGGCGTGCTCCATGGTATTGGGGTGAGCGGAACTCCGTGCCTTTGTAGTTGGACTGAAGGCAGCTTGATGTGAGAAGTGTGCCTGGTCGAGAAAATCCACATAGTCAAAGTTCTGCAGCCTTTGACAGAGGCTGAGAAGCCAGTGAGTATTTCAGCACGTACCCAAGCCTTCAGGCATTGCAGGCGGGCAACTGTAACAAGTTGCTTTTCACTTGTGAGGGAGTGAAATTGACCGAAGCTGACAAGAGCATGTCAGACTGTGCAGTGTAACAATTGTAGAAATCGCTGTGGAATAAGGTTTTCCAACATTGCAAATTACAAAAACAGCTTTAACAACGCTACCAATGGTTGTGTGTACAAAAAAGTTATTCTAACATGAAGACAGAGCCTAAGCAAAGCCACAATAACATTGTATCCTGTAAAACCAAGTGTTAAACCTCAATATTGTGAACTGAAGAAAACAAACAAGCATTACCTTAAGCACAGAATTGAACCAGCATTGACCCAAGTCAAAAGGGGCCAATAAAGGGTTTCTGTGGAAATAACTTGCTACCAGAGAAAAAATGGCTAAAATAATATCTCGAAAAGTAGAGCTTGTAAATGAATGACTAGGATGTAAAAGAAAAAAGCAACCAGTGGGGGACTTTTTTTGACGTCACTCTTAAACCTCTGCGACTCTAAATATAATACCAGCTTCTTGGTGTCGCAGTGGTGCGTGCAGAAAAACGAAGACACAGAGTTCCCCTACTTCGTTTGTTAGTACTGAAGAAACATCCCATCTATTACAGCGCCACACATAGATTTATCTTTTTTGGTTAAGGTTTATTAGGTAGCCCATAGTGATAACACGTGTTGCGGCACCTTTGACGTGCCTTTCTGAAATCTGGGCAATATAGTACAAGTTACTGTTTTTTTAGAATAGTTCACAAATGCAAAAAGTAAATATTTTGTAAATAAAAATAGAAATGAAAAATAAGTAAGTACCATCATATAAATCATCATATATGTTGCATTTTGTTTTTCACATTATTTCAAACATTGAGTTGACACAACATAAGTGAAAATACAGTTTTAAGAAAAGTATATATTCCACGTGATGTAAATTAATAACACATACCATTCATAGTTGTCAGTTTTGGTGTTGAAAAACGATCAGAGGAGAGGTGAGAAGGGGGGGGGAATAAAAAACAAAACTTTGTAAGGGTGATATTGAATACAACCTTAGACAGTTGGCTAATTTGCTATTGTTCATGTCCTTTTTTGTAAATTGGTTACAAAGAAGCTTACCTATTGTTTGGTGTTCAAGAATAACCTCTCTAATAACGTATTCGGATTACTGGAGTCCCATCGGACTCGTACCGTAGCCTCAGCTTTAGTGGTAAAAGATAATAAACATAGTGTTACTTACTCTATATGTCCTCAAAATACGTTAATTTTAATTTTAATGTCTGCCCATTCATATGCATTTGTTAAAAGGAAAAATCTCCATAGTTCCACTTCTTATTTTGTCATAGTTATGTAGCTGTTACTTACAGCCCATCTCCTGCCGAGGAGTGGAGCTATTGCCCTTCCAATACAAACAATTTAACCTTCAACACATTTGAGATGGGAATTCTGCATTACAAAGACGAGCAGCGGTACATAATAGCCGCCTGCTTTTCATGCGGATCTGAACCTAATTGGAGGTGCAGTTGGGTGGTCCCACATAGATTGCTAGGGCTTACCTACAAATTCATGTGTCCTGCATCACGCGTCGCGTCCCTTCCGAGAGCTCGCTCGGGTTGCCGTGTGATGTATATGTATTGTATCCACGGTAACCTGTTTGTCCTATCTCCATTTCGGATTCTGAGGAAAAGCTCGGGGGCCAGTTTACCGCAGAGTTTTGACTCTTATTTGTTACTTACAATTCCGCTTCTCATGATAGTTTCTTTTTTACGATTATTAATTCTTGTTCCTTAATTACAAGTTCATCGCAAGAGAAATAGATCTTCCTTGGGAATTAACGTATTTTGAGCACATATACAGTAAGTAACACTATGTTTATTATCTTTTACCACTAAAGCTGAGGCTACGGTACGAATCTGATGGGACTCCAGTAATCTGAATACGTTATTAGAGAGGTTATTCTTGAACACCAAACAATAGGTAAGCTTCTTTGTAACCAATTTACAAAAAAGGACATGAACAATAGCAAATTAGCCAACTGTCTAAGGTTGTATTCAATATCACCCTTACAATGTTTTGTTTTTTATTCCCCCCCCCCTTCTCACCTCTCCTCTGATAATTTTTCAACACCAAAACTGACAACTATGATGGTATGTGTTATTCATTTACATCATGTGGAATATATAATTTTCTTAAAACTGTATTTTCACTTATGTTGTGCCAACTCAATGTTTGAAATAATGTGAAAAACAAAACACAAAATGCAAAATATATGATGATTAATAGGATGGAACTAACTTATTTTTCATTTCTATTTTTATTTACAAAATATTTACTTTTTGCATTTGTGACCTATTCTGAAAAACAGTAACTTGCACTATATTGCCCAGATTTGAGAAAGGCACGTCAAAGGTGCCGAAACACGTGTTATCACTATGGGCTACCTAATAAACCTTAACCAAAAAAGATAAATCTATGTGTGGCGCTGTAATAGGATGTAAAAGAAACAACAGTTCCTCATGAACTCACACTAATTAAGCCAAAAGAGGTTTGGATTGAAATTACGTGGTTGGTGGCTTGATAAAAAACGAGAGTGGTTAAAGAACAGCCTTAAAAAAAGAAAGTTGGTGTTAAGAAGAGAATGAGGCATTGCCTGTCTGGCAGAGTTAAAAGGGCATTGGTATTAATCTCATCTTTGCTACAGAGTTGTGAAGAGTTGTTTAAAGCTGTTAAAAGTTGAAGCAGTGGTAAACTTTAGAAGTGTCAGTGGAACTGAAACTTCAGAATCTGTACAATTAAAACACTGACGCAGAGAAGCAAAACTGTATGGTGTATCTTTTGTAGGAGTTAGGTCTGGCAGGGGAGTGAACCAGACAGAAGTGGAAGTAAGCAGAGGACTGGGGCGTGGATCAGAAGACATTGTTTTGCTTCATGGTGCTAAAAGGAATGCAATATGAAGAAAGCCATTAGTATTCACAGTGCTAAGAAAGAAACACTGTGGCATTCCTCAAACCAGGAGAAGTTATGTTTCATGGTGCTGAGAGGGAAGCACTATGAAGAGAATCCAATTTCAACCTATGTGTGTACTGTGACGCATTTAAGTTTCAACAGAGATCATCCGGATCAAGAATTCCTTTTGTATTGTTTAAGGAACTTTGAACTACCTATATTTCCTGGAGAGAAGAACCCTTTGTATGTTGCACTGTGGAGGGTTGAGAGTTGTTCGTTAACATCCTGACTTTGTCAAGAACTGTGTTGCAACTCTGTTTCAACCCAATATTTTATTGCCGTTTTGTGTTCTTCAATAGAATTGACTTTGCCTTGAAACATGGGGAAGGGGAATTCACTCAGGTTACAATCAAATACTTTGCAAGTGTTATAAACATTGACATTATGAATTGCTATATGTTTTCTTGCTTATGTATAACTGTGAGGGCCAGAAATGTTATGTTAGAATATTTGCTTTAGTATATTTAGGCAAGGAAGTCCCCATTAGAGTAGGGCAAGTGAGGCATTTGGTTGACATTTTGAGTTTAATAAAATGGCATTGGTTGATAAATCATCTGATAGTTGTCTGCCTCATATTTCTGACCCCTTACAACTAATATAGAAAACTTGGTTATTTAAAGAATGTCTTTGAGTATTTACTTTTTCTGTTTACCCTGTTTTGTAACACTGACCCGAGTTTCTATTGACAACCACAACCTAACCTTTTCTCCCCCATTTGACTATGCTGTGGATGTTATATTACGAAACACCACAAACCAACCAAAGCGGACTGATGTTGCTCATTCAGCTTCTGTGGTCACATAGTAGTAAGACACTATAACAGTCCTTACAAATCTCAAACCCACTCTTCTCCCTAACCAACTGATTTGACTCTAAATCGCCTACCACCTTCCACTAGACTTCACACACACACACACACACACACACCTCAACCTCATGTCTACCAATACCACATTAACCTTAACTTATCCATGCAAAGCTCACATATTTAGTACTATTACATACCCAGTCTGCTGTTAACCTGGTCTTGAACCTGTCTTCCCCTCCAGATAAAATACACAGCTAGATGTCATCAGCAAACCACATAGACCCCTACTGGGACTCAGTATTCGGGTACATCTGGCCTGTGTTCATCAAAACATTGTTTCCCACCTGCCACCCCCTAAAAACTCCTACCACTTTTCCTTGCAGAGCCACACAAAAAGAGGCCACAAACACATCACAGATGTTCTATACAAAACCTATTTACCTTAAGGTCATGACACATGCTTATGGATTGTATGGAGAGTGCTTTGTAGTTTTGTCCTATCTTCATGTGTTTCTAATTCTATAATCTATAATCTATTTATTCAATGTATCAATGTAGACCATATTTAACCATACATAACAATTATACATTGCAAAGCGGCTGTTACTCAGAAAGAAATTCATTGATCGATGACATGTTTTCAAGAGGATTCAAATATGTAGAAATTAATTACACTGATATTCCCCCTTGGTCTGGTTGATAACAGAGGCCACCGAATTCTGCCTCCCTCGCATTATGGGCATTGATATTGTGTTTAACAAGTGCTATTTGCAGTGCATCTTAATATACAGTTAGCTATGTAGCCTTAGAGCATTAATTCACCATATCCCTCTTTCATCTCAAGACTGGGTTATTCCATATTTTATATATATATATATATACACACACACAACTTTTTTTAGTCTTTCAATAACAAACTGTCTAATTAGCATAGAGACATTATTGAAAAATATTCGCACAATTTGATTTAGGAATGTACATTTAAATATCTACTAAAATCAACCCCTTGAAGTAATACATTGGAGGTAAGAACTTAAGTATGGTAGTAATTTCCAGTTATCAGTTGCTATTCTGACATGAACAGTTTCATCCAACATCTTTACTTGCATTAAGATGTGAAATTGAGGAGGCAAGAAAAATCCTATTTTATACAAGTCTGAGTCTGTCGAAACAACAAATCTGGAAAAAAACAACTGAACAAATTCTCTGAGAGACTGCTGATCCTGAAAGCAAAACAGACTTTCAGCACATGAGTTTGACTCGCTTGGCTTGAAGGAAGTCCAAAGCTCATCAAAAAGCTGACACCTGTCCTCCAAACGCCAAGTAGTTGGCACAGGAAATGGAACAAAAATATCTGAAAAGTTGATTTTGAGAGGCTCAAGACGACTGTGGCATGTGAGTCCTTCCTGGGTGGTGTACATGGCAGTGACATATAATTCAGTTGGATAGGGTCTTTTGGGCTTGAGAATAAGAGACATTATAGGAGATTTTCGGTCTTCAAAAAGGCAAGGCACGCTTATATCACTTACAGGCTCATAATTTGAGTCAGATAGTTCAAACTGAAACACTAAACAGAAAAGTTTGTGGTATTGGGATTTGGCATTCTCTGTGATAGACAAACTGTATTTGAGAGTTAACATGGATGAAGACATGGAGGTTGTCAACCGTTCGTAATATTTCTTGAGACAGTAATCATTCATACACATATCTGACATGGTTGAATCTGAAAAGGTAGCAAAGGAATTGGACACTAACACCCTGCTCAAATGCAAGACTGGTTGTTCGATAGTATGAACTGTCAAATGGGTAGAGACATTTTCACTATCTGCCATAATAGAGGACATGGATCTTGTCTTGGTTTGACTTCCAGCAGGTACCATGCTTAAGATGCCAGTCAGTTTTTCACTAGAAAGGTTTGCTAGCAGAGTATAATAGAAACGTGCACGGTCTTGGATATCAATATCTTCAAAATTGAGGGAAAGGTGCTGTAATAAGTCTGCCAACTCAGTAAAGATTACATCCAGTTTTTGGTGCTGAAGTAGGTTCTTGCACACTGTCAGTACAGCATTCCCTGTCCTCCAGTCACCCAAGTCAGTATGGACAGCAATGTTCGATAGAAACTGAACGGTTGTTGCCTGTGGAATAAGATGCTCTTTTGCTATCCTAGCTAAAATCTTCAGGTGACAGACTAGTTGTGACACCAATTCGTTCAAAGGAAGGTCCACTATTAGCTTCTGTAAAGCCACGGACAAAGCCATTGACCAGCTTGGAACATCTAAAAGCTTTTGTGTCTCATTCATGAGGTTTATGAGATAGGGAGCCAATGCACTATTCTTTTTATAGACATCTAAAACAGTTTGTATCAAATCTTCCATTTGCTTTTCACAAAAATTGAAGTAGCGAACAAACAGGTATACTACACGGAAAAAGATGGCAGTGATTTCTCTGTTGCCGTGCTCAGTGACTATTTTTTGAATCGAGAGAAGGTGGTCCATAATGTACCCAATGCCCGTCTCCGCCTCAGCGCCTTCATTTTCAAGGTACACCAAGCTCAGTATATTCTGTCTCGAAAGCATGGTGCTGCTGTCATTGAAAACTGTTGGGAACAAGGATGTAGTCATTTTAACAGTTAGTAGGACAGGTAGATTCTCTTCACTATTTGAATTAAGAGGCCGATTTTCAGGAAAATGCAGAAGACAGTCAATGTAAAAAAGCTTCACTGGTGTACTTAGTAATGGGTGTTGTGCCATTCCAACAAGTCGCTTAAGCAGAACATATTCATCCTCTGCAGTGAAGAGGCTGTCTGTAAAGAACCCTTTCATCTGTAGTATGCTGTGAAAGAGGGAGACATCCATAGTGCCAAATAACCGTACTAATTGAGACTTAAAAATAATTGGAGAAAGAGTACGAACCACGGCAACCACCTGAATCAGCTGCCAAAGTAGAGTGCTCTGAGAAACAGAAGTTAGAAGATAGGAGTCCTCCAGTATAAGGGCCAAAATAGATTTCAATTCTTTAGTTTCCCCATTTGATGGAAGCAAAAGAAACTGCTCTTCTGCTGTTGACAAGCTTCCAGTGTTCTCGGTTGCAATCCATGAAAAACCTCCATTGCTGGACAAGACCTCCTTCAGAGAACCATCAGATGTACTCTTGGTCTGCGCCAAGCGTTGGACAGCATTTTTCAATGCTACACTGTAAAGAAGTGTATACGATTGGTGTGCATGGGTAATCTCTTGCTGCTGCATAGAATACAATAACTCAAGTCTCTGGGAAAGCAAACCCGGATAACAATTTTCAAGTTCTCGAAGACACTCACAGGCCATTATTCTAAGAGCCCTGTAAATTGATCCAAGTTTTTTATCATTAAGGTCAGCGATGATCTGCATTAGCAGGGACACAAATGCTTGAGCAGATTTCACACTCAAATTGAAATTGTCCGTAGTTATTAGCAGTGTCTCAATGGATACTAGTATGTGGTGTTTTAAAGTCATCATTCTGCTTGAATCCGATATTTGTGCAAATATGGTCATTAGCACATCAGCTACATGTTCTCCTGTCTTCTGATCTGGACAAAGATGTGTAGGAAACTCTGCAAAAAGCGTGAGCATGGATACCTAAAAAGCAAAAACAAGTCTGGCATTATTAAGTGTAGTTGAAGTAAGATGTGTCAGTACAGACAGGATAAAAAAAACAGAATCTAGAAATCATATTGATAGGCACGATTGTGCCATTGAGAACATTTTATATAGATCACTACAAAACAGCAAACTGGGAATGCTGGAAAGTGGCCTGACATTGGAAGATGAATGCAACCCAATAGAAAGAGGCTAATGACAGGTGCTCTGTGGAGGCCTCAAAATAGACTGTGCAAGAAAGCAGAGCATCTGATGGTTGCCTTGGCAGTTATTGTCCATACCCAGGACATTTAGGAGAGTGATGTAGCAGAGAACTGGGGCATACATGTGTATCAAATATTCGACTGGGATAAGCAAGTGTTGTGAGCACAAGGGTTTCCTCAATTTTTTAAGGGGGCTGTGGTATGTGAGGAGAGATACAGCAGAAAGAAAATGTACATATACCACTAGCTACCCACCTCTAACACACCGAAAGGTGGTTACTTGTCAGAAATGTACCTCACAGTAGGAATTTCATAGGATTATATCTCCCACCATAGACAAAGAAATGTGTTTAGCATATTTTAATTATTATATCAAACAGCATGGTAAAACAACATAAAAAACCTATTTCCAGCGTTCGTTATTTGTAGAAACACAAATGGGCGGAAGAAGCAGACACCAAAACATTTGCAATGTACAATTTGCGTGATGTTAGTAATGGTGTATTTTGATCGCATTTTCAATTATACAACAACATGGTATAATAGCGTCAACATTTGAATATGTTTCTAGGGAGAAGGACAACACTGTTGCAGTTTAAAGCTCGTCAGTAAAGTACAACGCCCCGTCTTCAGGACGCGATAGGTTAAAGACACGTTACACTGGCAACATGGCGCCTATGTGTCAGTGTGGTGACCTAAAGAGATAAATAAAAAATGTTTTACTCAAACATGATAAAAACAGTGATGGTGGTGTTTGTGTGCATACAAAACAAGTAGCCAGGTTGCTAACTTTAAAAGTGATTTCTTTTGGTGTGATGGGCAAAGCGATTGCATGAATCAATTTAATTGAGGCGGCAGACCAGTCCGTCTTAAGAATTCAAGCTGTAAATCAATACGTACATTTATTTAGATTTTTGTTGAAACAAGTAACATATTGAACCAACAATAGTTACATTTTGATATATGAATCAATCATATTTACCACTTTATGTGTAAGTCAGGGATTTTTGTTTCAAGTCCTGCAGAGAAATTTCAGTGGTGTACCGAGTTTCTATGGTATTCCGGATACTACATGTCCCATAATGCATCATGGAATCTAAAAAAATGCGAAAAGCCTTTCAATTTCACAGGTTTCACCTAATTTACGTTTCTTTCAAGCATTTAAGTGGCAGGGAGTAACACTTACTTGGCCATAATGATCCCCAAGGCTGTCTTGCATTGTTATATATTGGGTTAGATATTTTAAACCGCTCGCGTGTCAGTGAATGGCTCTGTGTGGGAGACAAAGGCACCAGAGAGTATAATTAGACTCTCTGTACGTTTTTTAGCAACAATCAAGTGTGGCATGGATTTCAAAGCAGGCTTACCTGTCGTGTGTGCATTCGCCTTCACATAACCGCTTTACCCTGTGGCTTTTTCCTTGGTTGCATACTGGTGTAAGCCAAATGTCATTCGTTGACATCGAAAGAGGACTACCAAGTCCAGTCCATTCGTGTGTGTAGTAGAGGAAGGACTTTCCTCAGTATTAGAAAGGGGTCGGCAATTTTTGAGTGTATATGGATCCTATAAAGGTATACTTAACACTGCAGTAAATAATGATCTGCTTGCTAGTTCTCAGTAAGGGTGTGTGTATAGTGTGTCAAATACATCTTTTCTCATAGAGCAAATTTGTGCACACAATGGTTATGCATTATATGACAATTTTAGACAAGGCATCACCCTCCAGCAGACATGATAGACATAAATGGCAATGAGATCATATTTCATTAACCCCCCACTGGTTGTCTGAGCTATTATTGGATAAACAGACCCACTCTACGGCAATATTTAGACCGGACTGGACTGTATTGAGATTATAAATCCATTTTTGCTCAATTTTTTTAAGGAACAGATCCCTATTCCCTCCCCGTGGGTGAGCTTTAGATGCCTCAATAACAAACCAAAATATATCTTCGCATGTGTGTTTCGCTTGTGAATAATGGGCCACCAATGGTTTATCCGGAGTACCATTCCGTATGGCTGAGCGATGTTCGCCAATTCGTAATTTCACTGACCTGATCGTTTTGCCTATATAGATTAACCCACAAGGGCATTTTATCCCATAGATCACCCATTTAGTCAGGCAATTTGAGAAGGATTGGTATTTCCATAGCCTGTCATACAGATCAATCTGTTTCAAATTCTTGGTCAAATGGCAGACTGAACAATGTCCGCATGCATAATGACCACTGACTGGTGGCAGTCCCGATAATGTTGATTGAATGGGTGTCTCAATGTTGTTAATAGGGTAAGTGTGTACTAATTTATCCCGCAGATTCGGCATCCGCTTGAAGGCAAATCTAGGACAACTTGGTTGAAAATCATCGGTATGAATGATTTTCCAATTTTTTAGTATCACCCTTCTTAGGTCATTACTCAGGGGCGAAAAAGATGAGACACATGTAATTCTATCATCTTGTGGTTTTGTGTGTTTCTGAAGGATCACTTCGCGATTTGCGTTACGTGCTCTCTTCATAGATCTCTTGATTATTTTCCGAGGATATTGTCTCTGTTTAAGTTTTTCGCTCAAGAACTGGCTATTGATTTTAAAGTCAGCCAATTCACTACAGTTACGTCGGATTCTAAGAAATTGTCCGTAGGGTAAATTTTCCCGTAGACTAGACGGATGGAAGCTACTGAACAATAAAAGCGTGTTCTTGTCTGTGGGTTTTTTGAATAATACTACCCAGTTGATTATCCTTTTTGAAGATTTTCAGATCAAGAAAGGCTATATTGTCAGTGCTTGATGACATGGTGAATTTGATGGTTAGAGTTTGGCTGTTGAGCCATATTAAAAAGAGATCTAGTTGGTCCTGGCTTCCGTGCCAAAGCATGAACACATCGTCTATGTAACGATGCCATGAACTAATGTGTTCATGGAAGGGATTAGTCGCTGTGTAGATGAAATTAGATTCGTAGTGATCCATGTATAAATTTGCTAAGTCTGGTGCAAATGTAGCACCCATTGAGGTCCCTTGCCTTTGCTGGTAAAAGGTTTGATTACACAACAAAAAGTTTTTTGTCAGTGCCAGCCTCACGCATTCGATGATAAAATTGGATGGCACTGTACGGTCAGCTCTTGTCTCTAGATTTTGATGTAATACTTCAATGCAG
The DNA here is from genome assembly GCF_040938575.1 of Ambystoma mexicanum. Classification (NCBI taxonomy): domain Eukaryota; kingdom Metazoa; phylum Chordata; class Amphibia; order Caudata; family Ambystomatidae; genus Ambystoma; species Ambystoma mexicanum. The sequence goes on along the minus strand of NC_090929.1, from coordinate 981,910,327 downwards.
TGGTCCTGGGGGATGTTAGTGTATAACGACGCTACATCCAGTCGTGACCAGGGTGCAAGACACTACAGCTATGATACACATCGTTGCCAGTCTACACCCAGGGGCCGATGACATCTTGGTCACCCTGGATGTAGAGTCGTTATACACTAACATCCCCCAGGACCACTGCATTGAAGTATTACATCAATATCTAGAGACAAGAGCTGACCATACAGTGCCATCCAATTTTATCATCGAATGCGTGAGGCTGGCACTGACAAAAAACTTTTTCTTGTGCAATCAAACCTTTTACCAACAAAGGCAAGGGACCTCAATGGGTGCTACATTTGCACCAGATTTAGCAAATTTATACATGGATCACTACAAATCTAATTTCATCTACACGGCGACTAATCCCTTCCATGAACACATTAGTTCCTGGCATCGTTACATAGACGATGTGTTCATGCTTTGGCACGGAAGCCAGGACCAACTAGATCTCTTTTTAATATGGCTCAACAGCCAAACTCTAACCATCAAATTCACCATGTCATCAAGCACTGACAATATAGCCTTTCTTGATCTGAAAATCTTCAAAAAGGATAATCAACTGGGTACTACATTATTCAAAAAACCCACAGACAAGAACACGCTTTTATTGTTCAGTAGCTTCCATCCGTCTAGTCTACGGGAAAATTTACCCTACGGACAATTTCTTAGAATCCAATGTAACTGTAGTGAATTGGCTAACTTTAAAATCAATAGCCAGTTCTTGAGCGAAAAACTTAAACAGAGAAAATATCCTCGGAAAATAATCAAGAGATCTATGAAGAGAGCACGTAACGCAAATCGTGAAGTGATCCTTCAGAAACACACAAAACCACAAGATGATAGAATTACATGTGTCTCATCTTTTTCGCCCCTGAGTAATGACCTAAGAAGGGTGATACTAAAAAATTGGAAAATCATTCATACGGATGATTTTCAACCAAGTTGTTCTAGATTTGCCTTCAAGAGGATGCCGAATCTGCGGGATAAATTAGTACACACTTACCATATTAACAACATTGAGACACCCATTCAATCTACATTATGGGGACTGCCACCAGTCAGTGGTCATTATGCATGCGGACATTGTTCAGTCTGCCATTTGACCAAGAATTTGAAACAGATTGATCTGTATGACAGGCTATGGAAATACCAATCCTTCTCAAATTGCCTGACTAAATGGGTGATCTATGGGATAAAATGCCCTTGTGGGTTAATCTATATAGGCAAAACAATCAGGTCAGTGAAATTACGAATTGGCGAACATCGCTCCGCCATACGGAATGGTACTCCGGATAAACCATTGGTGGCCCATTATTCACAAGTGAAACACACATGCGAAGATATATTTTGGTTTGTTATTGAGACATCTAAAGCTCACCCACGGGGAGGGAATAGGGATCTGTTCCTTAAAAAAAATGGAGCAAAAATGGATTTATAATCTCAATACAGTCCAGTCTGGTCTAAATATTGCCATAGAGTGGAGTCTGTTTATCCACTAATAGCTCAGACAACCAGTGGGGGGTTAATGAAATATGATCTCATTGCCATTTATGTCTATCATGTATGCTGGAGGGTGATGCCTTGTCTAAAATTGTCATATAATGCATAACCATTGTGTGCACAAATTTGCTCTATAAGAAAAAATGTATTTGACACACTATACACACCCCCTTACTGAGAACTAGCAAGCAGATCATTATTTACTGCAGTGTTAAGTATACCTTCATAGGACCCATATACACTCAAAAATGGCCGACCCCTTTCTAATACTGAGGAAAGTCCTTCCTCTACTACACACACGAATGGACTGGACTTGGCAGTCCTCTTTCGATGTCAACGAATGACATTTGGCTTACACCAGTATGCAACCAAGGAAAAAGCCACAGGGTAAAGCGGTTATGTGAAGGCGAATGCACACACGACAGGTAAGCCTGCTTTGAAATCCATGCCACACTTGATTGTTGCTCAAAAACGTACAGAGAGTCCAATTGTACTCTATGGTGCCTTTGTCTCCCACACAGAGCCATTCACTGACACGTGAGCGGTTTAAAATATCTAACCCAATATATAACAATGCAAGACAGCCTTGGGGATCATTATGGCCAAGTAAGTGTTACTCCCTGCCACTTAAATGCTTGAAAGAAACGTAAATCAGATGAAACCTGTGAAATTGAAAGGCTTTTTGCATTTTTTTAGATTCCATGATGCATTATGGGACATGTAGTATCCGGAATACCATAGAAACTCGGTACACCACTGAAATTTCTCTGCAGGACTTGAAACAAAAATCCCTGACTTACACATAAAGTGGTAAATATGATTGATTCATATATCAAAATGTAACTATTGTTGGTTCAATATGTTACTTGTTTCAACAAAAATCTAAATAAATGTACGTATTGATTTACAGCTTGAATTCTTAAGACGGACTGGTCTGCCGCCTCAATTAAATTGATTCATGCAATCGCTTTGCCCATCACACCAAAAGAAATCACTTTTAAGGTTAGCAACCTGGCTACTTGTTTTGAATGCACACAAACACCACCATCACTGTTTTTATCATGTTTGAGTAAAACATTTTTTATTTATCTCTTTAGGTCACCACACTGACACATAGGCGCCATGTTGCCAGTGTAACGTGTGTCTTTAACCTATCGCGTCCTGAAGACGGGGCGTTGTACTTTACTGACGAGCTTTAAACTGCAACAGTGTTGTCCTTCTCCCTAGAAACATATTCAAATGTTGACGCTATTATACCATGTTGTTGTATAATTGAAAATGCGATCAAAATACACCATTACTAACATCACGCAAATTGTACATTGCAAATGTTTTGGTGTCTGCTTCTTCCGCCCATTTGTGTTTCTACAAATAACGAACGCTGGAAATAGGTTTTTTATGTTGTTTTACCATGCTGTTTGACATAATAATTAAAATATGCTAAACACATTTCTTTGTCTATGGTGGGAGATATAATCCTATGAAATTCCTACTGTGAGGTACATTTCTGACAAGTAGCCACCTTTCGTTGTATTAGAGGTGGGTAGCTAGTGGTATATGTACGTTTTTTTTTTGTTGCAAATATTCGACTGCCAGAGTATTGCGGTTGTCCTACTACAATATCAGAATATACTTCAAATACACAGTCTCCAATTTGTAATAAGTCAATATTTAATAAATGCTCTCAGGCAACACGTGTTTCGACCACTGGTCGTCTTTAAGGCTAAAACACACACTTTCATACTGCAAATACACTTCTAAAATATAAATCTCAGCATAGTTTTTACACTTTCCCATTTACATCAAATAATAAACCAATAACTACAAAGAACCAATAAATACAAAAGGTCCCATCAGATTTTTCGAGATGAGATTTACGCAACAGTTGAGCACAGTCCAGATGACAATCATATAGGTATGGACAATATTAATACCCAACATAATTGCATTTCAGCATAACAAATAGTAGAAACAAAAATTAATAAATAAAATGATTGAATAGAGAAACATGGGATGGTATAAAGCCATGTTTGAAAGAAAATGTATATGGAAATTAAAAAATATAATAAATACAATAAAATCAAATAGAGAGAGAGAAAATAAATGTGTCATTGATCCATTGTGCACTTATGATTTCGTCAAATAGTCATGTTATCCTTAAGTACCATCACCAAAACATTAATCTAATTTGCAAATTCGATGATCAGCAGTAAGTAACCTGAGTAAAGCTATGCACCCGCTCCAACTCATGAAGCAGAACAGTATCATGCTTATATTGTGTGGGATTTATTGACCCACTCAACTGCATTTCCCACATTACCAAGCTGCATTTGCGCAAGAAACAGCAATATGGCTGCGCTGGCTCCTGTGAGCGCCATGGCCTCAAAGCTGCGTTTTGCAACAAACAAACAAAAAGAAAAGATGTCTGCACCGTCCTGCCAAGCACACTTCAGGCAGGATTGAAACTAGGGGACACACTGAAGGAGCGTGCCAGTGTGTACTGCAACATATAAATGGAATAAAGTGAAAAGGCAGCCCTGCTTTGCTGAAAACCTAGAATTCCTCTTGAAAATGAAATTTTTTCACCCTTTGAAAATGCTGCTTTGATGCTAATTCCATCTGTTCTGTCTTAAACTACTGTGATTAAAAAGGCACTGCCATGGCCAAGATATTTTATTGTGCCTCAGCAAAAACAGGCATGATTTCAGAATGACAGGCCCTGTCAAACCAACTCTGAGAGAAATCAACAAGGAACTTCACTTTTACTCGTACAGGAACACATGTTTATTTCTTTCCAAAAGTATCCAAAGCTCAGCAGTTCAAAGAGAGTCTAACTCTCTGAGCCAGGTCAGTTTCAAGATATCTGTGCTTCAGACAAAACTCCTGCTTTCAAGAAAATGACTTTGGGTACAAAGACAGTGTGGGAATCTGATGGAGCTGCCAACCCGAATTTAAATAAAGATATGCTAGCTTTTCACCATACATGTAAAAATGGGCCTTTGCAAACTAAAGGAAAAAATGGCCGGTTTAAAAAGGAAATTGTTGAATGAAAGCTTGCCTTATTTAGCAATGTGAAGGTGTTGTGTTGTTGGTGATAATACACGCAGGGGCTATTTTATTCCACAGGTTTGTTTTAATTCAGGACCCAAAATAAGAAAATAAAGATTTTAAAACACATGGGCTGAATTTGCAAGCTCCCACAAACAAGTTATTCCAGTTGGCAGCCTTGAAACTTCCCCCTAAGGAAGGGAGCCACACCATAAACTCTCAGCAGATATTAACACCTAAATGATAATTGCTAGGTTGGAAATAATCTAGGCTAGGCTAACCCACTGACAATGGAACTCCCAGGGCAAGGAAGTTTGAAGTGTGAAGGGGCAATAAACCTTCAATCAAGATAAGAAACCCCCACTTTGCTTTGAAGGAAATGACAGTTGGTAGCAGTTGAAGGAAGGAAAAGAAATGATCCAGTGACATTTGCTTTCAAAGACTATTTCATAAATAAACTTTACAGACTTCTCTCTGCAGCAAGACTTTGTAAAAATGTAGAATTTTCGCAGTGTAAAAGTGATTCTTTGTGCTTTCTTTTAAGACATGGTAGAACTCAATGACACCTTGGGAATAGAAATGGCGAAGTATGGCAGATTACAAAAAAAGCATCCATGTTGCAAATGCACATTTTTGTACATACATCCCTTAGGATAATCCAATACCATGTATAAAGTTATAGAATTTTGAGTAATATAAATCCCATTGAAAAGCGTGAAAAACTTGTAGAAGCATGAACAAGGTTTCACAGAATGGAGGATTGCACTGCTATGTGCTGCGCAAAATATGTAACCTATGTATATAATTTGCTAAGAGATTGCAATTGTATAAATGTATGTTTGTGGCAAAATCGGATTTTAGTTAAAGTAATTGTGGGACGTTTTTGGACATTGTAAAACTCACATCACAAATCTGACATAATTTTCCTGAAATCCAACCAGCTGAGAGCAAGGCGGAGACTATGACCCTTGTCCAATCCCGTTGTTAGAGGCGTGTTTAGTTAAGCCTGCTTCTTTCATATACTTTGATGATGTCACTATGCATTATAAATAAGAGTCCCTGACAAGATTCTACACACACACTCTTCCTGACGTTCATGCACTGCGTTCCTGTTCCATCCATCCAGATTGCAGATCCCAACTACCAGGCCAAAGCATTGCTGACCCTACTCAAGGGCCAACTGCAAAAACCCAAGCATTGCTGATCCTATCCCAGCAAGGCCTCAATTCTGAAAACCCACTAGTCTCCCATTAAAAAGGGGAAAGCTGTGGTGTTTTTGGGAAGCATCCTGATACCACTAACTGCATGCCATTCACTCGACCGTTAGTATCCAGTGACCAGAATTGCCATTCCAGTCCAGTGCCATCCGGTGACCAGAACTGCCAGGCGCCCTGCCGTGTAGTGAGCAGAACCGTTGACTGTCCAAAATCCCAAACTAAAAGTGGTCTGCGAGTATTTCACCACCCAGTAGAAACCCATAGCCTATCTTGTCGTTGTCCTTATTGCACTCTCTAAGTCATCCTATCCTTATCCTGATAGCTTGTTCAAACTGTCAGAATCATTCTTGCTGCCATGCTCTTGATTTCTAGTGCTAGTGCAATCTCTTTAGTAATTTTGTCTTGTATAATCCTAAACCATTAGTCCTATTTCGAGTGATTGTACTGGTTACGCCAAGGTTGGGCGTTGGGGGGCTGGGGCAAGAGGGATGAACTCCAAATCAGTGTATTTCACCTGGTTTTATTAAAAAAACGTTTGCAAATTTGCAATTCCCGCCTGAAATTACCCAATGTTTCCAACATGTCATTTTGCTGCAATCTGTTTGAAACCTTCCACTCATTTTCGAATTGTATGCTGTTGGTAATCCATTATTTGTGATTGTTAGTGTCATTGCATTGTTGCTCTAGTGAGGAATTGTATTTGCTTCAAGGTTTTTAACACACATTCATTATTTATTTATTTGTCCCTTTCCGAGTGTCATTTCATCACATTGCAAGGGGTTTAAAATTATTTTTTCTCTCCGTTTTGGGGAGGGAAGTTCAGATTTGGATTCCGTTTCTTGACTCTTATACCTGATTACCTGCTGTGTCTGTTTATCCACTCAGATTTGAGGGTTGAGGGAACATTGCAGGGGGAAATTCTAACTTGGGTGCTATCTTTCCTAAATCAAAAAGTGCTCCTATTCCGCTGTGCTGTGTATATGTTCCACTAGAAGGTTAAACCCAGTGCATTGCTCACATTCTCATTGTAATTATCACCCCATTGGTGATTGCTGCCCCATATTAAAAAGTGTGTGATTTCTTTTGAATTTAAAAATAAATGTTGTACTTTACCAACCAGCCTGGTTCATGGTCCATTGTGACCCGGGGTATTTGAAAAGGGGGTCTGATATGAGTAGTGTACCATTTCAATATTGAATAAATATAAAAAGATAAGCATTACGGTCGTGCGCTGAATACTAGGCCGAGACCAAGGTGTGTGTCGCCTGATTGAAATCCTTAACAATTGCCAATTCAGTGATACCTCATTAATCATCCCAATGTTAATTGAATCTATGTGATCACCGTGCCACCCATAATGTCGATAATTAAATTGCCCACCCTCATTATGTCACGGCGATCACATAGATCACTGTGGTCTGTATCCTCCGCAACTGCCTCTCCCCTACCCACTTACCTTTTCGGTGGCAAACCGTGAAGTGTGCTGACGTCTCTCCCGACCCTGCAGCATCAGTTCTCGCCTACTAACGTGTGCCTGGACAGGCATTTTAGGGCCCTTTTTCTTTTTTTTCTTTATTGTCCCCCGCTCCCATCTAAAGGAAGCGAGGACACCCCTGCAAACTCCAACCGCCACTACACCGACAAAAGGGAGTCGGTTTAGTGGGGGTCATGAAATGGTTCAAATCTTCGGGGTGAAATTTTGGTATTGTTCCTGTTAATACCATGGTTGGTCATCACCATGATCTGGAGTGTAGTACATTTATGTAGTTAAAATCCGTTCAACTCACCCTAATTCTTCTTGTAAATAAAGCATGTTATACTGTGTCAATAGCCATTTTCACGACAGTTAATGGTGACTTTATATCCCCTGATATATTACATTCTCACCCCTCACTTGATTGGGGTTTTCATGTATAGTCAATCCTTAATGTCACCTCAAATGGTCTAATTTCTTAAAATGTCATTGTCTGAAAAAAATGGATTCTTGGATTAATCTCTAACAACTAACATACTCTCCACTATTTAAGTCCAGAAATACTTACCTTTTTAGCGGTTAAATACACTCAAAGTACTCACAGGGGTAAACCCAATTACTAAATATTCTAGGGACAGGAATGTTCCATTTAAAATTGAATATGGATCTGACCAAATATATACAGGACAAGATAGTTCACATTTTTGGTGTAATGACAATAAGCTAACAGAAATTAGAGCAGTCATCAATTGTCGAACAAAGTTTGTGGCTTATGCTTTTTTTTGCGCATGCCAAAAAATGTAAGTTGGAATATACGTGAATTACGTATTCTGGAACACTTATCCAGTCTTAACAGTCAGGATATGAGATTGCCACTAGCCAACCACTGACAAGAGTAACATATACTGGATAATAAGAATGACATGCTGTCCAGCACCGGAGCCTACTCCGGCACCCACCACTTATCACAAGAGCCTGGAGGCTGTATCCCCGCTGGCCAGATGCAGTGTATCCAGACACAGTCACCGCCCTTACCTGAGGGGTACTGGTCACGCGCTCTCCTCTGGCGCGCAGGCGGTGTACACTGATTCTGTGTCTGTAGGACAGACTCCCCCTGGTTTCGTCTCTCCGTGTGGCAGGGAACCCCCGTCATCCTCCTCGTCCACCTTTGTTGGCATCACGTTACAGTGTAGCCTGAAACACAGGATTCGAGCCCTGGGGCTACATTGCTGGGCAATGGCCACTACTTTGCCTCGCTTTCATCAACGGGTATAAAAACGGCAGATGAAACGGCATTCTCTGCATCTCAACATCCTAGTTGTTACATTCTCCTTTTTGCTACTCTGTTCTCTGTGCATCTGTCCTGGATGTTTATCGCCTTGTTGCCTGGTCCGTAACCGCCTTTTACTCTTCTCTTTCTTTTATCCTGCTCAGCGTTTCTGAACCTTTCCTTGCCCATTTCCTTATCCTTGATTGAATTGTAAACCTGTGGCACTCCGTCAGGTGGTCCCCAGCGTGCTTGTACCACGTTAATTCTCAGGTTCTTTTCCCATGGTACAGGGAGGTGTAAGGAAGGCATACTATCAACAGTAGACACAGACAATATATGCTAGTTTCAAATATCTTTATTTTGTAGTTTACTGGGGTTGGAGGAATTCCTAACTGGCCCTAACTTTAAAATGGGAGTAGTCTCGACCATTAAACAAACAACAAATGTGTCCAAGTCAGTCTAGTCAAAATAAAAAGGCCTATACTATAAAAAAAAAAATTAAAAAAATTAAAAATGTGTAGAGGGAAAGAGGGAATACAAAAAAGAAAAATAGTGTCTTTAAATAAATGTCAGAATGGCTTAAGTAACAACTCCCCACGTTCAGAAGCACAGGGTCTCGAGAATTTCTTAAAAAGGATAGGTGGATGGCACAGTTCTATCAGTCTTGCACACTGGCTTGCTGGTACAATCCAACAGTTCAGGGTTGGGCTTCAAGCTTTTGACAGTCTAATCCATTCTTTAGGCGTTGTCCTCCTAACCACATAGTATACACAGTTCGGCTCTTGACTTTGACACTATTCCACACAGGCTTCCTTCTGCCGGGCTCAAGAATGTCTTTCTCTTTTTACTCTCTAAGACTTTTCGAAACTGCAAGCATTTTACGTAGGCCTCTGCATGACCACGTCCTTTTAAAAACTTTGCAATAAACAATCTTCATCACCTCCTTTCAAAATTCATATGCAACACCAAAGCCTCTTGGTAGTTTCTTATTGTCCTTACGTTTGCCCTATTAGCATCTTTCAAAGTTCATATAGATTGCTTTTCAACAGTTCGTTAAGGATCGCAGTTACTTTTTTGCCTTCGTTTCCCGCTTTCCATAGCTCAGAACATTTGACAGAGACTTTTGAATGTGTGATTCTGCTTCGCAGGACCACTCTGTTTGTATACTTTTCTCACCATTCAATCACTGTCCTCTTCATTACACATTTCATCGGCACACACGTAATCTTCAACTCTTATTATATGCCTCTTTTGCTTTTAACACAAACCAGGCTTTTGTTGCCTTCGATAATTCACTGGTCATGTTAATTGGGCTTCTATCTACAATGCCTTTCACGCAGCAGTCAAGTCTGTTACCATCGCCTTCTCTGCTCCTCCCCAACTCTGTCGTTCACCCCAGAGGGTAGCGGGCAGCCTGGAGCACTTTGAAGGTTTCTCCTTTCCGCTCACTCCGTTTCAGTAGTGGAATGCTCATGGTTTCCCAAAAGCGTGGATCCTCGCCTGGCACTCTGTCTTTCTCTGCAATGCTGCTCAAACCCTTGGCCTTCCAACTTCTATAGCCTGGTTTGCATCAGCCCTGAAAGAGCTGTTCCTTCTCGTACCCAGCCCCGCTCAGTGTGCCTGTGCGTGCCGCCTTTTATCCTGACAGAGAGTGTTAACAAGTGGCAGGTGTATGTAATTCAGATTACGTGCCTGACTCTTCCTGATCTCATTAGAGGGACAGAGCCTTTACAAGCCAGTAGAGGTTATCTTCCTGGCCTCATTCCTCATCTCAGTAGTGTTGTCAATGTGAAGTGGGGAAGAATTATGTTGTAGTTTCCTATGAAATAAGCAGGGATAGGGGCAAGATGGGTTAGGGATGATCCGCCCTCGCTTGACCACCGCCAGGGTCGGGATCCAAAAGCAATGGCCTTTCCCAGGCCACCTGAGTACGGGATCCTTGGGTACTAGGTTGTGAAACACGCTCTGGTTTTTCACATAGGACTGCCCTACAAACTTTCCCTGAAGGATTAGGTATTTGGGAATAGCGGTAGAGTGGTCTTCATGTGCTGCCCTAACAACTCCATCCAGTATTGGAGAAGATTTCAGGACTACATTGTGGCATCACCCATAAAGCATCTGCCAAAATCAGGTACGCGTCAGTCATGGTCCATCGTTCTTGACGCATATGATTTATCGGTTTGCAGAAAATGAAATGTGGTACCCGAGGAGGTGACCAGAAATTACTATTTAGACAAATGGAAACGAGAATGATCTGTAAATTACGTGGTACCACTATTTTCCTCAATCGGGAACATGAAATTAATGTTTTTTTATAATGCCTCAGGATAAGGTCTAAATGATGGCACTGTATGCATACTTATGGCACAACGATATGTGACTGAAGAAATAATGGACAGTGTTGTAACTTGCAAGGGCATAGCTGTACACCCGGACAACCAGGTTGGATTAGAATATTGGAATGAAAGGTCTACATTTGCACCATATGTAACCTGAGGCAAATAATCAAACTGATATCAACGAATTGTGAATCTAAAGCAGGAGTTTGTTAAATTGAATCATTATGAATACAATCTTTTTATCGGTCGCATCTCGCTGCAACCACGAGGAGCCAACAAAATGGCCAACGAATGCAACCTGCAGGTTGCCTAGCAACCCCCCGCTTCCCTTATTGGTTGGACGCCACCTTATCTCGAGCACGGCCCCGCCAGAAGGCGTGAGAGGGCCAGCCCCTAAAAGGCACTAACTCAAGGCACGCGCCCGCCTGTGTGCCTGTCGGTTGCCACCGTCGCCCAGAGACTCTGTCACTACTATGTTCGCAACAGACAAAAACTATACCACTGTACTCGTATTTGCTGCTTCTTGTGCTCGTAGTACAAACCTGCCCCCAGCACGCTCCCTTGATCGAATGCAACACGTACTGTACTCCTGACTACATGTATACACTCAAACTAGTTACTGTGCCTGCCGTAATTGTCCTAGCTCCTACTGCTGCCGCATTACAGCCCAGCCTTGTGCGAGTGGACTGGAACTAGCCTATTGTTGTTGCCATTGCTGATAGCCTATTTTTTGGTACATACATGATGTGCCTATGAGAAACTTGCCCAACCTGCTTTTATATGCCTATGTTGAACTAGCCTACTTTTGCTTCATATATGAGAAACTAGCCCAACCTGCTTGCCTATGTCGAACTAGCCTACTTTGCTTCATATATGAGAAACTAGACCTATCTGCCTATATATGCCTATGTTGGACTAGCCTACCCTTGACCTGTACACACGTTAAACAATTATATATAACTACCCTTGACCTGTAAACACGTTACACAATTATATATAAGTATGAGCCTTAGAATGATCCAGATAACCTCCCTACTGTGCCTTACCCTACCACTATTCTATTTAAACATGGCACTCGCTAAACATGTACCATGTTCCACCCATAATAGAAACACTCGGCTCCGAGTGAGACTAGCATGCCTCTACAAACCTAAAGCCCGCTGGAACAAGGACTCTAATGCCCAGTATAAAATAACTTCCCCACTACTTGAGCTAGCCCCCAGACTAACCATATTCCATGACAACAATAACCAACCTAAACTAATTCCCATAAGAATCCAGCATACACCTGATGCTACCACAATATCTGGAGCCCTGATTAATGCCAGATCATTAGTGGCCCATGCCACTGAAATAGCAGACATTTTATCTTCTAATGATCTTGACTTACTAGAGGTCACAGAAACCTGGCTGCACGAAGCAGCCGGCCCAGCACTCTCCCTAGCCATACCAGACAACTACCAATTAATTAGAAGGGACAGACCTAATGGCCGCAGAGGCATCTCCTCATAGAAATCTACAATAAAACTATGACCAATGCTCTGGATACCATTGCACCCCTTAAACTACACAAGAGCAAACAACAGGCACACCTCAATGCCTGGTTCACCCCCCACATGAAAGAGCTGAGACTACAAAAAAGAAAATTAGAATCCTTATGGCGACACTCCCCCACTGATGAAAACAAACTGCAACTTAAACTTTTTACTAACAATTATAAAAAATAAATTTTATGCACCAAAAAAAGACTTATTTAACGAAAGAATTTCCAACGCCAGCTCCAATACCAAGGAACTGTTCATCATCCTTAGGGAATCGGAATCCCTGATACCTCCCCGCGACAACACCCCCAAAGATAAACAATGGTGCACTAGCATAGAGACTGCTCTAGCCAACAAAATAACAACTCTTAAAATTAAAATTCCCAAAAATAAATCCTCCTTGTCCCCCAGCGTGACATTACCTACAGCCACGAAAAGTACGCCCAGCCCAGCCCCTTTCAAATTTACTAAAGTATCCATCAAGGAAACTGAAAAAATTATCACATCCCTGAAGCCATCAACTGCAAGGGTGACAAAAGCCCAGCCCAACTAATTAAAGATCCTACAAGGGACCTAGCCAATTTTTTTTCTAAACTAATCAACGCTTCCTTCTTCACTAACACTGTCCCGAGTAACCTAAAAGAGTCTTGGGTTTTACCCCTTGTCAAAAAATAAACACTAGACCCTGCTATCCCTACTAACTACAGGCCTATTACCACAATACCTTTCCTTCTCAAGATAATTGACAGAGTAGCCTATCTACAAATTCATGCTTATCTTGAAACTAACCAGCTGCTAGGCACTCGCCAATCTGGGTTTCGACCACAGCATGGTACAGAGACGGCCTTAATCGACCTAAAGACACAAATTGACGAGCTCAATGACAGGGGAAACGCTGCCATGCTGCTCCTCCTTGACTTGTCAGCGGCCTTTGACTTGGTGGACCACACAGTCCTGTGCGAACACCTGGCATTGGCTGCCCACTTCTCAAGCGAAGCAATAGCCTGGGTCCAGTCATTCCTGGACAATAGAACAATGGAGTCTTCTCCACATCGGCCTCAGCGGACCCCATCAAAACAGCATGCAGTGTTCCTCAAGGTTCCTGCATCTCGCCAACTTTGTATAACATTTTTACCAAGCCCCTATTTGACAAATTGTACAGACTGGGTGTCACCTACACTAATTAAGCAGATGGCACCCAGATCCTCATTCCCCTTTTGGGCAACTTTGCTTCGTATACGGCCTTGGTAAATGAAATATACATCCTCATTCAGGCATGGATGGCAACCCACGCCTCTGCCGGAATGACGACAAAAACAGAGATCCTTTTCTCTTCGGATCCGCAGCCAACCTAAAAAAACTTCACCCCAACTACTCCACGTTTAACATTGATGGTAACACAATCACAGTAGTCAAAGAGGTTAAAACGCTTGGTTTTTACCTTGACTCTACCTTGACCCTGAAGAAGCAAGCAAGCTCTCTAGCATCTCCTACCGCCTACATGTACAAACTTATTAGGACATGCCAAGCTTTCCTATCACACGCCAGCTGTATGATCCTCGCCAACGCCCTAATATTCTCTATATTAGCCTATTGCAACGCCTTGTAACCTGGGAGCCAATTAATACATTATTGACAAAATGCATATACTTCAGAACTACGCCCTACAGCCTTAAACTTACATACTAGAGAACACGTTTCCAATAAGAGAAGAGAATACCACTGGCTAAAAATCAAAGACAGGATTTCACTTAAAACAGCCTCACTAACCTTTAAGTGCCTTAACAATGCAGCTCCCCCCTACCTCGCAAAGAGAATAGTCAAAAAAAAAAAAACTTGTCCCGTCCCTCCAGAGCTTTCTACTCCCACTGCCTACAGATACCGAGATTCAGTCTAAAAAAAACAGGTGGATGTAGCTTCCCGGTCAAGGCAGCCCAGTACTGGAACGCACTCCCACTAGACCTCAGAATAGAGCAATTCTATTATAGCTTTAGGCGAAATATCCTTAAATGGCAACAATCTAACGACATCCACGACTAACTGCCGCACCTCTTACCAGACTGCCGCTGCTTCACTCTGGCTAACTACCAGTTAGCCTCCATATGCTTGCTTCTCGCCCTAGTTTTGGCATCTTATGTATATATGCTGTACTAGATGTGCCAAGTGTATATGTAAATATATAATGAAATTATTGTATGTATACCTCTGTAACTAAGCTTAAGTATCCTTACAAACTTGTACTCTGTTGCGCCCAGTTAGCTACGGGCCCGGTGCGCATTACAAATTAACAAACAAACAAAACAATTTTGATGTCAAATATTAATAATTTGACATTTATCATGGAAATTAGAGCACCCCATGACTAATTTTAATACTATTATATAGTTATCAGCTCTACATTTTATGAGAAACTCCGCTACTCCCTGGGGATCTGTCATCCAGGTGGCCAGGAAATTGGTTTGCTGAGGTAGGAGATGTAGAGCAGTAAGCCTAGAAAAGAACCGTGGGGAACTACAACCAGGAGAGCTATAGGATCAAAGATTACAGTGCAGCAAGAGATAGAAAAAGTAATGACTGGCGAGAAGAAGGCAATCCAGGCAAGTGTACTGGTGCATGGGAGTAACACCTTTATGTTGGTCATGGGGTGGTCGCCCTACGCTGGTGCCAACCCCAGATCAAGGGACAATCACAGTACTTCATTGCTGGCATTCCTGGGGCCCTTGACACTCCGCCAGCCGTGAGCCAATTAGGTCAGGACTGAGCCCAATAGGTTTGACTCTCCATAGAACTAGAATAGAATAGTAGGAACATGCAGGATAGTGATATGGAGTCTCCTGCCCAACACAGAGATTGTGAAGCTCCTTCCACCCAAAGCCCCATCACTGAAATACAAGTAACTTTAAACAGAATCAAGTTGAAGTATTAAACATTAGTAGTGTGTATTTTAACATTGCTGGAACCCAGAACATCACAGAAGTCAAATTCACACTTTAAAGTGACATGAAGTCCGGCTGATTCAATGTTGCAAACTCATTGTCTCCCAGCACAGTGTTCCCCCACCATGGGTGCACTGCTGCAATTCCACAGGAACACACATTTTCTACATGCTATGGGGAAGTTAAAAGCTGAACAAGAGTTTTTCCAGCACGCTATTTACACAATGCGGATAAAGGAGAACTAGGCATCACACTGACAACACCAGAATAGCATTGGGAGGGCAGAGTAAAATCGGCAAAGTGGACAGGCCAAACAAAGGCTGGGTCTGGCCTCCTTGGCACAAAATAAGGTCGGGTATACCCAACAGCAGCAGCCAATCCTAACCCTGTCCATTTACCAAACACTGGTGCAGCCATTCATTCACAGCCCAGCACAGGGAGAGCAGTATAAAACCCAGGCAGCCCTATCAGCCAATGTCACTTGTTGGACCAGAAGATTGGAGTCGACTGTAGAACAGAGCAGTTTGAAGAGAGCAGGAGCTAGAGAGGCAGAGGTGGTTGAAGGGACAGAGGAGTAGAGGGGGAGAAGGAGAAGAATCTGTCTGGTAAGAGGGAAAGAGGAGATTTTTATTACACCAGAGTGGAGATTTGGAGCAGAAAGTGGTGATTACTGCAGGAGGTGGTGGTGGTGAAAACTGTTAAAGCAGTCGTGGTTACAGCAGGAGGTAGAATCAGAGAGCACGAAGAGGTAAAGACAGTGAGCAAGAAGTAGTGTTTACATCAAGAGATCGCTAGAATGAGTAGGTGGAAACGTAAGGAGGTGGTAGTGACAGTGATGAGGCAAGACAGTGATGAGGTAAGACGGATCAGGACATGGTAGCAATAGTGAAAAGGTGGCAAGTTCAAGAGGTTGGTGTGATCTACACAATCAGACAGGGATACAGACAACGCAAGAGCACCCCTCAGGAAACCAGGCAGAGAGTGAACAGGAGGGCTGGGAGCTGAATTCCCAAATGGGTTGGTGAAAGAGGTAGGCATTATAGTACTGGGTTGGATGTTGTGCTGAAGGGGAAGAGGATTGGCTCTATCAAGCGGTGGTTGGAGAAGAAAGGTGGAGATGGAAAGAGAAACATTGGTCAAAGGAATGCGGAGTTCATAGAGGTGTTGTTTAGCAAGGTGAATGCAAGGGGGACCAACAGGCAGGAAAAGGTGGTAACAACAGGTGTAGGTAACAACAGTGAGAAAAATTTGTCAAAAAGAGCTGGGGGTGGTTTGATAGTAACAAGCAGGAGATCAAGGTTTGAGGCCCAGGACAGAAAGATCAGTATCAGCGGGCCAATATATGCAGGTTCCAGTTTGCCAAGTCGGTTGTAGGCAGGGCCAAAAGGCAGAAGGAGGAACGAGAGCGGGCCAGGAAGGTTATTACAGGCGCAGGGAAGTAACCAGGGGAAAAGTAGGAGTGGTGCAAAAGCAGATAGGCTTGCAAGGACCCCTCTCTATCTTTCCCCATGCTCTCCAGGGAGACGCTTTCTGCTGGCCAGTCAGTTATCCTGGCTACCAGCTGGACTTAGGTTTTAGGGTTTGGGAACTCCTGAAAGCTTGCAACTGAACAGAGCCAGAAAGGGTTTGTGAGCACCTAAATAGCTGCTTAGAGTATAAAAAGGACTGGACAAGCCACGGCCGGCAAGGCTTAAGGACCCAGAGCTGATCAGGAAGAAGAGAACAACAGTTTTGTGATTTCATAATTTTCCTTTTGCTATGGTCCACTCCTGTAAAAATATCCCCAACAGACCCTTTTGTTATTCACTATATTTAGTCTTGGCATAATATTTGGTCCCAGTCGCTAAGTGACAGACCATCCAGGCACAGTGACTCCTGTGCATTAGCACAAGTGGTGCCCTCCAGCACAGTCTACCAAAGGGAGCAGTTAAGCCAAAGGGGTCAAGCCGATAGGGAAACACAGTGTTATGCATGGTGTTGTGGGGTGGGTGCTATGCACACTTAATCGCAGTGGAAAAAAACTGGACTTAATAGCAGTAGAGGCAAAAAGGAACCCAAGAAGCTCTTTTGGAGGAGAGGGGGTGTGGCTAAGAAGCCATGCAGTAGGATACGATTCCTGTTGCTCCTGCTGATCCGGAAAAGATCCTGTCCTGAATGGTGGCCACAATTTGCGTTGGCGCCTGTTAATTCATCACCGTGTACATAAAGGAGATGTGCACAGCCGGGTGCAAATATGAAGCTGCAGACAAGTGCATAAAATACGGGCCGTCTGAACTTTGCGACACAGCAAGAATATGCAGACGCAAGATGGCAGCGTCAAGAAGACAATAACAGACATGAGTGAGGAGCAACACGGCACAACACTGCTTCGGTGAGGGACAGCAGAGATCTGCAATAGCCTGGTCGGATCCCACACAGGTTCAATACTGCGGTCAGTTCCGTCTAGCTGAATCAGAGAAAAGTGCCACGGAATGTACAGCGGCATATGTGCCTGCGGCAGGCGCACTCGCCGAACGAGATGCAAGTCGATTCTCACACTCGAGGCTGCGAAGAATACTGAGAGCGTGGAGGACAAAACAATGGAATAAGCAACGAGAGAGAGGCTCGCTTGAAACGGTTCATTCCACAGAATAGCAGCGCCAACAGTATCTCACTAGGAAGCCGGGAGGATCCTGCAGTGCGTGGGAAGTGGAGCTGATCTCGCGATAACACCGGCCCCCTGGATGCTGTACCCTGTACCCAATACAGGTCAGAACTGGAAAACAAACAGAGGAAGGATTTGGCCCAGACCACGACAGGCTGAATGAGTGCAAACACACACACAGGGATCCGTCAGGATACACAATACACGGCCTGCAATAATTTTATATTCAGGCACACACAGCCCTAAAAAGGGGTCCTTGTAGGCACCAGAAATGTGGCTACATACATCAACAGTTAAGCTACGTAAGTGACACTGTCACGACTTGGACACAAAGTAGCAAAAGTTGCAACAAGACTTCCAAGCAAGACGGGACGCCGCAAGTAAGAGGGGGCTACCCGGTCATGGTGTGCTGACAAGCGCAGTTCCGATGGCTGCTGGGCTAATGAAAGAGGCACACACTGCTCTGTGACACATCAACAGATGGAAGATTCACTAATTCGCTGTCCATTTATCGGAATATTGGAGTAGCGGATGAGTATGATTGCCAAAGCCCACAGGCACAACAAGATCCCTCTGTAAGGTGGGAAGAAAAATACGTGCATAGGCTATTTAAGCAGTAAAGTGTGTGCTGGTCAACACAGACATGCCCAGAGAGGAGCACATTGCACTTACATGTGCACAAATTACGAGTGAACAAAGGGCTACCTCCCATCGGGATGAGCATACCTCAATGAACGAATGGAGGAAAGTAAATTCACCCAGGTGCAACTTAAGGCAAACACTGAAGCAATACAGCTGCCAATCTCCAGGAGAATAAGAGGTTCTATAAGGCGAGAAGGGAACGCTACATACATCTGCATCCCAACATACGTAAAACACGGCCAAACAAGACATTGCAGCATGCAGTCGGTCGCCATCACGACAGAACCTACGGGGGACGTCTGATAGCAGAGCACAGGCAGAACACTTAAGCACTAACGGAGTAACCGAGTACACAGTGAAAAGCCCCCACCAAACACGCTGGTAGGAACAACCTAATAGATATAAAGCAGGGGTACAATTATCCGAGAGCAGCTGGTAAGCGGTGGAATAGGCATGAATTGGGTGGATGATCAAAAAGAAACAGACAGAGTTGCATCAAATAACGGCCATGGTGTCCAAGACCCCAAAAAACAAGGTGAAGCAACACACACTAGATGCGTTTGCTAAACTCGCAAGCCCAGTGGAGGGTAGCACCCAGGCGACCTAAACACCACAAGGAGTGGATGCGCACATGAGAGGGCTCCAGACGCTATAGCAGCCTTGAAGATCGCTCTAGAAACTAAAATGCACTCCATCAGCTTAGAAGTGAACCTCTTGAGGCAAGATAGAAGGTCACTGGCAGAATGTACAGGAACTCTTGAAAAGGAAGTGGCAACAAATACAAGCGATCTGAAAGACACCTCAAAAGAGGTAATGGTACTGCAGCAACAAGTACTGGATCTTGAGGGAAGAGATTGAAGACGCGGAAGGAAGAGTCAGTCGCAATAATTTAAGACTCATTGGGTTCCCTGAAGGAGAAGAAGCAGTTAACCCTATCAACTTCATAGAGAATTTGCTGCTACAGGAAATAGCCTCGGGGGCCCTCACTGAAGGCATCACAGTAGAAAGGGCACACAGGTCCCTGATGGGGAAACCGCAGCCACAAGCTCTACCACGGCCAATAATAGCCCAGATATTGAACTACAAAGATAGGGAGAGGATCCTTGAACACTTCCGGAAAGGAGGAACAATTCAGCGAGCATCTGCCACAATGACTGCATATTGGGACTATACCCTACAAGTGCAGAAGCAGAGGATGCATTACATATTGGTCAAAAGGAGACTGCGGGAAGCGAACCTCAAGTACATGTTGTTGTATCCGGCTAGACATAGTCATAAACAAAGGACGTGCCATTTTCTTTGACAACCCAGAGGATGCATATAAGTGGATGGACATGGAGAATTTGCCAACTGGAGCGGACACCCAAGCGAGTGGAGGAAGGGATGCATGCTGAGAACCATTATGGAAACTGAGAAGATGCAGACTATCGTGGCTATGTGACCATGTGGATGTGTGAATTCTAGGCAGAAGCCTCAGAACTAAAATGTGCTATCTGCAGGAGCCAACAGCATAGTGGTCATTTAAGACAACACTACGTGGAAGCATCCTGTAACTCAGACTGGATTTGTTTCTCGAATACTAGCAGATACGTATCCGCCTACTAAACCCTGTGCACCAGGATTAGTATCTGAGATGGGAGTGAGAAGCGGGGATTCCTGAGCACAAGGTATTGTGCTGGGCAATTGTTAGGGGGTGGGAGGGAGGGAAGGGGAGTTGGTGTAGTTAGTTGGGAGTTAGCCTATAGATCCACACAGAATATGCACAACTTGGACATTGGATTGCCAGGGCAGAGCAGAGGTTTTAGATGCCATCTGTAACGCTCACCTGATTCTCGCAGAGGCGCCGGTCTTGACTGGGCGACTACCGTATCTTCAAAGGTGATGTGTAGCACCCGGTTGGCTCTTTGGGCTGGACCTCTGTGCACTGTATGCCTGACGTGTAGAGTAAGATGTCTGCAGATAGAAAATATGGGGTTAATGAACTGGGGTTATTGGGGTGTCCCTATCTCTTTCCTCTTCTCCTCTCCTGTAGACCCCCAAAGGTTAACGCTCTCACCTTAGGTAAGTGAATGCCGAGCTCTCCATCTGCCTCGGGGCAGGGTGCTGTAACCAGTTTCTTCACTGGATAGGTAGCGCAGGCCTCTTGACCTCAGAGGTCTGCTGTCCGTCGTTTACTGCACGAACGGTAAGTTTCGAGTCATTCAAATGTCTTTAAAGTCTTTAGTAATGATGTCTCTTGTTTTGCAGGGTTCCGGCGATGGCGGATGACGGGCTGAAGTGAGTTGAAGATGGAGCCCGTGTGATGAATAGAAGCGCCTGGAAGCACGTAAGTAAGCGCTTGTTGCCTGCTTCACTATGCGCTCTAACTGTCTTTTTATTTTGCAAGTACGAGTTCGGAGCGGCTGCAGGGTGCCGGAATACCCACTGGATTAGATGTGGAAAGGAGTAATGGCACGTGAGTATTAAAGTTCGCCAATGTCTTTAAACGCACCTTGTTTTGTCTTTCAGATGCCGGATGCAGCGCCGAAGGCCTCCGGAGCGTACGAAGAGTTGGTAAGCTTTTGTCTTTCAGATGCCGGAATGCAGTATGAAGACCTCCGGAGCGCACGAAGAGTAGGTAAGCCTTTGCCTTTCCGATGCCGGAATGCTAACCTGTTCTTTCTTGTCTTTATAGGTGTTGCTGAAGACTGGATTCAGGATGGTAAGCCTTTGCCTTTCAGATGCCGGAATGCTAACCTGTTCTTTCTTGTCTTTATAGGTGTTGCTGAAGACTGGATTCAGGATGGTAAGCCTTTTTCCTTAGGCCCAGGACTGGATGCAGAAGACACGATGTGCGTCCTGCTGCAGAGGGTGCAGAATAACGCAAAGCAAGATTCATCCACCGGGTGTGGTTTAAATAGCCTCCTGTAGTGCTTAGGTGTCTCCTTCCACAGCCACGCCTAAGTAAGAAAAGAGTTCCTGGTAAGAAAAGAGTTCCTGCCTTCCAGAAGAGTTCCAGTGTTCTGAATCTAGGGAGTGGCTCCAGCCCCACCCAACAGGAAAAGTAGTTCCAAACAGAAGAGGATCAGAGGCTCAACTGGCAGGCAAGTAAGCAGCATGGTCTGCTGAAGGTAAGTCCACCCAAGCATTATGAGCCCGGCGCTTCCAGCGCTGGGACTGGGCATATTTATGAGCCTGGTGCCACTGGCGCCAGGACTGGGTCCAAAAGGTCCCAATTGGGACTGGTTGGCACTCGGAACCTGGGTTATGGATCTGCTTCCAAGGGAGTTGGGAAAACCCTGACCTTTTGGAAGCAGAGATCATGACAGTACCCCCCTCAAGGCCCGGGGGTTTTGGCTTGTCAGGAAATGTTCGGTGAAATCTTTTGATTAGGCGAGGAGCGTGGACATATTCAGCAGGTTCCCAGGATCTCTCTTGGGGGCCGTAGCCTTTCCAGTCAATTAGGTAGAATAGTTTAGATTTGGAGATCTTGGAGTCCAGAATGCTTTTGACTTCAAACTCGAGTTCTCCATCCACTAGGATAGGTTTTGGAGATTTGGTTAGTCGGGTTTGAGGTTGCACGGGTTTTAATAGAGAGACGTGGAAGACAGGTTGTATCTTCATGTGCGGGGGCAAGTCCAACTTGACCGCTACTGGGTTTACTATGGTAGTGATGGAATAGGGACCAAGGTATCTTGGGTTGAATGTGCGTGGCCCTTTTAGAGATAGATATTTGGTGGATAACCAGACTTGATCCCCTACTTGATAGTGAGGGGCTTCCTTCCGATGTTGATCTGCTCCTTTCTTGTATTGTTCTTTAGCCCTTTGAAGGTGAGAAACAGCTTCCTTAAAGGCTTGGGTGATTGTAGAATGTAGGTAGTCTACTGCTGGTGTTTCAAGATCTTGGAGGGGATCCAACTCCGAGGTTCGAGGGTGACTGCCGTACAAAAGAAAAAACGGGGTTTTCCCAGTTCCCGAATGGACAGAGTTATTGTAGGCATACTCGGCTATCCAAAGGATATCTTTCCAAGTTTTTTCAGTTTGTTGCAGCATGCAGCGCAAATACTGTTCCAGAGTTTGATTGGTCCTCTCGGTTTGTCCGTCGGTCTGGGGGTGGTGACTGGTCGATAGTCTCACATCAATTTGAGCCGACCGACAGCAACTTCGCCAAAAATGAGAAATAAATTGACTACCTCGATCCGAAATTAGAACCGAAGGAAAACCGTGCAGTCGGACGATGTTTTCGAGAAATTCTCGGGCCAGAGTTGCTGCTGTTGGCATGCCTTTGAGCGGAATGAAATGCGCCATCTTGGAGAATAAGTCCACGATTACTAGAATCGTATTGTATCCGGAGCATGGAGGTAGATCGGTGATGAAGTCCATAGAAAGCGTATGCCAAGGGCGAGGTGGGATGTCAATAGGGCGTAAGAGGCCTGCTGGTCTTTCCTTTTGACTCTTGTTTTGGGCGCATACTCCACAGGACATTATAAAGTCTCTGATATCTTTTTTCCAAGACGGCCACCAGAAGTAGCGCTTGATCTTTTCTGAGGTCTTGGCTATACCGGGATGACCTTCCATTAAAGAGTCGTGATAACAAGAGATTACTTTTTTCTGTAAATCTGTGCTGGGTAGGTATAATCGTTCTTGGAAATACAATAAGTTGTCCTTTACTGCAAAGTCCTTTCCCTCCAGATGCCAATTCTGTATGTCTGCTGGAGTTACAAGTTGCCTGGCTTTATCCTTAACTTCCTCTATGGATTCTGTGGCGATTACACCCAGAATTCTTTGTTCGGGAATGATTGGTACAGGTTTAGGGTTGACCAAGTGTTCTTCCACTCCCATCCGAGAAAGGGCATCGGCTTTACCGTTCTTTGTACCAGGTCGATAGGTAATTATGAAGTCAAACTCGGCAAAGAATAATGCCCAACGGAGTTGTCTAGAGGATTGGGCTTTTGCGGTCTTCAAATATTGCAGGTTTCGGTGATCCGTAATCACAGTAACGGTGTGTCGGGCCCCCAGCAGATAATGCCGCCAAGCCTTAAAGGCAGACTTGATAGCCAGAAGTTCCTTGTCAGTAATCGTGTAATTGATTTCAGGAGGCGAGAATTTGCGGGACCAAAATGCCACGGGATGCAACTGATTGGTTACCGGGTCCTTTTGTGATAGAACTGCCCCCATGGCAAGGCTTGAAGCATCAGTTTCCACGATGTAGGGGAGTTCGGGGCGAGGGTGTTTTAAGATTGGTGCAGAGATAAATTTAGTCTTCAAATCCTGGAAAGCTTGTTCCGCCTCGGTAGACCATTCAAAACGTTTGTTTTTCTTTAACAAGGCAGTGATGGGCTGGACTATTCGAGAGAATTCGGGGATAAACCTGCGGTAAAAGTTAGCGAAGCCTAACATGCTTTGCACACCTTTTACGGAGGATGGTGATGGCCATTTGAGAACTGCATCGACCTTCTTTGAATCCATACGCACTCCGCCAGGTGATAATATGAATCCCAAGAATTCAACTTCAGTCACGTTGAAAACACATTTTTCCAACTTAGTGAAAAGTTTGTGTTGACGCAATCTTTCGAGGACCATTTTCACGTGTTTCCGATGTTCAGATTCCGATGAAGAATAAACGAGGATGTCGTCAATGTAAACAACAACACATACATCTATGAGCTCTCTGAGGACATCGTTCATAAAATATTGAAAGGCGGCCGGGGCATTACAAAGTCCGAAGGGCATGACCTGATATTCAAATAGCCCATACTTGGTGCGGAAGGCCGTCTTCCATTCATCGCCCTCTTTTACTCGTACCAAGTGGTAAGCTCCTCTAAGATCCAGCTTTGTATATATGCATGCTTTTCTGACTTGGTCCAGGAGTTCAGGGATCAAAGGTAACGGATATCTATTCTTAACGGTGATCTGGTTCAGGGAGCGATAATCGATACAAGTTCTAAGGTCTCCTTCCTTTTTTGGAACGAAGAACAAAGCTGAAGAAGCAGGGGACTTGGAAGGACGAATAAACCCATTTGCCAGGTATTGATCCAGGTATTGTCGAAGGTGAAGGTTCTCAGGCTCGGTGAGGGCATAAATTCTACTACAAGGAGGAGTAGATCCAGGTATCAGGTCTATCTGGCAGTCATAAGACCTATGAGGAGGTAGAGAGTTAGCCTGATCCTTCTGGAAAACATCTTGGTATTCTAGGTATTCGGGAGGTAACTGGGGAGTCTCTGAAGAAATTGCGGCCAGTGCAACACCAGGTGGAGGGTGACAAGTAGAGACACATTCTGGAAACTGGACCGTTCTTGCTCGCCAATCGATCAGAGGATTGTGTTTCTCTAACCAAGGTATTCCTAGAATAATCTGAAACTGAGGGGCCTTGATCACATCGAACACGATCTTCTCATGGTGTCCATCTTGACTTACTAGCGTCACCTCTTGAGTGGTATGCGTTACTGGCCCGGAGGCTATCTCCGTACCATCCACCGTAGTAATGACGTCCTTTACAGCCTTGGGACAAAGAGTTAGATTCATCCTCAAAACCATTTCATGATCCACATAATTGCCGATGGCACCGCTGTCGACGTAAGCTTCAATTGCATGTAATCGATCCGGATTATCAGGGCTAATGAGGACCATAGGTATCACGAAATGCGAGGTCACGGAACTGGTTTTCAAGCTCGGCAAGAGGACCTCTATTCTTGTCGGGCGAGGTCGTTTCCCTGCTCAGAGTTTGTAACTTTGGTAACTGCAGCTCCTACTGCCTTCTTGGCAGGTTTCACCGGACAGTCTCGAAGAAAGTGCCCTGAGTTTCCGCAATATAGGCATAATTGCAACTGTTTCCTCCTTTCCCGCTCCCTTTGTGTTAGAGGACCTTTCAGACCCCCTATTTGCATGGGTTCCCCGGAGTCTACTCCTTTGGAAGGAGTTGGCAGTTTGGAAAATACTCGAGCATCAAACTTGGAACGATCGGCCTTCCTGTTCTGCAGCCTGTGATCTATTTGAACGACCAAGTCTATATAATCCGAACAGTCTTGTGGGGGATTCACTACTTGGGCTAAAACGTCTTTGAGCTCTCCACGTAGACCTCTATAAAACAGCGTAATCCTTTTGTCCTCAGGCCATTGAGTTTCCACTATTAGTCTATTGAAAGATGCAATATAAGCCAAAAGGTCTTGATTACCCTGTCGCAACGAAAGAAGCTCATTGTCCAAGGCCTGCCCCTGTGAATGTCTTGCGAACAGTTTTTCCATACTAAGCTGAAAGGCTTGAAAATCATGGAGAACCGGATCATCTTGATTAACTAGAGGGATCGACCAGTCTGCCGCATTGCCACTAAGGTACGAAAGTACAAAAGCTACTTTTGCTTGATCAGTTGGAAAGGCTGCTGGCCGGCATAAGAAGTGCAACCGGCACTGATTGATAAATACTGCAAACCTCTTTGGGTCACCAGAAAATCGTTCGGGCGGAGCCAGAGGTACATTCCCAGGTAGGTTGATCTGCACTGGATTCATAGAGGATGTTGAAGGAAGATTTGCCCCTGATGCGGCTAACGGGGTCTGTCTGGCTTGTGACTGTAGCACTTGTCTAGCAAGATTGTCTGTTCTCTCCTTGGAAATAATTAGTTCCCTTCTTAGAGCATTCGTTTCCTGACGAGCTGCATGCACTTCTGCCCTTAGTTCCCCAAGTAACCGGGCTAGGGGGTCAGTATCCGAGGTTTCCATAGCGCCTGGGCGAGAGTTTTGCGGTAGGCTTTGCGTTCTGTAACGCTCACCTGATTCTCGCAGAGGCGCCGGTCTTGACTGGGCGACTACCGTATCTTCAAAGGTGATGTGTAGCACCCGGTTGACTCTTTGGGCTGGACCTCTGTGCACTGTATGCCTGACATGTAGAGTAAGATGTCTGCAGATAGAAAATATGGGGTTAATGAACTGGGGTTATTGGGGTGTCCCTATCTCTTTCCTCTTCTCCTCTCCTGTAGACCCCCAAAAGGTTAACGCTCTCACCTTAGGTAAGTGAATGCCGAGCTCTCCATCTGCCTCGGGGCAGGGTGCTGTAACCAGTTTCTTCACTGGATAGGTAGCGCAGGCCTCTTGACCTCAGAGGTCTGCTGTCCGTCGTTTACTGCACAAACGGTAAGTTTCGAGTCATTCAAATGTCTTTAAAGTCTTTAGTAATGATGTCTCTTGTTTTGCAGGGTTCCGGCGATGGCGGATGACGGGCTGAAGTGAGTTGAAGATGGAGCCCGTGTGATGAATAGAAGCGCCTGGAAGCACGTAAGTAAGCGCTTGTTGCCTGCTTCACTATGCGCTCTAACTGTCTTTTTATTTTGCAGGTACGAGTTCGGAGCGGCTGCAGGGTGCCGGAATACCCACTGGATTAGATGTGGAAAGGAGTAATGGCACGTGAGTATTAAAGTTCGCCAATGTCTTTAAACGCACCTTGTTTTGTCTTTCAGATGCCGGATGCAGCGCCGAAGGCCTCCGGAGCGTACGAAGAGTTGGTAAGCTTTTGTCTTTCAGATGCCGGAATGCAGTATGAAGACCTCCGGAGCGCACGAAGAGTAGGTAAGCCTTTGCCTTTCCGATGCCGGAATGCTAACCTGTTTTTTCTTGTCTTTATAGGTGTTGCTGAAGACTGGATTCAGGATGGTAAGCCTTTGCCTTTCAGATGCCGGAATGCTAACCTGTTCTTTCTTGTCTTTATAGGTGTTGCTGAAGACTGGATTCAGGATGGTAAGCCTTTTTCCTTAGGCCCAGGACTGGATGCAGAAGACACGATGAGCGTCCTGCTGCAGAGGGTGCAGAATAACGCAAAGCAAGATTCATCCACCGGGTGTGGTTTAAATAGCCTCCTGTAGTGCTTAGGTGTCTCCTTCCACAGCCACGCCTAAGTAAGAAAAGAGTTCCTGGTAAGAAAAGAGTTCCTGCCTTCCAGAAGAGTTCCAGTGTTCTGAATCTAGGGAGTGGCTCCAGCCCCACCCAACAGGAAAAGTAGTTCCAAACAGAAGAGGATCAGAGGCTCAACTGGCAGGCAAGTAAGCAGCATGGTCTGCTGAAGGTAAGTCCACCCAAGCATTATGAGCCCGGCGCTTCCAGCGCTGGGACTGGGCATATTTATGAGCCTGGTGCCACTGGCGCCAGGACTGGGTCCAAAAGGTCCCAATTGGGACTGGTTGGCACTCGGAACCTGGGTTATGGATCTGCTTCCAAGGGAGTTGGGAAAACCCTGACCTTTTGGAAGCAGAGATCATGACACCATCTGGGAACTTAAAATAGTGGAATATCAGGGGATTAAACAGCTACATTAAACATAATAGAATTATGACATTTGAAGAGTCAAAAAATTGACATAGCACTCCAAGAAACGCATCTTACAGAGGTGAAACAAAGGGTCCTAGCTAAGAAATGGAGAGGCATTACGCTAGGCTCGCCATATTCCACATATGCGAGAGGGGTATTAATATAGGTGGTGCGGACTGTGCTATTGCGAGTGCGCAAACCTTTTCAGGATAAAGAAGGCAGGATGATACTAATGCAAGGACTGGTGGAACAGAGAATTTGGTATTATGAACACATATGCGCCAAACCAGGATACAGCAGCCTACATGTGCACATTATACTCACAAATGAGACCACACAGAGACAGTACATTAATTTGGGGGGAGATTTTAATTGCACGCTTCATCCAGCGTTAGACAGATCTGATGATAAATGAATAATAATAATAATGCACTCGGCCCCTTCAGTCAAGGCCCTGAACACACTTTTGTATGCATTTTAGCTGTCAGACATATGGCTGATCTTACATTCGCAGACCCGTGGATACTGACATTATACTGCCCCCCAAGAGCTATATACCAGACTGGATTATGTCTTTACAGGGAATGAACCCTTGGATGAATTCAAAATGGAAGAACATAAAGCACGAGTATTATCAGATCATGCTACCCTGATGGTCATATGGTGCACGCATTTTGACATGGAGGCTTAGGAGCGATTCCCTGAAGGTAGGAGCATTCCGGGGAATACCCAAAGGAAGGTGTGACGGACTATTTCACACACAACACGGGAAGTGTAGAATCAGCAGGTACACAATGGGAAGCCTTCAAAGTAGTGATTAAGGGGGACGGAAATTGGTAAGGCAAAAGGAATACATGCCACGATAGAGAGGGACCTACATAATGCTGAAACTAAATGAGAAGCCATGAATTGCTCGGGACCTATCCAAGGAAAAGGCTCAGGAAGCCATCGGCCTGCAGCAGGAGTGCCTAAAGCACTGGGATAGATTGGGTATGTCCAGTTATAGAAAATACGTGGAAAGGCAGCACGCCGAAGTGGATAAAACTGGACGATTACTGGCCAGGCAATATAAAAGTGAATCCGAGCGAGATATGATACGGCAATAGTAGCGGAGGATGGGGAGGTTTGTGAGACACAAGAAGGCATAAACAAATGTTGTTATGATTATTACAAAGCGCTATATGCAGAGACGTCAGTAACCCAGGCATCTGACATAAAGGAAGCCCTAGCACTGATAGATCTCCCGAAACTAGATGCAGAGGCAACGGATAGGCTGCAGGCCCCCATCACCATAGAGGAGTTGGAATACACCATAAGAGGGTTACAAACTGGTAAAGCTCCCAGGGCAGATGGATTACCAAGCAAATTTTATAAAGAATTAATGGCGAAGGTTACGCCCCCGTTATTAGCAATACTGAATGAAGCGCTGGATAAGGGCATTTTAACTATGTCGCGGAGAGAATCTGTTATTGTCCCATTATTGAAACCCAACAAACCCGAAACCGTATGCGGATCCTACAGACCCCTCTCGCTGCTCAACCAGGACGGGAAGATACTAACTGCTTTGCTGGCTAACAGGCTGAAGCCAGCAATTTCCAAACTCATACACCCTGACCACTCCAGGTATGTTCCGGATAGAAATATTACATGTCACTTAACACGGTTGCACCATATCATAGATTACACAAATGACAGCACCCAGCCCCTGGCGGTCGTCTAGCTCGATGCAGTCAAGGCATTCAACTCGGTCAGGTGACCATGGTTGCTGGCGGTACTGAAAAGCTTTGGTATGGGTCCTACAAATATTAAATGGGTAAAGCTGTTATATAACAATCCGATGGCGAGAGTCAAGATGGGCACCAATATTTCGGAACAATGGCAGTTAAGTAAATGCACACAGCAGGGCTGCCCATGGTCTCCTATGCTATTTATACTGGCACTTAACACTTATTAACTTATTAACTTATGTCAGGGCTTCCTGTGGCACAACTCGAGATGCAGGATATCATTGGAGAAATTACAAAGACCGTATGATCAAGTGGGGATAGAAGTGCCTGACTTTGAAGCATATTTTGTGGCATGCCGAATTCAATTTGTCACAAAGTGCTTGTCAGGCGAACAGACCCAAGACACCCAGCTGCTACAGCTGACATGCTCCCCATTCTTTTTGAAGGAGGTGATATGGATCACCGCACCAAGAATTTTGAAACCCTTGTTGCTGTTGGGGCTGGGCAAGAAAATATGGCGTAGGGCTTGTCGCCTTCTAAATAAAGAAACAGCTTATTCCCCCCAGATCCCGTTGGTGCAGTGAAGAGGGAAGATGCACAATTTAGGCTGAATGTGAGGAAGTACTGCGAACCCATAGGGGTAGTGACAGTGGGGGATGTTATGAGAGGGGAGACCGGTGACCTTTAGTGCGCTCACTTCCGAAACAGGAGTACAGGAAGGGGAACACATAGCTTATGCCTCACTCCTCAAAGTGATAAAGCAGAAATGGCCAGGAATCGATAGGCAACTGCTGGAGGATGAAACACTAGAAATGCGGACACACAATATAGAGAATATACGAGTTATTAATGGGAAGGCCGGGGATAAGCTAGTACAGACCAGGCGCAACTGGGAAGAAGAGTTACAGGAGCAATTGACAGACAAGAAGTGGGGTGTATCATAAGAAAGTGTCCAGAAATAAGAAGCTCCAGCTGATCCAATTATATGCAACTCAAAGGGCATATCTAACCCCGAAGAAAATAGCCAAGTTCAGCAAGGCAAGAGAACAAATTTGCCCAAAATGTATGTTTGTTTATTTTATTTGTATAGCGCACCTGACCCAGAGGTATCTGGGCGCTTTTAGTACAATGTTACATACAGGAAATGCAGTTAAGAGTAGAGATTGTACATACAAATATACAATTTAGAAAACATAGGCAATGATGAGAAGTTATCAAGGTGAGTATTATACAAGGCTAGAAGAATATGCAGGACATGTGTAGCAAAACAAAAGTTATATATATATATCGCTGAAGTGATCAATGCAGAATTGGAACATATGTTCTGGGCCTGCAGTAAGATTCGTCAATTTTGGGAAGAAGTTGCTCTGGCCTTGGCCAAGGGAGTTATAACAATAGACGTTGGTTCTCCTATAGCTTGTTTGCTACGAATCTTCCCAAGACAAAAGCATGCAAGACATGTTAGGAAATTGAAAGACCTGGCATACATCCTAGCAAAACGTAGGATAGAAATGGGCTGGAAAATACACAAGGACCTGGTAGTAAGCATGTGGTGGATAGACCTCGAGAAATGGACACTAGCCGAAACCTCAGCATGGCAAGAAGCATCCCGCAGGGGTTAGAAGAACAGAATGACGCTTGGAAACATATGTTTCAGGAATTGATGGCCTCTGCACACAATGACACCCAGACACACGCACCGACACAGGTGGCGGATTAGAGATGTAGATACTTACTTGGTACAGTCAGATGCATAGTATATGTAGACAGTGCAAGTGGAATAGGCTGGGAAGGGTGTTAGGAGGTGGGAGACGGTAGGGGTAGGAACAGACACAAGTGGTGATAAATTGCCTTGTTAACGTTTACATAAGTCTGTAAGCTATTTTGTTGAAAACTAATACAACTGTTTAAATAAAAACTCTTTGGGAAGTGGCTTGGGTAAGTTGAGAATTGAGATTTGTTGGAAAGTATAGTGATTGGAAGGAGAGGGTGGGCGATCAGGGAGTAGGATGAAAGGGTGGAGGAATGGTATCGTGTATAGCATGATTTGTGATGCGTGAGGCAGTGTGAACTCTGTAGGTGCTTGTTTAAGTTCATTACCTAATACAAGAGTTGATAAGGGGTCTATACGTTTTACAGATTAATGCATAAATGGATGGACTAGGGTTCTTTATCAATGAGCGAAAGGAGAGGGACAGTTTAAACTACAGAGGGACTCCACGAGTGAGAAGCTTGTTAGCCAAGGGCAGACTTATAGTGAGTCACAGCATGTATCATGTAACAAGCAGTGTTATGATTTGGGTATGACGGTCAGTGGGCTGTGTAATTCAGTTCGAAATTAGGGTGCTGGTTGTGGGTGGGAAAGGGGGAGGGTACGTCATTCATGTAGATGTGAGCTTAAATTGTGGGTGTGGCAAGGGTTCATGCACAACAACAAATGGTGGACAGGAAGCAGAGGGCAACTGCCAAGGTATATCAACGGTCTGCATAGTGTAATAAAGGCGCATATGATTATGGCTCAAATCAAAAGGATGGGGACCAATGTTGTAATGCTGCTAGAACCTCACCTCATGAGGGATATGAGCACTTTGCCAAAAGAGTTTGTACGCAGAGTTCAGTCTGCAGTAGTTGTGACCAGAGAGGAGCTGCTGGCTAAAGAACTTTGGATTTGTGCCTGTGCTTCATTTTCTGCTGTGCCTTTAAGGAAAACAAGCCCCAATTTCCTGAAAAACTCCAGGCAAGCACGGAGCGCGCAGAGTTCGTGCGCAGAGTTCAGTCTGCAGCAGTCCACAGCTGAAAGCAGAGGTAAGCAGAAACTATGGCCGAAAATGGGCCGTTGACTCATTCTAAATTAAAGCAATCCCTGCTGCCACGGGCTGGTCCCTTGAAGGAAAATATGTGCCTGCAGGACGAAGAATCTGCATTAACATGTGATCTGGGGGGCTATGATTGGACATGTGAGCAGCGGAAGGATTCAGTGTCCTTTAGTCAAACTACTGGAACACTTAAAGCAGCGTTGCCATTCCTTGCACAAATAGCAACTAACAGAATGTTAGCATTTAAAAAATTGGTGATGCGAAAGAGCTCCTCGGAGAGTAATGGGAAAGTTGCTTCTCCCGAGGCTGAAACAGTTAGTACGGTGGCGGTCAGCCCGTGTGCAGCGGCAGAGGTCACTGAGGGGGCTTTCATCAGTGGAGAAACTAACAAAGGAAAACGAGAACATTAGTGTAAGCACAAGTTCCGAAGAGGCACTTAAAGTGATTGAAATTAACACTGCAGCCTTCCAATCACTGTTCGATGTAACGGACATCATGCTTTTAGAGATGGAAGTGCCACAGGCTTTCACAGACGAAAATCTCCTCAAATTCACGTTCCCTAAGGAGGCTAGTAATTCAAACAACGCCGCCATAGGGCAACACTTCACAGGAAATCTGTCCATAATATCAACCGACAATAGCAGTGGAAAAACAAAAACTAAGAAAAACGATAAGTTTGCAATTGCACCGGTAAAGAAAGGACATTCAGACTTGTTGAACGAGATTGCGATTCGTGCCCCACAGATGTCTGGCAATATGAGTTTGAATGCGTCAAGTGAGACAATGACACAATCCAACGGGTTTGATCTGGCAGGACGAGAAGCGAGACTTACAGAGTGGCTGAAAGCAACTTTGAAATAATGAAGGATAAACTGACAGAGAGTTTTGCTAAAACCTACAAAACGAATGACAGGCATTTGAGAGTTCACTTGGAGTCAGACAAACTTCAGTTATTGAGAGCGGGAAACGCACAACAAATAATACAAACAAGCACTCCAGCACAAGTGATACACAATGTGCTTACAATAAGCTCAGAGTCAGTGCCCAGCCGACATTCTAAACAAGGAGATCAAACAAAAGGACAAAACAACCGCGATAGCATGCCGACACAATGCAACGTGGAAATTCGCTTACCGGTGAAGAATACGTCACACTGTTATACTCCGAAGATGCGGAATGAGTCGGAGCCACGGCCGCCAGGATTTGTGGGACTACCTGCCCAAGGCGGTATCAAGCAGAAAAGTGCAAATAGAGAAAATCAAAATAGTCTTGGAGAAAAAGAGTCTTCGGCAAAATCTAATCTGTCGGTGGCCGCGGCTATACAGATACACAATAATGTGCTGGCTGCAACGTCACTTGCTTTAATCCCGTTCACAAAGCTTTATGAAACATTAAATGAAGCAACTCAAAATAATGGCGCAATATTTGGCCAAATAATTGAAAAACTACTGAAAATGGAAAGCCTCACTTCAATGTTGCAGGAGCGATTGGATAAAGAGGCAGAAAAGTCTGCAGTCTGGCAAAACAGGCTGAGTGACATAGCCTTGAAAGATAATATCGAAAAAAATACTCTAATGGAGGCGGTCCTGTGATGTATGAAACAAATGCTCTCTCACGGAAATATCACACCCTGTACAGATTCAAGAAAGGTGTGCCAAGGAACAAACGTCGGAACTCAGTGTTACATCCAAGGAGAGGAGCCCAATGCAACTAAAAAAATCAAAGTGGAAAAAACTGATGAACATATTGCACGTGACCTACTGGGAAACAAAAGCATAACTCCTACAGAGGGGAGTGCGGGGCAATCCAGTAGTATGCAAGCTAACCAGATAATGACTAGCAAAGCCGCTGACACTAGAACAGCCGTTGCAAAGGAGTGTGTATCCGCAGCTCATACAAGTTCTGATGTGCCCCTTGGAAAACTAAACATTTAAAGTTTAGATAAAGAACCTATACTACTGCCTTTGGTAGTTCCCCACTGTTCGACCTCAAAAATGTATTTTGGGATATTTAGTGGTGCCGCAAAAACTCTCAAAACTGCACCGACTATACTAAATATCCAAGGCGCAGGTTCTTGTAGAACTAAAAAAAAGGAAAAAAATAAAAATCAGTTGCAGAATAGAGAAACTGGCAGGTCAAGAAAATGTATAAGAAACTTGACAACACCTCGTAAACCAAGTCTATTCGTGCGGGACAAAATTGCTCAGCCTGCTAAACTTATACAGAAGGAGGGCGAGTCAAAAGTAGCTGAGCTAACGTCTAAAGCCATTCTGTCGAATCCTAATAAACGACTGAGAATGGACTCTGATGCAAATTCTATCCAGTCAGTGGCCTCATCTGAAGATCTATGTAATCTATCGACGTAATCTGAAGATTGTGAGGAGGATAACAGCGTAGAGTACCAGGAAGTGAGTGCCTTCGGACAGACAGGATGTGAGGTTCCGAGGACACATGCCAATACCATGATGCCAAATAATCAAAAAGGATCATCAATTGACAGATCTGTGATACCTGAACCTAAACAAAGAAAGGCTTCTGAAAAACAATCAAATCAAACACAGAACCTGAGACAAAAAAAGAAGATACTGGCAAGTCTGAATCCGAGACTAACATCAGCGCAAAGACAGATAAAAACAATCCAATCCGAACAATAAAACCCGGCAGTTTTAAACACACTGGCATGGAAAATTCGTATTGAGAATGTATTTGAGGATGATAATGATGTCAACTTGAACAGAGGCAATGTCATCCGGCTTCTGCATACTGTGCCTGTCTTGAGGACCGTGACGACGCATGACATCCGCATAATTGAATATATCTCAGAAGAACGAGTTGACAAGGTCTTCCTGCATATAAATTCTCAGGCTGTACGAAAGACCATAATGTCGGCAAA
The DNA here is from genome assembly GCF_040938575.1 of Ambystoma mexicanum. Taxonomy (NCBI): domain Eukaryota; kingdom Metazoa; phylum Chordata; class Amphibia; order Caudata; family Ambystomatidae; genus Ambystoma; species Ambystoma mexicanum. The sequence goes on along the minus strand of NC_090929.1, from coordinate 981,874,978 downwards.
AGAAGAATTACTGTTTTTGGGCTTCGAGATCTCAGAAGAGGAGCATAAAGCACTAGTAAATCAAGCTGGCACCAATGATAAACTAATCACTGAGGTGTCTAATGAACAGTGCAGAGATGAGATAAGAAAACATCTTAACACTGCGCCAAACTCACAGCAATCATCTGTCAAAAGCACGAATCGGGTGAGAAAACACTAGCTAGAACACATCAGATCTGAAGCGCTTGCTACATTGATATCTTGGAATACGCGAGGATTCAGACATTTATACAATGATTTCCCAGTGGTCCTGACCGACAATTTTGCCATGTGCCTTCAGGAAACATGGCTGCGAAGTCCTCCAGTGAAAGATGGATATCTAACATTATTAAATCCAGCTGAAAAAAACGCTCAAGGTCGGCCCTTCTCAGGGCTAATAACCATGTTAAAAATTGGTACAAACTGGGAAGTGATGGAAACCATAAATCGAACAGTTTTGTCCAAAGTACCCTGATTCAATATTCTGATGGAAGACTCTGAAATGACTGCAGCTATTATTAATTAACGTGTACTGGAACCCTGTTAAAATGACCTCAGAAAATTGAATAAGATCAATAATGGAGGTAATAGATAAAAATCTAATGAGCCATCATGAGCTATCAATTATCATATGTGGGGATATGAACATTGCTTGGTTAAATGAAAAAAAAGATCTCATTCATGAAAGCACCAAGGAAGTGCAAATAATTCCATCTAGAAGAGCAAGATGGGATGCTGAAATGGATGCACGTGATTGTGACATGGTAATGGTCACGTTAATGGTGATATACCACCTAATTATACTTGGCATAACATGGGTCATGACAAGACCTTGGACTATATTTGGATCTCAAAAAATACATGGAATAAAATCGTAACGCTGAGAGTAATCCCAACTGAGAACAGCGACCATGATGTTCTTGTAATGTCTATACTGATACCCCGGACATTGGAATCATCAATCTCGAATCAACCAATAGAGATAAATAACAGGCGAAATAGGCTCAGGGTAAACGAACAATGAATAATTCAACTGACTGAAGCCTTTCAAATATTAGACAAAACATGCCGAGAGTCGATAGACTATGTAACGCTGCTACCCTGTCAAAGTGCGAGGTCTTTACTAAAGGTACAAAGTACAAAAATACATACTCACGAATGGAGTAGGTGTGTAAACATTGAAAAGAAACAAGCACATAAGGATATACGTAAACTAAAGATCAAAGGGGGTGTAGGTGCCCTTGGTCAAATTAAACAATGAAAACTAAAATACCGTAATTGGGCAAAAGCTTTTTCATATTTACGTGATCAAGAAAAGGGTGAGGCGATGCTGCCCCTAATAAAAACAAATAACTCAAGAGAGATCTGGCGCATTTTGAACATGGGTCTTGGAAATCAAAATGACTCGATGGCTAATGGGGTGGCCGATGGAGACTGGAATAAACACTACAAGGAGGTGTTTTCCAAGAGTAAAAACATAATCTCAACTGCACCATTGGAAGCAGCTATAAATTGGGATATAGGGGAGACCACAGAAGACATAAGTCATGTTATTGCCAAGCTAAAAAACTCAAGAGCAGCTGGGCGTCATGGCATATTTAATGTGATGCTTAAGGTACATAAACAAGGATGGTCTATATTCATCGGAAAGCTATTCTCTAGAATTGCTGACTTAGGGTTATTACCAGCATCATGGACAACAGCGATAATTGTACCGATTTTTAAGAAGGGCAATCGGGCTGATCCAGCCAACTATCGTCCGATTGCCCTCCTGGACACGATTGGCAAGATTTTCGCAAAAAAATGAACAGCATGGGCAAACAAAAAAGGCATCTCGGACTGTCGTCAGACAGGCTTTACAAAGGGAGTCGGGACAGAGGTCAACTTAACGCTGATAAATTTGTTGAAATTAGAAGCCTTAGAAAAAAGGACAAATCTTTTTCTGGCTTTCATCGATATGCTCCAAGCCTTCAATACAATAAACCGAGAGAGGATGTGGCAGAAACTAAAAAATTGGGGCTGCCCAGAAAGTCTATTACAGCCAATAAAAGCACTCCATGCAAATGCATCAGCGCGAATCAGGTTAAATGAAAAAGGTTAGTTAGCGGATGCTATCGATACACATAAAGGGGTAAAACAAGGTTGCCACATTGCAGCCTCCCTATTCAAATTGTTTATTGCTGACGTACCTGAGGCCCTAAATGAGGCAAAGTGCTTTCCGCCAAAAATTAATGGGCATCACATAAGCTGCATAACATATGCGGATGACTTAGTTTTGATTGATTCTACCCAAATAGGCCTGCAACGACTGCTTTCCAAATTGTAGACCTATATGAACGAAAATTAACTAAGAATAAATGTTAAAAAAACAAAAATAATGAAAATTGGTCCATCGAAAGGAAGAAGAAGAAACAAAACTTTCAGCTGGAGGATCGACAATGATGAGATTGAGGCAATTGTTGAAATTCGTTACCTAGGGGTAATGATCAACAAATCAGTAAGTGAATGGAGCTGGATTCAAGATATTTCTCGGCGCATGAAAACATACGCAATACAAGGCGCAAGAATCCATAGCTTATATGGCAAATTTACCTTAACTCTGGTACACACTTTTTACTTACAAAAAGTAATACCTGCAATCACTTTTGGAGCTAAAGCAGGGTGGAACATCGATCATAGAATTTGGTCTCAATTGGAAGGGACCTTTTGGAAACGAGTTTTGAGGTAGCCGAAATATATATCAATAGTCATCATTCAACATGAATTGGCATTAGATGAGCTATATGCAACTGTGATGTGGAAATCAATGGCACTACTAAGATGATAATGCCAAACCCAGAACCAGCATATGACATTTTTTCGCTAAACGACACTCGACCATATGCAGGCCTATTAAGGGCATGGACCGAAAGGCTGAAGGTGATATTACAAGCAACCGACATACCTATGGAGATGCTGTTGGCTCAGCCTCAAATCAAACCAGATCTAGGTCCAACAATGAATAAACTGGATAAGATGCCACTTTACTTCCAGCAATTTCCAACAAGACATCATTGCGACGTCTTCCTTAGACTGCTCTTGAACGCACTTAAATCGAAGGAAATTCTGTTGATGCAACATGCTCAGGATACAATGGAGGATGTCTGTAGATACTGTTTGGTTAAAACTGAATCTATAAAACATTTAATAACAGAATGTCCGCTGCTTAAAGACCTAAGGACACTCCATCTTAGTAAATTTGCACCTGTCGATGGAAATATGGACGAACAGTGGTTTCGCATTTTAAGCGGGAGCTCGGTGCATCTAACCTGTTCAGTCACAAACTTTCTGGATAAGATTATGAACTAATTGGATTGCATTTTAGTAGTAAATCTGATAGGAAATGTGTATTTAGAATTATGTGAAAAATGAGAGAAATGGGAGTAAAAATTGTAATAAAAGTTTGTAATAAACTATATGTTACAATAAAAATAAAAATAAAACCTGGGAGTCCCCTAAAATAAGGGCAGCTAAGATTGGACTGTTGTTCCTGTTGCTTTAGCCCCAGGGATCTCTTTACGGGAAGTGATGAACTGGCGTCTAACTTCCAGTCTTCATTTTTGGCTTGAGGATCTCGGGCAAACAAAGAAGGGTAACATAGCCAAAACCATAAGTAGTTACGATATTGCATCTTAAAAGCATCGTACAAACTGCAGAGGTATTTATGGGTATCTTGAATGATTGCTTCAGGTGAGAGCAAATTAAGTGCTTAGCCTATCCCGAATAAGTTTAATCGTCCAACATTACTGTACATTTCTTCTGCAAAAAAAATCAACTCTTTTTTGATGAAGTTTAGATTTGGCCTGCGAGACTTCCTCATTAGGAAAAGGACATCTATGATATTGATAAAGACCACTAAGCTTTCAATTTTGTGATCCGATGATGGGGACTCCAAAGCATGTCCCAAGATGAGAGTAGAACAAAGAAAACTGATTAAGTGTGTATGTGAAGAAGCCCACATAATGATTACAAGGGAAGCTCAATTGGATAGGCTTTTATTTTTGTTAAGGATTTCAATCAGGCGACGCGCACCTTAGTCTCGGCCCAGTACGCAGCGCCCAATTGAAATGATTACGTTTATGTTAGATTCAATATTGAGATGATACACCACTCATATCACACCTCCTTCTTAAAAACCGTGGGTTACAATGGACCATGAACCAAGCTTGTTGGTAAAATATAATATTTATTTATTTGAAAATTAAAAGAAATCCAACAATTTTTAATATGGGGCAGCAATCACCAACGGGGTGATAAGACTAGGAATGTAAGCAATGCACTTAATTTAACCTTCTATTGACACATCTACAAAACACCGGGGAATAGGAACACTTTTTGATTTTAGGTAACATAGCACTTGAGTTAGAATTTCCCCCTGCAATGTTCCCTCAATCCACAAATCAATGCTGAGTGCATAAACATAAACAGCAGGTAATCAGGAATGAAAGATGGAAAACAGAATTGAGATCCGACTTTCCCTCCCAAACAAGAGAGAAAAACGGTCTTTAAACCCTGGCAATGCTAAAAATTACACTCGGAAATGGATGACTAAATGAATGAATGTGTGTAAAAATCTTGAAGCAAATACAGTTCTTCACCACAGCAACCATGTAAAAGTCCAAACAATCACAAGCAATGTATAACCAAGAACATACAGTTCGAAAATGAGTGGCAGGTCTTAAAACATGTTTGCAGCAAATGACACGTTGGAAACTTGCAAACTTTGCAATTCCTGCCTGAAATTACCAAAACTGTTTTTAATAAATATTTGTGTTGGGGTGTAGCTATAGATCATAGGTACAATATGCAAGTGAAATTAGGTCTCTAAAAATTGAGTGGGTTATGCAAGTTCTAGTGAGGTACAATATGTAAGTGAAATTAGGTCTCTAGAAATTGAGTGAGTTATGCAAGATCTAGTGAGGTTCGTTTTTAGGAAAATAGAGCAGAGAAGCAACATGAAAACAGCTTTAAAATGGATTGCCAATTTTACTTAAACTGGATTTAATGACTAACAAAAAGAGAATGCCACCTGTGAATCTCCACAGTTACGTAGCCGTTGTAACTCTTCACGTGGTGTACCCCGTTTCCTTTATGGAAAATTAATTTATTTAATCAAAATCGCTACAGGCTTATGTTCTAGCAAAACAAAAATGAAGGGAAAATCGGCGCTAACACTAGGAATCAAAGGCAGGGTTTTACATATAAGGGTGACAATTTTAACAAGATATCGGGGTCAGAATAGGATAGCTTAGAGATTGGGATAGGACAAAGCAATTTTGGACAGTCAGCACTCTGGTCACCACACGGATCTGGTCTAACAAAGGACAGACGGACAAAATAAGCGGGACAGGATCAGCTTGGCATGGACTGGTTACCGGGTAGTAATTCTGGTCACTGGATAAGATAGGGCATCAGGGTAGCAGGATGGCAGCAGCATTCAGTGAGTGGCAGCAAGCCAATCTGGATCAGGATGCCAAAAGTACCACCGTTTTCTCCTTGTTAATGGGAGATTAGTGGGTTTGTTTATATTGTAGGCCATGCTGGAGCAGGATCAGCAATGCTTGGGTTTTGCAATGGCCCTGGTGTAAGATCAGCAATGCTTGGCCTTGTAGTTGGGATCTGGAGTCTGGATAGATGAAACAGGAACGCAGCGCAGGAAATCAGGAAGAGTGTCTGTATAGGGTCTTTTCAGGGACCCTTATTTATAGTGCAAAATGACATCATCAAAGTATAGACTGGGCAGGATTAACTACACATGCCCCTAAACTACTTGGATTGGGCAGTGGTAGCAGTCTCTGCCTTGCTCTCAACTGGTTGGATTTCTAAGGGAATGTCAGGTTTATGAGGTGAGGTTTACAATGTCCAGGAACTCCCACATTTACTTTACTGAAAATCCTATTTTGCCAAAAACATACATCTATACACTTGCAATCTCTTGGCAAATTATACACATAGGTTACATGCGATGTGCAGCACAGATCGGTCCAATCCTCAGGACTGTGTGACCTTGTTTCGCCTTTCAGATATATTTTGGTACTTTTAAACATGAAAGATTTGGCCTAAAATTCCACAATTCTATACACAGATGCGCGTTATCCCCAGGGATCTATGTACACAATTTTATGTTTGCAACATTAATACTGTCATATTCTGTAACTTCTGTTACCCATGCAGCAATGAAGCAATGAGTTCTACCAAGTTTTAAAAGACAGCCCATAAAATTTGATTTGAAATTGCAAACTTTTTACATTTTACTAATTCTTGCTGCAGAGATAAAAAGTCTTTAAAGTTTCTCTATAAAATAGTCTTTGTAACCAAAAAGCAGTTCCTTTGTTGAGTCATTTTCTTTTTCTCTAACTCCAACTGCAACCAAATGTCATTTCCTTCAAGGCAAGGGGGTTTCCCATCTTAATTGAAGTTTTATTGCCCCTTACACTTGACAGGTTAGTGTCCCAGGACTTCCATTGTTTGGGTCCCAGCAGAGACAAAAGTCTGTTCAACCACATAATTATCAGGGGTTGTCAGTACCTGCTGAGAGTTTTTATGATAGTCCCCTTCCCCTTGGGGGAAGTTTCATGGTGGTTATGACTTATAGGGCTGTTTACAGTAAGCATGTTTCACTGTTGGTTCATTCGGGTAAGTGTTAGATGACAGTTGTTCTACATCATTTCCCAACAGTGTACGCACAGGATCTTGTGCTAATAGAAAACCCATATTGAACAGTTGCATTTTGGCTTTCCAAACAGTATTTAGTACAATCGCCGATGGAATCCATAGGCGCACGATCGAGCAAGTGGACTCAGAAATAAATTCAATCTGTTCGATACCACTCAAGCAGATATCTGAGAAGATGTTTAAAACACTCCGTCTATTGAGATCGTAGGTGTCAAAACTACCTCTTCAACATTTCAGAATTAAGGAGTGACAATTCCGTGTGTCTGTAGGAGGGGGCCTGGTGGGCATAGAATGGACATTATGTGACTTGGAATTTGTGAGCAAAGCAGCATCAGAGGACGTCTGAGAAAAGGCTACCATGTGCCGTAGTGGTTGGAATGGCGTCAAGTTAAGAGGGCGAGAGATGAGACCTAGAACATCTACGTCTGTATGGGCAGTGTTGGGAAGTAGCCATTGACGCAGATTAGGATTCAGTTCTCGGGGCTTTTGGGACGGAATAGGAGCTGAGGGCTGAATACAAGAAGCTAAATAAGAGTCAACTGCATCGCATATTTGGGTAATAGCGACAGCGTCGACCTCTTTTTCGCTCACAGGCTTGACGGGAGGTGTAATTTTTATTTGAACATCTTGGCCCAAAGAATTATGAGCAGGAACAAAAGGTTGTTGAGTGTTCACTTGATCAAGCTCTCGAATGAGAGCATCCAATGGGGGGTAAGCAATGGCTGCAGTCGAAATAAGTGGGGCAGGCATCACCAGATTTTGGGGTCTAAGTACTGGGCCTGATGGAACTTGCATTGATGGTGAAGCAATAGGAATCGACAACACTGGTAGCACTGGCACAGTTGGTACAGGCACTTGAGATTTATGTGTGGTAGGTAGCACAGATGAGGTTTCCCCAATGGGCAGCACTGGTGGGCACTTTGTTGCTTCGACAGCATCATGTGACCGAGTACTCGGTTTCAGAGTTTGAAAGAAAGACTTCATCGTTTGTTTCGGAAGTCTTAAAGTAATATGTTTTACATTCTTCTTGGGGGGAGGAGGAATTGCTTTTTTCTTGCGAATAGCATTTGGAGCGGACAGGGGTCACCTTCTTTTGTAGGGCTCATGGTCAGTGAGGGGATTGGAATTAACACTGGCTCAGAACCAGCTGGTGATGTCGGAATGCTGACCCACGATGCGTTAGGTGGGGCCGAACCAGCAGGAAGGCTAGTTCTAACCTCAGGGGTAATGATGTTAGCAATAGCTGGCAAGGCTGGAGTGAGCAGAGGGCGCGGCGCTAGAGAACTAACAGAACCTACTGTAATGATGGAAATATCATTGGCAGTAACAACATTGGTGTTCGAAACTCTTAGAGGAGTAGGCTTGGAAGATTGTACAAGCGTTTCTAAAGGGGAGAGTACTTGTTGAAATTGAATTGCTTGGTCTGAAATTTTTGCATCTAAACTTTCATATAGTTTAAATAAACTTTGTAAGTTTAACTGCATAGCTGCTAAAGTAGCACCAAGCATAGAAGGGGAGGAGGAGACTGCCGGGCTAGTAGTATCCAGCTCAAGTGGTGGAGGCTGGGTATGCATGGAAATAGAATCTTGTTCTTGTGTTGGAGGAGAGGAGGGAAGGGCAGCCAATGCACGCGCTCTTCGTGGGGTGGGATACACGAAAGAGATGGATGGCGAGCTCGTGGATGATGTCGAGTCTTATGTGAGTTCCACCACACTATTAGGATCAGGGTGCATGGAGGTCGGAGACTCACACTGGCTGGCATATATAGAAAGGTCAGGGTCAATGCAAGGTGAAGAGGTTCTGGGCATCGCTATATTTACCGCTCCTTGCTTTGTACGGGAAAGGCGCGGAAGAGGTGTGCGAAGCATTGTTTTATCTGACAATGGGAGCGCTGAGAAATTCGAGCTGGGCTCCTGTTGAGTGGCGGCTATGGGAGCTACGGGAGCTCCTGGAAAGAATACTTGTGGAAGGTGCACAGCCTGTGCTCATAAAGGGTAGAGCTGGTGGAGTCACTCCTTTTGTAATAGCCGCCACATTTATAGGGGACAAGGTGATAGCCTTGTGAGATAAACATAAAACCTGTGTGTGCATGGTAGAAGGACCCTTCTGATGTAACGAGAATGGCATGCCGGTTTTTAAAGAATAAGCCATGAGGCAACGGGGCAACAGGGAACGGCTGCCGGAAAGATGTTTGACAAAGGCAATTCAAAAGAAATTCAAATTTTAAACCAGTACAAACGACAACAAATTAATTCAAACAAAATAATAAGGTTTCAACTTTGTTTAGTATCCAACTCAAGAAAAAGTTGCACACACACACAAAATAAAAGGTCAAGGGTACCTCGACCACTGGCTGCGCCGCAGCGAAGCAGCTAAGCAGTACTTACTCAAGTACTTGCCTAGAGTGCGCGCGCGCGGGTGCGCATCTGCTGATGTATGGTAGCACAAACAAAAGATGGACTCTGACAAAAAAAAAACATAGGTCAGCAAGGTAGAGTCCTCAGGTCTTACAAAACAAACAAAGTCCACAACAAAGTCCGTTGTTGAGTTCACCTTCTTAAAGGAGCCGCAGTTCGCAGTCCGCCGCAGGCAGGAAGAGACCGACAGGCAGAGGCTTGCACAATGGAGCAGCAGAGCAGGGCACTCGAGCAGCAAAGCAGTACTTATTAATTTATCAGTCAGAGTAAGCCTTCTTCAGAAGGGAGAAATATAATCGTAAGAAACAAATACAATTCACTACTGTAAACTCTTTGTTTCCAAATCAGCAAATACCCTTTTGGGATGGCCCACAGACACAACCTACACCCTCAGGTGACTTCAATAACTAGGGTGCTGGAGACATTAATATCTTACTGTTTGCATTTAGAATACTGTTATAGTTGGTAAAAGGAAAAGGTTATTGGAATAACAAGAGACCACAAATATTCTTAAGCAGGCAAATACTTTTGGATCCCCACAGCAGAGTCATTCAGTATAACAGGCTAGGCCAAAGTCAATTGGCAAAAGTCTTATATAGGATGAAGCACTTCTGGTAGGTAAGTAGAAAAGTCTTTGCACAATGTTTTAGAAATCTTTGAAGAAAAGAAGTATCAAATGTAGGACCACAAGCCGTTCGACTTGTGAGGGGTAGAAGATTAAAACAACTCTACAGCAAGAGGTAAGTTCTCTCAGACTTTGTACAGAATCTTTGAATTGAAGAAAAGGTGCAGCAGATGACTTCTGTTCCTGTGCAGCTCTGCAGATCTCACTGTTCCTGGGCCTTAGTCATGGGGACAAGAGGGAGGACTTCTGGGGACTCCTGCACTGCAATGGGACGGTCACCGCTTGCAACCGGCAATCTTCAAATCAGTGGCTGTTCAGTGTTTCAGCTCCTCACGCCTACCGCAAATAGCAACACTGCGGTTCCTGGCTGTCGAGATGGACTTGGGGTCCCGCACTCTGTTGAGGGGGCTCAGGCTCGGTCAGTCCTACTTCCTGGGAGTCCGGAGGATCTTCCTGAAGCTCTAGGCCAGCTTAAAAACAAAGCACACAATCTGGTGTTCCTCTCCCTGGCTATACAGTTTCCAGCAGCAACTCTGTGGAAATTCAACCAGCTGCAAGAGGGATGTCCAGGTGGCTTACTTTGGAGTTGATTGGTCCCACCAACCCAAAGGGGAGAAGTCGTCCTTGTCGAAACAAATTTGGAGTCTCAGCACAGCAGCAGGGCTTCGCCGGGCAAACCAATGGTCAAGAAGTTGCAGCAGGTGTCCTCTTCAAGTTCTTCTTCGGTTCCTTTGTCCAGTGGTCGACTCTGCCTTCCAAGCCAAAAGCCTCGCCTTTTATTAAGTTCTCTCACATTTATTCCAGCCTAGCTGTCAGTCACCCAGCAGGGTGGCTGTCCTCGCCGGACAGTCAGCCGGCCAATCACTACAGAGTGCATTTGGGTCTCCTAGTAGACCAAGCACAGGGAGTTTCGGCACCTCCCTCACTTCCTGCCTACCCCAGACACCCTGGAGTCAGAGGCGGGCTTCACTCATGAATCCCGCCAAAGGCGAAGGGAACAATGGGACCAAACCTGGTTTGGCACGCAAAGTAAATCTCAAGAAGGACCTTTTCACAAAGAAATGGCGAAAAAAGAAGACCGGGGCCATTTTGACAAAAATGGCACCCTTGTTTGCTTTACTGTAGCTGCGAACGCAGCCCTCGGTAAACGCACACCACGGAACTTCAAACGAAACCACTGTAACCAGCCATTCAGTGAGGAAAGGGTAACATAAAAAAGTTACATGAGAAGCTAGACAAAGGGAATACCAGGTAACCCCTCCAGCACCCTATTGTAAAATAGTGTGTGTGCTGGGTGTTGAAAGTTACAAATGTAAGTAAAGTCAATTTCACTTTACTGTTCTGGGAAACAGTAGTTTATCCCAGAGGAGGTATTTAAACCTTGGGGAAATCTAACCGACTTGCCTGTGCCACTGCACTGAAGGTGCTGTGTAACACAATGTAAATGATGATGCATATGGAGTTTGTCAGACTCCACAACCAAAAGAAACACAAAGCTCAGAAATCACATTAACATACATGACATAGTGGGAAAAAGGGTCTCACTCTCTCCAGGTTAAAAATTCAAGTCCTTAAAATCCAGCAAAGTTGGTGGAGGGAATTGGCACATGTTTGAGAATCCTCCCTAACACAAAGCATAAAAAGAGGCCAAACCCTGCTATCAGGTAATATTGTCCCCTTATATAATGTCGCCATACTTGCGTGTCCCCGCAGGTTTCATGATAATGTCAACGTAATAAAACAGTGCCATTCTTGCGGGGACATTATCACATGGAACCCAAACCCTGAGACTAGTGTGGAAGTTTGAGGCAGTTGAAGCAAGAAACAAGCAAACTAGTTAGAGGAGGGCGAGAGCAGGTGACAGGAGGCAGAAAGGGTGTTAGGAGGAGGATGGCAAGGAAAGAATCCATGACAAACAAGGCGGTAGGTATGGATGGCAGGAAAAGAGAGGTACAAGTCAGGAAAGGGAAGAGTTTAAGAAGGGAAAGATCAGAAAGAGGAAGAACCTCTGAAAAGAGGAAAGCTGAAGAGGCGGAGCAGAAAATTAGGGAATTAACAGGTGGTAGACAAGGAGGTTCAGGAGTACCCAGGAATGACGAAGCCAAAACAGCCAAGAGGTGAAGGGGGGAGTTAGGTGGTTGGAGGCGCAAACCATGGGGCCTGAAGTTGGGGACTGTCAGACAATCAGGGTTGCAGCAGGCAAATGTTGGCAGGACCTAAACCTCAACATCCTTGAAGAAGAAATCAAGAGATGTTAGCGGGGAGCCATAGTCTGGCATAACTGTCAAGCTCACCAATGATATTAAAATTATGTTGCTGGCCCAGTAAAGAGGAGGAGATGATTCTGGAGCCACACTGCGCTGTTATAATGACAACAATCTGAAAATTCATTCGAGACTGATGGTTTAGAAATCCACAGTTGAAAGCCATCATCTACAAAAAGGGTGCCTCGAGAATGGAAAACTAACAAAAGAATTGTGAGTGATTTCGATTTGTGGACCCTTTTATACAAACATTTCTGAACTCTTAACGCAAGGTGAAAACCATAACAAATACTGAATTTGAGCCTTGTGAACCTGCTCTTATCAATCTAATGCCATCCATGCATTCACAAAGCCCTACCGTGCCTCAGTTTTCATTTTTGCTCTTGCGCTTGTGCAAAGCATAATAAACCAGTTCTTTAAAGTAATTTTGCCTCTCAAGTCCTCTGTTGATTTCCTTCACTATATGTCGGGAACCTGACCCTGTTAAGGGGGGATAATATCCCCTCTGAACCTGGGGCAGCAGATCAACCAGGGTATTTGCCAGAGTCATTGCTGCCCTAGAGGAAGGTTGAGAGAGTTGGGAAAGCTACAGACTCTATCCCCCTCCTCATGTGCCTAGTTAGAAGTACCACTCACAGCCACTCTATAACTACATACTACAATGTTGGCCAGTGTTCTTTCTCTTTTTTTGTAGGACACCTGCATCCAGAAACACTTGCTACAGGGAGCGGTGGAGGCAATCCACTGGTAAGAGAGGCTTCAGCAAAAACGCAGTGAGCAGAAGATACCTTGCTGAGGACCAGCAATCAGGAAATCTGTCCTCCACCAAAATGCTACTCTTAAATTTACTTTTTGCATAGCGGGCTGTCATTACGAGACATAGACGGACATGTGTGAAAGGAGGAGGGGCTTGAAGAATGTTTTATGCACTCCCATCTCTGTAACCCATGCCAGTGCAAAAGTCAGCAGCAATAGGCCCGGGGATCCGACGGAGCGCAAGGGGTAGGAGGAGAATAAATGGACCAGAAAAGAAAGGAGGAGCGTGGGTTTTTCAGGTGAGCTCAAGGGAGGAAAGGGCAGACCCAGAGACCAGGCGTTGCAGCGGAGCGTGCAGCAAGATTGCAGAGGTCATGTACAATGTGAGGTATTGGTTGGTGAGAGAAAGTGATACGAAAGTGATACATGTGTGAATGGGTGTGCCTGGTGAGTGAAGAGAGTGAATGTGCTTAAGTGGGCGCGTTCTGGAGTAAGTGAAGCTGACTGAAAAAGTGAGTTGTAGAGAGGGCAACTGTGAGAAGAAGTAGTATAGTGTAGTTTTGAGTGGGACGAGAGAGTAGTGGGAAGAGTGTTAAATAAGAGGGTGGAGAGAGCAGCGCAAGACGAGAGTAGTAGAAGGTAGTGGGAGGGGAAGCGTAGTAGAAAGTAGGGGGTGGAGAGCGTAGTAGAGAGCAGAGGGAGGAGAATGTATTTGATAGTAGTGTGAGGGGAGTACAGAGTACTAGTGTGGAAAGTATCCGAGAGGGAAGGGAGAGAAAGAGGGGAAGGAAGAGAAGGGAGGAGAGCAGAAGACACAGAAAGGAACAGCATCAGGTCAAGGGGTTCAAGGGCATGAGAGGTAAAGACCGAGTTAAACCTGGGTCGGAAGGCATCACTTCTTCATAACATTCTCATTGTGGGACCCAGGCTAGGATCCGCCTAGACTGAACCAGAAGGGATTGAGAGATATAAGATTATTGCATTTAGGCCCTCACCATTAGGCAGCTAGACTTTTAGAAAGTAGAGGTTTCTGATCTCTAGTGTATATCTTGGGGTTTAGAGACGTTTGGGGTACCGAGGTGAATGCTCCCTGGAAATGAGATCAAGAGGGACAGTGCTCAGTACGATTCTATGGAATCCTTCAAATAGAACCCTTTGAACCATCCTTGAGAGTGGGTGTGTTCTTGAGGCCATATGTAACAGCCCAGTTGAGAGAAAAACGAACAGGAAATCAGAGGTAGGAGACTCTTGAGTGACTGCAAGTGCTGAACCCCTCGACCGAGAGATCTGGGAAGTAGGACTGGAACTGAAATTAATTTGTCTCGATTCCCCATACCAAAAGAATTGGACGACTCCTGGGAATCGGCTGGTTCAGACAACACCCCAGCCAAAGTCGACCTTGTGCAGGAACCTAGCCGAAGAACCAAAGAAGAATCTATTTGAACAGATACACGGCAGTGGAAACAACCCCAGGCCAGTGGAAGTTGTCTGCCAAGCCTCGCAGGCGTTTCTGCAGTGGAGAGATATCACAGACTGAGATGAGGAATAGAAGGAGGCAGGATCCAAAGTCGCACCAAGTGGATCTGAACCAACACCCATGTAACACCTATTAAGAGCCTTTGTGGAAGGCCCACTGGCTATTAGTCGCCAGCATTAAGATGCCTGTTACAGTTTTAAGGTGAGCTACCACAGAGAGATCAGAGCAACCAGCTCCTACTGAAATTGGGTAATGGTTAAGACCCAGCTTCCTTCTTCATACATTTTGAAAGGGTGGACGAGAGTGCAGGTATGCACCTATATCGCTGGGCCTGGTATATTGCCCTTCTTCTAACAAGAAAAGCACAAGCATTTCAAGCATTGAACCCTTACAGGACTAGTCTGTATGAAGATCTGAAGCAGGGTATTTTGCCAAGGTTAGGACAGGATTGGGAGCACCATGGGATACGACTAGAGCATCCATAACTACGACAAGGCAAACTCCCCGACAGGTGTCGTATAGAGTCAAAGACCTGTTGAACAAATGGCTGAACCAGAAAACATAAGGAGAGGCCAAAGCAATGCTGGTGTTAGAACAGTTCCTAGACTCCTTGCCACGTATCTCCAAAAAGTAGTCTAACAGCTGCATTAACCCTCCTTGAAAAAAGCAATTCAGGTGGCTAATGTACATCAGAGGGCTAAGTAGGCACGAGAATCAGTTATGGCGCCTAAGAAACCGAGTGACATGAAAGTGAGAGAGAAGAGTCCAGCCCTGAGGACATTGAGCCCCACTCAACAGAGAGCTACACTGAAGACTAGGCCTTCCTTATTGGCAGACTGGAGAAAGACTTGGTCACACCCCCATCTTGAGTTCATAAAGGGTGGAAAACCCAGGCACAATGCCAAGTTCTGCCTGGAACATTCCAAGGATGAATCTATGAAGATCGGAGTCATGACCTCAGAACTACAAACAAAACCTCTAGAGGAACCCCCTCTGGAATTGGAACAATAGCCCACATATCTTGAATATCTCCCAGATCTGTTCCTGGATGAGGAAGACGTGCCGGAAGAGCCCACCTGTACAGTCTATACAAGGCAGAGCACAAATGACATTTGCCTGTGGCAGTCTAAGGTATACCGGCCAAATCTAGACTTAGGGAGCCAGAGGACTGCCTTAGGGCCAATCTGATAACATCTGAACAGTTTAACCAGGAACCCTGTCGCAGATAAAATGTGCACATGCCACTGCTGATTTATACCCACAAGCCACTGAGGATACAAATATTAGGGAACCATCTCTCCATGGAAATTACAGTCATGCCAGGACTCCCTGAAGTGGTTGTGTTAAGGACACACTTCCCCTATTTTGACATATGCTGGAGGAAGCAAAAAGGGAGAGAAGATCAGAGGTAGATGTTAATTATTGGCACCCTCAGGTAGCTAGATGACATGAGGAAAATTGGAACTTCAGAGAAAGGGTGGAGGTGTCCGACAGTGTCAGGGACCTGATGCTGTCAAGGGGGTTTGGCAACACCTCCCAACCTATGGTATGAGACCAAGCAGGCTAATTGCCAGAGCCAGTCCTGCGCCAGAGGCGGATTGAGGGAGTTGGGGTGCTCCAGTCCCTAGCCTGCTTAAAAGTACCACTTACAGTCAATCCATACCCACCTGATACAATGCTGAGCAGAGTTCTCGGTCTTCTTTTGTAGGACTCCTGCATCAAATAGCTCTTCAAGGCAAAGGCAATCCACCGGTGAGAGAGGCAGCAAGCAGAAGATTGCTTGCGGAGGAACGGCAGCCAGTAAATCCATTTTGCACTGAAAATGAACTCCGCAGTAATCTTTTCGCACAGTTGACCACCATTACAAGACACCAGCAGGCCCATGTTCAAAAAGGGGGCAGGGCTTAAAGGATGTTTTATGCTCTCCCATCTGTAACATTCACCAGATGGAAAATGAAAGCAGCAATTTGCACAGTGATCCACCAGAGAGGAAGGGCCAATGGGAGGGGTGAGAATAAAGGGATCTGGGAAGAACGGGGAAGTGTGGGTTATTCTGGTGAGATCAAGGGTGGAAGTGGACCGAGAGACCAGGCAGAGGAAGGTGGGTGTAGCAGAGCGTGGAGGAAGATTAAAAATGGAGTGTGCAAGGTGAAGTATTAGTTAGTGAGAGAAAATGGTACTTGGGTGTGAAAGTGTGTGTATAGTGAGTGAAGAGAGTGAATGTGCTTAAGCGGGAGAGTAAGGGAGTAAGTGAAGGTGAATGAAAAGGGTGAGTGGAAGAGTGAAAGGTGGGTGACTGTGTGAGGAAGGGAGGAGTGTAGTGAAGAGAGCAGTGGAAGGACAGTAGTGGGATGGAAAATTAGTGGGAGAGGAAAGTAGTGGGAGAGTAGTAGTGAGAGAAGTAGATGGTAGTGAGGAGGGAGTAGTAGGGTAGAGAGTAGTAATGAAGAGAGAGTAGTAGTTGTAAAAAGGGGAACATCGAAGGGACTAACGGAGGAAGAGATAGGGAACAAGGAGAGGGGACGGAAGAGAGTAGGAGACAGGGAAAGAAAGGAAGGAAGGAACTTCAGGGCAAGGTGTAGAATGGTCTGGGAGCTAAAGACTGAGTGAAACTGGGATGATTGGAAGGAATCACCCCAGCTTCAGACTAAAATGAAGCTGCCTTTTCGGTTCGTACAAGTACTGTGGGGCCAATGTGTTCGCACTTCTTGATAACATTCTCATTGTGAACCTAGCCTAGGATGTACATAATTTGACCCCGGAGGGAGTGAGACAGAGATAAGGTGATTGCCTTTAGGCCCTCACTATTAGCCAGCTAGACTTTTAGATCAAAGTGGTTAGCAGTCTCTAGTGAACATCTTCGAGTTTAAGGATGGCTGGGCTAGGCTGGTGAAACCCTTGAACCATCTTCAAGAGTCAGTGTGTTCTTAAGGCAATCTGTGACATACATCAAGGGTCAAGAACAGTTGGGCAACTTTTCTAATGTCACAGACAAGATAAAATACATATAGAATAGAACACAAGCTCAAGTCATTCCCAATGTTTTTGATGTTAGCTCAAGTATCACCATCCTCTACCTTTTGTTTTTCTAACAACAAGGATACACAATAGAATATCCAGAACTCAATCAATTTCACAGTAAACCAAAATACAAGGGTATCCACTCCATGAGCTACAATTATTTGGGTGAATACCTGGCGTTTTCTACCTAATCCCAAACAACGTCAGTGGTCCTCTGACAGGCTATGAATGTTTGATTCTACCCTAATGCCAACACACCTGGAGAAGGTAGTTGTGTGAAAAGGCCAAAGACTTGATATTATCAGGAAGAGGGGCAAACCAATCGCACTTTGAGGCGGGAGGTGAAAGGGAGCATCAAGTGCCAACATTGATACTGGGGATCAACTCAGTAAAGTAGATCCCAATCCCTATTTTTCCATGTGCCCATATCTAACTGTGCATAACCATGTATTCTACCATGCTTCTTGCCAAAGATGCTCGCCAGTATTTCTCTGCTTGTTTTAGATCTAGCACAATACAAGATTATTAGACTGACTGAATAAAAAAAAGAAACAGCAGCAACAACCAACAACATCACCCACATCAGAAGAGAACTTGAGCTCTACCGAGCGACTTAATAGGCTTCCGTTATGCTGCAAGTCTCCTTCGAACCAGTGGGTGGGGCTCAAGCCCCTTTTGAAAGAAAGATTCCAGGGGGAGACAACCTTCTAGAAACAGATAAGGAGTGAATCCTGCGGGCAAGCTTGTGAAATATAAGATGTCTGTCACCCTTTTTCCTGTTTTTTGTTTGACACATTGGCAGGAGAGTTGTAAGAAGAAAGGTTCCGCAGCCAAACACAGTGGAGCCCTCTTCTGGAATCACAGCCGCAGATCTTTGCCTTGAATTCCAATACAGCGGAGGGCCAAGTACCTATAAAAACAGCTCTAAACCGAGTCAGTAGGTGGAAACCTGGAGAGGAGGTTGCTGGAGGTGCGTAATATGGCGGAGGAGGAAGGAGATTGAGAAGGAATTGTTGGAGGTATGAGGAGGAAAAGGAATGAAAGAAGGCCTTGCATTTGAAGAGGTCGGAAAATAGTTGTTGAAGGAAGGTGGAGAGGTATCGGAGGAGGTGGAAAATTGTTATTGGACGAAGTTGGAAGAGAGTTGTTAAAGGAAGGTGGTGTGTGAAGAAGAGGCATAAACAGGTAAGTGGTTCAATGGGTATTTAATTGGGAAATGAATATAGAATATATAATTGTAACTTTCTTCTAGCTTAATAACAATCTTTATAGGGTTAAGGTGGGAGGAGGGAACACACACGTCCATCGTGTAGCTTCTCAGTCTGCCTCTCTCCCAACCGTCGCCTCACGCTCCCCTCCTCACGGCTTCCCGTTCCTCGCTCGAGCCACCTCCAACATTCCATCAGCTATGCCCGATGCTACACATATCCTCTCTTTAATAATGAACACACCACCAATTAAGACTCTTCATAGTCCAATAAATGTTTAGGTCTGTTGTATGTTCTGCCAACTCGTGATGATCTCTGTGGCACCTCTCTTGAAGCCTCCCGTTGTAAGGGCGACATCTGCCCAGCACAGTTAATAAAAGATGCTGCCAGAGACCTCTCACCATTCATTTCAAAATTAATGAATGCCTCTTTCACATCAGGTACTATCCCAGCTAATTTAAAACAATCCTGGCTGCTCCCACTTCTCAAAAAACAGACCTTAGATCCACTCATCCCGACCAACTATCGCCCCATTACCATTGTGCCATTCCTCCTTAAAATATTGGATAAAGCTGCATACATCCAGATACAAAAACACCTTGACCTGCACAAGCTCCTAGGAGCTACACAATCTGGCTTCCGCCCATTACATGAAACGGAAACCGCCCTAATCGATTTAAAGACTAAAATCGATGAGCTGAGGGATGGAGGGGGAACAGCACTCCTGCTCTTACTTGATCTCTCAGCCGCATTCGACTTGGTCGATCATATGGTCCTTTGCAGGCACCTGGACTCTGCTGCCCACTTCTCTCCTGAGGCCATCAAGTGTTTAGAATCTTTCCTCAGCGAAAGAACAAAGAGTATTTTTCCCATCGGCTGCTGCTGACCCTACCCCCATATTATGTGGCGTTCCCCAGGGTTCCTGTGTCTCGCCAACCCTGTACAATATCTTCACCAAACCCTTGTTCGACGATTTGGACCTTCTGGGTATCACCTACACTAACTATGCAGATGATACAGAGATTCTCCTCCCACTTTCCGGGGATCATAGGAAGGACTCAGAGTTGGTGAACAGGGTATATCTTGTTCAAGCATGGATGGCCACACATGGCTTGTGCTTGAACGACGACAAGACAGAGTTGATAATCTTGGGAACACACATAAATACTAAAAAACTAGGCCAGGAATTCTCATCCTTTAATATCGATGGAAATCCTATTAGTGTCTCCAAGGAAGTAAAAACCCTTGGTTTCTACTTGGATTCCACACTTTCATTTGACAAACAGCTTAAATCCTTGGCTTCCACCACCGCCTACACCTGCAAACTGATAAGAGCAGGCAAGCCCTTCCTTTCTAACAATAGCTGCATGATCCTGGCCAGAGCACTTATTCTCTCCAGGATTGACTACTGTAATGCTCTCTGCAGTGGTGCTAATAAATCAACCATCCAGAAACTACAAACGCTCCAAAATAACACCTTGCGAGCAGCGCTTGGCATAAATAAAAGAGCACACATTTCCGCCACCAGACGTCATTACAAATGGCTATCCACAAACCACAAAATACAATTAAAAATGATCTCCTTGACACACAAAGCTCTCAACAATGCCGCCCCAAGCTACCTCATGAACAAAATACAGAAAAAATCAGACCAACCAGAGCTACCAACACCAACTGTCTAGTAGTACCTAGATTTAAACTAACTACGATTGGTGGCAATAGCTTCCCTGTGAAGGCTGCTAAAACCTGGAATCTACTACCAAACAACTTAAGAGCAGATCAACCTTACCCACTATTTAGAAGGAACGCCATCCAACATTTTATCTCTAACGACCACTAGTTACTGCTCCACGCCATTTCCCAGGCACGACACTGGTCCCTGTTTTCCTGCTGAACTATGATATTTTACTTGCACCATCTCCTATGCAATTCGCTGACTTTTACGACACCGGTCTTGTATAATTTGTATATTATTACTGTATCTTGCTAATTTGTATAGTATTATTGCATCTTGTATAATTTGTAACTTTGTAAGCTTCGCATTATCCTACCTGTTGCGCCCTTCTACCCACAGGTCTGGAGCGCATTAGAAATAAAATAAAACAAAACAAACAAACAAACAAACATCTGTAACCCGTGCCAAGGAAAACCTCTTAACTTCCTCACTCTGTTCAACACCACCAACAGGCTTACATCCACCAGGTACATCTTCTTTACCTTTTCCTTCCAAAACCATCACTCTCTCATTGTTCCATACTCTACCATGAGTAGTCCTTAACGCATGCTTAAACACTTCCACTACTTCCACAGGTTTCAACCAACAACAACCAGTCTCTCTTAACACTACTGGAAGTTTGATTCTAACCCAACTTCCCACTTTCCCACTTCTGGTAACCTTCTCCTCCTGTATCTCTTATTATCATACTGTTCTTTGTTGGTCAACTGTCTCTTCATAATATTATCTGTCACATCACTCAAATCAATACTGGTACCAGAAACCACACTCATCCATCCCGGAAATAACTTAGTATTCGCTTTCCTTCCCCTGCTTAACTCAAATGGGGAGACACCAGTGGTGCAGTGCGGTGTGAATCTATGGGCCAAAACTGTCTCTTTCACTTCTACTCTCCAATCTCTCCCATTAGACCAAGCTAACTTAATGGCATCCTTGATGATCCTATTGTACCTCTCAACCCCCCCGTTGGACTGAGGATGATAAATAGCACACACCTTATGAATAATTGATCTTTCATCAAAATATCTTTTCATTTCTCTCAATTTGAACTGAGATCCATTATTAGACAGTACCTCCTCAGGATACCCTTCACGCTCACACATTTCCTCCATAAACTCAATGACTGTCTGAGTCGTGACCTGAGGTACCATGGTTACTTCTGCCCATCTCGTCAACATATCAATCAAAACAATACAATAAGTAGCACATCCATCACTTCAAACAGGACCCAACACATCAATTGCAACAGTCTTCCAAACCCTCTCTGGAATGTCTCTCAACACCATAGGATAACTCGCTCCCACACACCCTTTGTCACTTTTCATACAAAGGATACAATTTCTTATTGTTCTTTCCACTTGTAGGTCGCATCCGGACCACCAATATGTGTTTCTTATCCTTTCCTTCGTTTTCATCATTCCCTGATGGCCTTCATGTCCTAGTTGAATGATTTTGTCTCGGAGTCCCTCTGGTGGTACCAGCTTGTCACTTCTCATCAAACATCCAGTTTGGATATATAATTAATGTCTGACGTTCCAGAACATGAGAGCACCAGCCTCTGTCATCTTGTTTTTATTCCATTTTGTTTCTTCCACATTTTTTATTACTTCTAGAAGAGCACCATCTTCAGTCGTTTCCACATCCCATTCTTGTTTGGAAATTGCTGCATTTGATATTTCACAAATCATTTCTTGTTCATCCATATCCTCATTCAATTCTTCATAACTAGTTAGTCTTGATAAACAGTCCGCTCTGCAGTTCTTCACTCCCGGGATATAAACCATGATGAAATTGAATTCCTGCAGCCTTGACACCCATCTGCGAATTCTACTCGAAACTTTGCCCAACCCTTTCGTGGCAAACACTTCAACAAGGGGCTTGTGGTCATTGTGAATTTCGAACTTAATACCCCACATGAAACTCTGGAACTTCTCAGTAGCCCATTGGATGGCAAGAGCCTCTTTCTCTATGGTAGCATACACCTTCTCTGCACCTTTAAGTAAACGTGAAGCAAAAGCTATCACTAATTAGTTTCCTCCTTGATACTGTACCAGTGTTGCTCCTAGCCCCACATTGCTGGCATCAGTGGTGATTACTGTTCTCCTTCCTCTCACATAGTTCTGGAGTGTTGGGGCTTCCGCCAATGCTGTTTTAATGAAGACAAATTCACCGTCACATCCTTCGTCCCACTCAAATTTCTTATTGGCTTTTAGCATACTTCTCAATTTAACTGTGTGGTCTGAAAAACCTTTGATGAATTTCGCGTAGTACTCTGCCATACCCAAGAAAGTTGTGAGCTGTTCCTTGCTCTCAGGAGTTACCATGGATTTTATTGAGTCTGCCAACTCCTTTTTCGGTGAAATCCCACCTCCAGAGATCACATGTCCTAGGTATTCAATCTCCCTTCTATTGATTTGTGATTTCTCCTTACTCAGTATCATTCCTGCCTCATGTAGTTTTCTAAAATCTCTCTCCAATCTTTTGTTATGCTCCTCCTCATTGTTTGCATACACTAAAATATCATCTTGGAAGAAAATTACACCACACTCTCCATCCAAAATCCTGTACATGACCTTCTGAAAGACAGAGGCTGCTGATATCAGCCCAAAAGGCATTCACCGAAACTGGTATAGCTCTTCCAGAGTGATGAATGCTGTTAAATGTTTGGAATCTCTGTGTATTCTCACCTGATGGTACGCAGCAGTTAAATCTAATGTTGAAAATATTTTAGCTGGACCTATTGTAGAGATGAATTCCTGTATGTTTGGCGATGGATGCCTTTCTGGAATAATACATTTGTTTAATTCTCTCATATCGATGCACAATCTTATCTTTCCAGAGCTTTTCCTGACCACCACCATTGAAAATACCCACTCCGAGGCGTCTATGCTTTCAATTATTCCTTGATCCTCTAATTTCTTAAGATCAAGTTTAACTTACTCTCTGAGTGACAGCGGTACATTTCGTAGTTTCTGAGCAACTGGTCTGGTGCCAGATTTAAGTAAAATCCGATGAGTAACGCCTTTTACACATCCAATTGTATTTTCTTTGAAAATCTCCTCTCTGATTTTCTCCATATTTGGTTTAGTTTCAGTTCCTTCTACCAACAGTACTGAATCACTTGCATTGGGGTCCAAACGAACTTTCAAAAGCTTTTGGTGAGTCCAACTCAATAACGAGGAGGTCCCATTCTTTGAAACATAAATGCGGCCTTCCACTTGTCTCTCCTTGAACATGAACATGGCATTGAATCAACCAATCAACTCAATTTTGGCTCCTCCATACGCCCTTGGTTTAACATCCACCTCATTTAAAATTCTGGTCCACAGCTTTTCCATACCTTTTCTGGAATCAGTGTATATCTGGCTCCCGAATCTACGATCAGAACAATGGGATGACCATTCACTGTGATGATTGTTCTCGGGCTATCAATTTCTTCACCTTCATCTGAAACCATGAAGACACATTCTTCTTCTTCATCATCATCATCACAGTCACCACAAATCCAATTTGTGTTAGATGATCCTCGCCTGCCTCTACAACACCGGGCAAAATGACCCCTGCCACTGCAGATACTATAGATAATCTTCAAAGCAGGACACATTGCGCTGCTTGCCCAATGCGATGGGCTCCCACATCTGTAGCAAGATCTTAATAATGTCCTCCCTCTAGATCTTTGGGCATATTCACCTCGATTCTGGTGCTCCCACTCTTTCCTTCTATTCTTATATTTTCCTTCTTGAACCTCTCCTTCAAGATTTGGCCTGCTTTCAACCTTAATTTTTGTATCCACTTGATGGTAGGTTTATGCTCTTTTAGCTTCATTTTCAATAACTGCAACCATATTTTCCATGTCTGGTAGCACAGCGCAGACTGATGTTTTTACTGTTTTCCAATGTTTTTACACACCTTTCTGCATGTTCTACTTCTTTGGCCATTTTTAGTACATCATATACCGAAGGATCATCCTCAGCCCATAGTTTCTCCCTGACTTTACTACTGCCACATTCGAGCATGGACTGGTCTCTAATTCTTTCTTCCAACTGTTGGTCAAACGTACATGTCCTTGCCAACTTTCTTAATGCCGTAACATATTGTTCCACTATTTCACCCTCTTCTTGAACTCTCTTTCCAAATTTGTACCTTTTTAGAATTGTACTGATTTTCTTCACATAATGTTTGTTACATTTTTTAATTGCTTTCTCATATTCATTCATGTCACCACTTTCACCCACTGACAAATCAGGTAAGTCCTCATACTTCTCCTGACCAGCCGGTCCGAGACAGTGTAATAATAAAGACTTTTTTCTTTCTACGCTGTAATTGGTTCCACACACCACGCTAGCATAGTTCTCAAATACTTTAAGCCACCACTTTCAAGGTAGTACAGGTTTCCCAAGTCTGACAAGAACATTTGAGGAGCTGGTACACCATGCATGGACATATCGCCACCACCTCTTTGAGCCGTGCTGTCACTAGATATATTTCTTCCCGATACTCTCTACTGTTCCTAATGTGACTTAAGAAAAATGACTGGGCCCAACTTTTCTTTATAAGACTGTACTTTCTGTGGCATAAATGTTTGGATAGTTCCTGGAGTAAAAAATACTGTGACGAGTATGATGAAGATCAATGATGATTTCTGAGTCACTGCTGAGAAGGAGATGATGATCTAATGATGATTGCTGGCAGTATAGTAATGCTTGTAATGCTGCCTGACCTTGTGATGGCCGCCGAGTACTGCTGCGAAGAAGAATATGATCCAATGATGATTACCAGTGATATAATAATGCTGCCTGACCTTATGATGGCCGGCGCTGCTTCTGCACACTTCTAGTCACTTTCAGTATTGTATGCTCATGCGCATACATGCGATCTTCTTGTCCTTCCCCTCTTTTTTTTAGTCACTCTCTGCAGGGCCCATACCTGCAGTCGGCCGGAGATCCTTCTCAACGGCCGAATGGGTTAACTTCCTCGTCGCCACTGAAGACGGGGCATAAACAGGTAAGTGGTTCAATGGGTATTTAATTGGGAAATCAAACTAGAATATATAATTGTAACTTTCTTCTATCTTAATAACAATCATAGGGTTAAGGTGGAAGGAGGGTACACACACGTCCGTCGCGTAGCTTCTCCGTCTGTCTCTCCCACATTCGTCGCCTCATGCTCCCCTCCTCACGGCTTCCCCTTTCTCGCTCGAGTCACCTCCAACATTCCATCTGCTACGCCCGATGCTACAGTGGGCCATCAGTGGAGGTTGATAAGAGTTGTTGAAGGAGGGTGGAGAGTCATCAGAGGAGGTCAACAATTGTTGGAGGTGGTTGATGAATTATTCAAGAAAGTGTGAGGAGAGTTGAGGCAGGCGACTGGGTTCCATGTGATAATGTCCATGCAAAAAAGTCGCCTGGCAAAAAAGTTGCTGAAAAATTGCTGTTTTTTGCAGAGACATTGTTACATGGAACATGCGGGGGACACCACCGCAAACCCATATATATATATTTATATATATATATTACATGGACGCAGTAGCGTCCATGTAGTTTTGGTCAAGTTGGTGTTTCCATAGGAAGAGCACTTTTTGGGTGGCTTATAACTTCGCTCCCTCTGGACGAATCCTCACCAAACTTTTCAAAAAAAGTATATGGCCCAGTCTGAATTTTTTTGCTGCAAAGTTTGGAGAGGTTTGGTCCAGGGGGGGCAAAGTTATAGGGGGGGTCCCAAAACTTTTGTTTTTTCCTATAGACATAATGGGAAAAAACTTTGCGCATGGCTACATGCGACGTGTTCGCTGATTGGACGGCGTGGGGTGCGGAGCGCGTCAGATTTTCTGTGGCGCCCGCCATCTTGTATTCGCCGTCGACCGTGGACAGCGCGGTGAAACTTGGATAAAAAATTGTATTTATTGGAGTGTGTTGGTGTGTAAGAGTGTTTGGGGAGGGTGGGGGAGTATGAGATAGGTTCAATGTTTTGTTTTTTTATGTGCTATACGCTTTTGTTGTGTTCGATTTGTCCGCGGAGAACACGGCTGTTCTGACATTTGGTAAATAAACTAAATGGTGGGGTGTTCAGAGGACGGAGTATGTGTCCTTTTTGGTCGCAAGGAAGGTAAAATTGAGCTAAAACACTTGCAGTGTATTTAAATGTTCGTAAATACACAAACTGGGGGTGTCCTGAGGATGCTGTCCGTATTGTAATCTGTCAAGTTGAATGTGTTCTAAGAACACTTGCGGTGTCCCGAAATGGTTGCAATTACACAAAATGGGGGTGTTCTGAGAACATTGTTTGTATTGTTCGTTGTCAGGTTCAAAGTGTTCTACGAACCCTCCTTTTGTCCGCTGATAGTACAATTTCCTATGGGCCTCACCCGACTTTTTGTCCACTAAAGAAACGATAAATCAGGCTGGTGTGCGCCGACATTATGTGATAATCCTATGACTGGCGGTATTGACCTGGCTGGCTTGCTTGGCTGGCTTGCTTTTGCGACAGTAAATCATATCTCCCGCCCCTAAGCCTGACATTATGAAAGCATTCATATTCCCCGCCTCTCTCCGTGACGTTACAGGGTGCGTCATCAAACGCGCCCAGTCGTCTCCAGTCCTACGCGACTTTACACAGAACCCGGAAGACAACACACATTATGTCACAACACAGCGCGCCACAATTCGGAATATGAAACTGTGATTTAAAAGCAAACAGCAAGATTGTAAATTTTGTAAAGTACATTTATTTGACATCAAATGTTTAGAGAATATTCAGCGATTTGCATTTGTCTTCGTTGTCGATCCGCAAAAGTTCATGTTGAGCCACGCGCTGTTCCATTGTGTTACAGAGGGTGTTAGATCAGCTTAGAACACAGTGCGCCACAATTCAGAATATGAAACTGTGGTTTAAAAGTAAACAGCAGGATTGTACATTTGGTAAAGTACATTTATTTCACATGAAATGTTTAGTGAATATTCAGCGATTTGCAATTGTCTCTGCTGTCGATCAGCAAAAGTTTATTTTGAGCCATGCGCTGTTCCTTTGCGGTAGATAGGCTGTTGGTTTATGATAAAAGCAGTAAATGGTCGCACTGATAATCGGAAGGTTGCTCCAACAACGAGGCATTAGACCACTGTAATGGTTGGTATGTTGCTTCTAGCCGCTAGTACTGCGTAAGGGTCCTTGGCGATTGTCCCATAAAATGGTGAGGGTCATGAAGTTGCTTACATGGAGCTGCACTGGCAGTTGAAAAATCCATCCGCTGGAGTCTGAAAATCGTGACATTGGCAAAATGGGGCAACATACCTGTTTTAAAAAACATAAATTAGTCTCACCAGCTGATCTTTATTAAAAATATTCATTTTATTTATTAGGGCGGGAAACTATTTGCTAGCGAAGATAGTGCAACGGAGTATGTTAATAATAAAATAATAATATTTTCGCATTTATATAGCGCTAAGAACCGTCAGGTATCTCAGCGCTGCTTATTATTACCCACGGTGTGTGGTGCTCATTTATCAACCACGGAAGGATGAAAGGCTGAGTTTGGCCGTGCCGGGATTCGAACCTGCGTTAGCAAGCTGTGCACGGATGTCAAAGGGAGCGCTCTACTCGCTGTGCCACTTGACCGGCTACAGTGAAGTGGCACAGCGAGTAGAGCGCTTGACCGGCTAAATTATTTCTATTAACCCACCCTGTGTCCTCTGCCTTTTTCAGAGCCCTCTAAACGACAGGGGATCAATTCGGCGGTGATAGTGCGCGGTAGAAAACAATATGCCACATTAACGAACAAGTACAACTTGACCAGGCTTTAATGCCACGCTATTGTTATTATATTCCGGTATAAAATAATCTAAAGGGTTTCTTACGTTATAATTGCATTTTCCATTGTCCAAGTGTAGTGCAGTCCCAAAATACGACTCCGCCTGTGCCAACGATCTTTCTCAAAGTGATATAATATACAAAAGTGGTTTCGTTTCAGAAATTTCATCTTTAGCGTGTCTTAAGTTTTTGCTACACTTCTTCAAAAGAAGTCTTTCAGCACAATCTCTGTCTGTCAAGATAAAAAAAAAAATAGAACCTTATACTGGGACCCGCAAAGGGACCTTGTAATCAGGCGCTAAGGGATTACTGGTACCGGTAATCCCTTAGCGCCAGGGTCGTAATGAGGCCCCTTGACTGTTACTGACCAAAACCATGTGGCCTAGATATGTCAGTAAAGGAAAAAAAGGGGGAGCCAGACATGTGATGTCATCAGTGATGTCATCAATGACATTTGTGATGTCATCTTTAATGTCCTGGGTGTTAGTGTTAGAAGTGCACGGTGGCGGGAGTTATGGTTGCTTATCTTACCATAACTGCCGAATTTCAGGGGGTTTTCGGTTTTACTTTGAACCATAACGTCCCTAATAATGAGCTCCATATATAAGGTCTCCACAACCTTTTTCTGGCTACATTATGTATGGTGACCATATATATGGGGACAATATTACCCGATACCAGTGACTGAGATTACATTTGGATGTCTTTTAGGTGGTGGTTGGAAGAGGAAGTGTGGTGCTCTGGTGAGGTGAAGATCTACATAGTGGAAGTTGGGTTGGGGGAAGAGGAATGTGACAATCTCACAGAAGAAGAGAGGTCGGTGATTGAAGCCTCAGTCGGTTAGATAAGGAGGGAGCTACTATTCCATAACTTGAAGGGAGAGGCCTGCTGAAAAAGGGGACGGAAAGTGAGGTTGGGTCCTGAGGGACACGACTGAGAAAACCAGAGAATACAAAGAGAACAAGAGAAACAGGAAGATAGGAGGGACAAACTATACGTTTGAACCCAGGAGCTGTTAGGTTAAAGGTATAGTCCTGATCTGAAGGGATCAGTCCCAGGTGGGATGAGAAAACAAGCTTGTGGCGAAGGCAGTGAAGAGGGCAGACCCAGAGGAGAGAATATGCCGTAAGGGCTATGCTAGACCATGCCTAGGGGCCTCCCCTCCAATATCCCTAACTTCCCACTTGAAGAATCCAGTGACCCTGCTCCATTGCTCCTGACACAACCCCGAGGACCTAGATAGAGGGCATGGCTGCTACCATGAATGACAAATCGGGTCTGCCAGCGAGCCTGCCACAGCACAAGTGGGCTTCAGGACAGCCCACAAGCCCGCACTGAGGCCCAATCTTGAAAACCGGACAGAGGTCAGAGAACTGGCTTGGGGACGCTAGCTACCCCTTGGGGCTTGTATTGTAGTACTACACTTTTTCTTTACTGCTAGGAGAACTGGGACATTTTTAACATTTTATCCATCACTTTTATTAAACCATGAATCCTGGGGTGTGTCAATTGCTCGACTTCCAACCTGACATACCAGTCATCAAAACAGCATGTGGTAAAAAATGTAACTTTGGCTGGGAATGTGCAAGACCAATAGGTTTATCATGTCCCTTTCAGGTATCCGAGGCTAAAGCCTGTGAAATCCAGCATTAAGCCAAGCAATTAAGATGAAAAACAGCATTCGGAGCTAGGTATTCCCTTCTGAGGTGAATGTTGTTGGATCAAGTAGAGATCTGAGAAGCAAAATGACCTGCTTCAACTTCAAGACAGGATAATCACAAAGGGTTGGTGAGCTTGAATCATTTATACTCCTTACTCGGCTTCATTCAAGTGCTGCATAAACCTAGATGAATAATGCCTTTAAACACTCTAGTTTTACCTATAAGCAACAGCTGAATTAAACGTTGAACATATATAAGAGTGGGCACATTTATTTTCTCCTATTAAAGCGACAATGACCAGACTTCACAATAGAATAGGTATAGAAGACTTGATGCACTTTGGTGGATTCTCAAAGTCATATAACCAGATAAGATGATTAACAATCTAAGACAGACAGACAGACACACACACACACCCACATTATTTCTAAACAAAGCTTTATTACTGATGGATGGTTCAACGCCCAAATAACCCTATGCTATGGTGGGTGGCATTTTCCCTGCCTAAAGAAATCTAAGGAAAGTCTGTGTCTACAAGTCCAAACCAAAAGTCTGTCTGTGTCAAAACCTATGCTTGTCCTAACAACTACACAAAATCTAGTGAGGAAATGTGCTCAACCAAATATAAGTGTTCTAGTTCAATATAATTCCAATGTAACTTTGTTTAAAGGAGGTTTGATCACGTTGTGAAGTTACCTTCTGTAGGTTCGTGGGCATCACAGTTCGCATCAAAAGAAGGTCTTGGGTTTCCCTTCCCCAAGTTCAAATATAATCAAGTTCATACAATGCTGTGATCTTGGGACTACCCTCCCCAAGATAGACACACTGCGGTTCTTTGGTTCTCAGAATTCCTTCCCGAAGATTTATACTGAACAGGGAACTTGGTTCCTCTGTTTAAAATTTCATAAGAGAATACCTGGTCTGTTTGATCCATCCTTTGGTTAGCTACACCAAGGACACACACTTCTTTGCTGCTTTTCCAATATGTAGTGGTTTCTGGTCTAGGTGCAGTTATCAGACCACCCGGTCCACCAATTACAGGTCACGCAACTAGCAACAGCATGCCTTGCCTGTGATTTGACTTAGAAAACTTCCTGGTCTAGGTGCAGCTGTCAGCATGGTCCACCCATTACAGGTCACACAACCATGAGCGTTCACAAAGCTGTTGTTCAGTAATATTTAAGACAACTCTTCACTTTCACATTTTTCTTAAAGTGCTTTTTTGATAGTGGGTTACTTGATATATTCGATTGTCACAGAATGTTTATGCAGTTTTTAGCACTTCATATTCTAACCAAGTAACAGCTTTCTTTTCATTCAGTATTTCACAAATGTAACATTTACTTGGTTTCACTCAAACTACTCCTCCTGCCGCAAGATCCTTGAAATGTAATGTTGGGTTGCATTCATCAAGATAGCACCTTTAATTCTGTTTGGCTTTCAATAAATGTAAATAAGTTGTGCAAACTTGAATAACACCTGTTATGCAGTTCGATATTCAAGAAATGTTTTCACTTGTGTGTGCTTAAGCAGCACCTTTTAGGCAGTCCGGTATTCAATAAATGCAGTTTTCACTTGTGTGTCCTTACCTTTTAGGCAGTCCGTTATTCAATAAATGCAGTTTTCACTTAGGTGCGCTTAGGCAGCACCTTTTAGGCAGTTTGGTATTCAATAAATGTAGTTTTCACTACTTCCGCAGACCATTACCAATTCCAAGGTCCCTTGGAGCGCTCTAGCGTTCCTAGTGTCTCCCGACACTTACTGGGTCACTGTAGCTCCATTTGGTGGCTTCTCCCCGAGCGGGAAAACCAACTTGTCAGTTCGCCAGTTATGCCCTTCAGCACATGCCGGTCTTCGTGCTTGGCTCTGCCTCTGCTCCCTAGCAGCATCTGATGTACGCCTTCCCTCACAGGGGCTCCCAGTCGTGCACAGTCACCTTAGCAAGATTCTCAGGATCTTCGTCAATGTGTCAGCGTTTTGGCTTCTCGCGCCTCAGCACAGCAATTCTTTGGTTCTCTTTTGCTTCTTCGACTGCAACTCTCATGTGCTTCTGGATTCCACCTTTTATACTCTCCCCTAGTACTAACAGGCTGCAGGTGAAATGAGGTATCCTTAATTGCCTGACCCTGCTCTGAGTCTATTAGTGTGACATGCCTCATCTTCATT
This sequence comes from Ambystoma mexicanum, assembly GCF_040938575.1. Taxonomy (NCBI): domain Eukaryota; kingdom Metazoa; phylum Chordata; class Amphibia; order Caudata; family Ambystomatidae; genus Ambystoma; species Ambystoma mexicanum. The sequence continues at coordinate 981,843,113 of NC_090929.1, read as the reverse complement.
GCCACATGCCTTCAGACCACTCTTCTTGGTCTCGCTACCAGAGTGGTGTTTAGAATAGGAAATCTGCACTACTCCTAGTTGCTTCTTCTTCTCAGTACCTAAGGAAAAACTAGATGGGAGGATGGGACGATATTGGCAATAGCCCAAAAAGGCTAAGGGAGGGGAGGGTAGATCAATATCAGGAAAGGGTGGATACAATGCCTCGCCTTTGGGTACCCGGTCTCTAATCCCCAGGTGATCCTCCCTCGCTTGTACACCCCCAGGAGATGGGATCCAAAAGCGATGGCCCCTCCCTGGCTACCTGAACAGAAGATCCCTGGGGAGTAGATACAAGAGTACCTTCAGGTTTCTCAGTTAACTAGTGAAACTGTGTGCTTCAAGGCCTAGTGGGTTTGATAATATAAAGATGTACTGAAAACTTATAAATTGAATGGAGCACCAAGTTAAGTGCGTACTCGCGGTTAAGCGAGTAACGCTGACTTGTTTTTGCTTTTCAGGTGCATTGCAGGGACCAACTTTTCGGTGTTGAGAAAGCCCGGTGGTCTATTACTGGCCTTTTCAAACATGTCAGTGACAAGGACGCAGTCAGCAGCAGGTATCATTAAGGATACTGATCTGTCCCGCACCATGAGCAGTGAGGAACCCCGGCTTCCTTTGTCACTACTGACACCTTGCAGGGATAGCAGGAGGAACAGTAACCACCTCTGAGGTACTAGTGCTTGGTGCCAAACCTAAACTAAAACTACAGCAAGAGCAGTTTGCTTGCGCAAATTTCTTGCTCATCGGTAAGGAATTCCAAAATTATCCCCGGGGGGAGGATAACGTTGCTGACCCCTTGACACCATCTGGTACACCCCCACAGACAATACCAGCCAACTTCCAAGTCAACATAGGAGGGTCTAATGGGATTGAGGATAAGAATAGTGAAGTGGACCATTTGCAGGGTCACACACCGATGGAGGTTCTTCCCATGCTAGTTCAGCTAAAGACGAAGCGGGATGCTCCAGGACTAAATGCAGCAGTTAAAATGGACAAAGGGCCAATGGACTCTAAGACCTCAGAGCCATGACGACTTCGCCAAGAGCAGTTCCGGCGGGAACTGGAGGCCTGTGATAATATAAGAGACTTTGGGAAATCTGTTGATTCTAATTCGCCCACTACCTCCTTGCTGCTGATAGAGACCTGGATTTCTTTAGAACTTAATAGAATGGACAACTCATCACAAACTTCACCTTCTAAGAAAAATTACTTCTGCGACCCCCACGCAGTTGGCATAGAGTACTGTGCTTCTGGGGTAAGGGTGTCACCCCCGCCTGAGGACGGGGGGGTCAAAGCTGCGCGAGAAACTATTACACCACCCACGAAGCCACCCCCTACCGTGAACTGGCATTCTGGCAGTGATATTCGACTAAGAAAAACTAAAATGCATAAAATTGTGGATACTAGTCTTAGGAGTTTTGACATGGACCCCAGGAATTTTATAATCACTAATGTGGCCCAGCTATGCCAATTTGAATCCCGGGAAGCCTTAAAAAATAAGATATTAGCATGGTTTAACAACATATTGGGCCTTAATCGTGTGAGAAAATGTGACCTAAAGGTCCTCCGGAGAACACAAATTGATAAGTGGTGTTCCGCTGTCAATACTGACTGTATTGCCGTGGGTTTTGGGTCCAGTAGCCTACCGATGTATTTAAACAGATGCTTAATCTCACAACATGTATGTTCATCGACTAATCTTAGAATTGTGTTGAACTCATTAGGGAAGGGTAACAGTCTAGAACAACAGCTGTGTCTTTATTTGAGCTTTGATGCATAACCGCTTTTTTGGTAGCACTATGGCCTTGTTCAATATTCCCACTGCATGCTGGGTAAGTCTAGGGTTTTGATATTTCTGTTTGTCTTGTTTTGTTGTTGTTGTGTAATCTGTATGATTTATGTTAAGCGCCCTGATGCCCGCGGGCTTTCTGCGCTACATAAGCATACAAGTAAAGTTATAGATAAAGCAATGCAGCGTTGGAATAAACAGCAATTGGTTATTAGGTTTATATTTGATATAAAAAGTTCTGTTTTCTGGGGAGGGCCTGAGTCAGTGGTTACTGTTAAAGCCAGTATTTTAGTGTGATATGCAGAGAGCAGATTTTAAATCCATACTTCCATGTGGTTATTTAAAGACACCATGAATTACAGCAACAGGACAGCACAACCGGCAGGAGCTGAGACTAGTGATTTTCCTGCATCCATGGATGTGGGGAATGGCTTAGTGGGCTCTTCAAGCACATAGAATATGGGGGTTCAACAATGGTGCCAAATGTGTTTTGGGATGCTGCAGCAGGGCTTAAGGACGGATTGGGGACACAGACAAGGCAGCGGTATGGCTTTTGTGCTGCTACATCAATGGACCTTGACAAATGGCAACGTGTGGATGTCTGGGCAAATGGACACCTAGCCGGGGGCCCAAGGAACTGCAATGGCACCCATTGTTTCGTCATTGCAAAGGGATCATGCATCTGGCGCAGCACGTTTGACAGCCCACCAGTGGTGGAATGCTACAGGGGGCGGCCTTGTTTCAGAACTGGGGCGGGTATTGAGTCCCACAGACAGCGCCGCAGGATGTCCTGGTGGACAGCACCGTGGAAATAAATGTGCAACCTTCTTTTGCAGGGGCGGGAATGGGACAGCTAGCACTAGCCGTGCCATCATGCATGCCCCAGATTGATTTGGGGCTGAATCACTGTTTTCAAAGTGCTCAGCCGCCTGCCAGACGGGGGTTGAAGCCTGAACAGGGCTCTGGGGGTGCAAATGCAGGGAGTTACAAAAGACAAAAGCCCTGGCACGTTGTTATTGAAAAAATGTGGCAGTCTATAGCAATACAGCCAGGTCTAAAAAAGAATAAGGGCATGGGATGTTAGATCTATGATTTATACCGATATGTTTGTGCTTCATGGGGTGGGAACAGACAACTGTGTTCAACAGGGTGTTGGCTCTGCTCAGGGAGAGATTGTCATTCAAGTTGCAACAGGTGCTAGTTCTGAAGAAAAGAATGTTGCTAGTTGGCAGTACCCAATTACATAAGGTGTTGTTAATGCCCCACTGAACCTGTTCAATACCTCATCTGGACATCTAAAGACTATTCAGTGGCATGAGCCGCCTGTCACACTGCAGTATGAAGACATTAGCACAGGGGAGGATGAGGGTGAGTGGGATGCAGGGTCATGTGTTAAGACAGTTAATCATACTGGGGCGTTGGATGCCATAGACGCAAGGCCGGATGCAGGGCATGTGTTAGGACGGTTGATCATATTGGGACGGTAGAGGAGGTCCCAAACACGATTTGCACCCCCACCGCCCATTTTGAGGTGCCAGGAACGTTCACGCCTAAATATGTGACGTATGATGATCGAATAAACCAGCAGAGAGCAGCAGCAGGGCTCTGCCCAGTACCTATCAGACTGACAGCACCTATTGAAGTACCTCCACCTAAGAAACCTTGGACAGTAAGGTACCCATTGAGAAGGGCAGGGGCGTTGCTAGGGGGGGCTAAGGGGGCTATAGCCCCTGATCTTTTGGTTGTAGCCCCGGATAGAATCTCAGGAGCTACAGCAAAAAGGCTAGCTAGCCCCCAGTCCCAACAGTACCGACATCACCTTAGCCCCGGGTCTTTTCCAGACCTAGCAACTCCCCTGGAGAAGGGCATATCGACAAGTGAGACAAAATGACGGTTGTCAAAATGCGATACCGGAAGAAGCCAAGAAAGTCCTAAAAGAAGACGAATGGTGACGTCACAAGAACCCGGACTGACTCACATATAAAAGATATGATGATCTATGAATGATGAAAAGAGACAAAACACCCTGGATAAGTGACATCCTGAGTTTAAAGCGAAATAACGATGTCAAATGTTAGATGCTTATGCCATGAGCGTGATGCAGATATTCAGCCAGCTTATACGTGTACATATGCAAGGAACCGCAAGAAGCTAAGAAAATCGTGAGGCTTGCTAAAGCTTAATAGTAAAATAGAGTGCGGCAAGTGCCACCTATACATATATACCTCAAGAAAAGAACAGTATATAAGTATACTTCCACTAGGCACAAGAGCAGAACTGACCAAAGTTTACTTAAGGTCTCACGAGGAGAGCTTTGCAGCAGGAAAATCGAGAATTAAGGACAGACAGAAACTCAGACGAAGGCAAGTCATGCCAAGAAGCCAAGGTCGTACCAGCTGAAGCAGGCCAACAGTAGATACATTTAATGAAGAGAAAAATAGAGTATCCTATTCTGAAAGGTCCAGATAAGCCACAGGAGGCAGATGGCTGACAAAATTAAATCCAATTCACGAATTACATGGAGAATAAGACGACTTTCACAGTGTTGGAATCACGTGACCAAGCCAGCAGAAGAGATGAAACTTTCAAACCTCCGCATGGAATTGTGCCATGCCCAGGCACCTTCACTTTTCCAGACCAAGAAGCAGACTTGAGGCCAAGATACAAAGAAATAATTGACACATGAGCACGGAAGTGAAGATTGATTGTTGCAATAATTGGAGGGAGACTGGGGGAGCAGACAAGCTCACTGAACCTGCCCGGTTTTTCTGCACGCTGCTAGGCAGGTGGAAAAGTATGAGTGGGGTTGATGCCAACCCAGTCATAGTGAACCAAGTAAGCTAGGGTCCTATAGTTAATAGAGCCAATGAGACGTCATACTTTTAGTGACGTCTACGGCAGCCATTTTGAAGGAAGGGCTCAGATGCTCCACCTGACACTGTTTACCCAATCCCCTCACTTCATTACCATATGCAGATATACTACCTATATTAAAGTTACCTTCCTACAACCAAAATAATTGCATGCAACATTTTAAGCGTTACACGTTAGTAATGACGAGTTTTCAGTATAAAAGATGTGTTTTTTATTAAGTTTGTTGGAGTTGTGAAGCGAGAAGAAAGATCAAGCAACAGCTGATGTTCATGAACTCCCCGTTTTTTGTACTGGTCATTAAACGGACTCTCTTTGCCAAACTATTTAGTTGTCATTATGGATTCGATGCAAGAGTATTAATCTGCATCCCCATGCATCTCACGGGTGCTGCTACTCATCTTAAAATGCTATTGGGCAACCCCCAGCTTTATGGGTCGGTTGGGGTCCTGGTGCACACTTGGTAGCAGAGAGAGGATGGTTTATCGACTATTGATTAGAGAAGACACCCATTGACCGTCGACATAGGTACTCTGCAATATCACAAGTCCTTTGCCATCGGGCTAAGTAGACCGAGAAACTACCCGTAGATGGTGGCTAGAGTAAATTATAAAATTTGCAGTTGAGGTCTGAAGGAACCTGTGTTTTCACCCACAAATCCCTTCCCACTTCTAGGAGCAGCCTTCCGGAAGAAAAGCAGGAGAGGCAGTGACGAAGGCGGTGAGCCCGAGGATCCAGAGAGGAAAAACATGCAAACGGTGAGTGAAAAAGACTAAATGCTTTGGCAAAAAGTTGCATGCCTTAGAACAAGTAAGGGAAGGTAACGGAGGGAGGTGGGTCAAAAAATAAAGTCAAAAGTAGAGTAGAAAGTATGGGAAGGAAATATTGACTCAAGGGTGACCGAGCAAAGCATATAGGATACCAGGAGGATACCTGAGCAGAGAGAGGATACACCTAAATACCTACGCTTTAATATAGCGGCTAGAAGAAGCCTGCATTCAAAGTCCTGAAGAGATAGGGCAATAGGAGACTGAAACGGTTAAATATGTTTTCGAAAGGAATGGGGTTACACTCCATGTCGGAGTAAATCATAGAGGCAGGAGATTTATGTAGCCGGCTGGAGTCTGTCTAGTCTGTCACATATGTCTTATGTTTTTTTTATTTTTCCTCTAACGACATAAAAAATAAGAAATTTTTGAAAGAATTAGCGCGAAAATTACGCGATTGTTTAACTAAGATATTGTATAATGTGAATTGATCGTTGTTGTGGAAAAAATAACTTTTACGAGCAACGGGATTGGAGCTTGCGACGATTGGTGCTCACTCATATTGTTGATTCTGTTTAAAAAATGACAAAGTGTTGTGTGAGCAGAAGATAAATAATTTTAAGTATCGAAGATATTACACCGCTAATACACTTGTACAAACAGTTGCCGAAACATGCACCTAAGCTGAAAAAGTACAGTGCAGAATGGGTCAAAGGAACCGCCCACAAAATGTTTATGCCATGGCCTCACGGTGGATCGCTAGCTAAGGCAGTCCTGCAACACATGACAACATATTTGCATGCCACATATACTGGGAAAAAGTTAGACAAACGCCTAGCTAGTTTAGAGCTTTGGAAGATGTACCAAGAGGATAAGGAGGAGGAGACACCAGTAGATTGGATACTTAACATATGCACAAAGGGGGGTGAAACGCCTTCTGCGCCACCCACCCCATCTGAAACAAAAAGCAAAGCCAGTAAAAGACGAAGGATTATATCCATTAAGAGAACTTAAAGCAGCCATGGGGTATAGCAACCCGGCGTATGAGTCACCTACGCAAAGCCAGACAAAGACCGAAACAGAGATATCACCTCCAAAGTCCTGTGGGACAAGGAGAGGCGCGAGAAAGGAAAAGGAGATCAGGCACAAGCAAGTAAATCTCTACATACGAATAGAGAGGGAAAAAGATGCAAAGGAGATGAGGACAGAACCGATGAGAAGGCATTCACACAGAAAGAATTGATGGGAGGTCAGATTCTATTGAAACTCAACGGTAAATGCATTGAGGATGTGAGACAAAAGGGAGAGCCAGGCGATTCACAAAGAAAAGAGAAAGAAAAGGAAAAAGGATTGAGAGACGAAAGGATCAAGAAAAAAGATAGACAGAGACGAGAACAGCTGTATCGTGAAGAGCAAGAAAGGAAACGTGATCATAAGCCAAGAACAGCTAATGATCAGAATAGGCAGGGACAATAGAGAATAGAGGAAGAAGAGCAAAAGATAAGGGAGAAGAGAATAAAAAGATGAAGGGATGAGGAAATACGAAGGGCAAATGAACGTAGAGATGCAAAGAAAAAGGAAGAAGATAGTATCAGAGAGGAAGCCCTGAGAGTTCGCGGACGACATAGAACGTATGCGAAGACAGAGAGCATGCGATCTTGAATATCTGGAAAGAGAGGTTAAAAAACCAGATCCAGTAGAAGAATGGGAAGACATACAAGAATTATTTCCTGAGTGCGATTCAGTACCAGTCACGTCTAGGGCAAATATTGAAGATGATTTTGACACCAGAAGCATCAGAGAGACGATCGATAGAATATATGATAAAATGGGGCTAGAACAAGTACCCCAAGGGAGAGGGGAGGACAAGCACCTTGAGAACACTCAATTGTATGACGCTGAGGACGCCTCCCGAAGTAGTAGAAATAGAGAGCTGTCCCTAGATAGGTTGACTCTAAACAGAAACGAGGAAGATGACAGGAGTTACACGAGTTGGGCACAGACAATATCAGGCACAGAAAGAGAGGAATTTGAGGAAAAGGAAGAAGAGAGAAGACGTGAAAAACGCTTCTCTGGAGGAAAAGGGATAAGATGGTCAGACTCTAGCGAGTCTGTACCTAAGGCATCAGAGTCAGCCACACAGTCAGACCGACACGAAGGAGTATCTTACGGTCAGAGGGGGGTGTCTCCACCACCCTATGTGAGCCGACTAAGGACATTGCCAGGTAGACGGCGATGCGGGACTATCACCCCTGCAGTGGATAGAAAAATGATGAGAGAGGAAAAAGAGTGCCACGTATTACAATTCCCGTTGCTCGAAAAAGGAGGAACGGGGCCACAGTATATTCCATGGCCACACATGGACCGAGAAAATCTGAAAAACAAGCTTCCAATGTTAACATCGGGAGCCAGAAAATGGATACATGAGCTGGAAAAAATGACAGGAGGGAACACTTTGGCCATGGGGGATATTAAGGGTCTTTTAATCGCCATACTTGGTGATCGAGCTGACATGTGGACACGTGCAGGTTACCCTGGCATGACTACAGTTAACACTGCCCACTATGGAGCTCATTTTAACAATTGCAGAGCCGCGGTATGGAAAGAATTACGATTGCTATACCCGGATATGTCTGACATGGAAACCATAATGACCCTCAAAATGAAGGAGTCAGAAGATCCGTTGCTTTACATTCAGAATTTCCAAGACACATGGATGCTGGAAACTCGTGACTCTTGGGGGAAGTCCATACCCGTGTTTTATCATATATTATGCCAAGGGCTGCCAGATCAGGTACAGAAGCAGCTCAAGAAATTGGTAGGAATCGAGGCCAAGCCATGGTCTGAGATTCAATTGACCATAGGTCACTATTGCAAGAAAAGAATCGCAAGAAAGAGACTACACGAAAAGCTGAAGAGGCATAGTTAGTGCAGAAGAAATTGTTAAAATATGCCATTGAAGGGGCAATGATAACTAGCACAGACAGATCAAACATACAGCAGGTCAATAATCAACAGCAGGTTAATCAGGGCAGTAATGGGTTCTACCCCAGAGGGAGAGGCTTTCGAGGAAGAGGATGGCAGAGTAATCAGGGAGGTTTCCAAGGTAATCAGGGAGGTTTTCAAAACATGCAAAGTGGCAATCAAGATATGGCAAATGGGCAATTAATCAGACTACCGCCAATATGTTGGACGTGTGGGATGACAGGGCATCTAGTGCGCACATGCAGAAGTCAAGGCATGGTGCAAACAGACCAAGGAATCAGAAGATGAATGGCAACTCCACCTATGTTCTTACAGCAGGGTGGAAATGGAGTTGAACAGAATCACACGGTGCAACAGCAAACGCCAGGAGCACAGCAAAGCTTGCAACCTCAGAACTTGATAAGTTTTCCACAAAGACAGTCTCAACAGTTGCTGATGCAACTGTCACAGAGTACAAGTGCAGGACAGGCATTGAACTCTGGAATGAGAGCCAACACTGATGATGGAGGAAGTCCATTCACGCAGCATGGGACAAGGTTATATATGGACTAGGACAGCTCACTGGGAAACCGGACGTGTTCTATCCTATCGGTGACACCAGACCCTCATGAGGAACCAAGGGTATATGTTTGTATAGGGGATAATGAATATTCCTTCTTAGTTGACACAGGTGCAACACGCTCGTGTATACGTGAAGGCAAGTTTTCCTTGTCTGGCGATGCCATAAATACTCAGGGCTTCACAGGAGCAACAAGTCGTGTTCCTTTTACAAATGAACTTCCAGTTTCTATAGGAGAGTGTGACATGAAGGTGCCATTGCTATATTCAAGGCAGACCCCAGTAAATATATTGGACCGAGACTTAATGACAAAGTTAAACATGACAATCTCGTTCACGGAGAAGGCATAGTCTGTTTGGCTCCAGGAATGCATTGTCTAAACATCTGCGAAATGATCAGAGCATACTCGGGACAAACAGCTCTGAGACCTGTCCCATTGGAACCAAAAATATTCACGTATGGGATACGCATAATAATGGCAGGGCTACCAGGCCTCGCAGGAAAAACCATGAGAACCCCAGATGAATTTCTATTTAGGCCAAGAATACCTATGCACGATTAAAAGGGACAAGTATTTCCCTTGGCAATATACACGGCCATAGTGCGAGGGAAAATGGTACTGATCGATGATGAAGGCAGACAATGGTGCACAGTACGATTATCATTGAGGAAGGGTACAGATTGACTGTCGTCATTGATGATGATTTGTTTGATGAGAAAAAGGATGCTGAGGAAACAACAGTTGAGGTAAATCTCATCTTTTGGGTGAGGATGATCAAAAGAGAGGTGCCCCAGAGAATGTTGCTGGCACAGAACCGTCATGAATATTTTGATGACGACAAAGCCCAGGTGCCTGTCTCAGTGTAGACCACAGGCCCCTATGACGTAAGCTTATTGGATGGAATCGGAGAAGTGAGGATTAAATTGAAACCAGGAGCAGTTTTGCCAAAAGCACGACAATATCCCATGTCTAGGGAAGCAGATGGAGGGATTTTCAAGACATGCTATGATGGAGCAGGGCATCTTACTGACGTCAGAGTCGTCATGCAACACATCGGTTTATCTGAAATTAAAAATCAAAGGGAGGGTCGTGGAGACTAATTCAAGATTTACGCCTGATAAATGATATTGTAGAGGCTGAGTTCCCTCTAGTCCCTAACCCGGCCACAATGTAATATACCTGTTGAGGCTCAATATTTCACGGTGACTGACTTGAAAAATGAATTTTTCTCAATCCCATTGCACAGAGACTCACAGGATCTGACGTCATTTACATTCAGACATATGCGTCTGAAAAGCACAAGGTTACCCCAGGGGTACTGTGAGTCTCCTTCGATTTTTAACAGAGTCCTGCAGATGGACTTAAGCAATATTGCATTAGAGAGTGTGGTCTTACAATATGCGGATGACATCTTAATTTGCAGCACAACAGAGGAGAGATGAAGACACGATTCTGTTCAGCTATTGACCATACTGGCTGAGAAAGGATATAAAGTTGACAAAGAAAAATTACAATATTGTCAGCAAGAAGTGCAGTACATAGGCCAGCTGATCTCGCATGAGGGGAAAAAGGTTACCCGTGAAAGGGCTGAAGCCATATTGAACACAGCCAAGCCACACACGATAAAACAGATGCAGAGTTTTTTTAGGACTTTGCAATTATATCAGGACATGGGTCTTCGACTACAGCTCATACACTAAGGTCTTGTTACAAGCCCTGAAGAAGGCAAAGGGGATGAAAGAAAAAATGTAATGGTCTGAGACCATGGAAGAAGGCTTTATTGAACTCAAGAAAGCCATTTGTACGGCATCAGTTTTATGCAGAGGAATTGTACCTGTTGTCACACACGAATGACACTGTTATGACAGCAGTACTCACACAGAGAAACACATTGGGGTACAAGCCCCTGGCATACTACAGTGGGAATTTGGACCCAGTGATGAGAGGTAATTTCCCTTGCGAACAGAGTTTAGCTGTCACAGCGTTCGCCATACAGAAGGCTACAACCACTGTGATGGGATGCTCAATGACGTTGTTTGTCGAGCACACACTATTTGCCATTCTAGAGAAACCAAATGGCACATTGACATCTCAGAGAGCTTCTGCTTATGAAGTGATCATATGAAATCCATCAATTAAGATAGTTTGATGCAAAATAGTGAACACAGCTATGTTCATAGCAGAGCCAGTCACTGAAGGAGAACCGATCCATGACTGTGCAAATTACGAAGAATTCTATGATGAGATTCCCAGAGTGAAAGAAAATGCATTGGCAGAAGGAGAAATTGTCTATGTTGATGGTTCTTTGAGAATCGATCAAAACGATGGGTAAAGATATATAGGCGCCGCTGTGATGAAGCACACGGCAAATGGAGACTTTCGAGTACTCAGTGCACGATTACATCTTATTATTCAGCAAAGCCTGTAGAATTATTACTCGCTATCATTTTTTACTATTTTATTTGCTATTTTTAGTATTACTTTACTTGCCATTGAGAATCACGCAAACCAGGAAGTGTACAGTGACTCCGCCTATGTGACATCAACGGTGCACGCAGGCTTAGTGCACTGGAAAAGGAGGGGCTACCTCCGAGTGGATGGCACGCCAGTGAAGCACGCAGCCCTATTGGATAGGCTCATTAAGGCACTACAGCTCCCAGTGGCCATAGCGGTCGTAAAATGCGCTGCCCACATGGAAGGTACAGATTTTATCTCACGTAGAAATCGAGCAGCAGACACAGAAGCCAAGCGTGTGTCCACCAAAGACAAAGTTGTAATGGATGTGGAAACAACTGATGTACACGAGAGAATGATTGTTGCACAAAGTGAACCTGACAGCTATAGTAATAGGTGGCAAACCCAGTCAATGGAACTCCAAGGGGAAGCACCACAGGAAGAGAAAAACCTCTGGAAGTGGTGAGGGTGTTCTTTAAACCCCTCTGAAAGCTTGAGGCGACAAGACAGCACTGGTAAACCGTTGATGCCTATAGCCCTATTGAAGATAGCAATAGGGCAATTGCATTATCCGGCACATATGACAAAAGAGAATCTAGCAGCAACATTCGTAGAAGGCTGGTTCATACCGAACTTTGCAGAGCACGTTGCATTGTTTATGATGAACTGTATAATCTGCCAACAGTTCACGGCTGGGCACACACTAAGAGTAATTAGAGGAGTCATCCCAAGGCCTAATGGACCTTTTCAGCACTTGCATGTCGATTATGTCGATATGATTCAAGTATGTAACGGGTACAGGTACTGAATTGTTGTGGTGTGTCCATTCTCTAGATGGATAGAAGCAGGTTCATGCACACACCCAGACTCTACCTGTGCGGCCAAATTTCTGGTCAGAGAGGTATTTCCCAGGTGGGGAGTATGTGAAGTCATGAGGTCAGATAATGGTCCCCAGTTTGTTAACGCAGTATTTGAGCAGATCAGCTTGCTGCTTGGTATAAAGTACAAGTTCTAGTCGATGTATCACCCACAAGGTAATGGAATATATGAGAAGCTCAATGGCTTGTTAAAGGAAAGGATAGCCAAGTTGAAGCTTACTCTAAAAAAGGGATGGTAACACTGCCTTCCTTTGGCACTGTACGCACTCAGAAACCAGCTTGGTTCTATCCATCATCTTATACCGCACAAAATAGCAACATGCAGAAGGATGCATACTCCATTGACCCCCAGAGCTAGAGCTAGATGTGATGCCCAGCCAACAGGAGAAATCTTAGGGTCTGAAATGCAAAATTATTTGAATTGCATGACAACTTGTCTTACTGTAATTTCAGGACAGCTGCAGCGACGAGAAAAAGGGTGCGGGGCAGCACAGAACACAGAAGGAGATACTACAACTGACCCAATTCAAGGACTACGTCTACCACCAATCTTTCCTGGAGACACGGTCCTGGTGAGAAACCATACGAGAAAGAAGTGGGACGAGCCAAGGTTCAACGGTCCATTCAGAGTGGAGAACGTTACTCCCTCTGCAGTCAAGCTAGAAGGAAGAAGAGCTTGGCTCTTTCTGGGTGGCATCAAACCATACATCGGAGAAGGCCCCCTGCCCGCACCCCAACGCGCAGAGACTACAGACGATGGGGAAGAACCACAGCACGTGCAGACGATATCCATGACTAGGAAGAAGGACGCATGACCAGAAAAACAAAGACAAGGAACTTTTGTGCAAAGTTGTGGCTTAAATTTGGACATTTCCTCTGAGCAAAAAAGGGGATAAGGACATAAAAATACAGACACTAGTTGCAGGGTGAAGAAGAGAATTGCATGTATAAGCCACAACCTAGTCTGTTGACTTTGAACTTTGGACTGGGCCATGCTGAAGCCTTGATAAGAAGCCTTGATAAGAAAAGGATATGCCAAATTTTGATCGAGGACCTACAAATTGGAAGAAAGTACAATATCAGGACTCGTTCCAAACAGAAGCATTATTTGGACTCACTTATGGTGTCCCACAGCAGTGACATCACTAAAGACATTCTAAATAACTTCGACCTAGTCTTGAGGTCATACCCTTCACTAGTGGGAAGGCTCACTAGCATCACTGAATTTCTTCAAGACCCTGAAAACGAAGACAATAAGGAGGTTGCTCACCGTGATCGCCGAGCAGTTCCTCCTGCTTCCAGAGAGGAAAAAACAAATGTCCCAAGCAGAAGAAGAAGCAAATAGGCTTGTTAGCATACTGTTCTTGCGCTTAATTGAAGACTGCCCAGATCTTGTTGGGAGATGAGCTGACGTCTTCACATTTCTCCGAGATCCTGCAAACAGAGAACGTTTGAGCATAATCCTGAACGGAATAATAATCCAAGTTGCTCTTGAAGCTCACCGAAATCACAGAATCTGCCCACAGTGTAACAAGGACAAGACCAATGTCCCTGTCACCAGAATATAGCAGATTGGTGAGTAATGTCTTCTTTCGCCTAATTGAGGACTTTCCAGAACTTGTGGGGAGTCCTGCCGGTGTTGACGTCCTCACTTTCATCAGAGACCCAGCAAACTCTACACAGATAAGCATGCTCCTGCATGGTATTGTGATGCAGGTTGAACTGTCTAATCATCATCAGAACTTCCAAAGAAGACTGTAAAACTTTCTGCAGAGGGACAGATCGAGAAGGTGTTGCCAGAGACTTCACTCTTGTTTATACTGCCAAGGACACAACATGTCGTCCGGAGTGAAACAGATAAGAGGAACAGACTGGGAGCTTGTGTACTTTGAACACATACAGTAAAAGAAGGACTTGCCAAACGTGTTGCCTTCATTGCAACTACAGAAAAGGGAACTGTATCCAGAGACAATAAGACAATCCAGTGTCCAGACAAAGGAGGACAATTGTTTCAGTACCTGCAACCGACAAGCAAACACATCAGAATCCAGAGATATTGTTACATATAGTATATTACTGTAGTATTTTTCCTTAGTTGATAGGGATGGGGAATCAAAACAGCAGCATTGTCAACCCTCAAGGGGAAAGACGGACTCACTGTTCCAGAACTAAGTGTTGCCACCTAAACTACAGAGGCATAACGTACCTATGAATTGTATTTATCATTGTTCTACTGTCACTGACGATTCGAACTGCATTATTGGTGCACAAAGTGTTCCGATTTCAGTGCACCCACTGAAGGGGTATGCACTGATGTACGCATGAAACCCACAAACGTACCCAGACCTTTTTTATTCCTTCCAGTTCCTAGACAAGCTGACAAAGGGGTGAATGAGCTTGAAATGGATGGGATTAGCCATGACACGTACACACATTTGGTAACAAATTGAAAAGCCGGAGACAGGGTCGGCAGAGCAAGCATGACAAAAGGTTAATGAAAAATACACATGCACAAACAGTGAGTAAACTTGCACCACGCCTAGTGTCAATAACTGCAGAACCGCAATCCAAAGCATGGGAGAAGAATAGACTGCCTACTAGAAAAAGTTCTACTACAAATGAAGTGAAAAGACAAATGGAAAAAGCTGAACTTTTAAAGAGACAAAAGGAGGTGGAGAATAAACCAACAGAGACTGCATCAATAAGCACACATGCTCCAGTGAAGGGGACAAGTACAAGTTCTACACTACAGCCATATACTGGGCCTATAGAGTGGATATGGACATTTATAACCAATAGAAAAAGGATGCAAGAGGAGAAGGAAAGGTTTGCCAGACTTCCACCTACTCGATTAGTACAGATGAAGAGATCTGAACCATGGTTTCAGGTATCTGAGAATGCTCCAATGAGAAGAAGCTACATGGATGCTATTAAGGATGTGATGATAGCAAACTACATGAAAACCTTGAGAATAAAGAGAAGCATACAAGGAGATGACAATGAACTAAACGAATACCTGGACAGCACAGCACACTTCGGAAATAACATATGGTACCAAAACATGAAAGAAGTTGGATGACAAAATTCAGAGGGGGAATGCTTTGTTTTTGCACTCCTACCTTACAGCATGAGGAAGTCAAAGATCTTTGTAGATATGGAAATCGATGTCCAGACAACACACTGTCTATCACACGTAGCAATGTGCACGACCAGAGGCCAGTTCATGGGAAGTGATGCCTCACTGAAATGAGCAACTGAAGCAACTGATCCAAATGAAGATGATTATGTCCAGGACATAAAGACAAGAAACAATCGAAAAACAAAACCCATTGTGATCAGATACGAGAAGCCTGGAGTTAAAGGAGCAGAAATCAGAAGCGTAGCAAATCACAAATTAAACATTCAAGAGAAGACGCCAGAAGAGGCTCGAAAGTGGAAAAACAGAGGCCAAATGCAAATTTGGGGAACACTTCTTTCACCAGACGGATGGGAGAAAGGAGTAGTGATATGCAGGCCATGGATGGTCTTTGGTCACTACGAGCCCACCATCAACATAATGCGAAATGGATGCAAGCCAGTATGGCCAAAACTTGTTAAACTAATGACATGGGTCAAAGACAGGGGAGGACCCTTGCAGATAGTGCCACTGGAAAGCCCACAATTCTGCTTCAGGAATAATGGTACAAGAAAAATGGGAGAGAATCAGAACTGTGGACGAGTCTTTGATGCTGCAGGAATGGTACATGGTACTGCAGTGATCAAGGATCATTATTGGGCATGTGGATTCAAAGCATATATCAGACTGCCAAGAAACTGAGTAGGTATATGCACAATAGTAAATGTCCATGTTCCAGCACTGGTGATCCCAAAAAGTGATCTGAATATTGACAGTTTCCCGGAAGCAGATGCTCACCTGAGGAAAAGGAGATCTGTGGAACTGATGAGCCGAATGAAGCGAGAGAATTACTTTACTGCCAAATCCATAGAAGCTTTTGATGGTATCCCTTATGAACATAGGCTGTTCAGTCAGTCTTCTTCAGTGTTCACAACAATTTTCATGCCGAGGATTCAAGTTGGAGCAAATACTAAATGGTTGCAGATAACCAGATGGGAGTTACTGCAGACCATCAACACGACCATAAAAGGGTTTAATGTGATCAGAGAAGAACTGAGGGCAATTCGACTAATGATGTTACAGAACAGGTATGTCCATAACATGATCACAGCTATTGATGGAGGAGTTTGTGCAAAATTGGAGAATCATGTTGCACATTTATACCATCTCACGACGAAGAAAATGGAACGTTAACAGAAGCCATAGGTATGTTGACGAAATTACAGAATCAGATGATCGATGGAACTGATGAAGTAGACGACGACAGTTGGTTTGGATCCCTATTTTCCTGGGTTCCACAATGGATGGCAGATGCATTCAAGTTCCTGGGAGCCCTACTAGTGATGATGTTACTTAGAATCATCTCTCAGTGCCAGAAAACTGCGAAAAAGGCTATAGGGATGAAGATCATGATCGATATTGAACCAGGATGGAAGCCCAAAGACCTGACTGATGAAGAAATAGGAAACTTTGTGAAAGCTAGTATTCATGCAACAGAAGGAACCAAGTTTTGGTATCCAAGGAAACACAGAAACTATGTGGGAAGATGGATCTATTGCAGTCCAAATGGACAATGTCAATTTATGACATGGAATAAAGACGAGCACGTGAGAACAGCAGGAAGCTTGAAGAAAGTCATAAAAATATGGACTCCAAAGAGACATTTCCTCAGACCCTCATGTGTGGACCCAGAAGACGAAGTAAAGATGGATCCAGAAGAAGAAGTGAAAGTTAATACAGAGGATGCAGAAAAGATGGATACAAAAGAAGAAGTGAAAGTGGTGGATGAATCACACAGAGGGGGGAGTGTAGAGGAGGTCCCAAACACAATTTGCACCCCCACCTCCTATTTTGAAGTGTCAGGAACGTTCACGCCGAAATATGTGACGTATGATGAGCAAATAAACCAGCAGAGAGCAGCAGCAGGGCTTTGCCCAGTACCTATCAGACTGACAGCACCTATTGAAGTACCTGATGGAGGTGGCAGAGGATGAACATATAAGTGGAAAACCTTCGAAAGGGACACTATAGATTGCCAGTACACCATGTACATTATTTATACTTTCAATCTCCTGCAAAGCAAACACCGCGGAGCGGTGAGCGGAGCTTGAGACGAGGTTGAGACAGTATCCGGCAGCAGTCTCTCTACCGTGTCTATTGTGAGAGGACCCACTTATACACAGCAAACACTGCGGAGCGGTGAGCGGAGCTTGAGATGAGGTTGAGACAGTCTCCGGCAGCAGTCTCTCTACCGTGTCTATTGTGGGAGGACCCACTTATACACAGCAAACACCGCAGAGCGGTGAGCGGAGTTTGAGACGAGGCGAGCCAGTCTCCGGCAGCAGTCTCTCTACCGTGTCTATTGTGGGAGGACCCACTTATACACAGCAAACACCGCGGAGCTTGAGACGAGGTTGAGACAGTCTCCGGCAGTCCGCGGCCAGTCCCGGACTCTCGGTCCGACGGAATGGAGCCTTTTGACAACGCAACCGATGTGTCTGGTCCCCCGGATCTCCAAACCCCCAACCCGAGCGATCAGCAGAGGGTGATTACTAAGGAGCAATTACAAGACTTCGGACCCTGTTGCACTGAAAACACAACCCAAAAAAGTGAAGGTGGTAAGGACTGCTACATCAATCCCTTCAATCCTCTCTGCAATTTTGGTTCCTACCGAAGCAGTCCAAACATCCACAACATTGTTCGACTTCGAAAATCCATTTGATGGAAATCGGCGTTCGCCTTTTCTCTCTCGTTCGAATTCACTTACGGAGACTCTCACCAACACCAACGCTACAAACGCTACAAATGCCACAAACGCCATAATTCAGCCCACTCCGCACGGCTTCAGTGCCCGTGCATCACCACTTTACACCCCTTCAACCTCCCCCTCTGCGGCATCATTAACCTTTACAAATGGCTCAACTAATGTTCAGACTGTGCCCCCTGCACTTTCTGTCTCACCTGTACTGCTGATTATAGACGCAGAAGACTCAGTGGATCTCCGGAATCCCTTAGTCCCACCTTCGCTGCACCCAGCGGCCATGCCGGGGTTCCTCTCCTCCCCTCCATCCAGCACCCAATCTGCTCAGCCTTCCCGCCAGGCCCTTTCGGTGGTGAGAGGTGCAGAGGCTTCGACTGTCGGAGGACGGTCAGCGTCTGCCCCTGTGCTTGCAGTACGGGCCGAGGAGGAGAGCCCCCTCTGGGCTGCGCAAAGACATCCGGTCGCCGAAGGAAGGGAACGGGACAGGAGACTGCAACGAGAGCCGACGGTGGAGCTGCCTACTCAGACTTCATCCGGAGATGACGACTCCTCCCTTCACAGCATGGGCATGCAATCTCCCACAGACCAACAACTGCCACCTGCAAGTCAGACCGCCGGCTCTCTGGTGAGTCTGCAAGGGGGCTCTCGACACCCAACGGTCCTGACTCCAGCGCCCGTTTTGATCCTGGCACAAATCCATGCCATAATGGACTCAACGGATCCAGCAGATCCAAACAAAACGAGAGCACCGCAACCATCCCAAACATGGCCAAATCTATTCATCCTGCACCCAATTCAGTGCCTGCTCGGCCATCCAAAGCAATCCCTAATTCCTTTGGAAAGCCAGGACTGACGAACAACACCAATACTCTTACGCCTTCACAGGATGAAGGTCAAATTGAAACACCATATGCATCAAACAAAGAGATCTCTCTAAAAGGAAATTTATGTACTGGAACTAAACCACTACTATCCCCAACCCTGAGACAGCAATTTTCACTCGGGACTCAACCGACGAATCAACTTGCTCTCGACCACCTTCCCTCGAAATCAAAAAATGAGGATCGTCCTACTCAGACAGAGGACAGCTCACTCACAACAGACCCATTATCGCCACTCACACCCAGACTACGTTCTCCCCCAAGAAACAGGCGATTAAGTGAAATAGCCACCTCAAACCCCAACGACTCACTGACAAAAAAAATGGATCTGGCAACCATCATGTCGGCTATAACAATAGCCCTAGCCCCATTTGGGAAATTATACGAAAACATTAATGACTCGCTAAAAGACAGCATCACAGTGACAGCAATGATGCATACTAAACTGATCTTTGTGGAAGGATTCATCACCGCCCTGGACCAAAACAATAAGCAGCACAGGAATCCTGGGATCTGAAGCTGTCCCTATTGGAAGAGAGACTAAAGCTCCTTCAAACCACAAGTCACAAAAATACTAGTTCAGATGACAAGGAAACCCAGAGACTGATCCAATCCCAAACGAAGAAAACGGCCCCCCTGTTTGTATGACCAAAAGACAAAATTCCTCCTCAATCAACTGAGGCGCCCAAATCAGCACCACCAAGTGACGCCTCTCAAAAATGTACAGCCGCAACGAAACAACAGCCTCTATTGAAGTTAACCGCCTGTTCTCAACAAGATTCTACCAATATGGGAGAAGCGATCACACTTGAACCAATGCCCATCTCAAACAAGAAATCAAAAAAAACCTTACGAGAGGCCACGGATGACGTAAGAGACTCTGAAAACATTAACACCAAGACCCATTCTACTCCTTCCCCAAGGACTACGGACGAATTCATGAGCCAAAGCTCCTTGATCGACCTAACCCAACATGAGGACTCAATAGAAACTTTGGAGTTGGACATGGAAACTGAAGACAGCTCCAAACCACAATTAGTAATCCAACCGATCAGCCCCAAAAAGATCAACAATAAACCTTTACTTTCAAACCCTCGTTCAGAGCCAAACAACAGAATACAGACGAAAGACACGAGTATCGAACAACTGTACCAAAAACTAAAGACAACCCAATCGAACTCCTCGGCCAGACACTCTCCCACCAAAGAACAAAAACCTTCATCAGATCACCGACAAGAAGAGGCCCCCAGAGCGAGAGGCCAACCTACAAACCCCGTTCGTCTGTTCAAAATCGAACAAAAATTGACTGATGCCCACTACATGATCCTGAACAGAAGAACGGTCCTCAAGATACTTAAACAGGTCGACACACTTAAAAACGTAAAGTCAGACGACTTCACTCTAATAGAGCCCTACCATAGGAACAAGCAGGCAAAGGCCTACCTACACATTAAAAACCTGGCCCTTTGTGAGATTCCTCAAGAAGTCTATGCAAAACTAGCACATGTGGGCTTCATCTTGACGGAGATCCAGGTGGCAAACACCACCAAGAAACAGGCTGAAAAATACAAGAAACCATTGGTCAAAAACTATAGATACAAATCACAAACAGAGGATTTGTATAGATCGGGAAGAAGAAGAAGAACACAGTCTCCTTTGGGAAAACGCGACCACAACCTCACTAGACCAACTTGGAAATTAGCGAACAGACCTGACCAATCGAAACATGAGCCATCTCATAACGGCAGAACTGAAACAAAAAGAGAATTCAGAAACTACAAAGAGTATGGAAGACCTTACACGACCGCTCACACCTCAAGACCTTGCCACAATGAACGTAGATCCACATCACCAGATCGCTCTGAAAGGCAAAAAACAAACAGCAGACTCGATTGCCGTCTGTCCAGATGCCATGCCAAAAAAGGGCACTTGTCTTGGATACGGGATGCTTTGACACCAGGCCTCAAAAGATAGCAGCAAACGCGGGGTGCCAACCACTCATCACGGTCACACCAATCGATCCACGAAGAGCTCCATAATCTAACTCTGTCCACAGCATCATGGAACACCAGAGGCCACATGCACTTAACAAAAACCGGCAGCTACAACTTGGGGGTTCATGACATTCTCTGCCTACAAGAAACTTGGCTGATGGATAAACCCGCTCTAGATGGATATACTTTAGAGATTTCACCGGCCTCCAAAGGTCCGCTTGGCAGACCCTCCTCTGGTCTACTGACAGCGATTCGGACAGGATCAAATATAACCACTACCAAGATAATAGCAGCCACTTATGCTTTTCTGGCAGTGCTTATGACAAGGAATGACGAAATCCCTACAGAAACCTCATTTCCCAAGGAAGCCTTTGCCATAATCAATGTCTACTGGAATCCCCAAAAAACATCTCCAGCAAATTTCTGCGATGAAGCTGCCAACATCATTGATGAGATAATGATCAAATATCAGACCTCGAACATCCTAATTTGTGGAGACCTAAACGCAAACTGCTCGAACTCGTCTGCGCATACTCTGACGGAGGAAAGAGGAAAATCGTGGGTAACGCTAATTAACTCCGAAAATCTCTGAAACGCATGTAGTAAGCAAATCACAATACCCACATGGGAGCGCGACCAGTCTTCCGTGACTCTCGAATACATCTTTGTATCTGAAAAAATCTACTCAAGCATAGACTTGTTTGAAGTAATTAGAACTGAAGCAAGCGATCACAACTTACTAAACCTTACTTGTAACATCTGAGGTCGAGACCAGCAATTTTACAAAGCTTCGATCGAGATAAACTCTCAGCTAACTCGCTTGCGCATGACCACAAATAACATCAAAACCCTGTCAGAAGAATACAAAACTTTAACTTCTGACATCGAAGCAAATGATTCAACCTTCAGGGCCAGCTACATTCCCCTGCTACTTGCCTACAAAAAACCTCGGAAAGGCCTTCACAAGCCTGCACTTAACCATAATCACACATACAACCGGAATCTGGTGATCAGATGACGCTACTTAAGAAAACTAAAAAAAGAAGCCGCGACCTGGAACACTACTACATTATGGGAAACCTATCGCACTGAGCTGAGACTCTGTAAGCAGTGGCTAAGAAACACCATAGCTGCCCTGTACCAATCAGACGCAGAAAACATGATCAAGGTCCTAACAAACAAAAAATCCCGAGAATTTTGGACACTTGTTAACAACACAAACCATCACCCCAATTCTCAAATGATAAACTCGGTCTCTGAAGATAGCTGGACAACCCACTTCTCGCAACTGTTTGAGTCCCCTGCGCCCCACTGAGAGAACAAAATGATTTACTGATGCAAATTGGGTTGACCTCTCAGACAAAGAAGATATAAAAAAAAAAGTCATCCCAAAATTGAAATTGTCACGAGCACCTGGTCCTGACGGTCTAGCAAATTCTGACCTAAAGCAACATCCTGACACCTGGTGAACTGTCCTGAGCATGATATTCAAAGACTGCAAAGAACGCAAGATAATCCCCAGCTCTTGGACTCAAGCAGTCATTGTCCCAATCTTCAAAAAAGGCATCAGAGAAGATCCCTCCAACTACCGACCCATAGCACTGCTGGACGTCATCGGCAAAGTTTTTGAAACATTCCTTTTGACCCACTTCCAGAACTTGGCACAATCTTCGCCGGCCATGGACCCACTTCAAACGGGATTCCAGAAGAACTGGTGCCAACATAATGATCCTAAACATTCTTAAAGAAAAAGTTTTGCTAGGCGCTCCACGAATCTTCCTCGCCTTTGTGGATCTATCCCAGGCCTTCGACAGAGTTGATAGGCCAAAATTGTGGAACAAACTGAAGAAGTGGAACTGCCCCAATGAAATTCTTGATCCGATTATTGCCCTTCACTCCAACACCAGTGTCTCAGTTCGATTGAACCATCAAGGGTTACTCTCTAACCACATACCATCTCATCGCGGAGTTAAACAAGGGTGTCCATTGGCTCCAGCACTCTTCATCTCTTTCCTTAGTGATTTCAAAGACTCGGAAGACTCGATCAGATAATTTCCACCGAAAATCGGAAATACAAGTGTCATCAGACTTTTATACGCCGACAACCTAATCATCTTGGATCACACACAGGTGGGCCTTCAACGCCAACTCGACAACCTAGCCCACTACACCAAGGAGAATAATCTTGAGATTAATAAATCGAAAACAAAAATACTGATTCTCCAGAAGCAGGGGAACAAAAAGAAAGAGACCCTAAAGTGGTACCTTGACCAGTCCAAAATCGAAATCGTGTCAACGTTCAAATACTTGGGAGTCGAAATTGACAGCTCGAAGAGAGGTTTGAGCATGCAGGAAACCCTGTGGACAAAGACCAAAAACCTAACTGCTCAACTACGTGCAGTCGATAGAAAATACGGCAAATATAGTCTACTGCCGGCCATTCAGTTCTACAAGTCAAAAGTAATTCCATCACTAACGTATGGCATGGACGCAACCCCTGCAATCCCATCCACTTTATGGACTAAATTGGAAGGCTTCATTTGGAGAGCAGTATTAGGCTTACCTAAATCCACAGCCGTTGCAGCAATAAGACGTGAACTAGGTCTACTCTCCCTAGAGGCAGTGGTGGCCCAGAGTACCATCCAACTCTTCAGAAAAATCCAGAATCCAGACAGCCTAGAAATATACCACATGATTGCTGTGGAAATTGCTAAAAGGACCAACAAATTTCTAAATGACTGGGTCAATACACAAAAGCTCACACTGCAAGGGATATCGTGTTCTGAAGAAGAACTAATCCAAAATCCATTAAGAATAAAAGCGAAAATGGAATGGCTCGACTGGATAAAAACCAACGAGAAAGCAGTTTCGAATGAACTTCTAGCCCATCTGCCACCGGTCTTCAACAAACAAAGAGCCAATGGGATACTGCACAAAATACCCCTGTAAACGGCTAACGAAAACCCTACTGAAAGCCCGCTTAAACCTCCTACCGACTCAAGAAATCTTAGCAATTCGTTCAGCGTCCGAAGAAAAATCATGTAGACTTTGTAAAGATCCACAATCTACAGAATCAATCAGGCACCTCTTGATGGTCTGTCCGACAGTAGACCAAGAAAGAAAAGCTTTCCTCGGCCCCCTGTTTATAACCTCTTACGTCATTGACGAAAACATTTGGTGGAATCGCCTTATTACAGGAGCCCAAACTAGATGGCTAATAGCAGCGACCAAACTTCTAACCATCGCCTTGGCGAAGGCCTCCCAAATTTAACAGGAGTAGCTTACAGAAATACCCATTTCAGCCAAATGATGACGATACCAGGACTATTCCTCTGCCTGAAGTCTTTTCTTTTGCAAAATCCTGTCTTTCATGGTCTACGTCGAGAACGCATAGTAAAAACAATAAACACTCCTCTTTAAGACCAAAACGTCTTTGTAAAAATCTAAACAGATTAAATACAAATAAAAAAATAAATTAAAAAAAAACAAATTACCTGCACCTAAGAAACCTTGGACAGTAAGGTACCCATTGAGAAAACAATATCGACAAGTGAGACAAAATGACGATTGTCAAAATGATACCAGAAGAAGCCAAGAAAGTCCTCAAAGATGAATGGTGACGTTGCAAGAACCCGGACTGACTCGCATATAAAACTATGACGATCTATGAATGATGAAAAGAGACAAAACACCATGGATAGTTGACATCCTGAGTTTAAAGCGAAATAATGGTGTCAAATGTTAGATGCTTATGCCATGAGTGTGATGCAGATATTCAGCCAGCTTACACGTGTACATATGTAAGGAACCGCAAGAAGCTAAGAAAATCGTGAGGCTTGCTAAAGCTTAATAGTAAATTAGAGTGTGGCAAGCGCCACCTATACATATCTACCTCAAGAAAAGAACTGTATACAAGTAAACTTCAACTACGCACAAGAGCAGAACTGATCAAAGCTTACTTAACGTCTCACGAGGAGAGCTTCACAGCAGGAAAATCAAGAATTAAGGACAGGCAAACTCAGATGAAGGCAAGAAGTCAAGGTCGTACCAGCTGAAGCAGGCCAACAGTAGATACATTTAATGAAGAGAAGAACAGAGTAGCCTATTCAGAAAGGTCAAGATAAGCCACAGGAGGCAGCTGGCTGACAAAATTAAATCAAATGCACGAATTACATGGAGAATAAGACAACTTTCACGGTGTCGGAATCATGTGACCGAGCCAGCAGAAGAGATGAAACTTTCACACCTATGCATGGAATTGTGCCATGCCCAGGCGCCTTCACTTTTCCAGACCAAGAAGCAGTCTCAAGGCCAAGATACAAAGAAATAATTGAGACATGACCACTGAAGTGATGATTGATTGTTGCAATAATTGGAGGGAGACTGGGGGAGCGGACAAGCTCCCTGCACCTGGCCAGCTATTCTGCACGCTGCTAGGCTGGTGGAAAAGTATGAGAGGGGTTGATGGTCATAGTGAACCAAGTAATCTAGGGTCCTATAGTTAATAGAGCCAATGAGATGTCGTACTTTTAGTGACGTCTACGGCAGCCATTTTGAAGGAAGGGCTCAGATGCCCCACCTGACACTTTATCCAATTCCCTCACTTCGTTACCATATACAGATACCTATATTAAATTTACCTTCCTATAACCAATAGAATTGCATTCAACATTTTAAGCATTACATGTCAGTAATGATGAGTTTTCAGTATAAAAGATGTGTTTTTTATTAAGTTTGTTGGAGTTGTGAAGCGAGAAGGAAGATCAAGCAACAGCTGATGTTCATGAACTCCCCGTTTTTTCTACTTGTTATTAAACTGACTCCCTTTGCCAAACTATTGAGTTGTCATTATTGATGCGATGCAAGAGTATTAATGTGCATCCCCATCCATTTCACGGGTGCTGCTACTCATCTTAAAGTGCTATTGGGCAACTCCCAGCTTTATGGGCCGGTTGGGGTCCTAGTGCACAGGATGTTGGATTCCATAGATGCAGGGCTGGATGTGCTGGGTGAGGTGGATGCAGGGTCATGCATTAGGCCAGTTGATCATATTCGGACGTTGGATGCCATAGACATGGGGCTGGATGCGGGGACATGTGTTAGTCCTTTTGATAATATAGGGGACGTTGGATGTTATAGAGAAGGGGCTGGCTGCGCTGGATGAGGGGGGTGTGAGATCATGGGTTAGGCCTGTTAATCATACTGGGGCGTTGGCTGCCACAGACGCGGGGCTGGATGCGCTGGGTGGCGATGAGATAGAATCCATTGTTAATATGTCCACTCAGGAGCTTGCCGGTATAGCACACAACATGTACAATATACCCTTGAAGAATTCCTGGATCCCTATCTGAATATGGATAATGCTGACAATGTGGTAAGCGAAGGTGGTGGTATATAGCCCTACATGTGTCATGTGCCCCATGCCGCTATTGTTGATGATCAAGATGGTGGGATCATTAAAATTGTAGCTGTAAACGAAACAGCTGCATGCATCGATCAGAGTGTAAATGATGTGTGGGAGTGGTGTAATAATAGCAAGGCTAGCACTGTTGACATTCAAGATGGGGGTGATCATTTATATTGTCAGTGAAACCATTGCATGCGTTAATCAGACTACGGACTAAATGATCCGTGGGACGGTTGAAATGACAGTCAGGTGGACACCATTAACATTCAAAAGGGCCGCAGCACTAGCAGCATTATCAAAGATACTGTGTGTACCTGTGGCTATCCATCAGTTAATAAAAAGAACACTAAAAAAAGACACCAATAGAGGTCGCTAGAGCAGCAGAAACAGGCAGACACACCCACTTTAAAACAAAGTTATAAAAAAAGTTAGCCTTGGTGAAAAGTCTGAACCATATTGTAAGAAGAAGGGAATTGTCTCCAATCTGTCATTCTGAAAAGGTGACAGGGGTGCTGTCTACAATAATAAAACAACTGTCTGATGATTCTACAGCCTTGGTGATAGTGGTTCTCGAGGCATCCTTGGATGGGCTGGCCAATTATCCTGCTACTGATAGAGACTGCCGCGAACGTTGAACATAACATGCTAGCCCCTGTGTACCCGTCAACTTTAAATGCACACCACTTCTATCCCAGAGATAGCCGAGGGCCCAGTGCAGCGATAGTTGGGTCTAGTACACCCAAAGCCCAGTCAAGATCCACCTCAGCAACATTACAATCATCAAATATAGCCCAGGTGATAAAGGTTTATGACTAACTACTAGCAAGCCCCGAAAACAGCCCTATTATAAAATAGCAAACCGCTAAAGCACAAGCTTGTCTAACCTTCTGGCCCATTCGCATCTGGTTTTGCCCACCTCCATTCGGAGGGTATTTGACCACCATTGGCCTCCACGAGGTAATTCACCTCTCCAAGATGGCCGACCGCCACCTCCACGACCTCCTATCCAGCCCCTCCTCACCACGAGCATCCTAATTGGATACTTGCTGCTACTTTGCAGCCAACCACAAGCCGGCAGGCTTGGAGTCGGCCCACCGCAAAGGCACACAACAAAGGCACTCTGCCTGTCTCGGGCCTGTCTGCGCCATCGAGCCTAGGGCCACGACCCCTGCCTCTCCCAGGGCGTCCTTCTACCTAGAGGGATAAGCGACATACAGCCCCTCCCTTGCAGCCGAGGACCTGAACTCCCCTCCGACTCCCAATGAACTCTGTGCTCATGCCCCATCACTAATCCTTGCATCCAGCTACTGCTCAGACACGGTCTGCAGCATACAAGCGCTGACGCCCACCCCTCGTATTGAACCTCAACATCGCCTATCCTTTATATGTTTTACTTATGTTTTGCCACGCCTGCAATGTACATGTACTCACTTGCACAGCACTCGTCTGGCCTCCTATCCATCCCTTGTATCTATTAGCACCACTCGCTCAACACAAACAGCGTCATAATAGGATCCCCAACACTACCCACAGTGCTGAATCTAGGTACCGCCCCAATGCATCCTAGTTTAAGTGTTTTACCTGATTTTAGTAGCCGCCCCACTGCATTTCAGCGTAAAGCGCACGTCGGCGTGAAACTGAAAGTAAAATCACTGCAGCAGCCATTTTCGGCTGCTGCGGTGAAGAGAGAAGGTAAGAGCCCTTCTTTGACCGCCTCGATCACCGGCTATATTTCAAGCCGGAGATCAAGGCGGGTATCGTTGGAAAGGGGAGACACTCCCCTTTCCAACAATACCCATTGTGTGGCATTGCTGCTCATGGAACGGGCGCAGGGTGAGCGATCCATGGGCAGCAATGTCACTGGATCAATAGAGATCCGTTTGTGACGCGGGGGAGGGTGGCTGCTTACTAGTAAAGAGGCCCCCTTCACCCCGTGGCCCCAAAGCATGGGGCCACAGCTCTGGAGACCCCTGGGGGCAGATGATCACTGCCCCCAGGGGTGAAAATGAAAAAAGAAAAAAAATCGAGGAAAGGTGGGAGGGGGTTTGGGGCCCTGGGGCCCACTAGGCCACCACGGATATAGGAAAACATGGTGTCGTTGGAAAGGGGAGATGCTCTCCTTTCCAATGACACCATGTATATGACGCATTGCTGGTCACGGATCGGCACAGAGCGCTCGATCCGTGACCAGCAACCCACTGGACCACCAGAGATACGTTTGTGACGTGGGGGGAGGGGGGCTGCTTACAGTAAGCAGCCCTTTCCCCCCTGACCTCCAAAGCATGGGGGCACATATGTGCACAACCCTGGGGGCAGATGGCTGATCATCTGCCCCCAGGGAAGAGGGCAAAAAAAGAATAAATAAATAAACAGAACAGGGATGGGGTGGGGGGCCTGGGATTTTTTGGGCTCCCTGAAATGGTGGTGGCCCTCACCCTCCCACACCAAGTGGAAACGGGGGGGCCACCCCTTGTAGCCCTCCCTGGGGGTAGATTTATGCCCCCAGGCAGGAGTACATGAGGTGGCCCCCCCATCCAATTTTGGGGTGGGGGAGGGCCACGAGGAATTAGTGTGCAGGCCCCCAAAGGATGGGGCCTGCAGGTTAGGCCCCCCTGGGGGCAGATGGCTGATCATCTGCCCCCAGGGAAGGGGGCAAAACAAAAAAAACAAAAAGAAAAAAGAAAATAACAAAAAGGGAATTTTGGGTGGGATGGGGGGGGCCACTAGCCACCAGGGATATATTTTACAGAAAAGGGGGGAGGGCCTCTCCCCCACACTCCAAGGGGAAATGGGGGCACCCCTTGTAGCCCTCCCTGGGGGCAGATATCTGCTCCTAGAAAGGGGTATCTGACTCCAGGGAGGGCTGCATGAGATGCCCCCTCTTATCTGCCCCCGGGGAGGGCTGAATGAGATGCCCCCCCCTGCATTTAGTGTCCCTCAGCCCGCCCTAAAGTGTAGTGTACCTTTTCAATTTTTTTCTTTGTTTACGAAACTTGCCTTGGCGCAGAGGGGCACATTGGTGTGCCAATCTGGCGCTGGGGTGCCCAAACCTTACTGCCCCACCCACTGGGTGGCCTGTCACACCATTTTTGGCGGCCCTCTCCACCCCCACCCCAAATGGAAGCGGGTGTACCTCACGCAGCCGTTTGTAGGAGGCCCAGGGAGGCCTGTATGAGGTGCCCCGCCACCCATTTGGGGTGAGGAGGGAGAGGGCCCCCAAAAATGGTGGGACAGGCCCCCCAGCGGGTGGGGCAGTAAGGTTTGGGCACCCTGGGGCCAGATTGGCATATCAATGTGCCTCTCTGCACCAAAGGGAGTTGGATTACCAAAGGAAAAAAGTGAAAATGGTGGAACGCTTTTTAGGGGGGGCTGTGGGGCACCCCAAAGGGTCGGGGAATTTTCTAATGGGAGGGGCCATTGATCCCCTCCCCCCCACCCACAATGGAGTGGGTGCCATGTCATGCAGCCCACCTGGGACCAGATATCGGCTCCTAGGAACGGACGCCTGAGCCCAGGGAGGAGTGTAGGACAGACCCCCTTATCTGCCCCTGCGGAGGGCTACATGAGATGGGCCGCCCCTCCAATTGGGGTGGGGGTGGAGAGGTGCACCCCCCTTCACATTAGAAAATTCCACCGCGGTGTAGGGGGCCCCTCTGCCCCCCCCGCTAAAGGGCAGCCTGCCATTTTGAATTATTTTCTTTGTTTACTATACCTGCCTTGGCGCAGAGGGGCATATTGGTGTGCCAATCTGACCCCAGGGTGCCCAAACCTTACTGCCCCACCCACTGGGGGGCTTGCCCCACCATTTTTGGGGGCTCTCTCCCCCCCACCCCAAATGGAGGGGGGGTGTACCTCACGCAGCCATTTGTAGGAGGCCCAGGGAGGCCTGCATGAGGTGCCCCTGCCACCCATTTGGGGTCAGGGGGGAGAGGGCCCCCAAAAATTGTGGGACAGACCCCCCAGTGGGTGGGGCGGTAAGGTTTGGGCACCCCAGGGCCAGATTGGCACACCAACGTGCCCCTCTGCGCTAAGGGGAGTTGGTTACCAAAGGAAAAAAAGGGAAAATGGTGGAACGCATTTTAGGGGGGGCTGTAGGGCATCCCAAAGGGACAGGGAATTTTCTAACGGGGTGGGGCGTTGACCTCCCCAACTCCCACCCGCAATGGAATGGGTACCATGTCATGCAGCCCTCCCTAGGACCAGATATCTGCTCCTAGGAAGGGACGCCTGAGGCCAGGGAGGAGTGCAGGACAGTCTCCACCCCTTATCTGCCCCCAGGGAGGGCTACATTTTGCTGGTGTGACCGTAGTTAACACATGTTTTTTGTTTTGTTTACAGCTTTTTCTACGAGAGCAGCTGCAACGTTATGTGAGTACTGTTTTTTATTATTCTATGGTTAGGGCCCACTGTCAGTGGGGTGGGTGAGACTGGGGCTGGATTGTTGGCAGTGTGGGTGGGAATTGCCCGTCTGGGCAGATATGTTGGTGGGCTGGGACACAATTGCAGGGGCAGGCCACAAATTGCCCCCAGATCATTGGTGTTTCCCAGGGAGCGGATCCCTCCCATGTGGGTTGTCCGTCTGCAAGCCCAGGCTCCACCTCTGGCTGTGCTACGTTACAGATGTCACCTCTGGGGAGGAATGGGGATCCTGCTGGGGCTTCCTGGAGCTGCTGCTGTGCTTAGGGGATGGTACAATCACATGGTACATGGATGTCCAAGGCCAGGGACATCAACTCCAACTGTCCTGGAGTTGCGGCTGGGCTGCATTACAGCTTTTCCCTTCGGGAAGGTATTGGCACACTGCCGAGACTCCTTGGTGAGGAGAAGCTGTAACGCAGGGCAGCCAGGGCTCCAGCAAAGTCGGCGGTAATATCCCTGGCCTTGGGCACCCTTCTCCCATGTGGGTCTTTGCCGGGGGTTCTGGGTAATAAATTCTGGGCCGATTTGCATAAGTCAGACCTCTGTGGATTCCCACGGGTGTCCTCTTTTGGGGAATGCATGGGGTTCCCTGTTTTCCTTGCTGGCTACGACACCCTAGGCCCAAATCTGTAGGTTGCCCACATGAACAGAATGGGCTGTGCCGAAAGGGTTGGTGTTACTAGTGGGTTATCCTTTTCCTTTTGCGCCCCCGGTAGGTGCACCCACACATGTGAGGTACCGTTTTCATCAGGACACATGTGGGGACGCGGGAAGGTAGGCCATGTGTTGTTGGCGGTGTGTTTCAGTGGGTGGCCAGAGCGAAATGTCTGTGAATTGTCTTCATTTCCAGCCAATTTCAGAGACATTTCCCTGTGTTCAGTCACCGAAACACGTTGCCAACAACAGATGTCATACCTTCTCGCGTTCCCACAGGTGTCCTGGCGAAAACGGTACCTCACATGTGTGGGTGCATTGGCAAGGAACTGAAAGCATGGTTTTGCAAATGTGCGCATTTTATTTTTTGACAAGTGTCATAATGTATGTACAAAAAATAGTGATATAACTTTGGTGACTGAGGTGTAGCCTGTGGCCATGGGCAGTGGCCAGATTGTCCGGGTCATGGAATAAGGTCATGATCCAGACAATCTGGCTACTGGCCATGACCACGAGGGACAACACATGGGGTTAAAGTGGCCATGTCTACCTGGGACTGGCTTTGTGGTATAGTTATTGGGATAGGTTTAAAAGGGAAGAAAAATGTGTTTGTGGTACGATGGTCATAGGGTTCTCTTTTCGCCTTCTGCAGACTGCCATGGAAAGCGAAGAGGGGCCCTGTATGGAACCCCACCTTCCCTTTCCATGGTGGCCATCATGGAAAAGGATATTCCTTCCTACACTGGACGCCAGAGGCGAATATTCAGTTTGATGAAGCCAAAGGGAAATCCAAAACAAAGTAGCGAGAAAGGTGCCAGAAACAGAAAGGCACAGAGTGAAAACTTGCTTCTACTATTATAGGCAGAGTGCCGCGGGAGAACGGAAGTGTTCTGTGCGTCACATGACACTAACCCCTCACGTGATTGCCGTCACGTACCAACCTGTTGTGTCTGTGTCATCTTCCTACTAGGATGATACCTTAGCAGTCTCCAGGGCCTTTACACAAACCAAGAAACTCTCCAACCATGAACGGGACAAGGAGAGAACCGTCAGCAGGCTGCCGGAGGCGTAACAACCCTTGAGTCCCGGATGCGGCGAAGGGCATCAGAGGTAAGTAACAGGGGTCAGCGCCGTGTGCGTATCATATTGCGAATCGATACCCAGTAAATCTGCCATTGCATGTCAAAAGCGGAATGGTGATGACTGACGGGAGACCGAATGAACAAAAATCATGCTGGAAAAACAGACATGCCGGGGGAAATCGCATGACAAGCGACAAAACGGGCCATCTTGGTGACTACCCAGA
Organism: Ambystoma mexicanum; assembly: GCF_040938575.1. Classification (NCBI taxonomy): domain Eukaryota; kingdom Metazoa; phylum Chordata; class Amphibia; order Caudata; family Ambystomatidae; genus Ambystoma; species Ambystoma mexicanum. The sequence goes on along the minus strand of NC_090929.1, from coordinate 981,810,233 downwards.
TCGTGTCCCATCCATCGATTCTGGGTAGCTCCACAATGAAATTCATAGTACTACGAGATCAGGGTTTGTGGGGTATGGACATTATCTGAAGTAAAACCTTTGGTTTGCCCAGATGAGGTTTTACACTGAGCACAAATAGCACAGTTCTGGATCCCTTCACAGAGAAGGTCACCAACAACGCACATTTTTGATGGTTTTTTGTTGCCTGGGATGGATCTTGGAATCATGACACCATTTTAAGGCTTCATGTCAGGCTTCAACCTAGTGCATTGTGATGAATCCTATGGAGTCATCCCCGATTCCCCACCAAGAATCTCCACCTATGGGGCCAGGGGACAGCAGCTGCTACCTGATACTGACCCTGCGGGTGGTACCATGAGGGAGGATCACGTGGGAGGAGATGGCTGTCGGGCGAAGGTGGTTTACCCCATCAGGAGAGATGCAGTATTCTTCCCTTAGTAGAGAAGAATATATCATCATTCCTAAATTCTTGAAGGCTTGTTGTCATACAAATCCCCCCCCTTGTAAAATACAGAAACCGCTTGCTACAAATCACTTTAGACAAAAGTTCATCCATACATCACACACACATAAGACACCTAACATCTCCTGTTTCCAATGTGTTTATAAGTGGAAGTCCTAAACAATATCAGCTTAGGAAACCTGGGAATTATATAAACTCCAACTCCCATAACGCTTCAGGTACTGAGGCACGGAAGGAGTTAATGCAGATGGAAAGTTGAACGTGCGGACTAGTTGTTTTGATGAAGCATGAGTGCGCTGGACATTTACAAATGGTATCCGCACTAAAGAAGTAAGCAGAGCGAGTGAAGGAAGCAGTGCGGGAAAGGCCTGCCCTGGAGAGAGCGGGCACTTCCAGGCAACGGCTTGCAGCTACATACTGGTGTGGCGCGAGACCAGGAGAGACGCAGCGGGCACTGTTGCGCCACCATCGGAGAACCGGAAGCAGCAGCAGCAGAGCTACCGGAGACACAGTCGTGCCGAGAACCATCGGTCTTAGAGGCGGTTGAGCGTGGAGCTACTGGGAACATTGGAGGAAGGTCTACAGTGCGAGGGAGGCTGTTCCAGAGAGGAAGCTTCACCGCAGCAATGTGCCAAGGGTCAGTGACGCTGCAAGACACCAGTGAGTGTGCCTAGAGCCATTGGAGACCTTGGGGCGTACCAACAGGCATGTAAGCCAATAAGAATATTTGAATACTGACCAAATAAAATACTAAGACAGAACTTGAACAAGTCCCCATGTATGAGATGTCAATGTGGGGAAAGTTGGAACAGGCAGTACATCAAGCCAATGAAGTGGAAGCACAGTGAAGTAATACAACTGTGCTATAATAAAGGACCGTGAAACAAAGAAGAAGTCCTGGTGAAAGGAGTACATCAGGCAGTGAACATTTGGGGGACGATACTTGGTAGAGTAGTATACCAAGGGATCTGCAAGACCCCAGAAAGGGATTCCTGGCAGGGGAGTATACCAGGCAATCCACAAACTATATGGAAGTATAAGACATTGTAACAATATACCTGGCAGGGGAGTATACCAGGGGATCTGAAGAACCTACTAAAGGATTCCTGACATGGGAGTATACCAGGAGGTCCACTAAAGTCACAGAATGAAACTTACTTACTTTGCAAAACACATGGTAGAAATGTATACCAGAGACTCTAGGAAAGCAGGCATTTGAAGTTGTGAAGTTGAACAAAGACCTTTTCATGTTGAGACCAAAATACCTGTCAGTGGGGTATACCCAGAGACCTGAAGAGCTCACAGGAGGATTCTTGATGGACCAGTGCATTAGGTGATCTGCCAAGATACCAAAAAGGTTAAAGAGAATTTGATATGGAACACCTCATCTAAATAAACTTGTTTTTGTGAACTTTGTGTATAGAAATCTAGAAAGAGCTAAATGCTATGGGACATATTGTTTGCACAGGAACTTGCTAAGCCTGGTGTAAAATAACCAAAAGAAACGGTTATTTGAAAGAGACACTTTTTCCCATCCTACCTAAATATCGAGGAGAAGGGACTACCCTGCGGATCCAAGGATTTCTCCTTGGAAAAGACGGTTGCTGTTGGATTTATCTACTTGCTTGAATTGTAAACACTTTTTCCCAAACATAAGTCAGACATTTCCTTGCACCCTTAGATGTTCATTTTAGTGTGAGGGTCAGATTAGTATGTTTTGGACACAAGGACAGTTTATATGTTTTGACGACTTGACAGAGACTGATCTTTTAGTTTTAAACTATCTTTAAATTAGGGACAGAAAGGCCTTTATCCAACCCTTTTATTTTGTTTTTTAAACAAATATTTGATTAGATTTTCAATTTATAACACATAGAGCAGTAATGATAAAACAGTTCCATAAAGTTCCTCCTTAGTTCATACAACAAGATTAAGTGTAACAGTAGGTCATCTCCTAAAGCCATTGAACAGTTATTAAACAATAATCGACCTTCCTCCCGGCTACGTTTAGCAACCGTATTACATAGTCCGACTTAGCTTGAGATCGAGTATGCAACATATGGGGGTACATTCGGGAAGTATTTTGCCCGCAACAATGGATTCTAACTTAAGGTTCTCGTTGTGAAACTTTACAATACATTGCCTTCCCTGCCTCATCTCCTCGTCAATGTTTTACTGAAGCGTTAATAAACTCAGAATACCTCTGAAGGCATTGTAAATGACAACTCTGTTCAACTCAATTAATTACCACTAGGGCTTAGTTCGGGATTGGCCACGCTTCACCCTCCATTACAAGTTAAATAGCTTTCGTAAATGAGTAAATCCATAATTTGTCCTTAGGTCATGTCCTTTTAGTATTGTTTCGAAAATAAATTGTTCTTTTAACCAACTTTAGATGTACAAAATCAATTTCACTTACATACGTTATATAGGACCGAGTTGTGTCTTAGTGACAGTCCATTCTAAGGCTGTTTCTCAGTCTGACATAACCATTTCGGTCTAGCTTCCATGTCTATTTTTGGTTCGAAGGCATATAAGCTATTACAGCATAGCTTTTGAGCACATTGAACTCTTATGCTCTACATTTTACTCATGTTCTTGTCTTACAGAACGTTATAGATCGCATTACCTCCTGAGATTCCCCAGTTCTCTCCTTCCCTCCCTCATCCCTCCTCCCTCACCCCCCCATTTCTTTTTATTAACCCCCCCCACCTCTATACAATCCACTACCCCCCTACTATAGGTATTATTTTACATTTCAGATTCTAGGCTTTTACAATTTCCTACCCCTTCTTAACCACAGCATCTCTTTATCTTTGTTTTTGAGAGAGTTCAGGTTACAAGTGTGTTTCGGAGCAGGCGGGGTTTGAAGAAATGGGCTTCTCTGTCCCGTACATGTTCATGAAATGGATTCCAAATAGTTAGGAATCTTTGGTATTTGCCGGTGCTGATGGCACATATCTTCTCCATAGCCATCACCCCCCAGATCTTAACCCACCAGCATTCTGAGATTGGACCTTCTTTGTTTTTCCAATTTTGTGCAAGAGTCATTCTAGCTGCTGATAGTAGATGGGTGATGAGTTTAGCTGTCGCTCCTGACATTGCGTATTTCCCTTCTACAGGGACTCCTAAGAGGATTGTCTTTGGAGATCTCGGTAGATCCACCCGAGATGTCTTTTATGTAGCTTAATATTACCATCAAGCCCAAGAAGTAGCCTCGAAGGAAGCAATGAACAACGACGTGCAGATCTTCGTCAAGAAATATCAATTCCAAACAACTTAAGACCGCCTTCCACTGAGGTTCAAAAAAGTGTCAATCGACATGCCGATGCATTTCAGCGCTAGCCATCAGTCATCCCTGCTGAATGCAAACGGGAATTCTTATCCTGGAACACCCGTGGATTCACCCACCTATTCACCTCTTGTGATTTTGAACTGGACAATGTATTTGGGAGACATGGCTAACCGATCCCCCAATTAGAGACGGCTTTGTCTCCTTATTAAATCCGGCCATCAAAAGCCCTATAGGACACCCATCGTCCGGGCTCCTGATGCTGATTAAAATCAATCCTTGGTGGAGTCTCGTGGATTCATTCAACCCAAATCCATTTGTACAAGGAGCCTTACTAAAAACTGCCGAAACAAGAACCTCTGCGAGAAAACATTTGTTAGTCCTGAATGGATACTGCAATCCAACTAAAATAAGCACAAAGACCTTCATAGACACGGTCACGACAATTATCGACAAGACACTTTTGATTCACAAAAATCTGACAATAATATGTGCTGGTGATTTGAATTGTTCCTGGTTCAGCTATGATCCCAGCGCTGGAAATTACAAACTATTGTCAGTTGATGATCGGTCTACAAGAAGCCGTCATTGGAGTCTCTCTCTTGGAAATCGCAATTGTATGATGGTAAATGGAAATGTTCCAGGTGATCAACCACCGCGACCAACCCGGTCAAATCAAAAGGTACATTCAATAATTGATTATTTCTGGGTCTCATGTAACTTACTAGAGGAGGAGACAACTTTGACAGTAACTGAGATGCCGTCCAGCGATCATAATCTTCTGCGTTTATCCTGCTTCTTGGAATGGCAAACGGACTGCATCCAATTTAAACCCTCAATCTCCGTCAACGCTGGAGGAACCCGCCTGCGGATTGACAGACCAAAGATCGAGAAAGTAGGCCAAAAATTCCTGCACGACACAGCTTTGTCCGTGAACTATGCTCCTTTATTACATGACTTTATCACCCCTAAATCCCACCTTTCGAAATTGAGTATAAAGTACAAACACATATCCTCAGTGACACTGTCGCAAGAAATAAAGGCCATGAGACGCGACATTCGCGTGATAAAAAAAATCTAGTTCCTCGACCAGCAACAACATTTTGATTCAAACAAAAATCCGGCAGCGGCGGCGAACATATCGTAATTGGCTAAAATCTCAAAAAATAATCATCGAACAAGAACAAGCGGAAGCACTAATGAAGGAACTGACCACAAAGAATTCCCGTGAAATCTGGGTAATCCTGAATACAGGCAATGTCTGGCATGATGTCAAATGTAATCGATGCTGGAAAATGGGAACAACACTTCTCAAACCTCTTTAGTGATCAATCCCTGGAAACATCGACAGTCTCTGACCTTGGTCTGACTCCATGGGATTTAAATATCAACAAAGAGGACATTGAGTTAGCAATACAAGCCTTAAAAAGATCACATGCTGCAGGTCCGGATCTAATTTCCAATGTTGATCAGTGGGCAACGTTTATTGAAATGCTGTTCCTGCGACTATCTGCATCGAAGTCGATCCCAGATTCTTGGCATGAAGCCATTATTGTGCCAATGTACAAAAAGGGCAATCGGGCTGACCCTGATCGCCCGATTGCCCTGTTGGACACAATAGGAAAAATCTTCGCCTCATTTCTGTGCCAAAAACTAGCAACATGGTCTGTGTCTAACCACATCTTTGACATCACACAAACTGGCTTCACTAAAGGTGTGGGTGTGGAAGTAAATCTCCTATTATTAAACATACTAAAGCTAGAAACTCTCAAGTCCAAGACCCATCTCTACTTGGCCTTCATCGACCTGAAAGGCGCCTTTGACAGCATTAACCGAGATAAATTGTGGCAAAAATTGAATAACTGGAATTTCCCCCGCAATTTAAATTGACCCTATAAAAGCTTTGCATTCCCAAACTGCCATTAGCATCAGGCTGAATGATAATGGCACTTTATCAAACCAAATACCCACAACCAAAGGAGTAAAACAAGGGTGTCCGTTGGCAGCCGATCTGTTTAAAATGTTCATTTGTGATCTACCAAATCTAAGATGCTTTCCTCCCAAAGTCAACCAGAACGAAATCGGTTGCATAATCTATGCCGATGACGTGGTGCTCCTGGACCGTACCCAAATTGGTCTCCAGCGGCAGTTAGCAAATTTACAAGAATATTTAAATATCAATGACCTGACACTAAACATCGACAAGACAAAGGTTGTCATAATTGGCGAACGGGATCCCAAAAAACAAAAAGCTTTCTCATGGAAAGTCGATGGGAAAGCTCTCGGGATCGTCAACTCTATTCGCTACTTAGGAATCACCTTTAACAAGTCCCTACATGAACACCACTGGAAACTCGACATAGAAAACAGAATGACACAACTTACCATCCAAGCGAGGCTGCTGAACAGAAATTATGGCAAATTCACCCTCACTCCAGTTCTAACCTTCTATGCTTTAAAGGTTGTTCCAGCAATTACCTTTGGATCAGAAGCCGCATGGAATATCAATACCCTATTTTGGCAGAAGATGGAAAGCCTTTTTTGGCGGCGAGTTCTGAGGTTACCTTCATACATTTCGATGGTCCAAATTAGATACGAACTGTCCTTGAACTCGCTCCACACTTGTGTTCTGTGGAAATCACTAATGGCTTTGCGCAAGATGTGTCTGACTCCAGTGACACCAGCTTTTCAAATCTTTTGCACACAACCAGGCCAGAGTTCATTGAAGTTACTAGAAGAGTGGAAAGAGATGATGATCTCATCTCTAACAGCTGCCGATCTAAATTTGAATGACTTGATCTTGCGCCCCCAAGTAACAAAAAAGAAGTTCGAACTCTGGTGCTGGATTCAGAACACTGACTGTCGTCACCAAATGCCAACTACTTTAGACTCCAGACCTAGTGCCCATAAATTGAATGTGCCAAGCATGTATTTGACAAACTGTCCCTCTCGTCATCACAGGACCCAATTCTTGAGACTTCGCTTAAACGCGCTCAAAACAAAAGAGATGCTGCGGCAACAACACATCAATGAAGGAAAAGATAATATGTGTCGCTTCTGTAATAGCGATACAGAAACAACTGAACACCTGCTAACAAAGTGCGAGCAGCTTGCAGCACACCGGACAGAGCATCTAAGTGAATTTATGCCTGCAGCAGAAGGAAATCGAGGTTGGTGGACTTACGCCAGTGCTGGTCACTGCATTAAATTGAGTTGTGCTGTAGTTAACTTTTTAGATTCACTACGACTTGACAAACTGTGATTGTCTAGTGATATATATACCTACTTGGGCGTATAACACCCTTTTTTTATGAACATGGATTTTTGTCAACATTGATGATCAACAACTTGTAACATAAGCTTAAAGTCTCGATGCTCGCATTGAGTCTATCAGGCTGAAGTTTCAATGAAAAATAAATAAAAAAAATATTTCCTTCCAGTAGGCAACTGCTTTAGGGCACGTCCACCACATGTGGAACAGGTCTCCCTTCTCACTGCAGTTTCGCCAACAGTTTGGTGAGTAAGACTTTGCAATTTTGTGGATGCGGTTCGGGGACATATACCATCTGAGGCACAGTTTGTACGCAGATTCCATTATTGTGGTGCATCTGGAAGTGCTATGTGCATGTGCCGATATTTGTTACCATTCCTCCTCCGTTAGTGACTCTTGCATATCTCTCTCCCAATTCATTTTGTATGCGAGATGGTCGGTTGGCTGGTCATTGGAGAGGAGTTTGTAGAGTCTAGAGACCCCCTTCGCCGTATTGCCTTCTTGAAGCGACAGTTCTAGGCCTGATGGCGTCCTCGTGCCCGCCTTCTTCGCGGTTGGGTGGGTAATCCAGTGCCTAATTTGCGCATATCTATAGCGTTCATTTTCCCATATATTGAATTTTAACTGGCAATCTGTGAAGAGCAATGGAGTGCCGTCTTTGTACATGTCTTTCAGGTGCATCGTTTCTGCCCCTGACCAGCCCATCCAGTATCCCCGCTGGAGACCCGGTGTGAAGTCTGGGTTACCCATCAGTGGCGTATATGGACTCAGTCCACCAGGAATGCGTTTCTTTTTCCGGGCTTTGTCCCAGCTTAGTAGAGACCATTCCGTCATTTCTAGTAGAGCTTCTCTGTTTTTTCGGTTTTCTTTGCTCCGGCTCAAGAGGGCTATTATGGGGACGGATGAGACGGATTGTTCGATTCTGCACCATCCTTTATGATTCTCTGGTTTCGCCCATTGCAGCATTGGGGCTAGTTGTGCCGCCATAATGTATCTGTCCATTTCTGGAACTCCCAGACCGCCCAGATGAGGGGAACGCATTAGGATTTGTTTCTGGATTCTAGGTTTCTTATTATGCCATATGAATTTGAATAACGCATCTTGCAGTTCTCGGATCTTGGCTGGTCATATTGGCACTGGCAGTGAGCTTACTACATAGAGGAGGCGGGGGAGAATGGTCATTTTGACCGCTGTGATGCGGGCGAACCATGACTGCTCCTGGGAGTCCCATCTGTGTAAGTCTTCCTGTAGTTGTTTCCACAGCGGCGTTATGTTTGTCTGATATAATTTGTGCGGATCGCTGGCAAGGTGAATTCCTAGATATTCCAGTTTTCTTTCAACCCAGCTCATCGGGAATGATCTCGCCAATGCCTCGATATCTTCTCTCTTTGCCGTTATGTTCATTGCTTTCGATTTGGAGAAATTTATGGAGAACCCCGAGACTCATCTGAATTCCTCCAACTGGGCCTTAGTTCTGGGCATTGTATTTTTTGGTTCTCCCATGAAGAGCATGATGTCATCCGTGTATAGGGCTATTTTGTGTTTCTCCTGACTTATTGTAACTCCCTTGATACTGACGTCCTGGCGGATCTGCATAGCACATGGTTCCATTGCCATTGCGAAAATTAGAAGGGAGAGAGGGCAGCCCTGTCGTGTGCCCCTTCCGAACTCCACAAATTCTGTGCCCTGACCATTGATCCTGAAACTTGTCGATGGATGCTGGTAGTTGGCGAGCACCATTTTCGTAAATACTGGACTGCATCCAAACTGCTCCAAAATCAAGCTCAGATAGCCCCAGTCCATGCTGTCGAAGGCTCGGGTGGCATCCAGGGCTGCTACAGCAAATTATTGTTGTGCACGTCGCCCAGCATCAATGACGTCTACTGCCCTTCTGACGTTGTCTTGTGTACGTCTGTCTGCGATGAACCCTGCTTGATCATCCTGTTTGGAAGGATTTCCATTAGCCGAGTTGCTAAAATTGTTGGGTACATTTTTACATCCGTGTTCAGCAGTGCTATGGGCCAATAGCTTGCACAATTTTTGGGATCGTTGCCTGGCTTTAGCGGTAGTATAGTTATGGACTTCGCCATATCTTGCGTGACCTTCCCTTCTTCTCTAATTGTGTTGAACAGTTTTGACAGCGGGCCTAGCAGTTGTGTACGGAATGTCTTGTAATAGCCATTGTCAAAACCGTCCGGACCTGGCTTCTTATTTGCTGGTAGTGCTGTGATAGCGTTGCTGATTTCTTGGGCAGTGATCGGTTTCCCAAGATTGATTCTGTCTTTCTCTGTAATTTGGGGCAGCTGGAGAGAGTTGATATAGGCGAGTTGATGGTCTGGGTCTAGATTTTCCCCCCTTTAATAGTTCCATGTGAAATCGTTTCATTATTTCCTTCTTGTCCAGCTCTGCTGTGTGGGATTTCCCATGGGAGTCATTTAGTTGCACTATGTAGTTCCGTGTTTTTTGTTTTCTCAGTTTTGCTGCCAGGAATCGATTAGCCTTGCCCCCATGTATGTAGTAGGATTGTTTTGTTTTTAGTAGCGACTGGTCCGCCGTGTGGTTCTCCAGTTGAGCTCTGATTTTCCGTAGTGCTCTTAAGGATTTCCTAGAGCATCGAATCTTATGTTGGGCTTCTGCAGCTTTCACCTCTTTTTCTAGTTGGTTTGTCACTAGTGCTCTTTCGCGGCGGTATGCTGCGGCTTGTGACATGAATTCTCCCCATATCACCCCCCCAAGCCGTTTCCCCGTTATCGTTTTCTTTAAAGTAGTTGTTGATGGCGGTCTCCATATAGGTTCTTAATGCAATGTCTTTTAGGAGGATTTCATTTAATCTCCAAGGTGGTCTAACACTGTTTCCTTCCACCCCCAGTCCACACCCACCATCACTGGTGCATGGTCTGAGTGATATTCCACACCAATTTCTACTTCTGTTATTTGCGGAACTAATGTCGTGGATACTAGGATCATGTCTATCCTGGAATAACCAAAGTGAACAGCTGAGTAGTGGGTGTACTCTCCCCGGTCTCCATGGAAAAATCGCCAGGTTTCAATCACTCCTAATTCTCTGTAGAACCGACCCAGAGCTTGTCTGTTTTTCTGATCAGTGGTTGTTGGGGGAAGAGTCTTGTCCAGCATCGGGTCCATAACACAGTTGAAGTCTATACCCACCATCAGTTGGCCCTCACACCAGCTGCCAAGACTGCCCAGCAGGTCCGTTAGGAACACATCTTGACGACTATTTGGAGCATAAATTGCTATGATTGTGTACAATTTCCCCTTTATCAGCCCTTTAAGCCCCAAGTATCTGCCCTCTTTGTCTTTGCGGATTTGTAGTTTTTTAAAGTTGAGTGCTTTCCCAATTAGTATGGCCACTCCTCCTTTTTTCTCACCACTTGAAGTGAAGTATTGATGTGGAAAACACCGACTGGCCATGCGCTTTTCGTCTTTGGGGAGGAGATGTGTCTCCTGCAGGAGCCCAATCGCCGTCTGCATTGATTTTAGCCTGTCTAGTATCGCCCAGCATTTTATTGGTGAGTTCAGGCCCCGTACATTCAGAGATATTTCTCTTGACTCAGCCATTTTGGTATAGGAGGGGTTGCACTGGTATAGGCCTGGATTGGGCTACGTCCATGTTTTCCTCGTTTACTTTTTGGTGCCCTATGGCTCGGGTTCGTGCTGTTGCTGTGGTTCTTGATTTGTTTTGCTCTTCTCGCCGCCTACCAGTTCTCCCTCTCATCTCCCACCTTCCAGGTGTGCAGTTCCCTCTCCTCTGTGTAGATTTCATATGTTTTGATGTGTTGTAGGCCTCCATCATTGTACGGCTGTTATTCGTTCCCCGTTTAGCCGCCTCTGCGAGCTTCCTTCCACAACTTGTCATTCCTGGCTCTGTTGCTGGATTTTGGCCTTCTCTGTTTCCTTAGATTTACGCTTTTTCTCAATTGACCATTCCCATGGTTTACTCGCTGTGTCTTGTGAATTGGGACGTGTTCGGGCAATCGGTTGGTCTTGGATTTCTTCTAGCTGCAGGATTGCACCACCCTCCTCACCCACGTAAATGCGAGGCCGAAAGGGTGAGTCCATCTGTATCGTATCTCTTTTGCTTGTAGTATTTTTGTAATTGGCTACATCATTCTTCTTTTGCGAAGCGTGATAAGTGCCAGGTCTTGATACAGTTGGATTTGGAAGCTATTGATTGTGAGGTCATTGTGGAATCTTGCTGCCCTCAGTATTTCTTCTTTCTGACAGTAAGACGTTACCGCTATTAGTACATCTCTGGGTCTTGCACCAGGGTCGTTCCGTTTTTGGCCTACCCAGTGGATAAGATCAAAGCTGATTTGGTCTGATTGTGTTTCTGGCAGAAGACTGCTGAAGCACAGTTGCATTGTATCTTTAAGGTCATAGTCTTGGATCGTTTCGGGGAGACCTTTGACCCTAATGTTGGACCTTCTGGAGCGGTTTTCAAGGTCTTCTGCTTGTAGTTCTAAATTGGATGTTGTGCTAGACAGCTTTCCAGGAGGACACTATTCTGGTTAGATTCTTTTGCCACGGCGGATAGGCCATTTTCGACTATATCTACTCTGTTTCCCAGGTCCGTCATTTCTCTGCTTACTTCCTGGAGGAACTGGGTGAAAACTGCAACAGAAGGAAATAAGCCTGCAATGCATTGCCTTGGAGAAGTATGATGGGTTTCCATGTCAAGTAAAGATCTTTTAAACTTGGGATTACTCAAAAAAAGAGAACACTCATAGTACTTGAAGAATGCTGAAAGGGGCGTTTTTCTGCACCTGGTTGAAACTGATTTGAGGGTGAGTATATTTGATGGTTAATGAAAGAACTGTCAATTCACTGGTTGTCATTTATTAACACTACACAGATTTCAAACTTTGCAAATGGTTACATCCAAGTACTGAACATCATACTTGTAGTAGAATGTTTTTAATGCTGGGGATTCATATGGTTTCACACTATAGTAGTCCTCAAAACTGTGTATAGTCCTCAGGGCTGCACACTTTTATAGTCCTGAAAGCTTTATGTAGTACTGTGTGGCATCCAAGTATTGAACATCATACTTGTAGTACACAGTTTTGAGCGCTGGGGCTTCACTTGATGTTTGTTTTACAATTGCATTTCAAAAAGTCTCTGACTTGGTTCTTGTTTATATAGGCCTCATTTAATACTTAGTGCTTCACACTATTGTAGTCCTCAAAACTTGGTGTGGTCCTCAAGGCTTCACATTTTTATAGTCCTCAAAACTTAATGTAGTCCTCAACACGCGTTTCACCACAGTAGTTGACGTGGATCATCAGGAGGAAATGTGTTGCTCAAATTAGTTAAAGTTATTCTTCCGAGTGTGGTTGGTCTACATCTGTAACATGAAGAAATATGGTTCAGAAATGTGCTTCTTCAATAAATGCCAATCATAATTTAGATCAAAGTTTATATGCTTGCTGAATAGGAGAAGTGAACAGCCAGTATTTCAAAGGAATACTACATAGTTACTCGCCCTATATGCACTCTATTTCTTTTGTGTCTTGAGATTCTTCAATACTAATCATGTGAAGGATATCATCTAAAAAAATAAATGGTGCAATGTACAACCCTTATTATTGTGCTCGCTGTCATGTATACGTTTTATACTACTAATAACTAAGGAGTATTGTGCTTGTGTGCAAATGGCTTACCTGTATTACACCTTATTGCTGGATACAATTGTCCTGCAGTTGTGCCATTCTCGAAAGCCGCTCCGCATTGGAACTGCATTCTAAAATGCCTGCTTTCTTATAGCGGTGCGTATGACGTCCTTGCATTGGTTGCCACGATGACGTCATTGCGTTGCTGCTTGTGGCGGCCATGCTGAACATCTTGATAAATTGCTTGTGCAAGTATTTCAATGTCCGTGTGGTAGTGGGTAAACTAAATCCCCAATATGTACTATATTCATTTGATCCAATAGCGGGTGGGATCTGTGTAAGTAAATACTCGCAAGGGCATATCCTCTTCAATTTATCTTTAAACCATTTTTAAAGCGCTCGCACAGCCCTCAGGCATCGAGGCGCTGTTACAGGAATTGTTTGTTTTTAGTTGCCTAATTGTTTTTTGTCTTAGTTGCGTATTTATAACGCGCTTAAATACCTAAAGGTTTCTAAGTGCGGACCCGGGGAGCAAACCTGTGTTGCTTCGCGTCGTCTTGCTTCGAAGGCGAGCACGTTGCCGCTGAGATATCCTCCTGGGACAATATGTGTGCTCTATAAATTGTGAGAGAACTGTTGAGAAGATATTGTGAACAAAAAAACTAGAAGGCAACTAGGTTTTTTTAAAATTATTTTATTTTTGTTGGCAGAGGTTTACAACAAACACACTTGTCAGAGCAAATGATGCATACATTATACACATGAACAGTAGTGCAAGAACTACAGTGGCGAAAGTATAACACATGGGGAAGTAACAGCATATAATGTTTCATAATGTTCAAGTACTTTCCAATGGGGCCGGAGAAGAGCCACTCTCAGATGTTCCCTCCTCTTGATGATTAAGATAACTGTTAAATGCAGTCCATATGTTCTTGGGACGGGAATGAGTAGGGAGCATAGTAAGGTACTCTTCTTCACAGTTTCGAGACCATGTAAGCAAGATTAACCACTAATGGAATGTCGGGGGAGAGGGGCTCTTCCAGCTTTGGAGTACACATTTCTTGGCCACCATGCAGTTAATATTAAGGAATTTAGCCACACATTTAATATCGTTGGATTTCCACACCCCAAACAAGATCCCCATTGGGTCAGGGTTGATTGTATTGTCAATTTCATCAGCAAGTGTCTCTAGGATTCTTCCCCAGAATTCCCCCAACTTATGGCAAGTCCAAAACATATGCAGATGATCAGCTTTCTCTGCCTTGCAGCGGGGACAGGAATTAGTAGTAGTGTGGGCAAACTTGGAAATCCTGAGAGGGGTGTAGTACAACCTGTTCAGTAGTTTATACTGCATAGCTCGGTAACGGAAATTGAGAGAAACATTTCGAGTATGTGAGCACATTTTCCCCCACAAGTAGTCGGAAATCTCTAAGCCCAGTTCCTCTGCCCATTTACCGTGTGCTCTGTAGACCTGGGTCGGGGCGTGCTCTTGCAACAACTTATATAAGGAAGAGACGAGGCTGCAGGCGTAGCCCGAATTGGCAATGTATGCAATTGCCGGAGCTTCGGTGGGTTTCAGCAGTAAGGTGGGCTATGTAGCACGGAATGCAGCATGGAGCCTATAATATTGCAGGATCTCCAATGCAGACCCAGAATGGCCCGGCTTCCATGTCTGTGGTTCGATAAACCTGCCATCGGGGTAGATGTCTGCTAGTGCCTTGGAGCCTAGATTCCCCCAATGCCGAGCCAGAGCTGTGTCGTGTGTAGGCTCTAGCCCAGAGAAGGCCCACACAGGGAGCTATTTATAATATGGAGGGGATTCCGCTGTCAGATTTAACAGTCGGTTCCAGGCACGTAAGGTGGTTCCAATTGGATCGATGGGAGAGTCAGGTGCATAGTGTTGGTGTAATATGAGAGACATTATGTTGACTCCGGCTGTAGCCAGGAATTCCAGCTTGACATTTGGGTGGGTAGGGGAGCCGGGATACCAGTGAGTGGCGTACTGGGCCTGTGCCACTGTCCAATAATATATCAGGTCGGGGGCAGTGAACCCCCCTTTCTGATATGGGAGCGTTATAGCAGACCATTTCTTGCGCACCGCGCCAGAGTGCCATAGGAACTGTGTACACGATTTATGTAGTCTCGTGAAGTATTTCCCCCCCGGGCCATATGGGTATGTTACTGAAGGTATATAACAGCTTGGGAAGTAGGACCATCTTGATGAGAGAAAGCCTCCCGGCAAATGACAGTGGGAGAGCGCCACCGTGACATTTTCGTCTCGGCCAGCTGTGCTGTAGCCAGGTAGTTATCTGCTAGCAGGGCGGTCCTAGTCAAGGACACCTGGACTCCCAAATATCTGATTCCACCAGGGGACCAGAGGAGAGGGTATTCATTGACTGGTTGTTGGGTAGAATTAGTGAACGGGAAGATCTCAGACTTGGCGTAATTAATTGTGAATCCTGAAAGGGTACCTATGCGTGCGATGTCTTGGAGTATTGGTTCAAGATCGGTGGCAGGGTCCCTAATGTATAATAATACATCATCTGCATAGAGGGATATCATTTCCGGGGTGCCTTTTAATCTTATCCCCCTGTGGGAATGACATGCTCTGATGTGGTCCGCCATTGGCTCTATCGCTAGGGCAAAGAGGATCAGGGAGAATGGGTAGCCCTGTCGGGTGCCCCTGGAGAGTGTGAACAGACTGGATGTCAAGGAGTTAGCCCCGACTCTAGCCACGGGGAGGTGTATAATAGTTTAATGTATCCTACTATATTGGGGCCGATACCCATGGTCTCTAGAACTAGCCAGATATACTTCCAAGATACCATATCGAACGCTTTCTGAGCGTCGAGTGTGACCGCAATTGCGTGTGCGTCCTGGTCGATCCGAGCCATCACACTGAACAGCCGCCTGATACTATGGGAGGTAGATCGCCCCAGTACAAAACACGCCTGGTGTTCATGGACCAGATGAGTCATAATCGGGAGAAAACGGTTTGCTATCACCTTGGCAAAGATTTTAGTGTCTAAGTTCACAAGGGAGAGGGGCCTATATGAACCACATTCATCCCCGGGCTTGCCAGGCTTGAGCAGCACTGTTATAAAAGCTTTGCGCAGAGAAGGGGCGAGAACGGTTGCACGGAGCGATTCGTCCCAGACTTCCAACAACTTGGGGGCTAGTATGGCCAAACTGACTTACTCCAAGTCTACTTGTAGGGGCAGTGAACTACCGGCAGGTCACGCCTGACAGTCGTTCAGGCCCCTAGCGGCAGACTTTTCACTGAAGCACCGGCACCGTTAGTAACGATGCTGGTGCTTCAGTGATACCATTCCCATGGAATCCTATATTGCTAAAGGACTCCATCGGAATGGGAACTTACCGTTCCGCCGCAACCTGTAAAATCCCAGAATCATCGGGATATCGGGTGGCGGAAACGGCAAGGCAAGTTTCCCGGTGAGACATAGGAGATACTGTATTAATATAAAACACATCAAACGTGTAAATTTTGCATAACAACTGAATAGGCTAGACAATTATTAGCTTAACTTACTGAGTCATTAATTTCAGACCCCATCCCAAGATCTTAACCCTTAGAGCGCAACGCCCTCATGGCCCCCAATGATGGGCAAAACAAATGTTTATTTGCACTGAAGTCACCAGGGATCATGAGGGAGAGGTGAAGTGGGCAAAAGACATAAGATGGTTCCTCTGCCACACCCCATCTGGTATTAAGACATGTAAATATATACCTTAAGGACAAACTATAACCTACATACAGGGAGGTGTATACATATAAACCATTGTTCACTTGAGAGAAAAATGACAAAAAGGTAGGTTGTGATAACGTACAACATTCGAAAATCAAGAAAACAGAGCTCAGACACTTATACAGAATTGGTTGTAAAAAATTGTCAAGATGTACATTACTTTCTTTAAAAACCCTCAATCATGCTCCAGTGGGCACATTTCGGCTTTTGCCTCCATCAGCTAAATCGTTTTTCCCTTGACAGGACTATCTAACAAACTCTTGCGTCCGTTTTGATGTTTTCTGTTTGTCCGCGCTTCTATGCCCATGGGCCTTTTTCAAGCGCATTATAAATAAGTTTCCAATCATACATTGTACAAACTGTATATGTTATTTTCAGCTTTAGCATTGGCCTTCTACATTTACATGCAGGTAAAAGTCTGACAAGGAGGTTGATAACATCAGAAAAAGGGGAGGAAGTGAGTGTGGTAAAAACAGGAATAGGGCACCTTTTTGTTATGTTTTTGTTGTGTTTTTGTTATGTTTAAAGTGCAGGCTAAAGTCAGAGCATCTTTCCACTCGTGTGGCTAAAAGAAATAAACAAAATCAGGCAAATTCCCTTAAGCAAACCGGACAGCCACCTCCACCCCTACCTCTACCTTTCTCCCTGGTACTGGATCGGGTGGATCAGACCTTTATGTGCCCTCCAGTACTTGGAGAAGGGGGAAATATGGCAAAGTGTAAACGATCATGTCAATCAATTGAATACATATCTATTTCAGTTAAAACATGTTACCTGTCTGCATTCAGTATCATGATTTCCCGACACGACTTTCCTAAACATATTTGCCCTTTCCAAAAATAATAATTCAGATGGTCTCACATGTACCTTTATTTGTTCATTCAGCTTTTCACTCTGCAGATCTTGGAGCAGCTCTCCCAGAAAGCTCTCTAAGGTAGTGTTTGTGAGAAAATGTGTCGGACTAGATCGAAATGAGATCAGCTGTTGGCTCCAGTTTGAACCATTCTTCCGGCCCAACATTGTGACTCTTTCAAGAGAGAATCACATGTTCTGGTGCACCAACCTGTTTAGAAAAAGAAAATGCATGCATCAAACTATTATACACTGGACCCAACATGTCAAATAGGAACAAATCTACCTTGCTCAACTACAATTTAACATGCGCCTGCAGCAACTTTGCTCCCTACCGTGGAAGCCTTTTAACCTCTGATTTACAGCACTCTGTGATTAAATTTAAAATCCCTTAATACTTCTTACTACTAATTTAATGACCATTTTGTTCATCTAATGAGACAAGGATAATCTGAAAGTATTACAAAGAAACAAACCGAGCTTTAGACAAATTATCAGAACACGTTAGCATGACACAACTGATACCATTGCCTGTTATTTGATGTGCATGCACAGCGACGTGAATCTCCTAATGGCTCAGTCAAGCCAGAGCTGAGAACTACATTTTTGTGCAATGACCCAGTGTCACCATGGGCAAATGTTCTGGGTGATACACCCACATTTTGTGATCCAACTCAGGGCTAAGTTTCTTAACATCATTTGCCTGATTGCAAACCAGTTGACAGCCATCAAACGAAACTAAACAGGATTTCACACATCATGCCACCACAATTATTGTGCACCCTACATTCATCACAAAGTGGTTGGCCATGATTTTATGAAGTTTGTTCAAGCTGTCTGATCTTTTGCTGGTTTGTCGAACGTCCTTTATCCTTTGTATTCACTTTAACCCTTTAAGTTTCAAAATGGTTTAGTTTTTAGCAGCTGGCCATTCAGGTAGGCAACTATCTGTGACCTTCTATTTGCATTTACTCTGATGAACTGCATCAGGGTCTTTAAACGGTTCCATGACTACCCAAGGCCTGCCTTAGAAACAATTTTAACTCTTGGTTTCGGTTTGGACAGTCAAATTAAGTTATCTGAATTGTGACCTTGCCTTGTTGTGAAAGAGATTTCACAATTATAAAAATGTTGGCATTACCTGAACATCACTGAAATTTGGTATATGCTTCCTTTTACCTACATACAATCTCTCAATGCAAGATGCCAGGTCAAACAATTTCATACGGTTTCTTTTGCATTTTCCACAAAATATATTGCATAACCTAAATTACTTTGTTTTGTTATTAAAACCATTTTTTCCACTGCAACAGATATGGGAAATAAACAGAACTTCAGTATATTTTGAAGTCTGTACAAATTGGACGTTTTTCTCTTGTCTGAGCCCAGTAAAATGTCAGACTATTGGGAAATCTACCTCAATACAGCAAACATAGCTCTAGAATGGGTTTCTATATGTAAACACTTCTAACAAATTGTTATTTCAACATATGCCATATTACTTTCTTGGACACTCACAGTAGTTCAGAGAAAATGGCACCATAAACCCATACATCTGGTATTGTATTACCTCCTTCACATTGTGTTCTCAGGTAGTTCAACTAAAAGAAACAAAACATGTGCATGCCTGGGCTAAATTCAGTTACTGTGTTTTTTTGGGGATGCCATGTCTGAAAATAGTGGCAGTGTGAAGCACTGCAAGACACAACTTGTACACAGGCGCACAAACGCCTTATAGGAAGGACTGAATCCCCATTGAAGAAGCCTGAAGTGGGGCAAGAGGGATCCTGAGGACAGGGGGAGACCACCACCTAAATGATGATAACCCCAGAGAAGGTTTTGGAATGGGGAAGAAGGCATGTGGGATATCCTGCAGGCCTTCTTCCCCATTCGTTAGTCAGGTTCTCAGTGACCTTACCAACAGTTCACGTACCAATGTCATAGCTCCAAGCTTTGGGCAGGAGCCAGAACGAGATCGCATTCTGTGCTGCAACCAGACTCACAACTGTACCTGTGGTTCACCATTCACACAGAGTATGGGGAAAATTCTGAACACACCTCAGCCACGGCCTGAAGGTGTTGAGGGCAGCACTTTCTAAGGAGGCACCATGCAACCGCCATGACCATGCCGCCGGACTTCAAAATGGTAGGTCCCCATTTTAAGTCCTCGGCTCGCAGAGCCATGAGCTGACAATCATGAACACAGATTATAGTCCATAAACCTAGGAAGGAGGGCGAGATGTTGACCTCAACCAATAACAAGGCCAGAACAGTAACAAAATACATTTCTCCACTTCAGCCCTCAGAGCCCAATTAAAATCAGGTCACTGGTATAAAAGGAGGCTGGATTTGAGAAAGCATGTGGGAGTTTGGAGACCAGAAGGTAGTGTGGAATTGAGTTAAGGGAGCAAGGAGGACAGTGGAGGAAGGTGACCAGAGGAGGCAAAGGGAGTCTGAGAAGGTAAGGATCAAGGGAGTGCAGAAAGGAGGGAAGGCACAGGAGGAGGAAGTAAGACTTTCAAGGAAGAAGGTAAAGGAGAGCAAAGAAAGATTCATTGGACGAGGGTGAAAGAAGTGTAAAGTAGGTGAAAGTAGACGAAGACCTCCAAAGCGAACACGAGCATTGGCCAAGCCAACAGGGCCAAAAGATATAGAGAGATGAGAAGGGGGTTGAACCAGTGGGACCCGAGCTGTGGGGAAGACAAACGACCAGCAGTCGGGTAAAGCCTGGTCAACCTGGTTCTAGAAATTGGCAATGCCTTTGCCTAAAGATGCACTGGGTGAAGAAGAAGGAAAAAGTTAAGAGGCTGGCAGTGAACTAAAGTACAGATTCTAGTCGAAATAGCAAGCCGAGCAAGGAAGCCAAACAAGACTTGTGAGCCAAGAAGCTGAATCAGTAAGACTCCCCAGAGGGCCTGTGCCCATGAAGGCTCAATAAAGATCCAAGCCCAGGGAGACACCGCAGGGTTGTGAGCTGGTGGTGAGTTCAGAAGAAGCCAGAGTAAGCCCAAAACTCTGAACTTCACACTTGATGGTGGCTAAAATGATGATGGTCCAAAAATCAATGTGGGATCAGCAAGGAAGAAATCAATGGTCATCTGGAGCCAACGTTCCCCAGTGTCCAGAGACCACAGCCCAGGAGGGACAACAATCGGTAGGGCCGTATGGCTGCAGCCTGGGGGGGCAATGTTTACCAACAACATTTGTCCAAAGAAGGTCACTAGGAACATGCCCACAGAAACCTGTGAGTTTGGTTCTTTGTTGTCAGGTGATTGATCACAAATTATCACATAACAGGACTTGGGGCTCAGGACTACATTCCTAAAAGGGGTTTATTCCCCAGCCTTATGAACACACAATGCTCTTAAATATTTTGGAATCATTGAACCCGTTACACTCTTTCAGAGAGAATTGTTTCCACCACTCCAACCAATACTGTTCTTTGAGAACCCATTTGTTCTCGTGAACCTTAACAAGAAGGTAGTGTGGAATTGAGTTAAGGGAGCAAGGAGGACAGTGGAGGAAGGTGACCAGAGGAGGCAAAGGGAGTCTGAGAAGGTAAGGATCAAGGGAGTGCACCTCTTTTTGTCTTGCATCCTCTTCAATCTGTGACATAAGCTATAAGATTGTATTTGGAACTTAATTTTAAAAAAGGCATTGCTTCCATGCTTTTATGTTGTGAATCTTTTTACTGAATTTATCATGGATATGTGCAGCAATTGAACAATAAGATAATTAAATCTCACCATTCAGTAAACAGATTAAGAGACACCCTACAGCCATCTCCCCTCTTACACCAAGTCTAAAAAAAAAACCTGTTCACGAGAATAGAGAAAGAACAAAAGATATGTGGGGCCTAGAAATTAAAACTAACATGGCCATTCCAACATTTCCAATGTTTCCATTCGTGTAAATACATGACAGAACGCATCTGAATTCTCAATCTCCGAGGCTGAGAGCATGTAGCTCTAAAATCTAAAATCTCTGTTAGACAGTTTTACATGATCCAAAAAAAAGACCCCATAATTAGAAAAAGGAGGCATCACTCCATGCATGGAGAGGCATCTCTCCATGCAGTGAATAAGTAGTGTTCTCATTAATAATAATATCCCACATTTTAACATACTAGTTAGTTATGTTGGAGAAGCTTTCAGTTTTCCAAGCTCCCAATATGAGCAGGCGAGTGGCCAACAAGCCTTTTTTCCCATTCAAATTTTATTGAAAGAAAGAAGGCAGAAAAATATCCGGTCAAACATACGAGCCAATGTGTATTATCATGAAAAAAAACTGATAATTGCACTGTCGAACCACCAACAAACATAAGCAAGAGAATCAGCTTGTTACATCACAGGTCCACAGAAAATGAATAAAGCAAATGCAAAAGACAGCAAAAAGACAGAGCAAAACCAACCTAAATAGCAGATGTCTATGCAACACCAGGGTTTACCTGACTAATAGCATCAGCAGGAAAGCATAGGCATCGAGAGACATAATAGCGTGAAGGACATCATATCATGCGGTTTAAAATGCAATGCAGGGTGATCATTCTGGGCTACGAAATGAATCAACGGTTCCCATTCACCAGAAATGTGGCCATTTCACCCTTAAGAGTGCCATCGATCTTGCAGATACCCACCACAAACCATAACTTAACCCACCATTCCCGAATTTCAGGCGTAGTAGGGGACTTCCAGTTACGCGCCAACACAATCCTTGTGTCAACCAAGAAATGTGTAAGCAATCAGGCCAGTTTGGCTGCCACCTTACACCATTCTTCAAGATCCTCATACCCCAGCAACATCACCAAGGTTTCTAATGGAAGTTCTATCCCAATAATCTGGTTAATCTCAGCTAAGACTTCTTGCCAATAGACCTGGTTCAGCGGGCAGGTCCACCATATATGAAGAAGCGTCCTTGGGGTCTGCTCACACCTCCAGCAGCGGTCGGAAATAGAAGGGTCCAGTTTGTGAAGTCTTAGATGGTTAAGGTACCATCGGAATAGTAGGTTATAACTTCTCTCTTAACATCACACACCTGGAGGAGCTAGCAAGCAGCTCTGGTCCATACATTGTACCATGTAAGATCACCTATGGGGACCTGTAAATCCTCTTCCCATTTTGACATGTAAGCATGTGGGGTTTTGACGAGACAAGCATTAGGAACACGGTACAAAGAAGACATCTTGTGGGAGGGGGATCCCCAATAATAAGATCCTCAAACAGAGTCTTATACGGTTTAGCGTGTTGAGACACCCTCAGAGAGGAAATTCAATGGCGAAGTTGTATGTAGGTATACTTGCTGATATCCCTTAACATGAAGACCTGTCTACACTTATCAAAGGTCAGGGGCTGCTCAGATTAAAAAAGTTGACCCACCCATTTCAAGCGTCCCTCTATCCATCTCCCAAACCTACCCTGTTGACAATCTGGGGGAATTCTGGTGTATTCCAGACAAGGGTAAGGGGAGAAGGGAACGTAGTCCCTGAATACTTACGGGAAGCTTTGTCCAAGTATGCCATCAACACCCGGTCGGGAGAAGATGCAAGTCTTTCTTCCTGACCCCTGGTCACCTCCAAAACCACTCATGTAAGGGAATCGGAACTGTTGACTGCTCAATATTCGCCCAGTGTTTGGGATTACGGGCCGTGTTCACACTTCAAACAAGGGAGCAAGCTGCAATGTATAAAGATAACTTTCCACATCTGGAACCACCAGAACAACTCTATCCTTCATTGCCATCAGTGTACATTGGGCCACTCTCAGGGATTTCTTTGCCCAAAAGAAATTAAAAAATAGAGGATTGCAAATCTCTAAGCGCCTGTTTGGGAATCCAGTACGGCAGAGCCTGGAAGACGCATATTTGGTGTGGTAAAGACATTTTGAGGGCTGCCAACCACCCCAGCCAGGAAATATCAGAGGATGACCACCGGAGCAAGTCAACCTTGGCCGAATAGAAAAGGTCGGAAATATTTGTAGCATACAACTGAGAACGAGAGGGTATGACCTAAATATTTTAAGGAGACCGTGGTCTACTGAAAGTCAAAACGCCACTTGTAATTCCCATACTGTTTCGGGTTTCTCAGAAACATTGAGTATTACAGATTTGGTGTAATGTATCTTAAAGCCAGAGATCCAGTGGAATGACTCTAATAAAGAGGCTGCATGGAGAAGAGTCAGCCAGAACAATGCATGATAATTAAAAGATAATCAGCATAAAGTGCAACCATATGCTGGTACCCAGCAATAGCAATTCCACCTTTACTATCCGTTTGTCGAACCTTACATGCCAAGGGCTCCACAGACAATTCAAATAGGAGGGGTGATAGCAGGCAGCCCTGCAGGTCCCTCTTAATAGGGCCAATGATTCTGACAAAGCACCATTCAATTTCACACGAGTGGTCGGTGAACAAAATTAGCCCAAATCTGCCTAATAAAAGTGGGAGCAAACCCAAAGCTGCTCAGCACTTTCGAAAGGTATGCCCAATCCATGCGATCGAATGCTTTTTCAGCATCTACAGATAGTACCACCAATTCATGGTTAGATCGCCTGGCACACTCCACCACATTTATGACAATACAAACATTATCAAATGCCTGGCATCCCGGGATAAAACTTGTTTGGTCTATGTAAATAATGCTTAGGAGTATGTCCACTTACCAAGCTGCAAGAACCTTTGAATACATGCGGGAATCAAAGTTTAGAACTGAAATGTGCCTTTATGATGTACTAAAAGTGGGATCGTTATCCGCTTACCAATAAGTGAGAGCAAGGATTTGCCCATAGTGGGCATAATCGCTCCGTTATCAGCAAACAAGGTAACCAGATGAGGTGCAAGAAGGGCACTGAATTTCTTATAAGACAAAGCTGACTAAACATCAGGCACATTGGCCTTTATTGTTGGGTAGGGACAGGATAACACAGGTAACCTCTTCAAGGGTGATCAGCCTCTCTAGACTCTGACGGCTTCCACAGAGATGGTAGGCAGGTTGGCCTCCGTAATAAACTCCTTTTGAGGAACTGTATCCCAGATATCCGCACTAAATAAGGATCTGTAGTAGCGCACTAAAACCTGCATCTTAGAAGCTTCATCTTCATGCAGCTAACCATTATCACCCTGCAAATTACCAATGGTATTTTTAGCCTTCTAGGTCTTCGATTTGTAGGCAAGGAAGCGTGAGGCTTTGTTGGAAATGCTCAAATAAAATTGCTTAGTGTGAAGAGGTTTGTGGGAGATGTCCGATAGCCATGATGCCTTCAATTCAGCCCGAGCTAACTGCAACTTTCTATAAACCCGCCTAGCGCTCCCTCACCTATGCTGCAAGTCTAGTTCCAACACTTGTTTCTCTGCGTCATCCCTTTGGGACATCAACATCCGCTTCCTTGCAGAGGCCAAGCTCACCCCATAACGGGGGCTTAAGACCGTCCCAGACTGTTGCAATTGGCCCCCCATCTGTGAGATTTTCCTTGAAGTACAGAGCAATCCGCTCAGAAATGGCAGTGCTGTAAGCAACATCCTATAGCAAGGAGTCCTCAATTTTCCATAAAGCTGTTTTCTGGGCCAGCAAAGCAAAGGCATTAACTTGATGCATGATAGGAGCGTGATCAGAGACCACTGCCAACCCAATAGTAGTGTCAGCTAGTAAAGTGAGGTCCACATCTCTGAGGCAAATGCGTACACACAAATACCACCCCTGAGGTTCTTTGGTTATTTTAAGCATGGGGAAGTTCAAGGAATGAGCAAATAGAATAGCCACCCCTGCCCGCTTAACGGAGGATGATGCAAAATGCTGACGAGGGAACCATTTAGAAGAAGCTTGGGTCAATCTGCCCTCAACAAGTACTTCTCTTGTAACAAGACAATATCCGCTTTCTATTCTATCAGTTTAGCCAACACTCTTTTTTTCCAAGTTATCTTTTTATTGAAATGTCGATTAACAATTCACAACTCAACATTCATATATGCCAAGCAATATCGGTGGAGCATTAAAATTTCATTTTGAATATTTCAACCAAAACCTGCCCCCCCCAAAAGTATAAGAAGAGAGAAAAACAAAAACAAAAACATTAAAGGAGAACCACACAAATGAGATCAGTGTTGTTGCAGTAAACACCAAGTGTCTTTGGCCAACATATATCTCCTTCTGTGTGAACCCAGCCCGTGCACGGAAACTTAGGTCACGTTAGGCCCAGCACCTGCAGACCCCTCCGCCCACAGGTCAGGGCAAAATGTTTCATGAGCTGCAGTCGGAAGAACATGTGCTCTTTGTTCCGGATAAAGTCCAGAAAGGGGGACCAGGTCTGGGAGAATTTGGGTATTTGATCCGATACAAGCACAGATAACTTCTCCATCGCTATCATTTCCCATACCTTCACCCATCAGTATGAAATGCATGAACTTCTGAGGTCTTCGAGAAACAAGCACGGTTTATCCTTGCGGCCATCAACAGGTGTGAGATGAGATCCGCCCTAGGGCCCGACATGGGGAATGTGCCATCCTCTGGGGCATCACTCAGTAGCAGTCTTAGCAAGCACATGGAACGCAGCCAGCCTGTGAGGTCTTTGATTTTGGAGTGAATCTCCTGCCAGTAAGTATGCATAATCGGTCAGTGTCACATGTGCGCAAAGTCTCCCAGTTGACCGCAGCCATGCCAGCAAAGGTCTGAGTAATCAGATGAATCATGTGCAGTCTTTGAGGAGGCATGTACCACCAAAAACGTATCTTAAGGGCACTTTCTTTGATTAAGGAGCACCCAGAGCTTTTTTGCACCCTGGCCCAAATCTTCGACCAAGATTCTTCTGGAATGTCCATTCCTAGCTCCCTTTCGCATCGTGACATGCATGGAAGCTTTTCCCCTGGGAGGCATTTTCCAACAAGTGGTAGCAGGTGGAAACCTTACCAAATTCCTGCCCCTCTAAGACTTAGAGCTCGATCCCCATAGGGGGGGTTCGATAACCTGCCTGTTTAACAGTGTTGTGGGACACCCAGCGCCGTATTTGAGCATAGCAAAACCGATCTGACTGTCAATTGGAATCTTCCTTTGCATTCTGTGCACCATCTTTATAGAAGTCCCTCAATCTCAGGGTGCCATGTGATTCCCACTGTGTGAATGCCCTGCTATCCATGCTCGGCGAAAACACTGGGTTACGGATCACCAGAGAAAGAGGGCCCAACCCTGTCTTAAACTCTGAGCGCAAGCCTTATCCCAATGCTGTAGTGTAGTGCAGGTGGTCAATATGGGGCTCTGTTGCCGGCGTCTAGCTTCTTTGGGAAAAAAGGGAAGGTGGGCTAGTCGAAAGGGTGAACAGGCTTGCTCCAACTCCTTCCACTTCAAAGTTTTGCTTCCAGAGCCCAGTCCAGCAATGAGGAAATCTGAGCCACCCAGAAATACCTCTGGATGGATGGGACCCCCAAACTGCCCAAGACCTTGGACCGAGTAAGAAGCCTGCAAGAAATTCGGGGGCGGGTCTGCTATGCCAAATAAACTGCCCCAGTGCCTTTTGCAGGTCAAGTAGGTCTCTGTCTGGGATACAGACTGGTATTGCCTGGAAGACATAGAGGAGTTTAGGGAGTAGGGACATCTTGACTGCACTAATCCGACCCAACCACAAGATTTCTTGCATGTCCCACTGCTGTAGCACCTCTTTGGCTTCCTTCCATAATGTAGGAATGTCCGCCTTTAGGAGGGAATTATAATTGTATGCGATGTGGCTGGGAGTTTGTGAACTCTCTGTCAGTCCAGCAGAAAGGGAAGAGCTAATTCGGTGTGTTCACGACCTCTGGAGAATCTGTAATAGAAAGCCCCACAGATTTCCGATGACTGATTGTAAACCCTGGCACCAAAGCAAATTGAGCCCAGAGCTCCAGTACTATCGGTGAGGAGGATAACGAATCTCGGTGGAAGCATAAGACATAAACGGCATATAATGCCACCTTGTGGGTAGTCCACCCATAAGTAAGTCCCCATATACGGGGTGGATGAATAATTTGTGCTAGTGGCTCCATCATAAGCGCAACTCCCAAGAGGGACAGGGGGCAGCCCTGTCTGGTGCCCCTGCCCAGCGGGAGCAACAGGCACCATAGGGAATTTACTTTAATTCGGGGGGCCGGGAGCTGGAAATTCACCATGACGTGTTTAGAACATTTCAAGACAAATCTGTAAGCTGGTAGTCATAATTTTAGGTAGTCCCAAGACATGCTGTCAAATGCACAATGTGCATCTAAAGACAGAATGGACAATCCCCCTGCAATGTGGGGGGGCCAAGGATATAAGATCCACGGCCCGCCTAATATTGTCATGCACTCCCTTATGTTTAACAAAACCAGTCTGGTCCCTAACAATTATATGCGGGAGAGCCTCACCCAGGCGGGAAACAAGTATCTTGCTATATAGCTTGGCATCACTGTTCAAGGGTGCTATGGGACGGAAGCAGGAGCAGTCCTCTGGGTCTTTCCCTGGCTTTAATAGGAGAGTAGTGGCAGACTCTGCAATGGAGTCAGTTACCGTACCAGATGTTAGGAACAGGTTGAATAGTTTGGTTGAATGCGGAATCAGAACAGCGGCAAAGGCTTTATAAAACCCATTGGAAAAGCCATCCGGGCCACAGGCTTTACCCACTGGGAGGGCCCAAATTGCCTGAGTTACTTCTTGAGCTGTTATATCCACTTCAAGAAGATCCAGCACCTCTAGTGGGATTTGGGGCAAGTTCGATTTGGTGATAAAATCACGTGCAAGAGTGTGGTTCCCCTGATGTGCTGCTGAAACCATTCAGAAAAACACTTCCATTATTTGTAATTTCCAACAGGCCTCACGTTTCCCAGACCCATCCCTCAGTGCCCCTATGTGATTCTGGAGTGGCCATCTTCTTCAGTTTGGGGGATAGTAGCCTGTTGGCGCAGTTACGCTTAGCATAATAGTGTTGTTCTGTGAGTAAGATAGAGTGAGCCACCTTCCCCATGATGTGTGTTTCTAAGGCTTGTCTAGCCACCCAAAGATCCTGGAGGGAGCGCCAAGAGTCTTTCCGAGTGTGCTCTTACTCTTTCTCCCAGACTTTGTCCTCAAGTTGGGATGGAACTAGTTTCCTTGCCAGTCCCCAGGCGACGTCCTCAATTCGAGTTCTCTGGTGTCATTCTCTATGAAGTAATTAGATATTGAATCTGCTATAAGGGTTTTTACCACAACATCCCTTAGGAGGAAATCCTTAAGTCTCCAATGCCGTTTGGCTAGGGGGAGGTCAGGGCCAGATCAAGAGTGAGTTTAAGGGGCACATGATCTGAAAGAGCTTTCTCTTCCCCAGTCATCGAGGGGATAAGAGTGTTGGAGAACCTCTTGTGGACCGGCGAGTAAAAGGTGTATTCCCTTTCCCCAGGATGGCAGAACCACCATGCCTCTATACGAGAGTGTTCCCTCCATAGTATAGTCCTGGCAGGAAATTCCTTTTATCATTAGGGGTAGGGGCTAAGGATTTGTCCCTTTTTGGGGCAATTACGCATTTAAATTCTCCTCCTAGGATTAATTCCCCCTCAGCAAATTTAGCCAATACACCCGAGAATTATGCTATAAACCCATCCTGTTTGTCATTGGGGGCATAGAGCGGGCCAAAGTAATCTTACGTCCCAGCAAAAGTGCTCTGATTAGTAGATATCTCCCCTCCTGTCTCTCAGCATCCTTAACATCCATAGGGGTGTGCCTTTATGGACCATGATGGCGACACTGCACTTTTTAAGCCACTTGAAGCGAAATAGGCGCTGCGGTATGTTTTATTACAGAGGGGAGACTCATCTGCAGCCAGGAGGTGGGTCTCTTGCAGAAAGACTAGGGCTGCGTCTAGAGCAGGTAATCTGTGAAGCAGGGCCTTGTGCTTTACCAGATAATTAATCCCCTGCACATTTAGGGTCATACAGGATATATCGTTAGCCACAATCACGTATCCCTTCGGGCACGGCCTGAGAATGGAAAGCGTCAACATCGCCTGCTGAGGTAGCACTGGCAAGCTCACCCCAGGAGTAGTAGAGACACTCAATTGTGCAGTTGAAAACTCGTCACAACCCCCAAAACACCTAAAATGAGAACGATAACCCAACAAGCTCATTTTGTAACCCATCCTATAAGGAATGATCAGGTGGCAATCCCTCTGGGCACCCAACGTAAAATCCCCCCAGATCTCCCAGACTGCAATGAGGAAACAATTGCAATATAACAACCCTCAACCAGTGAACCTGACCCATGCAAACCACAGAACTAGAGGCTAAGAAGTTGAACAAACTATAGGAATTCCATGCAGCTGTCGACCTGGCAGCAAACTCGGGAGTATCAGTCCGGATCATCAGGCAATTGCTCAATGTCTGCCCCAAAGGACTTCTTCATCATGTCCCGTCTCCCCGTGGGCTTCCTGGATTTGTCAAGAATAATAGCTTTCACGCTGTCCGCCAACCCGGCTCAGTCATCCCTCTCCTGAGGCTTCGGTGGAGCTTTCATTAGTTCAGCAGCCTCCTCTTCCAAGCTGATTGCATAGTGCCGATTTTGATAGCCAAACAACAGCTTACATGGGAACCACCAGAGGTAGTGGATTCTGCGAGACTGCAGCCATGCTGATGCAACATGCAGTTTCCGCCAGCTAGCGAAAGTATATGGCGAGAGATCCTGAAATAGAGAGCACATAGCCCCCTTACCGGAATTCCAACAGAGGATCCAGGGGGAGTAGGAGTGAGGATACCTTCAAGTGTCTCACAGCACAGAACGTGGACACTCCTCAACTTTTCCAGAAGTGTGTAAATTACATCCACAAATGCGAGGGGTAAATAATAATAGGTTAGGTGTCTTTAACATGGCACTAACACTCAACCAGGATAGGTCCACCACCCCACAGATCACAGACACATGATACGAGGTCCTTGATAACATGGCGGGAGTAAACAGGGTATCATGGGCTAGCTGACACATGGAGGCACCAGAACCCCAAGAAGAGAGAGTACTGTAGTATTCTTCATGCTGAATATTAAGAACGTAGAACATTGTATTAGAATAATGTGAATGTGCATCTTCCATTGGAATGTGCATCTTGGAAAAGGAAGAGAAAAAGAAGGAAAGCAGACTGTGAAGGAGCCAGTGGGGCATACATGTAGCTTTTAATAAAACAAGAAGAGACGTGCCTGCTGTGTCTGCATCTTTTGAACGGCGACGAGTTGATCAACACTGGGGCCTCAGCGAGTACTGGCGTTGTGAACCTGCTACTGTATTCGGTGTGAGGAGGGAACTTCTGTGAGAATTTTGTTTTCCTGCTTGATCGTCCTGGAGTGCTCTTGTTATTCGCTGTGGCGAGGGGAACTCCTGACCTCTGCGGCCTGTGAGGTTTACCAAAAGGACAGCTTTTTGGCCCTTGCTCTGAGTAAGAGAGCGAGTGCAACTGAGGCACATGACTCTTGAGGGGCCCAACTGGATCCAGTAAGGCATTCTGGATGTGCACCGCCTGTGGCCCTGAAGCCTGTGATTGGACTTTGGAATTTGTTTTTTTTGGAGCAGGCTCCCACATGACATGCAAGTGTGCGGCACGGTTGTCACAGCCACTACAGAAACTATAGCAGCCTGCTTCTCCGAACGCGTGTGGACGCATAACAGCCTGCTGGTCCGTACACGTATGGAAGGAAAGCACCCGTTGTCGTCAAACTACATGGCGGCCATATTTGTTTCCATGACGACGGGCATAAACAGTGCTCCGGCATTGAAAGATGGAAACAAGTAAAGTGCTTTGTACAACAGTGAACTTTAAATTACAGTTTTGAGTTGTGGCAAGCTAAGGGCATCAGCGAGGAGTGTATATCACAGCGTCATTTCAGCAAATGGATTATTGAGTCTCAGTTTACACGTGAAGGCTTCAAACAGTGCACCATCTTGCAATGTTATTTTATGCACAAAGTGTTTTTTTTTACTTGCAGAGTTTCCCTGCAAATGAATTCTTGACAGTACAACCATATCCATTAAGATAGAAAGCAAATTGCCTGTGGCTTACTTCTAATGTTACATCTGTGTCTTACTTCTTTTGTGACACAGTATATGAGTTTTATTTGTGTATCACAGTAGGTAGTAATAAATGGTTGTATTTATTGCGCATTATAAGGATAATATATAAGATCCAAGGAGTACCGCCTAACTATTTTTTGTAACATCAGGGTGAGACCAATAGTGAGTGGAAGAAGCATTTTGAGCATTGTATTCTGGCTGTTCAAAAAAAAGGTTTCAGTCTTAGCAGTATTGGCGCTCCTCCTAGGTGCTTATTATTGATTTTGTTGTCTCGGTTGCTGCAGATGGCTGTATCCTAAGCCTGAGACTGTACATGATTATAACAATAGAGATTTTTTGCGAACAGGATCAGCCTGTCTGCGTACACACTCTCTACAAGTTATTTGAAAAATAGAAAAAAAATACGATGCACATTTGTTGTCCTCAGCAAGATTTATTCATCCATCATAAGCAATTGCTGCACTTTGAGTTGAATTTCCTGCATTCTCCTCAATGGTGGTATGCCTAATATTTGAATTCAAAGTAATGTCCTTTGCCTAGGTGGTTTTCGTGGTAAAGTAGTGACATGTATTCCTATCCCTTCCTATCCCGACACGTGTTTCTCCGTCTCTTTGGAGACGGATCTTCAGGGGATAGGTTATATGTTTTGAATCTTCAATTGTTTGGTTTGATTTGCAAGCAAAAACCTGTAAGAATAAACATAGATAACTATGGAGCTGGTTCCAACTTGCGGCACCATATTCGATTCCTTGTTATGCATGTTAGTATATTAGATAGAAGAACAGGCTGGATACTTACTCTCTGGTATTATGATATTGATGGTGTGTCTTTCCACTTGTTTTCTTGCTGGCGGTCTTATTCGGGTGGCATTGATTACTGTTATGACATCAGTATTGTTTCCTACAAGATATATATATGGATGTTTATCTATATGTGCCAACTTCTATAATAAGCCAGTATTGTTACATCTTTTTGTATACAAGGCTGCTATCTGTGCCTAGCACATGGGTTACTGTGGGCTCCATATAGTATTGTCGTGCAGAGTTCGTTAGATCATGAAAGCATTAATTTCTTTTTATATCGTACAAAGTGGGGTGCCTAGTCTCAAATACAAATAATGGGCAATTTCGTGCTTACCCGAGTTTCATATTCGCTTCATGTCACGTGTTTGTATCCCGGTCCGATTGCCGTGGATACAAAGACGCAAGAAAAGTGTTTTTGTAGAGCGGAATGACGTCCATTCTGACGCATGTGATGATACGGTGCGTGCATCACGTGATGTGCCACCATTTTGGATGGGTCTACTTACATTGGTTGTAGCAATTCTATAGTTCCTACAAAAGTGGATTGTGCCGCCATATTAGATTGGGCTGTTTCAACCAATTTGTTTATACAGTATATACTTGGTATTCTAGGGTCCATAAGATGACTGATCCTGGTTGTTGCACGTGATAAAAAAAAAAGGATAATAACGAAATTGTCATTCTTGGGGATTGCTGAGGTTCAATTGTTATTCTTGTAATTTCTGAGGCTTTCTTAGATACACTTGCCTTGTGCTGTCATGCAGTATTCAATGATTTGGTTCCTGTTCCATTATAATGGGGCATGTATGCTCAGTACACAGATGGTTGATCTATAGAAGAGAAGTACACATGAATACAAAAAGATGAAGAATATACAGAGATTAGAAAAATTGGAAAGAATGGTACAATGGTAAAATACAATACAGATGGATATAGTTAGGCCTTATTTACTGAAGAGAGTAGTGCATCTCCTGGTCCACATTTAAACCACAATTGCATGTGTACATAGGGCATATCCAGTATGCTTCCCTTCTTCTTAATAGGGTTTCCATATGTAATGGCTTTATTTGTTCGAGTCCAAAACATTCAATTTTGTGATATCTGATTGCTGGTGTGCTTCTTGAAAATGCATCGCTAGAGGTGATCTCATATCCTAATTGGCAATTGCTCTTATGTGCTTGCCTATCCTAATTTTGAGTTTTCTTTTTGTGCTACCTATGTACAGTTTATGGCAAGCACATTCGATCGCATAGATTATGTACTTACTGTTGCAATTGATCATGTCCTGAATACATTTCTTGGAACCATTCGGTTTGATTAGGTCTTTTTTGGTGTTGATCATGTATTTACAAACGTGGCATTGCCTGCATTTGTAGTTTCCTTGGGTTGGTGGTTGAAGCCAGGTTCGCTGAACTGTATATGTTGGTTTCTCTAATTTGCTGTTGTCAAAGAAAGAAGGGCTAAGGATTTGTTTGATGTTCTCACATCTGCGATAAGTGATACTTGGTTGGTCTTCTAAGATGGTTGTCATATCTGGATCCGCTTGAAGAATATTCCAATTCTTTTTATTTTTTATTTTATTTTTTAAACAAAATTATTGAGTTTTAAAATACAGCAATTCTTCAGTATATAGGCCGAGTCTTTGTTTGTTTGTTTGTTTGTTTATTTATTTGTATAGCGCTCCTGACCCAGAGGTATATGGGCGCTTAAGCATCAGGTTACAGGCATAGGTAGGAACATTTGTACAATTGTGCAGCATAAGTATAGTTACAAAATCAGTTATGAGAGCAGTTATAGTAGAATTAGTGACATGCATAAATACAGTGCTAGTTAATTGTTAAGTAACCAGGTGATGATCTTATTTCTGAAAGGTTGAAATGTAGGGGTAGATTTGATGTCCAGTGGAATAGTGTTCCATAATTGTGAGGCTAGAACTGGGAAACTGGAGCCACCGGCTCTTTTGAGGGAGTATTTGGGCACTGTCAGTTGTAGTGTATTAGAGGATCTGGTGGTTCTAATATTCTGTCTTAAGATGAATTTATCGGTTAGATAAGGTGGGGCCAGGTGGTTAAGAGCTGTGCAGGTGAGGCAGATCGTTTTTAGGTCTATTTTTTGTTGGATGGAGAGCCATTTGCATGTGATTCTTGTGGCTGAGATATGTTCTCTTCTGGGAATATTAAGGGCGGCACGGAGTGCGTTGTTTTGTAGGACTTGCAGTTTGTTGACAACCGTTTTATTGGCACCTACATATAGGCTGTTGCAATAATCCAGTTTGGATTGTATAAGTGCTCTGGCTAGAGTAAGGCAATTGTTGGGGGATATCAGAGGTCTGCAGGCTCTAATTAGTTTCCCAGTGTAAGCAGTGGCTGAGGCAGTCATATTAATTTGTTTGGCGAGGTTGGTGTTAGTGTCGAGATAGAAACCAAGAGTTTTTACACTTTTGGCAGTGGGAATAGTGTTGCCGTCGATGATGAAGCTAGAGTAGCTCGGGCTGAGATTCCGGATAGTGTTGGGTGAGCCGACAAGGAGCAGTTCAGTCTTGTCATCGTTCAGGCAGAGGCCATGTGTGGCCATCCATGCCTGAACGATGGAGAAGACTTCGCCGATCCTGTTGGCGTCCGCGTTGTAGTTGCCTGATAAAGTGAGGAGTATCTGGGTGTCATCTGCGTAGTTGGTGTAGGTGACACCCAGATGGTCCAGTTTATCGAATAGGGGCTTTGTAAATATATTATACAAAGTGGGTGAAACACACGATCCTTGTGGGACACCGCAGGTAATGGGAATAGGGTCGGCTGCTGCTATGGGTGAGAAGACTCGCATGGTCCTATTGTCCAGGAAGGATTGGATCCATGTGACCGCTGAGTGGGAGAAGTGTGCTGCCGATGATAAGTGGTTGCACAGAATTTTGTGGTCAACCAGGTCAAAGGCAGCGGAGAGGTCGAGGAGAAGCAGGATGGCAGCCCTCCCTTTATCTTTAATTTCGTCTATCTGGCTCTTGAGATCAACAAGGGCTGTTTCCGTCCCATGTTGGGGACGAAAGCCAGATTGGCGAGTACCTAGTAATAGGTTAGTTTCAAGGTAATCCTGAATTTGTAGATAGGCCACTCTGTCAAGAATCTTTAGTAAAAATGGGACAGTGGTAATGGGTCTATAATTTGTGGGTATGTCTGGGTCGAGGGTCTGTTTTTTAGCAAGGGTAGGACCTAGGATTGTTTCAGATTACTTGGGACCATGTTGTTGGAAAACGACAAATTTATTAATTTGGTGATGAAAGGGGAGAGATCCCTGGCAGCATCCTTGATAATCTGTGCGGGGCAACTGTCCCCCTTGCAGTTCGAGGGTTTCAAGGATGCTATAATTTTTTGTACTTCAGGTGTGGTGACCTTTTTGAAGGTGAAGCCTGAGCTAGTGGCGGTGGGTGGGGGATGGGTGGGTCTGGAGGTGGGGTCATGAGTGAGCTGTTGCCGTTTGTTTCCAATTTTAGTTTGGAGCCCTGAGATTTTGTTGGCCAGGGCGTTCTGGATCCCTGTGCACCACGGTTTATCCTTTGTGCAGGTATCTTCGGGAGGAGTGGGGTTTTCTAATTCCTTTAAGATGTTAAAGAGCTCTTTTGTGCTTGAGCCTGCCTGTGAAATCCTGGAATTAAGAGATTCTTTCTTGGCACGTGTGATCTCATTTTTGTAGTGGGTGGAGATGTTGGTGAGGTTAGTTCTATTGTCTACTGAAGGCACCGAATTCCATAGTAATTCGAGTTTGCTTTTTTGTAGTCGGAGAAGTTTGAGCTCTGGGGTGTACCATGTATTCAGGTGCGCTTTGGGTTTCCCTTTACGCATTTTCAGTGGGGCAATGGTGTCGATAGCTTTAGCCATGGAGTCATTATAGGCGTTGACCATCGAGTTTAAGTCAGTTGTGGTTGGTAGGGCGTTCAGAATGGGGGTCACCAGAGGCATTAAGGCTTCAGCTGTGATGTTGCTCTTTTTCCTGGTTAGGCAGGCCGGAGCGATGATAGGCTTTTTGTGCACTAGGTTGTTGATATTAATGTCAAGGGGGAGGAAGTGGTGATCCGTCCAGATGAGCTGTACAGGGTCCTTTAGGGTGATGTTGCAATTGAGGGCGGTAACCCAGTCAAGGATTCTGCCTTTCGAGTGGGTGGGTTTGGAGCAGAGTTGAAGGAGGCCATGCTCCTCTAATGCCGTGGCCAGGGCAATGGCAGGGGTGTCAAGAGGGTCATTAAACCCGAGATTGAAGTCTCCCAGTATAATCATTTGTGCTGTAGGTTTGGAGCTTTCGGCTACTAGGGAGGTGATATCTTTGAGTTTGCTCATATGTGCCAGCTTACGCGGTCTCGAAAACCCCCCAACCATGCATGCCCACAGAGATTCTACCTCTAGTTTAATCCCCTTCTCTGTCAAGTGATGGGCCACTTCCTCCCAGAATCTCTTTATTTCCGTGCACGCCCAGAACATATGCATCATTCCTGCATTCACCTCTCCAAATTTAGGACACGGCTGTATTCCCGCGTTCTTGAACTTTGCAATCCTCTGTGGGGTCATATACACCCTATGGGTAATATATAATTGGATTTGTTGCAGCCTTGCGTTCCTGGATACTACTTTTTTATGGTATCTATGGACCCTCACCCAAAACCCGTCATTCATAGGCTCCCCGGCTTCCTCTTCCCAGTCCCGTCTCAACTGGAGCACTTCCTTCCCCACCCTTGAAATCAGCAGTTCATAAATTCGGTAAACTTTGTGGCCCCTACCTGATGTATCATAAAAATGTTCTATAGCCATGTCCGGCGGGCCCTCCAGCACCATTTCTGACAACGTCTCTTATTTCCCGCTCCAGTCTAGTATAAGTTATATATTGTCCCCTGTGTAAACCAGTATCTTCCACCACTGAGACAAATTCCACCACCTTACCATTTTGCCATATATCCTTTACGTCCTCAGGAGCTCTGTGTTTTGTGTGTTGCCACAAGGGGTTAACTTTTTCCTGGAGGCTGGAGGAGGAGACTTCTACAAATACCCTTGGAAGCGCGGAGTCCAGCTGAGTCCTTTACGTCCTTCGCGTCAGGAGTACTGGAGTACAAGGCGGCGAGTGGGTGTCTGTTTTTAGAAGCCGCGTGTGTTCTACAAGCGAGTGAGCTTGCGATCCGTCACACACGGGAGGTGCGAGAAAGTTGTGGAACCTTAACGCCTGTCTTCTAGCATAGCAGTCGGGTACGTCTGCTTCTTTACGTCTGCCTCTCCAGTTTCGTTTGGGGCTGCTGAGTTGTTAGCTTTATTGTACTCTCCTGCCAGTAAAGGTCTGCTGGAGGGCGGGGGGGGGAGAGACGGACTCTGGCTGCTCCTCAAGCTGTCGGGCGTTCCCCCACCCTTCCAGCTTTCAGTCCCTGTGAGTCTTGAGCTGTTTCGGTTTGGGCTTCTGGAGGGAGTGAGGGAGCGCGCTTTCAAATGTGCTTCCCTTGTAGATCTGATTAATGGACTCAAGGACTTTAAGACTCTAGGATTTTAGGACTATAGGTCCATTGGTATATTGTATATACCGTTTGATCTGCCCCATAAGGCTAATGTGATAATGGACACTGGACTTTAAAGTTTTAGTTCTAATATTTAAGAACATATGTCACAAAGTTTATTTGATGTAGTTTTATTGATTTTATTTTTCTGTTTTTGATGCTGTTGTAATAGGTGGACATTTTTTCTTTTTTAGCATTTGTAGCATTTTTATCCGTGTTCTAATCTTCGCCTTGGTAAGGAGATTGTGAGGGGGTTGCGAGACCTTTTTCTCTCCCCCTCTCATCCCTCTCCTATAACTTGGTGTCATACCCCTCCTTAGAGGGAGAGGGAGTGGGCGTGAGTTTGTTTTCTCTCCCTTCCTCTCCTCTTCCTCTCCTCTTCATATACCCCCCTATACCTTAAAAGGTAGAACAACCTAGAACAACGTGATTGGGGGTGACGGTACAGGGCATTAATTTGTTAAGTACCCACTGTGAGTTTTCTGCCACGCTTTGTGTGCTGTGATTTTGGTCAAGTTGACCGGTTGGAGTTTGGGTTTTAGGGTCGAGAGCATAGCCCCAGAACCCCCATATGGGGAAGAGAAAAGCAGGGGATGGGGGGGAAGAGGGGGTTGTAGGGAAACGGGCAAAAAAGCTTAAAAATGCCCCAACTATAAAAACCGCAAAATCCAAGAAAACTGGGAAATTATCCCCCAACACCGTCCCCAAAGAAACAAAATTAGCCCCTAATACATCACAAAGATCCCTGGATTCCTATATGGATGTTATGGCCAATAAAATAGTAAACTGCATGAATGCAGCAGGGGCAGCCACAAGAGAGGTAGCCCCTCGGGCAGAGGGACCGGGAAATGAGTGTGTGGGGGCAACAGATATCTGTCCTGGCCCCTTGCTGGCTGGGGGGGCGGTATTTGGGGCTATTAATGGAGGAGGGGTAGATCAGACGCCACTGCCTATCCAGCATTCCAGGGAGGGGGTGCCCAGAACTAATACCATAGCGTATGAGGCTAGGGAAGCTGTAAGTTTGGATAGTTCCGCAGACTGTGAGGGGGATAAAGAATGGCTTGAGGCACTATTAGATAAAAAACTGAGACCCCTGCAACAGTTGCTAACCTCCTTGAGAGGGTTAAAAGAGGGCGTTTTGAGTACTCTTGCAATTATGGATGACTCAATCAGGGCAGTCTCCCTCAAACTGTGTGATTTGGTCAGCATTGTTGAGGAAAAGGGAGTAGGCGATAGGCAATGTCAGTGCCCCACAATTATACCCTTAACGGGTGGTGTTTCCTCCGGTGACAGGGCCTCTGATACGCTAGACAGACAAGCTGTTGCTGCTGCCATAGGGGAACCAGAGGTGGTTCCCGTTGAACATGAGGGTACGAGGGGGTCTGGAAGGGTCACATCGGGTAGTAATCAGACTGAAAGTGCATCTGCACTGGGGTCGGGGAGTGGACAGGGGAACGCTACAACCCTAAATTTACCACCTGAAGCAGTCCCCTTTGTGGGGGTTATTACTGGATTACCTGGGCTTCCTTCGGGGAGCTTTGAATCAACGCTTTCCCTGATTAACAAGGTATCCCATTGGATAAATCTAAACTTGATGGGGCCCAGGATTGACCCCAAAATTATCCGTATGGCAAGGCGAGTGGGTTGGGTGGGGAATAGGCCCAAGCGCCTGAATGGGGACTGTGTGGTGGTAACCTTTTCTGACCCACAAATAACTGACTACCTTTTGAACACAAATCTGGCCCGGGGTTTTAAGCCCAATGGCAATAAATTGGTGAGTAAACTTTTTCCCTTGGATTACTTCTATGTCCAGAGTGTGGGACAGGTGGTGCATAACCAGTCCGTGGATAATAGGACTGGCAGATGTCTTGTTGAGAGAAACTCTGTCCCAGGTCGGCCGGGCCTAATTAACCCACCGTTGGCCGGCTGGAGTACTGTCCCTATGAATAAGAGACAACGTAATGCTCTGGAGAGGAACGATATGGCCCCCTTGCCAATAGACAATCCTTATGAGATTTTAACGTCCTGTGAGGATGTAGATTGACAAGAGGCTGTGACTGAGGTCAGTGCAGCCACACAAATGCCATCTGCACCTGAGGGAGGTGCTCTAATCAAGAGCTCGGAGTTACGTTTACTCTTGTGGAACATTGCGGGGTCAACTAGGAAGATGAACCTGGGGCCAGTTATTGAGTTTTTGCAATTAAAATCAGTGATTCTACTCCAAGAAACTTGGGCTATTGAACCCCCACATCTTGATGTTTTTGTTTCCTTTGGTGTCCCTGCAAAGAAAAAACCGAGAGGTAGATATTATGGTGGCTTGTGTATTTTGATCAAGGCATCCATAGATTGCAGGTTTGAGGTGATTCCGACAGGGCTGGATTTTATGCAGGTGGTGCTATTAATAGCGGAGAAAGAGAAAGAAATATGTATTATCAACTTCTATAATAGCCCTCATTTATCTGATCTTGATCGACTAACTAAGGCTAAGAGCTTTATAGAGGACCTACTGCATAAGGGCAGGAATAAAGCCGTCTCTTATGTGTGGGGGGGGATTTCAACCTCAAAATGGGTGGGGGGGCAGTAAGGGATATTTTGGACCCCCATGAGGATATGGTGGAGAATATCCCACCCAGGTGTATGAGGGATGAGAGAACTTGTCAAAAAGGCCTACAGTTCGGCCTTTGGTTGTTGGAATGGGGCTTTCGCATAGTAAATGGCCGTTTAGCTCCAGACATTCCTGGGGAAGTGACTTTTAACAGCCA
Source organism: Ambystoma mexicanum (assembly GCF_040938575.1). Taxonomy (NCBI): domain Eukaryota; kingdom Metazoa; phylum Chordata; class Amphibia; order Caudata; family Ambystomatidae; genus Ambystoma; species Ambystoma mexicanum. Next base: position 981,769,833 of record NC_090929.1, on the reverse strand, counting down.
TCAAGGCAGCTCTACTATAGACTACTTTTGTATTTCGGTGAACCTTTGGGAACATGCTGCAAGCTTTAAGGTATCAGCAGATTTCAATAGTGATCATTATCCTATTTGCTTGTCACTCAAGGGTCTGCTGGGGGAAGGAGTCTCTAAGGATATAGCCCCCATCCCATTGTTGGGAGTGCCTTCAGGCTCAAGAAGAATAAAATGGGGAAAAATCCAAAAGGAGGAGCTGCATTATCAAACAATTGGTGAGAATGAGCCCCTTGTGATGGACATTTTGGGTGACCACTTACATGCTGAGAATGTAGTTGAGAAATGTGTAGAACTTTCAGACGCTCTCACTACTAAATTCACCTTAGTTGTAAGGGCCACGGGGAAGACACTGAAGAGAGGGTGGTTTGATGAGGCTTGTAAAAGGGCGAAGAAATCCCTGCTGCGGACACTTAAGGATGTTTTGAGTAGTAGATCTGTGATTGCTATAGCCAGGAAGGCGTACAGCCTTGAGCTAAAGAGGAGGAAATTGGAGTTGGAAGGGTTAGCGTGGGAAGGTTTTCTGAGTGCTGCCTTGAGGGGCGACCAGAAGGCCTTTTGGGCCTATGTAAAAAATGGGCCGGAGAGCTGTTGGTCCGACGTGGGCAGTGGTACCCATGTGGAAGAAGAAGCCTGGTTAACTCATTTTGGGAGCTTGTTTGGGTCAACAAGTATACAGGCGCACCATGACTATGTTGGGCCATGCCTGAAATTTGAGGTGGAGGAGACTGAAAAGGCCATTAGGCTTCAAGCGCATAATAGAGCCCCGGGCCCCGATATGATCCCCTCTGATCTATTTCAAGATCCTGTTGATTTATGGGCCCCACTTCTAACGGTGGTGTTTAATGCGTGCCTTCGATCCGGGAAGTATCCCCCCTCCTGGAAAAAGGCGATAATTTTCCCAATTTTCAAGAAGGGGGATATGTCAAGCCCGGGTGCGTATAGGCCAATATCATTGTTGGATTCCTCCTTTAAAATCTTTGGAAGAATTCTGTTGGCCCGAATTGAAACTTGGATATGCGAACAGTCCATCCTCTCTGACATCCAATTTGGGTTTCGCCCGGGTGTGGGCACAATGGAACAAAGTCTTAATCTATACCTCTTAGTGGCTAACTCAGTATTTGGCCGGGGTGAGGTAGTTTACCTGGCCTTTATGGACCTGAGCACAGCCTTTGATAAAGTGGACAGAGTCAAACTCTGGGCTGTGCTTGGGTCCTTGGGTTGCCCTGGGGATATTTTGAAGGCACTGGTCTATCTGCACACAGACAACCAGGCATGTGTTCGTAGTGGTCCAGGGGGACATTGCACAGCCTGTTTTCAGGTGGGGTGTGGAGTAAGACAAGGCTGTGTGTTGGCCCCAATTTGTTTTTGTCTCTATATTAATGGCCTCTCCAAGGACCTTACTGATATTCTGGCAGACTTCCTGGTTTTGGGGGGTAGGGGCTACCCGGTACTGGCCTATGCTGACGATACAGTCCTTTTAGCAAGAACTCCTAGGGCTTTACAGGCCCTGATCAATGCCTATGCAATATTTATGAATAACTTGGGTTTAAAAATAAACACAAAGAAATCAGCAGTCATGGCTTGTGTGGGTAGAAAACGTTTTGCCCCCATGAAGCAAATGCTTTGTGTTGGGGAAATTATACCTAGAGTTAAGGCCTTTGATTATCTGGGAATCAGTTTTTCTGAAGCGCTAACCGGTGTCACCCATGTGGCTAAACAATCAGCCAAGATGAGCCAACAATTAGGGGGCATTTTTAGATTTATGACTAAGTGTAAGGGCAAACCACTGGATGTGATTACTAAGATCTACGGAGTACAAACGGTAGCCACCACCATGTATGGTGCGTCCATCTGGGGTTTTCAGAATGCAGCCGAGATACAAAGGAAGGAGACAAAATTTTTCAAAAACCTGCTGGGACTCCCGCCAAGTGTATCTGGAATAGCTGTACACAGAGAACTGGGCGTGGAGTTTTGGGAGGATCAGTGGGCAATGGCTCCACTTCTTTTTTGGGTCCGGTTATGGGCCAACGAACATGCCTCTCTTTGTCATTCCATTATTCATGCTGTGCTGGGCAGAGATGGTTGGAAAAAAATCCCATGGCTTGTATATGTCTGGAAATCTCTGGGGGTAGTTAATCTAAGATCCCTCTTCCCACCCGCCATATTAATTACAAAGAGTGAGGGGGTGCAGTATAAAATAGCATTGGGGGAGATTACTGCAAGGAAAAGAATTCTGGAGGAGCATGGCCATAGTTCTGGTCAATTTCATACCAGTATTAGCAGGCTCACAGGAATACAACCCTATCTGACATGGAGCCCTCACATAAAGGATAGGTGGTTGATTACAAGGGCTCGGTTTGATTCCCTAAGGTTACAAGGGAACACCTACAAATGGAAAGGCTTCCCTGATTCTGCAGGCTGCCCAATCTGTGGTCATCATTTCGAGGATTTAGTTCATTTTTTGTTTTTCTGTACTGGATATGCCGGCATTCGTAGAGCGACCTTGATCCCTGCCCTTAAGAAGACATCGATACGTTCCCACAGGGCAGCTCTTGTGTTTTTATTGAGTGCCGAGACGCCCTATACAGCGTGGGCACTGCTTATGTTTTTAAAGAGAGCGATGTTCTTTAGAAAGGGCCTATTATTAATGCAGGGAAATGTTAGTTAGTACTTTGGAAAAATTTTAACAGGTATTTAAATTTAAATTTCACCGTTCATTGATACTGTGAGTGTTGTGTGGGTTTTAATTATCCATGTAATTATTTGATTAATGTTTTTATGGTAGGTGACCTAGGTTATAAATGTCCATGATATTATTATTAGGAAGTGTTCTATGAAATGTAATTTTATTTGTGATTAATCGTGTTTTTTTGTTGTTGTCGTTTAATGGATTTTTTACAAATCCGAATAAACTTGTTTGACTGACTGACTGACATATATCCCCCAGCGTTACTATACCAGTTGGTTCCCAATACCTCCAAATTACCTTCCTCAATTGCTCGTCTACTCCTTTCAATGCCAATAGTGGCGTCTGTAGGGAGCACTGGGTCGGATTTTCCATGATCTGACAAGCCCGTCGCCAAATCTCCCATCATAAGTCCAACATTCTCGTCCTCCCAACCTTCTGTGGCTTCAGCACCCACACCCACTCTTTCAGGAAGAACGAGTCACATTCAGCCTTCAGCAATCTAGACTCCGATGTTAAGTCTTCTGATAACCACCTGGCCACATATTGTAGTTGGCTGGCTAGGTAGTAAATCTCGAAGTTGGGCAATTTAATGCCCTCTCGATCATGCTTGCTTTGCAGTTTTCATAATGCTATCCTGTTTCTAGTGTGCCATATGAACCCTCTGCCTATACTTTCGAGCTTAACAAAGAATCGTTTAGGTATCAAGTACGGTATATTCACAAAGAAATGTAACAACCTAGGCAACACCACCATCTTTAACAACGCCACTCTCCCCATCATGGTCAGAGGGAGCTTGGTCCAGAACCTCATACTGTTTTCAATATTAGTCACTGCCTTCACTGTGTTATGTTTGTATTCAGACTTGACCGTGTGGTACACCTCAATTGCAAAGTATTTAAAGATCCTGGTCTCCCATTGTATTTGTAGCACCAGTAGTTCCTCCCGTGGTAGCCCTCTACATCTACCCAGGGGGAATATACATGATTTCCTGGGATTTACTGTTATACCAGACAGCCCCGCATATCCCCCATTACTTCCAAAATATACTATAGGTTCTGCTCAAGGTATCTTAAATACAGCAGCATATCATCGACATAAAGCATTAATACAATGCAAACAAAATTATGGTATCACTGTAAAAATTGCGGACAAAAGGAGGCAACATTGTCTTGCTAAAGACAGAAGATTATGTGAAAATAGCAATGAAGCAATTGAACAACAACATATGCTATCAAAAATGAAGTAAAAACCATCTGAAACAACTACAGCAAGATTGGCACCTTATGAGTTTACACTGGCAAAATCAAGGTCTCCTGACGGAGGAAGAACACCTCTATATGAGTCTATTACACCCCATAATACCGACCATTTATTGTGTACCCAAAATTCATAAAAACATTTCTTGATCTACCACAATGTAGACCTATAATTAACAGTATTGGTTCACTTACAGAGAGGATTTCGGAATCTATTTATTTTCATTTACAACCATGGCAGCAGAATTAATGTCTTACAGCAAAGACACCACTCATACGATATAACAACTAGAAAATATCTTTTTTAGAAAATATCTTTTTGGAAACATCTTATTGGTTTGTGACCCTTGATGTCACTGCACTCTATACAAGCATACTACACGATAAAGGAATCCTTACAACTTACCATTTTCTGAAAACAAGGTCAATATCTTTCCAAGAACATAATCAAATGATTCTAGAAATGCTCAATTTCACTCTGAATAATAACATCTTCTGCTTTGGTGACCTGATATTCAAATAAACCCAAGGTACAGCCATAGGAGCCAAATTTGCCCCACCATACACAAATCTTTATATGGGGCATTTTGAGACCGAATATGAGTGGCAATACCCAGTCTTCTCAATCCACAACAAGGTAGCATTTTGGGGAAGATACATTGATGATATCATTTTAATCTGGAGTGGAACAGAACAAGAACTCATGGACTATCACAGATATCTCAATAACAATACATATAATCGGGGGCGTGGCTAAGGAGTCATGTAAGAGTACATGTCCGGCCAGAGCTCCTGCTGATCCGAACAGAATCCTGTGAAAATCGTGCTACAACTGAACTATTTAGCCCGCAACATAGATGCCCGTGCAGGGGAAGCAGTGGAGCATACATTGTAGAAGAAACATGCGAACCTCCGGTATGGGAGAGGCAGCCGGAGCCTGGTTCAGATCGCGGGTGCCCGCGGCACACAAAGAGAATCTGGCCTCCACCTGAATAGCTGGTGAACAAAGGAGAGACTGGCCCGAGCGCGGACTGTGTGAGAGGAACATGGGGAGAGCCTGGCACCCGGATCGGGTGCCCGTGGTAGGCTCTGCGGTGCAGTGCCATAATCCTGAGAACCACAAAGCCAGCGTGTGCCAGCGGAAGCCGAGCGAAGACCGCCCGCTGCAAGGAGCGCTCTGTGCAAGTATGGAAGAAGCCGGGCCTGTTCAGAGTGCAACATTGTCACTGACATCACTGGCTCCGGCGCAAGCGTACTGCAGGAGATGCGCATCGGAAGGTGTGGCCGCCAGGAGAAACGGGAAGCAGCTGCTACATTTCAGCTGCTTCAGCGAGGTGCGTGGAAGCAGATCACCGCTGCTCGGAATACAGACACCCGTATGAATGGAAATACGGGACGGTCGCTCGCCTGGAAGCATCGGTGAGCATGCACGTCCATAGACCTCATTAGGAGGTTGGAACTGCGGCTCATGCATAAAGAAGAGTCCAGCCCTACAAGCAAGCTCGGGGCAGGGCTGGAGCATTTAGATACAAGTGATGCGCCCACACAAAGTAGACGGACATAGCGGACGTTAATAAATTGTCAACATGCCCCCCATGATTAAGAGCTGCGCACAACTGTCAAAAAGGCAAGGGGAAGGAGACACCCCCTAGCCTACGCAGTAGGCGAATAGGGGGGGACAGTGAAGCGTGCCTGGCGGAAAGCTCTGCAATTACCACCCACGTGCAGGAGGTAACGGTGACCCGGCGGGGCTCAAGGCTGATACACGTTGGGTCAGCACTTGTATCCAAAGAGATCCATAAGCACTGGGGTGTGCACCACAGAAATAGACCAACAGTGGCTAGGGCTCGCAGTTTGAGCGGACTGAATCGCCCAAGCACAACGATGTGGGAGGACAAAGCCCACTCTAGGAGCAGATTTAGCAGTTCAAGGGAACTCTTAACACAGCCTGCCCAGGCCCTGGCACCAGAAGCAGTCTAACCTAACGAAGGCCAGAGGCCACACGTTGTGGGGCATGTGCACACAGCCCTGACACACCGAGATGACTAACAAACTGCCTAGAGCGAAGGGCAAGCAACCTACGCTCGATGAATATGCCAGAATATCACCAGGTGCAGAAGGGGCCAGGAGCAAAGACAAAACCCTCTCTGGGGGCATGGACACTATGGGGAAAGACCAGGAGATCCTTGCTGCGATTGCTGACCTAAAAGTGGCTTGGGAAACCAAACTAGGATTGGCCATGAATGAGCTGAAGGCGGCACTAGAGCTCAAAGTTGGGTTGTAGTACAAGAGGAGGTGAACCTCCTCCGGCAAGACGTCAAAGCGCTGGCAGAACGCACAGGTGACCTAGAAAAAGAGGTGGCCCCTAAACACAGCAGCGTGTGCAGCCCACAAATCTTAACTTCATGCTCTAGTACAACGCGTGGGCAACTTGGAAAGTAGGGCGGAGGAGGTGGAAGGACGCGCCCGAAAGAATAATATACGTATCGTTGGACTGCCTGAAGGAGCTGAGGGACCTAACCCTACGGAGTATCTCGAATCAATGCTGCTGCAGCAGATAACCGGGGGAGTGCTGACCCAGGGGTTTGCGGTGGAAAGGGTGCACAGGGCCCTGATGAGGAAGCCACCACTGGGAACCCCCCCAGGCCAGTGATAGCTAAGATCCTGAACTATCATGACCCGGAGAAAATCCTTGAGCACTTCCGGAAGGGTGGAACGATACAAAGGGCGTCGGCAAACATAACGGATTACACCCTGCAGGTGCAACGCCGACGAATGAACTTTGGGGCCGTGAAAAGAAGGCTGCGCAAAGCAGGTCACAAGTACATGCTGATCTACCCGGCAAAACTGAAAGTGTTCCATAAGAGCAGAACATTGTTTTTTTAAACCCCCGGAAGACGCTATGGAATGGCTAGACATGCAGAGCTGCCCCCCGGAATCGGGCATCCACAAGGAAGACGGCGCAGATAAGTAACATGTGACTGTGGCACCCACAGTGTTGCAGTCTAAGACATTGGGACTGGAATATAGTAAGGGACACAGCCTGCTGGAGACGTGTGACTAGGGCTATACATATATGCATGATCCTTGAGCACGAGGAACTCAGCTAATGGCGTAGGAGCTTAACAGAACCAGCCCTCATACCCCCACAATGAAGAGATTAGTTGGGTCACCGGTAGACCGGTGGCACCCTGCCAGGTTCCTGTCCTCGGCATCCCGAGGCAGGGCCAAATGCGGGGGAGCCTGAGATCCAGGGATGGAGCTGGGCACTTGTTGGGGTTGGGTAGGGTGGTGAGGGGGGAGGGAAGGGGTTGTGTGCAGTGGTTGACAGTTGTGCAGGGGGAGGGGGGTTAGTTGGGGAGTTTCTGAGTGGGAGTGGGAGGGGAACAAGCCCAATCTTGTATCAAATCAGGTGGGAGAGGGAAACTGGGAGGGGAGGCGGGACAACCCACAGATGGCGTCGGGTAGCCTTAGAGTGGTGACCTGGAACATGAGGGGCCTCAACAGCTATTTGAAGCGAAATAAAGTAATGATGTACCTAAGAAGGCTGAAGATTGACATAGCACTGTTACAGGAAACCCATCTTACTAGGGAGAAGCTGGAGGTGGTCAAGAGAAAGTGGAGAGGGTGTACCACGGGAGCCACATACTCAGTTTACGCGAGGGGGGTCATCACGTGGGTGGCACCGCATGTACCATTTCAAATGCTTCAGACCACAATAGACCCAGAAGGCAGAATGACAGTGGTGCAGGGGATGCTGGAAAACAGGGAATTGAGCATTATAAATGTATACGCCCCTAACCAAGATACAGCGGCCTACTTTAGGACCCTATATGGCAAAACTGGCCCCCTATTGGGCGGCGCAATCTTATGGGGAGGGGACTTTAACTGTACATTAAATCCTAAAATGGACAGATCAGATGGTAAACCAGACATACCCATTCCGGCCGCAAAGGCATTACAGGCCCTGCTGAGAGACTTTGGACTCGAAGATATCTGCAAACAGCTACACCCAGCAGATAGGCAGTATTCACACTACGCGGCCCCACATAACCTGCACACGAGGCTGGATTACATGTTTGCTGCTTCAGAGCTAGTAGGAGAAATGATGGGCGCGGAATACAATGCCAGAGTGCTCTCGGGCCACTACCCCTTGGCCCTGGAGTGGCGACGCCAGCCCCCTAGAGCGAGAATCCTGATGTGGAAGCTCAGAGCCGAGGCCTTGCAGGACTCAGGATTCCGGGAGGACCGGAGGGAGGCGATCACTGAGTATTTCGACACTAACACAGGAAGTGTTCAATCGGTGGGAACCTTATGGGAGGCATTCAAAATAGTAGTACAGGGTGTAGACATATCAGAATCCAGAGGGCTGCAAGGGGGCATAGAGCGGGAGTTACAAGAAAAAGAGAGGGAGCTGGAAGCCACAATGCATAAGGGGGGCACCTCACAGGAGGATGAGGAAAGGATGAAGCTGCTACAACAAGCCAGTAGTGAGCAATGGGATAGATTATGCAAGCTGAGTTACAAGAAATACTTTGAAAGGCAACACGCAGGAGGAGAAAAGCCGGGCAGGCTGCTGGCCTGGTTATATAAAAATGAAACACCACGGCCAGCGATCAGGTAAATCAGAGGGGCTGAAGGCCAGAGCTGGGACACCCAAGAGGGAGTAAATGAAGGGTTCCTTAGATACTACAAACGTCATATGGGGACGCAGGGGAAAAGATGGATCAAGAGATTCAGGAAAGACTAGAGGACATAGGCTTGCCCAAATTAGACGATCAGGAGCGGGAAGACCTGGACGCCCCAATCACGTTAGAAGAATTGGAGATAGTGATTCAGCACCTGCCCATGTGCAAAGCCCCTGGGTCGGACGGGCTCCCCAGTGAATTCTATAAAACATACAAACATTAGGTGCTCTCCCCGCTGCTGGCCATGCTTAATGAGGTGTTTGAGCACGGTAGGTTGCCAGGGTCCCTATGGGAGGCAGTGGTCAGCCCGCTCTTAAAACCGGGTAAGCCAAGCACAGACTGCGGGTCATACAGACCCCTATCGATGCTTAATCAGGATAGCAAAATCCTCACAGCAGCGCTGGCAAACAGGCTTAAGCGAGTCATTGGTAAATTGATACACCCTGACCAAACAGGCTACGTTCCTGGCAGGAACATATCCGACAATCATAGGAGACTCCACCACATTATTGACCAAAAAGAGAAGGACCCCGGAGAACTGGTAATAGTCTCGCTGGATGCTATCAAGGCCTTCAACACTCGGTGAGATGGCCTTGGTTGCTAGCGGCTCTGAGAGAATACGGGATGGGGCCGGGATACCTGAGGTGGGTCAAAATGCTTTATAGTTCCCCAATTGCCAGGGTCAAAACGGGCGCAAAAATCTCAGACAAATGGCAACTCAGCAGGGGCACTAGAAAGGGCTGCCACTGATCGCCCATGCTGTATATCCTTGCATTGGAGCCACTGGCAGTCTGCCTCAGACAACAGTACGGGGAGATAGGGATCCATACTGCGGGGGGTTCGCATCTCATATCATTGTACGCCGATGATATACTCTTATATCTGCGCCTCTCAGAGGAAAATATACAATATGTCCTGGAGGTGATGGAACGTTACGCCACCCTCTCGGCATAGCAGTGAACCCAAGAAATCAAGCATGTTCCCCCTGGGGAGGTACAGACGCACCTTGCCGATGAACCTACCGGTCTTGGCAATACCCTGGCAGACCGAGATGTTCCGATACTTAGGAATCAATATATACCACACGACGGAAGAGGAACACAAACACAATACGGTAAAGGCAGTTGGAGATATTAAGAATAGCATGGGGTTTTGGTCCAGACTACCCCTGGCCATGATGGGAAGAGCGGCTTTGATTAAGATGGTAGTCCTGCCCAGATTGTTAAATTTTTTCGTAAACATCTCGTATGTGATCCCCAAACGCTTTTTTGTTAAACTCCACATCCTGTGCAGGGGTTTCATATGGCACAACTCCAGGAAAAGGGTGGCCCTTTGGAAACTACAAAACTCGTGTGACAGGGGGGATATAAACCTGCTGAACTTTGAGTTATATTATTTGGCGGGACAGCTGCAATATGTGGCCAGGTGGTTGTCTGAAGAAGAAACGGCCGACGCCAGGCTATTGTATAAGGACCCTTCCCCCTTCTTCCTTAGAGAGACAGTGTGGTTGCCAAAACCAAAGGCGCTACGAATGGCGAGACTGTTGGTGCTAGGCTGGGAAATATGGCGCAAGGCATGGCAAATAGTGGGAAACCCAACCCCATTCTCCCTGCAGTGCTGTTAGTGGCGCTATGCGGGGAGGACTCTCAAATGATAAAAGGAATCTGCAGATACTGGGAACCGATGGGCCTGGCGGCCCTTGGAGATATATGGCAGGAGGGGGCGGCACTAGGCTTTCAGAGATTAATGGAGGACACCGGGGTGCATAAAGGCCAACACATTAGTTATACCAGAATTATTAAACAGGTGCGAGAAAGGTGGCCTGAGGCAGTGCTCACGGAACAACCTGATGCAACCATCGAGACGATGTATGATACTCCGGAGGGCGGGCATGAAATATCTCATCTATATGAGCTACTGGGGACTAGGGTGGGAAATGAGCTGCTCCAACTGAGGCAAGACTGGGAGGAGGAGGTGGGAGAACCCATGTCGGATGGGCAATGGGACAGAGCCCAAATGTATCATAAGAAGGTGTCCCGAAACGCGAGGCTTCAGAAGATTCAGTTATATGTTACTCATAGGGCATACATGACCCCAGTAAAATCGCCAGGTTTGGAGGCCCGGTGGCACAGAAATGCCCACGGTGCGGGGAGGAGGAAGCTGGGATGCTACATATGTTTTGGGCTTGCCCGGAGGTGGGGAGGTTTTGGACAGAGCTGAAGATACGCCTAGCGGATAAAGGGATTAAGCTGGAGGTGAAGTCCGCTTGGGCATGCATGCTGGGGGGTTTCACCAGACCACGCAACCTGAAGCACATCAGATGAAAGACCTGGCCTACATCCTGGCCAAACGGAGAATTGCAATGTGCTGGAAGGCAGCCCAACGGCCTAGAATTGAGATGTAGTGGGCGGACCTCATGAAGTGGGCAGAGGCAGAAACAGCTGCTTGGTACGAAGCAGTCAGCAGGGGGGGGGGCAGGTGGGACCCCTGATAGCATGGAGACAACTGGTGGCCTCGATGATGGGACCCTCTCAGGCCGACCATAGTGAAGATGATATGGAAGAGATAATTGAAGTAGACATGCCTGGAAATAAGTAGGACAGTGACATGGAAGCAGAGGCTCGAGTTAAGAGGGCGGGAGAGGGGAGGACCAAAACGTTTAATTTGTAATATAAGGATGTCAAGTATAAATGTGGATTTCCTCAACGTTTATAATGTTTGGAGTGTTGTTAATAAAATAATTTAACAAAAATCAAAAAAATGTTTTAAAAAAACAACAATACATATAATCTGACACAATCAGCTACAATAAACAAAACATCGACTTCATGTATCTTCATCTGTACATCAAAGACAATTGTGTGCATACTACTCTATACAAAAAAAACAACTGCTGTCAACAGTATTTTGCGTGCATCCAGCAATCATCCCCATCATATCATATATAAAATATTCCCCTTGGAGAATTGTTAAGAATCAAACGCAACTGTACCACAGAAGAAGAATTTAATAAACATGCTACTGAAACAATAGCACAATTCAGGAGAAGAGGATACAGTTCTAAACATTTACACAAGTCCCTCCAGAAAACAATGAGGCGACCTAGACCTGAACTTTTACAAAACAAGAGTAAAAAACAAGAACAACAAAAATCATCAAAAATAAGGTTCATAACAACATACAGTACCAACAATTCCATCATTAACAATATCCTACAAAAGAACTGGAATGTTCTTCAAGCGGATCCAGATATGACAACCATCTTAGAAGACCAACCAAGTATCACTTTTTGCAGATGTAACAACCTCGAACAAATCCTTAGCTCTTCTTTCTTTGACAACAGCAAATTAGAGAAACCAACATATACAGTTCAGCGAACCTGGCTTCAACCACCAACCCAAGGAAACTACAAATGTGGGCAATGCCACATTTGTAAATACATGATCAACGCCAAAAAAGACCTAATCAAACCGAATGGTTCCAAGAAAATTATTCGGGTCATGATCAATTGCAACAGTAAGTACATAATGTAAGCAATCGAATGTGCTCGCCATAAACTGTACATAGGTAGCACAAAAAGAAAACTCAAAATTAGGATAGGTGAGCACATAAGAGCAATTGCCAACCAGGACTTGAGATCACCTCTAGCGACGCATTTTCGAGAAACACACCAGAAATCAGATATCACAAATTTAATTGTTTTGGACTAGAACAAATAAAGCCATCACCGAGAGGAGGGAATATGGAAACCCTATTAAGAACAAGGGAAGCATACTGGATATGCACTATGGACACATGCAATTGCGGTTTAAATGTGGCCCAAGAGATGCACCACTTTCTTTAGTAAATAAGGCCTAACTATATCCATCTGCATTGTATTTTACCATTGTACCATTCTTTTCAATTTTTCTAATCTCCGTATATTCTTCATCTTTTTGTATTCATGTGTACTTCTCTTCTGTAGATCAACCATCTGTGTACTGAGCATACATACCCCATTATAATCAAACATGAACCAAATCATTGAATACTGCATGAAAGCACCGGGCAAGTGCATATAACACACCGTAAGAAATCCTCAGAAATTACAAGAATAACAATGGAACCTCAGCAATCCCCAAGAATGACGTTTTCCTTATTATCAATTTTTTTTATAACGTGCAACGACCGGGGTCAGTCATCTTACGGACACTAGATATAACCCTAGAATACCAAGTGTATACTATATAAACAAATAGGTTCAAACAGCCCAATTTAATATGGCGGCACACTCCGCTTTTGTAGGAACTATAGAATTGCTACAACCAATGCAAGTAGACCCATCCAAAATGGCGGCACATCACGTGATGCACGCACCGTTTCATTACGTGCGTCAGGATGGATGTCATCCTGCTCTACAAAAACACGTCTCTCGCGTCTTTGTATCCACAGCAATCGGACCGGGATACAAACACGAGACAGGAAGCAAATATGAAACTCATTTAAGCGTGTAATTGCCCATTATTTGTATTTGAGACTAGGCACCCCCACTTTGTACGATATACAAAGAAATTAATACTTTCACGATCTAACGAACTCCGCACGACAATACTATATGACAATACTATATGGAGCCCACAGTAACCCATGTGCTAGGCACAGATAACAGCCTTGTATATGAAAATACTTAACAATACTGGTTTATTATAGAAGTTGGCACATATAGATAAACATCCGTATAGATATCTTGTAGAAAACGATACTGATGTCATAACAGTAATCAATGCCACCCGAATAAGACCGCCAGCAAGAAAACAAGTAGAAAGACACACAATCAATACCAAAATACCACAGAGTAAATATCCAGCCTGTTCTTCTATCTGATATACGAACATGCATAACAAGGAATCGAATATGGTGACCCCAGTTTGATGCATAGTTATCTATGTTTATTCTTACAGGTTTTTGTTTGTAAATCAAAACAAACAATTGAAGATTCAAAACATATAACATATCCCCTAAAGAACCGTCTCCAAAGAGACGGAGAAACGTGTGTCGGGATAGGAATACAAGTCACTAGTTTACCAGGAAAACCACCTAGGCAAAGGACATTACTTTGAATTCAAATATTAGGCATACCACCATGGAGGAGAATGCAGGAAATTAAACTCCAAGTGCAGCAATTGCTCATGATGAATGAATAAATCTTTGCTGAGGACAACAAATAGAACAGTACATCACAGCTTTGAGGGGCTTAGCTACCATATGTGAATTTGGTGTCACACTGAGTGAGCAAATCCATGATCAGTTTATGTTAGAGCTACTCAGGGTTGCGAACGAAGTTGAACAACCTCACAAGTGTGTTTGAGAATTGGAAAAACAGACAAACTCTGATAAAAAAGGGGAAGAAGTGCAAGTGATGGGAGTGTTGGCTGTACAGGATAAAAAGTCTGATAAAAAAGACACCAGTTATTAAAAAGAAAGGAGCCACATTTAAAGAGAAGGATGAAGAAGAGAGGAAAAAGTGTTTCCGTTGTGACAGCCTACATCATTTTGCCAATTGTGATAAATGTCCTGGAGTCACAAGTTGTTTCATTCTTTGGTATAGCTGAGAACTATTCCAAACTCATCCTGCAGTTAGCTTCCAAGTCTGTAAGCACGAGGAGGCTAGCGAAAAAGGTGTAAAGTTTCAGTAGGACAATATGTGTGAAGCAGAATTCAGGGATCTCAAATCTGCTTTAAATAAGGCACCGACTTTGAATAGATACGATTCGAGCAAGAGAAGTATAGGGACTACTGATGCCAGCAATCATGGATTGGGGGCTGTTTTATCTCAAGGGAGTGAAGGGAAAGACTGCACCATTACGTTTGCCTTAAGAGTATTAAAAGAAGCAGAAAATAATTATTCAACCATTGAGAAAGAGTGATTAGCTGTGAAATGGGATCTAGGAAAGTTCTGTCCTTTCTTGTGGGGTTTGGAGTTTATCATTTGGTCAGATCACAAACCTTTAAAGGAGATTTTAACCACTAAAGGTCGAGACAAAGTGTCCTCCAGGATTACGAAATGGGTTGCCAGTCTTCAGGATTACACATGGCACATTGAATATCAGCAAGCTATGTTGTCCTATGCAATAGCGATTTGGGGCCACAAATTCAGGAAACAGTTAATCATCTTTGAAGCAAAATTACTACGAAAGATATTCCGCCTACCACAATGTGTTAGTATTGAATATCTCTATCTTGAATTGAATATAAAAGTAATCTGGAACATCTATACAGCCCAATGTGTACTATCTTTTGAACGCTTACTCACTGTGCAAACAGACACCATCATTGTCCCCTATATGAACGCCTTCTTAGGTCTCGCTGATAAAAAACTCTGATAGGAACAATCAGTGTTCTAACGCGGACCCACAAATGGCTCCATGAGGGTCGCAATACATATCTATCTGGTAATTTGAAGCTTTGGCTCAAGAAGAAACTTCGAGAGGTAGCATTTATAGAAAATATGCTCCACATTGGATGTATGTCTTCCACCCGGGATTATTGCAATGAGATAATATCCAGGGTAATTCCACCAACATTCATCACCGCCTACCCTAGTCCATATATCTTTTGTAATTATTTGCTCATCAAATTTAATGCTACAGTAGTACTATCTCCTAAGCGTTTGAGTAATCACTTGTTGTTTCGACATACTTTTTGTCGTCTATGTGGCATTCTAGTGCATGAGACAGTTTATCATATAATCACAGAATGCGAATGTCTTGTAAACTTACGAATTAAGTTTTTCAAAGCATACAACAATGCAATTACTTTGAGTGAAACACCTTCCTTATGGTTGGCTTTTATGCAAGGAAATGACACAAACTTAATATATTTTATTTTTCGCTTTTAGATATATGTAGTTGAAATTTTTAAGTGTCTTCAATAAGTCTTGAGTCATCCTGTTGGTATTTTATAAATTGTATAAATATTTTTGTACCTGTACTGCAAGTCATGTGTTATACAAAGCCTTGTTGCTATATGTATATCAAATAAACTACTACTACTAATATCAGCAAGGAGTGAAGAATAAGATAGCAGATTGTTTGTCTAGGTTGACGAATGTGATTGAAGAACAGGAGGTAGATGATGACAAGGAAGATCAAGTGTTAGAAATAGAGATGAATCAAGATGTGGTATCCGAAGAAGAATGGCAGGAGGCCATATTAAAATACAATGTTTTGAGAGACACTAAGGAACACACTGAATGTAGAGTAATGGAATGGATCTACAAGTGGAGAGGGTAGTCAGAGATTGTCATGTATGTGAAGAATCTGGCAAAGGGTACATCACTAGGGCAGAGCCAATGACCCTCAGGTCTATCCCTGCGATTCCATGGGAACGTGTAGGATTAGACATTGTAGGACCAATACGGTGTCAGGGGAATTTAAAGTACTGCATTGGTTTAGTTGACAAGCTGTCTCATTGGGTTGAAATATGGTGGGTACAAAATATCTGTATGAGATGTAATCAAGTTTTTGGATGAGATATTCAAAAGAGAAGCATATCCGTCAGTGATCATTGCAGATAATGGTATACAATTGGTTTTGGAGGAGATGGAAAGGTTCTTAAAAGGAAATGGTATACAGCATAGAACAAGTTTGGTGTGTCATCCAGAGACTAATGGAATAGTTGAGAGATTTAACAGAGTTATCAAGGACAGTATCAGAGGTGCTGTTGCTGGAGGCAAGGATTGGAAGACTGCTGCTGATGAGGATGTGCTAGCATATAGATTTACCCAGCAATCCATAACTGGAAATTCTCCATTCGAGATGCTCAGGGAAAGGAAGCCTAACACTAGAGTGTGATCTCCCTGGTTCTGGAGGGCAAGCGTGAGCAAAATTCATTTCCAAATGGTTCAAAATAACATCAGTAAGAAACAAATAGAAAATAAGGAATGTTTTGATATAACCAAAGTCACAAAAGGAAGAATGTTTGAAGTAGGAGACAAACTCAGTATCAAACTTCCTCAAGGTAGGAAGGAAGGAATTTTGAATTGGTCAGAACCAGTTAAAGTGGTGAAAAGATTACATGGGGCTGTTAAAACCTCAGATTGTAAGGTTTGGAATAGGGTTTGTCACAATCTGACCAAAGGTTCTGCTGAAGAGAAGTTAAGGCCAAGTAGTGGGCCAAGTAATAGGGATGACCATAAGAGAGCAGTGTCAAACAGTACGCAACAAGTACATGCCGACAGGTGTGGTCGTGCAACGAGACAGTGTTGCAGGCCTTTATACCTGAGGGAGTATGTTCACTAATTGTTTAGTTAAAAGATAAAGGAGCATGTCTTTTCAACATATTGCTTCCAAATGCGATATATGTACGGAAGAGACTATTGTAAACACCATTTAAATTATATAAAACTGCTCTAATGTACAGAAGAGATTATTTTGATACCATTCAAATGTAGAGAACTGTTCAAATCTTTTTAAATATATATTGCAAGTTAAAGAAGATTGCTTAAGTGTTATTTTTGTTTCTTTTTTCAGCTATAGTTATATTTTTATTGTAGAAAAGTGTGTAAAGAAGGGAACGTGTAGTATTCTTCACTCTGAATATAAAAAGCAGAACATAGAACATTGTATTGGAATTATGTGAATATGCATCTTCCATTGGAATGTGCATCTTTGGAAATGAAGAGAAACAGAAGGAAAGCTGACTGTAAAGGAGCTAGTGGGGCGTACAAGTAGCTCTTAATAATACAAGAAATGTATGTGCTGTGTCTGCATCTTTTCAAGTACACCTGTTATTCAAGTGTATATGAATCTGCTTTGCATACAGACTACATTATGCTATGCCTGTTACAGAGACATATGAGAAGCACAGAGAAGAGACAAAGCAGGAGCAGGACAAAGACCAAGAGGAGATCAAAAAGGAGAAGTAGTAGATTCAAAGCTGGAGGCAAGGAGGAGCGAGGCAGGCAGGAAGGAAATGAAGCGTCATGGAATGGGGGAAGAAGAGTTGCGACGCAAGGGCTTACTGTTTCTGTGGCATCTTGTATCCGCTGTGACATTGCAACGCCCCTGGCGAGTACGGTTGCGTTCCCCCTGACGCTCCTTAATGGAGGCCATCCTGGGGAAGGGCAAGATGGAACAGTGATGCTGCCATGTTGGAAAGGCCGCTTTCCTCCGCCAATGTCACTGCAGTGATACCCGTGGATGCATTCTGACATCATGCCCCCCTTCAGGCGGCGATGGACCAGGTTTCGAAGGATGGCAAAGTTGAAAATTCCGAACTAAGACAGGGGCATGAACATGCAAGGCACCTTCCCAAGTCCTCTCAAAAGGAGAATACCCTTTCCAGTCGATGAAATATTGGAGACGTCCGCGATAGAATCTGGAATCACAAATTTGTTGGACCTCATGGAGAACAGGGAGAGAAATCTTAGCAGTAGCACGTAGGGACGAGAATGGTACATAAGGCTTCAGCAGTGACGTATTGAAAACTGGGTAGATCAGTTTCCAGGAGGAGGGCAAACGTAAAGGAAGGCAACTGGGTTAATCTTCTAATCAATGGAAAAAGGACCAAAGTACCTAGGTGAGAATTTTCATGGTGTTAAGTGGAAAGACAGATGACGTGCCGATAACCATACTTTATCCCCTTTTGTTATAGGTCATGTCCTTTTTTAATTTGAGATCTGCATATTTCTTGGCTTCCTCTCTGGCCTTGCAAAGATTTCTCATTGCCTGTTGAAAGACTTTCTGATAATTGGCAAGAAGTCTAAGGTTTGTACTTGGGAGATAGAAGGCAATGCAACAAGAATCTAGGTAGTGTGAAAACCAAGGGCACAAAAAAAAGGAACTCATACTTATTGTAGAGTGGAAGGAGTTATTGTAGGAGAACTCTGCAGTGGGCAATAGAGACACCCAGTTGTCTTGTGTTGCAGTAACAAAATACCTAAGATATTGCTAGAGCGGTTGGTTAATGCATTCAATCTGACCGTTAGACTGTGGGTGGTATCCTTAAGATAAGTTCCTGCGTATCCCCAACTTACAACAAAGTTCAGGCCATTTCTTACAGGTGTACTGCATCCCTTTGTCAGAGATGATTTGTTCAGATAAGCCAAGTAGGTGAAATATCTTGCTGAGGAAAAGTTTACTCATCAGAGGATCTGTAGGAGGTTTTTCCAAGGGTGCAAAATTAGCCATTTTTGTGAATGTATCCACGTTTACCATAATGACCGTTTTACCTTTAGAAGGTCAACAATAAAGAGGGAAGGGAGTGGGGGAAGTGCAAGGAAGAGGGTAGGGTAAGTGCGGTCAGGGCCAGTAAGACTCTGGCTTAATGCGATCAAGGCAGCGCAGCTCTGGTAAAGTGTATGTTGGCAGGGGGGCTGTAAAGGTTACAGAATACAGACCCTAAGGGCGCAGTAGGCCAGGCGACAGTGCAAGGAGGACTGGTTGTAGAGGAGCCTGGTACCCAGTGATACTCTGAGGGTACCAAGCAACCAGTCTGCACATCCGACAGGAAGGTTAGCAGGGGAACAGGAGAGAGAAGGCAGAGGAAAAAAGGAGGGTCTTGAGCTGCTTTTGGAACTTCAGGTGGTCCAGCTCAAGACAGAGGGGCTGAGAGGGCGTTGTAGGGGAGCCACCTGCAGAGGAGAGAGATCTACCCTCCCCCCACTCGATGTCTGGAGAAGCGTCTGACACTTAGAGAGGTGGAGGTGGCGGAGTGAAGGGCTCGAGAAGGAATGTACTTAGGCAGAGAGAGTTGGATGTAGTGCGGGCCCCAGAAAGCCTTGTGGACAACTTGATCCTTGCAGCCACCGGGAGCCAGTGGAGAAATTTCAGGGCTGGAGAGGAGCATTCTCTGGGCTTCAGGCCAAGGATAAGTTTTGCAGTCCTGTTCTGGATTAGTTGCAGACAGTAGAGAGTAGAGGCAGGCAGATTGAGAAAGAGGCTGTTGCAGTGGTCCAGCCTGGAGAGAACCAGAGCTCTGGAGACAATAAGATTCTGGGGAAAAGGGAGAAAAAGTAGGATACCTCTGAGGAGGTGCTGCTGTAAGTGGGCCTTCTTGGTAAGGTCCCTGATGTGAGAAGAGAGGAGTCAAAGATGACACTGAGGTTTTTTCCTCACAGTTAGGTGAGGGTAGAGGGCCCAAGGAGGGCTGCCAGAGTGAGAGGGAAAGCGGGAGCAGGGGTCCCAATGAAAAGGATCTCTGTTTTACTGGCATTAAGGCAGAGATTGCTGGAGGAGCACCAATCCTGAATCGCGGATAGACAGTCAGGAATGAGCGAGGCAGGAGAGGCGGCTGAGGGAAGTCTGAAGGAGAGCTGAGTGTCATCCACATAACACTGAAAGTTGGAGGAGAAGGAGGAGATCAGGTGGGCCAAAGGGGCCAGATAGACATTGAAGGGTGAGAGGATAGAGCCCTGGGGGACACCACATGTAGAGAGAGTGGTGGTGGAGAGGAGAGGAAAGACACAAGTTGGACCTGGGAGGGTCGGTGCAAGAGGAAGGAGGTCAGCCACGCCAGAGCCTGATCCGTGATGCCCAGGTTCTCGCAAAGTCAATTGACCAGGGTGGAGTGATTGACCGTGTTGAAAGCAGAAGAAAGGTAAAGAAGGAGGAGGACAGAAGGAAAGCTAGAGTCAAGATTAGCAAGCAGATCATTACAGGTGTTCAGGAGGCAGTTTCTGTGCCTCTGGCTGCTCTTAAGCTTGACTGATGGTCATGGAGGCAACCAACAGATTCCGTGTGGAGAGTAAGCTGGGAGATGGCCAACTTTTCCAGGAGTTTGCCCAGGAAAGGAGTGATAGAAATCAGGTGATAGTTTGGCAGACAGGTAGGATCGGCAGAAAGCTTTTTTAGGAGGGGGTGCACAAGGCAGTGCTTGAGAAGAGAGGGGAAAAATCCAGTAGTGAAGCAATCGGCCAATGCTGGAGCGAGGGCGTCAATGTGGTCCTTGATGGTTCTGAAAGAGCAGGGGAGCACTTGTTTAAACTTTCATAGATCGGACTTGTCTCGAAACATTGTCAGGTGTTGAGAGAGGGAATGGGGAAAAGGAAGCTGGGTGGCCTGAGAGAGGTAGAGGAAGAGGACAGTGCGGACAGGATGTCCTGGGCTTCAGTGGTGAAATGAAAAGCCAGCACCATGCAGGGGGCCTCGGTGGGGACAGGAGAGGTGGAGACTTCAGTAGGATTGGCCTGCTCGTTGCAGATTTTAAACAGTTCGGCTGTGTTGTTAGAGGCTGCATTGACGCAGGCCTGGATGTGGACTCTCTTCTTGAACAAGACTGAGTCTGTAATGCCTTTGGAACAGGTGGCAGGCCAGTTTGTCAGGTGAGGCGCCGAAGCCCTCCACTTCCTATCAGCCCCTCTGCACTTGCATTTCAGGGCGGCAAGGTCGAAGTCATACCAAGAGTTGCACTTGGAGGTAGGCTACAGACAGATTCTCCTGACAGGGGCAAGGATGTCCAGAGTGTTGGAGATGGGGAGATGCAGGTAGAGAGGGCTGTGTCAGGGTGCGAGTCAGCTGGAGGAGTAGGAGGAGCAGAGAAAGTACAGGCAAAGGCATCCACTGACACTCACTTCATGGGCCGAATGACCAAGAAGGAAGGTGGCTATCATGGATATGTGGCTGGCCAGTGAAAGTAGTAAGACGTTTGCAAGTGCTAACCTGTTCCAGATGCAACCGTAGTAAGACCTTGAGAAATCCCCCTGAAAACCCTGTCCATCTGTCCTGGACCAGATTCGGAAGATCCCCAGGGAAACCCTCTGGGGAATAAAACCCTGACGACTGGATTGACATCTGTCTGGTCTACGGGCTCTTCCGATAGGTCAGTTGTGAAGTATCAACTTCGTAGTGACTGACGATGCCAATGGGGGGTTATGGCTGTGATGCAGGAAGTAAAGAACAAAGTTAAATGAAGGTAATGGGAATCCGAGGATTAAAGACTTTGAGCAAGAAGGCAAATATCGGAATAGATTTTGAAATTTCGGAAGAGAGGTTTCAATGTGTTAAGGGCGAAGGTAAACACACCTGATTGGACTGAAGTAGGCTTACTGCTATGGCGTTCGTAAGAGGGAACGGCTAACAGGGCTCTGGTATCGGAGATGGGGAGTCTCCATGCTGCAGAGATAAATGAAGATAATGAGTAGGGTCCCGGGGAGAAAAGGTTGGATTGATGCGGGAGGCTAAAGGCTTTACACATCAGTTTGGTCTGAAGCACGTTTGCGGCGGAAACGATTGTAAGAGGAGAATACAGGAGAGCTGTGGGCCCCTGATGGGATAGAGACATAGTAAGTTAATATTTAGTTAAGGAAAAGATCGAAACTGGAAATAGTGAACATGCAAACTCACAAAGGGTCTGCCTGGGAGAGGAGCGACGCGCCGCATCCCTGCTTGTAGCTGAAAATATCCCTTTCCAGGGACTGCCATGGGCAGAAACAGGAAGGGAAGGAGTGAGTGCGTGACAGCTGGAACGTTGCATGGCCCTTCAGGTGTCATCTTGGGGGAAGACCGAATAGCGGAACAGACCCTTCTCAATTTCCTCCATAATGACCAACGCTGCACATGGGAAGTGTTGAGGTAGGCTTTGCAAGTGGGACACGCAATGTCAGGGGGGAGGAGAGCAGAATGTGGTCAGTCCACAAGAGAGGAGTGGTGAGAGGGTTAGAGAGCGGGATGTCTGAGGAGATGAGAGCCTCCAAGGTGTGTCAGGCAGAGTGTGTAGAACCAGAGGGAAGAATGGAAAGAGAGAGAGTCGCAAAGGTTGCGGTAGAGCCCAGAGGAGGGATTAGAAGCATCCAGGTTGATGTTGAAGTCTCTATGGAGGAGAAGCTGAGAGGTAGAGGCAAGGAGAGAAGGAGAGGTCAGCCCATTCAGAGAGGAATAGGGCAACCTGGTCATGTGGCCTGTACATGGTGCCTCCAGTCAGAGAGAGGACAGGAGAGATAGAGAGCCTGCAAACCAGGCATTCAAAGGAGGATTAGGCTTGCGTAGGAATGACAGAAGCAGGGACCCACTCCGGATAGATCAGGGCCTCTCCACCACCGGGCCAGTAGGTTCTGGGCTCTTAGAGTATCTTGTAGTCTTCTGGTAGGAGAGCGTCAAAACTCAAGACAGAGCTGGCCGTGAACCATGTCTCGGTGAGAGCGAGGACATCCAGGTCAAGGAGGTGGCAGATGTCAGAGGAGTGCTTGACAGCAGAGCGAGAGTTCAGAGTAGTGACGTAGAGCAGTTTGCTCTACGTTGAAAGATTTACGGGGTGGGGGACAGGAGAGAAGTACACCTAGCAGACGTTGTAGAGGGGCCCTAGAATGGGCAGAGGGAAAAGGCAGAGGAGGAAGTAGGTGCCAGAGAGGCGACGAAGTAAGGCGTTGACAAAGGAGCCACAGAGGTGTTAGAAGGAGTAGCAGGAGTAGAGAGGAAGTTGATAAGACTCGGGAAGTGCCTATCGAAAAGTAGAAAATTGGGATGAGGGCCCTGGACCAAGGAGGTCCCATTCAGATAGATATTAATGATGGTTTTAGAGGAGTGGAAGGAGGCCAAGAGGGCCTCCACCCGGGTGCCACCATTAATGGGAGAGGAGGAGATAAGAAAGAGAACAGAGACCATATAAGGAGTCCAAAGGTCAGGAGAGGGAACAACAAAGAGGATGTCGGTGAGAGTCTGTCTGGAGGAAGGAATGATGTAGGTGTCAGCTATAGGGAGGCTTGGGTTGGAGGATATTCCTCTTGAACTTTTTCCTTCCAGACTTAATTAGAGGCTTAGGATAGGCAATAAGAGTAGCAATTACAGAAGATGGGAGAAATGGAGAGCACCACAGTGGGTGCGAGGGGTGGGGGGAGTTGGAGGCGGTGAGAGTGCGATAGAGAGAGAAAATGGAGAGAGGACAGCCCAGTACTGTGCACTGCAGGATGCGCAGGGTGGGTGGGTGACACAAAGGGGAGTACAACAGTAGGGAAATAGAAGAAGCAAGGCAGGACACACAACAAGGGGGAGCGCAGCACAGTAACAGCAGTAGCAACAGTGGACTGGGAACCTAGAGAGTGCGAGAGAGCCTAGTGGAGCAGCAGAGACACAGTAACAACAGAGGAGATATAACCTAGAAGTCGGAGAGAACCTAGTGAATACAGAAATACAGTAGCAACAATGTCAGATGAGTAGGAACCTTGTGGGGGACAGACTTAGAAGACAACAGTTAGCAACAGCAGACAAGGGACACGGCAAGGAGTCAGAAAACACAAAGTACAGCTAACCACAAGAGCGGGGAAGCCCAAGGTTGCACAGAGACTGAGTACAGTAAGTCAGACATATAGGTGGAAGTACACAAAAAGGATGAGCAGTTCAGTAGCGAGCAGTAGTGGCTGCTGTAAGGAAGGCATGGTATCAAACAGTAAGACAAGTGATCACAGTTCGAGGCCCATCTAATCAAAAGTCTGAAGATAGGAGCAAGCTACAACCATCAAATAATAATAACGCAGTCATAGTAGTGTCTTGTCAAAATAAAAGGTCCTATACTAATAATCCTATTGCCAATCCTTACTTCTAAATACAAATAGTGTGGGAAACAATGGTATGCAAAAGAAAAGCGTTCAAGGAATGATGTCAGTATATTCAAGCTGTTGGCTTCCCTTCCCCACGTTCTCAGCACGGGACAAGGCGGCACACTCAAGTTTAGCAGTCTCTGGCTTCTCTAGCATGAGGGTGCAGTTCAAATATCAGTATCAGGGTCTTCTGTACCAAAGTCTCTTTGCCATACAATGGGCCTCATCACGAGTTGGGCTGTATTCCCGGCTGTAATACCGCCGACTGTAATAGCCCTAGCACCGACTGGTCCGGCTGTATTACCGCTGGATCACGAGTTGGGTGTTAACGGTAAATCCCCATTCCCCATTGGGTCCATTGGATTCAATGGGGTATTTTCAGCGCTAATTATGCGGGCTAATACAGCCGGTGGTAATACAGCCGAAAACAGGGGATTTTCACCTCCAGAGAAAGGCTGGAAGTAAAACAGCCCATTTAGCGCCCAACTCGTGATAGGGCCAGCCCTTAAATGCGGCTGTAATACAGTTACCACCGCATTTAAGGTCTACAGCCCAACTCGTGATGAGGCCCATAGTCTCTTACTTCAGAGGGCCTGATATGACAAACATTCAAAAGTTCCTTTCTTCTCAGGATTCTCCTGTACAACTTCTTGGGTGATTTTCGATTCACCCCGGCTCCCCTCTGCCGTGCTCAGACCCACTTCAACACAAAATACTCAATTGGTCTCCCTCTTCCAGGCTCGGTGTTACGCTCACCTGGACCCCACAGGGGTGTCGATCGGACCCGGACAGCTGCGGTCTCCTTCAACGTGATGCGTTCCGCTGGACCCAAAGAAGTATTTTCCTGCAAGTGGAGACAGGGATTAACCACCTGTGGGTTTTAGTGATGGCCTCCCAACTGTTCTCGCTCTCCCCCACTAATCACCTCCAATATCCCCTTAGTAACCTCACCTTATGTTCGTAAAAGATGAGCTATCTGTCCTGCGTGTCTTGCAGGGGCGCGTAGATACCAGTTACTTCACTGGTTTGAAGGCGTTGGGAGAGTTACGGTAAGTATTGACTCTGAAGTCCCTGGTGGGATTGGTAAGTATCAAGTTCAAAGAGTTCAATGTGCTCGATGTTCACTCTTGTCCCCTTCCTTCCTTAAGTTGCAACTGAGTTTGTGAGAAGGTCTCGTAGCTGCTGCTGGTGTTCAGGTAAAAGTCTGTGTTACCCAATGCTGTCCGGTAACTATTGCATGCGTTAACGTGTTGTTTTTCTCCTTCTTTACAGATGCGGCATATGAAAATGTGGAGAGTTATGGAATAATACCGCCGGTGGTAAGTCTATGGTGGTAAGAGGTTGTATTTGTTGATTCCCTTGGCTCACCTTGTTTTTTCTTGTGTCCCGTAGGTGCCGGATTATGGCGAAGAAATGATGGAGACAGTGCTGGATCGAAAGATGCTGTGAGAACTGGTGAGTATGGCGCCGTGCTGGAGCTGGCGAAGCTACGCGTGCAGGACTGACGTACTTTCCAGGTCCGGAGATTAAATGGTTCCAGAATTAGGTGAGGAATTTGAAATAAGTTTGTTTTCTAACCTTGTCCTTTTCTTCTTTATTCTAGGAGCTCCGGATTCGAGGCGGGCGTGGCAAGAAGACTGGATGCTGGCTGCAGGTACGCGGGCGTGGCAGAAGACTGGATGCTGGCTGCAGGCACGGTGAGCGTCACGCTGCTGGATGCAGAATAACGCGAAGCATGTGCTGCTGTTTGGGTGTGGTTTAAATAGCCTCCAAAGTAGTTCAGGTAAGAAGTTCCCTAGAGCCACGCCTGAGTAAAAAATAGTCCCTGTAACAAAATAGTCCCATCCAGGCCTCATGTAGGCTTGGACTCTTTTGCAGCATGGTCTGCATGAGGTAAGTAAAGTCTATGAGCCTGGCGCCTATGGCACCAGGACTGATTTCTATGATGAGCCTGGCGCCTAAAGGCGCTAGGACTGAACCCAGACAGCCCCTAGCCAGGGCTGCTGAGGTTTAAACAAATGTCTGGATGCCTGCTCCCGGAGCTGAGGGCCTTGGTCCTGATGCCCGGGGGTAGGCATCATGACAGCACTCCCCCCAAGGCCCCTCCTAAAGTTGTTCTTCCCCCTGGCCCCGATTTGTCTGGGAAGTTCCGATGGAATCTTTTCACCAACCGAGGTGCATGAACGTGGTCGCTAGGCTCCCATGATCTTTCTTGTGGTCCGTAGCCCTTCCAATCGATCAAATAAAAAAGTTTTGATTTAATCATCTTGGAGTCCAGGATATTTTTTACCTCGAATTCAGGTTCTCCATCTATCAAGATGGGGTCAGGTGGTTTGGTTAATCTTGTCCCTGGTTGAACTGGTTTTAGAAGTGAAACATGAAAGACAGGATGAATTTTCATATTAGAGGGTAATTCCAATTTGACGGCCACCGGGTTGATAATGGCCTTAATGGTTTAAGGTCCAAAATATCTAGGATTAAAAGTCTGAGTTCCCTTCAGAGGTATATGTTTTGTAGCCAGCCAAACTTGATCCCCAATCTGGTATTGTGGAGTTTCACTTCTATGTTGATCAGCATTTTTCTTGTATTTCTCTTTTGCTTGTTTCAAATGTTCTGTGGCTTCCTTAAAGGCTTGTGTAATAGTAGAGTGCAAATGACTAACTGCGGGCATTTCTAAGTGCTGAGGCGAATCGAGTTCTGAGGTTCGAGGGTGATGTCCATATATGGTATAAAAAGGGCTTTGTCCGGTTCCTGAATGTACAGAGTTATTGTATGCGTACTCGGAAATCCATAAAATATCTTTCCAATTGCTTTCGGTCTGGTGTAGCATGCAGCGTAGGTACTGTTCAAGGGTCTGGTTGGTCCTTTCCGTCTGACCATCGGTCTGGGGATGGTGACTTGTTGATAGCCTCACGTCGATTTGTGCCAGTTGACAACATTTCTTCCAAAAATGCGAGATAAATTGACTACCTCGTTCAGAAACCAATACGGAAGGGAATCCGTGTAATCGAACAAGGTTTTCGAGGAACTCCTTGGCCAGAATCTAAGCAGAAGGTAACCCCTTTAAAGGAATAAAGTGGGCCCTCTTGGAAAAAAGATCCACAATAACTAGGATGGTGTTAAATCCATTACATGGAGGTAGATCTGTAATAAAGTCTAAAGACAAGGTGTGCCATGGTGTAGGTGGAATATCCAAAGGTTGTAAAATGCCAGCAGGTTTTTTCTTCTGGCTTTTGTTTTGGGCGCAAATGCCACAAGACATCACAAATGACTTCACATCTTTTCGCCAAGTGGGCCACCAGAACTGTCTCTTAATATTCGCTTCAGTTTTTGCGATACTTGGGTGCCCTTCCATCAGGGTGTCATGGTAATTGGAGATGACTAGTTCTTGTATTTCCTTGTGTGGTAGAAATAGTCGTCCTTGATAGTAAGGTAGATCATTGACGACTGAGTAGTCCGGGCCTTTCTTTACCCAGTCCTGCAGGGTTGCTGGATCGAAGAGTTGTTGGATTTTTGAATGAATATCTTCTAGTGTCTGTAGAGTAGTTATGCCAAGAATTCTTTGCTCGGGAATTATTGGCACCGGTTCCGGGTTTGCATATGCTTCTCCCATCCCTATTCGGGATAAGGCATCTGCTTTTCCATTTTTGCAACCTGGTCGATAAGTGATCACGAAATCGAATTCGGCAAAGAACAATGCCCATCGAAGTTCTCGCGATGATTGGGCTTTGGCTGTTTTTAAATACTGCAGGATTCCGGTGATCGGTGATTACAGTAATAGTATGCCTGGCACCAAGAAGATAGTGCCGCCAAGCCTTAAAGGCGGATTTGATGGCTAATAGCTCTTTATCGGTAACCGCATAGTTTAACTCAGGTGCTGAGAACTTTCTCGACCAAAACACTACTGGGTGAAGTTGACCGATTTCAGGATCCTTCTGGGACAGGACAGCTCCCATGGCTAAACTGGAAGCATCAGTTTCTACTATGTATGGAAGCTCAGGGCGTGGATGCTTTAAGAAAGGTGCTAATGTGAATTTCGCTTTCAGCTCTTGGAAGGCCTTTTCAGCCTCTTCGGTCCACAAGAAGCGTTTGTTTTTTCACAAAAGTGCTGTGATGGGGTGTACAACATGGGAGAAGTTCGGAATGAATCTGCGGTAGAAATTAGAAAATCCGAGCATGCTTTGTACCCCTTTGACTGAAATGGGTGATGGCCACTTGAGAATTGCATCCACCTTTCGAGAGTCCATTCAGACTCCTTTTGGAGTCAGGATAAATCCAAGAAATTCAACTTCCGTAGCATGAAAAACACATTTTTCCAATTTTGCATATAACTTGTGCTGGCGTAGTTTCTCAAGAACTGCACGCACGTGCTTAACATGGTCTGATTCTGAGGAAGAGTACACTAGAATATCATCTATGTATACGACGACACAGACGTCAATGAGTTCACGAAGGACATTGTTCATAAAATACTGGAAGGCTGCTGGTGCATTGCACAACCCGAAGGGCATCACCTGATATTCGAATAATCCGTACTTGGTGCGAAAGGCAGTCTTCCATTCGTCGCCTTTCTTGACACGTACCAGATGATATGCCCCTCGGAGATCTAACTTAGTGTAGATACAAGCATCCTTTACTTGATCTAGTAATTCGGGGATCAGAGGCAATGGGTATCGGTTTTTTACTGTAATCTGATTTAATGCGCGGTAATCTATGCACGTTCTAAGGTCACCTTCCTTTTTTGGCACGAAGAATAAAGCTGAGGATGCAGGAGACTTGGAAGGACGAATAAAGCCATTAGCAAGGTATTGGTCCAAGTATTGCCGTAGGTGACGATTTTCAGGTTCCGTGAGGGAGTAGATTCTACTGCATGGCGGTTGTGCACCAGGTAGGAGGTCGATTTGACAATCGTATGATCTGTGAGGAGGTAATGTATTGGCCTGTTCTTTTTGAAAAACATCCTGAAATTCTTGGTATTCCTGGGGTAACTGCACGATTGGGTTAACGACTGTAGCCAGGCCTTTGTTCAAAGTTTTCTCTGGGTAAGAGGTGTGTGCACAATCCGGGAAGGTTATTCTCTTCTCTCGCCAATCTATACAAGGATTATGTGTTTCCAACCATGGCATCCCCAGTATTATCTGGAACTGTGGGGCTTTGATTAGATCAAACACAATAGGCTCTCGATGCCCATCTTGACTCAACAGTGTCATCTCTGTAGTGGAATGAGTTACAGGCCCCGAGGCAATCTCAGTTCCATCAACTGTGGTGATGACATCCGAAGTATTCTTTTTGTAAAGAGGTAGATTCATCCTTGACACCAATTCGTAGTCCATATAGTTTCCTACGGCCCCGCTATCTATGTATGCCCTTACTGCATGCATACGTGATGGCTGCCTGGGATCAAGTAGGACCATTGGGATGATCAGATGCGAGGTCTGAGTGTCCTTCTTTAAGCTCGGCAAGCGGACCTCTACGCTTGTCGGGCGTGGTCGTTTCCCGAATCAGGCTCTATGTGGCTTTTATCAGCAACTCCTACCACCTTCTTGGGTGGTTTTGTAGGGCAATCCCGTAGAAAATGTCCTGAGGTTCCACAGTACAGACACAACTGCATCTGTCGTCTTCTTTCTCTTTCCTTTTGAGTTAAGGGTCCTTTAACCCCCCCGATCTTTATAGGTTCAGATGCATCTGTTCCTTTGGGGGCAATGTTGGGTTTAACCAATACCCGGTTCTCGAATTTAGCTCGATCAGTCTTTTGGTTCTGAAGTCGGTGGTCTAGCTGGACCACTAAGTCTATAAATTCTGTGCAATCCTGAGGTGGGTTCACAACTTGAGCCAAGACATCTTTGAGTTCTCCCCGAAGTCCACGATGAAACAATGTAATTCGTTTTTTTCCTCCAGCCACCCGGTTTCCACCACCAACCTATTGAAGGTTGCAATATAGGTTAGCAGATCCTGGTTACCTTGTCGTAAGGATAATAGTTCGTTGTCCAGTGCTTGACCCTGTGAGTGTCTGGCGAATAGTTTTTCCATGCGCCTTTGAAAACCCTGAAAATCCCGGAGAAGAGGATCATCCTGGTTGACTAATGGAATGGACCAATCCGCTGCGCTGCCACTAAGATATCGCAATACAAAGGCTACTTTAGCTTGGTCATTTGGAAATGCTCCCGGTCTGCATAAAAAGTGCAAGTAGCATTGGTTGATAAACACGGCGAACATTTTGGGGTCCCCAGCAAAGCGTTCGGGTGGAGCTAACGGAATATTTCCTGGTAAAACCACTTGCACTGGATTGCTTGATGAAACGGGGGTTGGGTTTTCCCCATATCCAGGTAGGGGCGTTTGCCCAGCTTGGTTTTGCAGTAGTTGCCTAGCCAGATCATCCGTGCGCTCCTTTGAGACAATCAGTTCTCTCCTGAGGGCATTAGTCTCTTGGCGAGCGGCATGTACCTCTGCCCTAAGTTCCCCCAATAATTGGGCCAGTTGGTCGGTTTCCGAGGTTTCCTTAACACCCGGGTGGGTATTTGTAGAGAGGCTTTGCGTTCTTTACGCTCACCTGGACCCCACAGGGGTGTCGATCGGACCCGGACAGCTGCGGTCTCCTTCAACGTGATGCGTAGTACAGAGATGACTGTCTGGACTGGCCCGCCTAGTCTTGTCTGCTGGACCCAAAGAAGTATTTTCCTGCAAGTGGAGACAGGGATTAACCATCTGTGGGTTTTAGTGATGGCCTCCCAACTGTTCTCGCTCTCCCCCACTAATCACCTCCAATATCCCCTTAGTAACCTCACCTTATGTTCGTAAAAGATGAGCGCTCCATCCTGCGTGTCTTGCAGGGGCGCGTAGATACCAGTTACTTCACTGGTTTGAAGGCGTTGGGAGAGTTCCGGTAAGTATTGACTCTGAAGTCCCTGGCCAGATTGGTAAGTATCAAGTTCAAAGAGTTCAATGTGCCCGATGTTCACTCTTGTCCCCTTCCTTCCTTAAATTGCAACTGAGTTTGTGAGAAGAAGGTCTCGTAGCTGCTGCTGGCGTTCAGGTAAGAGTCTGTGTTACCCAACGCTGTCCGGTAACTATTGCATGCGTTAACGTGTTGTTTTTCTCCCTCTTTACAGATGCGGCATATGAAAATGTGGAGAGTTATGGAATAATACCGCCGGTGGTAAGTCAATGGTGGTAAGAGGTTGTATTTGTTGATTCCCTTGGCTCACCTTGTTTTTTCTTGTGTCCCCTAGGTGCCGGATTACGGCGAAGAAATGATGGAGGCAGTGCCGGATCGAAAGATGCTGTGAGAACTGGTGAGTATGGCGCCGTGCTGGAGCTGGCGAAGCTACGCGTGCAGGACTGATGTACTTTCCAGGTCCGGAGATGAAATGGTTCCGGAATTAGGTGAGGAATTTGAAATAAGTTCGTTTTCTAACCTTGTCCTTTTCTTCTTCTTTATTCTAGGAGCTCCGGATTCGAGGCGGGCGTGGCAGAAGACTAGATGCTGGCTGCAGGCACGGCGAGCGCCACGCTGCTGGATGCAGAATAACGCAAAGCATGTGCTGCTATTCGGGTGTGGTTTAAATAGCCTCCAGAATAGTTCCAGGTAAGAAGTTCCCTAGAGCCACGCCCGAGTAAAAAATAGTCCCTGTAACAAAATAGTCCCATCCAGGCCTCATGTAGGCTTGGACTCTTTTGCAGCATGGTCTGCATGAGGTAAGTAAAGTCTATGAGCCTGGCGCCTATGGCACCAGGACTGATTTCTATGATGAGCCTGGCGCCTTAAGGCGCCAGGACTGAACCCAGACAGCCCCTAGCCAGGGCTGCTGAGGTTTAAACAAATGTCTGGATGCCTGCTCCCGGAGCTGAGGGCCTTGGTCCTGATGCCCGGGGGTAGGCATCATGACAGCACTCCCCCCAAGGCCCCTCCTAAAGTTGTTCTTCCCCCTGGCCCCGATTTGTCTGGGAAGTTCCGATGGAATCTTTTCACCAACCGAGGTGCATGAACGTGGTCGCTAGGCTCCCATGATCTTTCTTGTGGTCCGTAGCCCTTCCAATCGATCAAATAAAAAAGTTTTGATTTAATCATCTTGGAGTCCAGGATATTTTTTACCTCGAATTCAGGTTCTCCATCTATCAAGATGGGGTCAGGTGGTTTGGTTAATCTTGTCCCTGGTTGAACTGGTTTTAGAAGTGAAACATGAAAGACAGGATGAATTTGCATATTAGAGGGTAATTCCAATTTGATGGCCACCGGGTTGATAATGGCCTTAATGGTTTAAGGTCCCAAATATCTAGGATTAAAAGTCCGAGTTCCCTTCAGAGGTATATGTTTTGTAGCCAGCCAAACTTGATCCCCAATCTGGTATTGTGGAGTTTCACTTCTATGTTGATCAGCATTTTTCTTGTATTTCTCTTTTGCTTGTTTCAAATGTTCTGTGGCTTCCTTAAAGGCTTGTGTAATAGTAGAGTGCAAATGACTAACTGCGGGCATTTCTAAGTGCTGAGGCGAATCGAGTTCTGAGGTTCGAGGGTGATGTCCATATATGGTATAAAAAGGGCTTTGTCCGGTTCCTGAATGTACAGAGTTATTGTATGCGTACTCGGAAATCCATAAAATATCTTTCCAATTGCTTTCGGTCTGGTGTAGCATGCAGCGTAGGTACTGTTCAAGGGTCTGGTTGGTCCTTTCCGTCTGACCATCGGTCTGGGGATGGTGACTTGTTGATAGCCTCACGTCGATTTGTGCCAGTTGACAACATTTCTTCCAAAAATGCGAGATAAATTGACTACCTCGTTCAGAAACCAATACGGAAGGGAATCCGTGTAATCGAACAAGGTTTTCGAGGAACTCCTTGGCCAGAATCTAAGCAGAAGGTAACCCCTTTAAAGGAATAAAGTGGGCCATCTTGGAAAAAAGATCCACAATAACTAGGATGGTGTTAAATCCATTACATGGAGGTAGATCTGTAATAAAGTCTAAAGACAAGGCGTGCCATGGTGTAGGTGGAATATCCAAAGGTTGTAAAATGCCAGCAGGTTTTGGCACCAGGACTGATTTCTGTGATGAGCCTGGCGCCTAACGCGCCAGGACTGAACCCAGACAGGCCCTATCCAGGGCTGCTGAGGTTTAAACAAATGTCTGGATGCCTGCTCCCAGAGCTGAGGGCCTTGGTCCTGATGCCCGGGGGTAGGCATCATGACACTCGGACCAGATTTCTGTATTTTCCCAAATCTTCGCTATTTCATCAAAATCGAAGACTTTTGACCGTGCGCAGGATTTTGCTTGACCCGTCGCAGGACCACATCGATTCACATTTATTTGTTCATTTTCAAATGATCTCCTTCTGCCAGGCTCGGATCAAATCCATCTACTTTTGTTACTCCTCAGCTGGATACCTTATAGAGGCCTTTGATTGAGCACCCATGCGGTGCCGTACCACTCTGTCAAAGGTATTGTAGTTTGCTTTAAAGTTCAATCACTCATCAGCAGTTTAACTTCACTTGCATCTCTTAATACAAGCGTTTTAACAATGTTCGTTACAACGCTCGCCATTCAATGTTGCTGCTTGCAGCCTTGGCTTCAACACAGACCGGTCTCTTATCTGTCTCCCCAACTCACCGGCTATGTTGTTTATACTGAAGCGGCTTTGTTGTTGGAACCAAGGACAGAACCACGGTAGCTGGTAATTCTCCCCGCCTTGATTCTTGACGTGACAGGGCCCTGGGTATCTCCGGCACACCATGAAGGATTCTTCAGCCTTTGTTCCTGGTCTTATGTTTTCCAGTCTCGAGGACTCAAGGTCATGGGTACTGCCCTCCTTGCATTCGCCTTCTGTTTCGCTGTCTTTCTCCTCTTGTTAAACTACCATCTTGGAACTGCCGCTTGCTTGTGTGCTTTGCCTCACTCAGAGTGTGCTCTTGTGTGCCGCCTTTCATCAGTGTGTAATGGAAGTCAGGTGTGTGTGATGGTCAGTAATTGCCTGACCTTGCCGGACCATTGTATTGGGACACGTCAGGTATACGGCTCGGGTGTGAGTCTGTTTACCCTTAGAGCGGGCTGTCAGTCAGTAAGAAAGTGTTTGTGATGTAAACAGGGGGGGTGTAAAGTTCCTAAATATCCTACCGGGTAGGATGGGGTAAAGGTGTTACAAGGAAGGGGATACCACGTATCATCATTCGGTGTCCCTCACCCAGTTGATTCTCCCGCACTTGTCTACCCCCCAGGAACTGGATCCAAAAGCTATGGCTGTGTCCTGGCTACCTGGATGACAGATCCCCGAGGACTAGTGGGCGAGACACCTTCTGATTTCTAACACTGCCCGCACGTTACTTACATCGCAGTCGCTGCTGGTCGACAGCTGCACAGTCTAACTCGCAGTCGGCACCTTTCCCTTCTGGTTGACAGCTGCGCAGCGTACTCGCACTCTGCACCGATCCCTTCTGGTTGCTGCTGGTCGATGGCTGTGCAGCGTACTCGCACTCTGCGTCGATCCCTTCCGGTCGCTGCTGGTCGACAGCTGCACAGAGTACTTGCATGCTGCGCCGCTACCCCTTTATCGCCAAACACCTGCGGTGCACAACACTGCGGCCTTGCCCTGCGTGGGCTTTGCTGTAGAGGGTCCGATCCACAGTTTTAAAAGGATAGACTGCGTGGACGTAACGCAACATGCGACATATCAAACGGCCAACGTCTCCTGTGGTCCTGGCTGAGTCACGCCACTGGGCTGGGCTGCACTGGTGGTCTAGTCACTAGTTGTGGAAAGCCTGGGCGGCACAGGGCTCACTAGGATTACAAGCATGTACACGAAAAGACAGCCCACAACGTTCAAACAGTCCAAACAGACAAGAAGAACTGGGGAAAATTAACGCTACCTCGAAATCCAAATCTGACATTGGACTTCCCAGAGAGAAGCTACAACAGCGGGTACCAGAGCGGTATTTGGGATCGAAACAACTTTAGTAGAAGGAATAAAAGGGAGACAACACTCTATATTCTGTAGGCTACTAAAAGACACATCTGACACCAGCAAACAACAATGTTTAGATGGGAACAGGAATTGGGAATCCCAATATCGGAAGAATCATGGGAACGGATATGGGAAAGGGCCCATAAGGTGTCTAGATGTGCCACTATAAAGGAGAGGGCCAATAAAATTAGAAATAGATGGTATATGACTCGGTTAAGATTCCACAAAATGTACGTTTCCTGAAATGTTGGCGAGGATGGATGTGATGAGGCATGAAACATGGCCCCCATGTGGTGGAAATGCTGGAAAGCCCCAAATTAATGGGCTAAAATTGTTGAAATACTCAAAGAGATCACAGGCTGCCTCCTCCTAATGTCACCGATGATAATATTATCAGGGCAATGGATGAGGAAGGAATGTATAAAATGCCAAGATCTACATCCGCCTTAATCACGCAACTGTTAAACGCAGCCAGACCAAACCTGGCGCAATTCAGGAAAGATTCAGAGGTCCCATACTTACCAATGGTGGGTCAAAATCTGGGCTCTGGTGTCTATGGAAATAACAGCATTGGTACAGAAGAGGTTCCTAAAATACCTGGGCCCCATTCATAGACGACTGTAAAAGATAAAGAAAGCTACTCTTCAGACCATCACATCTGAGGCATTTTTTCTTCACCTGACAAGATACCCGTGAAGATAATGCAAGTTGGTTAACTGGACGCAAGGGGGAGAAAGACGTAGGGGGAGGAATGGACGGGCAAATGGATGTATAGCTTTGGTACAGGGGCACAGGTATATTGGGGACGCACAAGCTCACCCAGCAATCGGGACCTTGAGGTGAAAGTATGATGAAAGCGCAATGAGTTCCCTCTCTTTCCTTTTTTTTCTTCTTCCGTCTTTCTTTCTCTGTCTTTCTTATGTGTTGGGTTGGAATACGGATAATAAAAGGTGAACGTGGGACGATATCAGACAATAACAGTGTGTGATGTGATGTTCAAATTGCAAATGTTATGTCACAGGAAATATTAATGTTTAATATGTTTAACATGTTCGACAAAGAAAATGAAGTCTTTTAAAAAAGCAAACCTCATATTGGGATTTTGTTCTCAAGGGAATATTTCACTATAAATTCATGGGCTTAAACGGTGGGCACCTTTTATAGTTTGCCAGCGTAGATATTGGAAAATATCTCAGGTTGTTTTTCTGGTGTTGATTCATTTTTTTGAAAGATCAATTTTTTGTTTTGTGCACTTTGTTCTAAGGAGAAAGGTCAATTGAACAAAATTTGAATATTTAAATTTAAGATATGTTCATTTACTTTGCGTATGTTCCTGGTGCCAACTTTTGACTTCCGCAATGGGGGGGCAGAAGTTCCCACACTGAGTGAAGCAAGGGAGTTGTACCCATCCTGATGTCGAAATACCACATTTTTACGGCACATTTTGTAGCAGGAATAGGAAAAAAAACAAGATTTGCAGGAAGGTATAAACAGAACTTCTCAGCAATAGTCACCTAACCTGCTCAGTTGCCTTTGTAACATTCTGCTATAGATCTACTGCTATTCCCGTGCCTGCCAATCAGTTTTGGCCCGCTCATCCCCTACAATCCAGGCTCTATAGGTACATTGATGAGGCTCTTTTTTCATTTTGAAGTGCGCCTCACTTGATAATTTTGCAAGATGCACGTTAATGCGTCACCAAAGCCCGAACTAAGTAGCAGAGGACATAGAAACCCTGCCACACCCAGATTTCTTTCCCCCGTTTTTTGTCACTTAATATGGCATGGAACTTCATGCCACCATAACAAAGTGACAACCATACACTTACCATCCATCAACTTCACAGCAGTGGTATCTGCAGGGAGCACGGGGTAGGGTTGCTTACCGCTCGGCACGCCCTGCGCCAGATACCCCTTCCTATTCTCAACAACCGTCCCTCTCCTACTGCCCTCTTTCTAGGCAGCCATATTATCTCGTCTAGAAAATATGGGGAGTATTCGGCCCTCAGTAGCCTGGATTCTGGTGTCTGTTCCGCCGATAACTATTTCGCCACAAATTGGAGCCGACTTGCTAAGTAGTATACCTCGAAGTTAGGCAGTTTGATGCCTCCCTGTTCATAGGGGTTCTGTAGTTTACACAATGCTACCCTGTGCCTTGCGTTATGTCAGATAAAAACGTTTGGGTAATTTGTGTGGGATATTTTCAAAGTAGTGTAAAAGTCTGGGCAGCACCACCATCTTCAATAATGCTGTGCGACCCATCATGGACAATGGTAACCTGGCCCAGAATGTCATACTTTCCTCTATGTTGGCCAGTGCCTTCTCTGTGTTCTGTATGTGTTCCACCCCAGGGTCGTGATATATATCTATACCTATGTATCTAAAAGTCTCAATTTCCTAGTCTATCGGTAACACCGGCAGTTTGTGTATGGACTTCCCTACTGCCCTACGGGGAATATACTTGATTTCTGCGGGTTGACAGCTATACCCGATAGCGCAGCATATCGTTCCATCACCTCAAGAATGTATTGTAGGTTTTCCTCTGGATATTGCAAATATAAGAGCATATCATCTACATACAGTGATATCAAGTGATGTCCTCCCTTTGTACTCATTCCTACTTCCCCATATATCTCCCTTAAGTACACCGCTAGGGGTTCCAACGCTAAGATAAAGAGCATCAGAGACCATGGGCCTCCTCGTTTGGTACCTTTCTTCAGTTGCCATTTTCCAGAAATAGTGGAGCCTGTCTTGACCCTTGCTACCGGCTCACTGTACAACAACCGCACCCATTTCAGGTATGTAGACCCGATCCTGTATCCTTACAGGGCCGCTAGTAGCCATGGCCATTTGACGGAATCAAATACTTTCACCGCGTCAAGTGATATGATTGCCGCTTCTTGCGCACTTCCCTGGGTGTGATCAATAATATGGTGTAACCGCCTCAGATTATTGGTTATAGTTCTATGTGGGTCGTAACCGGTCTGATCTGGGTGTATACGTTTGTCTATGACTGGTCGCAACCTATTTGCCATAACTGCCGTTAGGATCTTCCCATCTTAATTCAGTAGTGAGAGGGGTCTGTAGGATCCACAATCTGTGCCCGGCTTATTAGGTTTTAGGAGCGGGATAATGATCGCCTCCCGCAAAGTTTTGGGCAGTTTGCCTGTGGTGAGCGCCTCATTTAGCATCTCTAGTAGTGGGGAAGTCTGTTACGCTCACCTGGCTCCCACAGGGGCGTCGATCTGAACTGGACAGCTGCGGTCTCCACCAATGTGATGCGTAGTGCCAAGATGACAGACTGGACTGGCCCACCTAGCTTCGTTTGCTTGGCTCGTAGGAATATTCTTCTGCAAATGGAGAAAGTGAATTAACCACCCGTGGAGTTGAGAGTTAACCCCCCCACTCCCGCTGTTCTCCCCACTGATCACCTTTGATGTCCCCTCTTATAGTCTCACCTGATGGTTTGGAAAGATGAGCTCTCCATCCTGCATTGAGCGCAGGGGCGCGTAGATAACCAGTTGCTTCACTGGCTCGAAGGAATTGGTGAGTTCCAGAACAATATTGACTCTGAGATTTCCGGCAAGATGCCGTAAGCATGTAGTTCGTAAGTGTTCAAATGTCTGACTTCCACTCTTGTCCGATTCCTTGCAGGTTGCAGCTTGACCCTAGCGAAGAGTCCCTCGTGGCAACCGGTAATATTCAGGTAAGGATTTGTATTATCCAAAACAGTTCGATAAAATAATGTCAGTATGTAACCTGTTGCTTTCTCCCTTATTCTGAGAGAAAGTATGAAGTCTCGGGGAATAATGCCTCTGGCGGTAAAATCAGGTAAGTCTATTGTGGTGAGGAGGTTTCCCCTTGTTTGTCCCTTTGTTTCACCTTGCTGTCCTTTTGTTTCCCCTTAGGGGCCGGGGTTCGGCGAGGATGCAGTGGAAGATGCGCCGACCCGTGAAGAGGAATAGTACCCCCGGTGGTAAAATCAGGTAAGTCTATGGGGGGTAACTAATATTGCCTCCGTTTATTCCCTTGGCTCACCTTGCTGTTCTTGTCTTCCCCTTAGGTCCCGGATTGCGGCGGGAACATGCAGAAGGATGCGGTGGAATGTGAAGATGCTGCGAAGGCCGGTGAGTTCAGCGCGGCGCTACAGCAGGCGAGGCAACGCGCATAAAATAACTTCTTTCTTCCAGCTCGAAGGCGCAGTGGATCGGGAATTCAAGTAAGGATCAAAGGTACTGCTCTTGTTCTAACCTTTTCTCCTTCTTTCTCCCTTTTTCTAGGAGCTCCAGACTCGAGGCGGGCGTGGCAGAAGACTGGATGCAGAATTGCAGGCACGGTGAGCGTTACGCTGCTGGATGCAGAATAACGCAAAGCGTGTGCTGCTCTTCGGGCGTGGTTTAAATAGTCCCATGTAAGTATTCCTCCCCAGCCCCACCCGAGTAAAAAAATAGTCCCTAGGTAAAGTAGTCCCTTCCAAGCCTCTTTTGGCTTGGAGCTCTTGCAGCATGGTCTGCGTCAGGTAAGTTTTAATCTATGAGCCTGGCGCCTATGACGCCAGGACTGACTCTCCATATGAGCCTGGCGCCATAGACGCCAGGACTGCACCCAAATAGCCCCTAGCAGGGGTTGTTGGGCTTGCTTGGAATAACTGGATGCCTGCTTCCGGGGTTGCTGGACTTGGTCTGTGTCCCCGGGGGTAGGCATCATGACAAAGTACTTCTGCCTTGTATGCATTATAAAATTCACTAGAGAGCCCATCCGCCCCTGGGGCCTTACAGGTGGGCAGTTGCTCTATCACATACTCTAGCTCTTATATCGTTATAGGGATTTCCAGGCTCTCTCTCTCTCTCTCTCTCTCTCTGCTTCATCCAATCAGGGGAGTGTGATCTCTGTAAGTGTCTCGCGTATCTCTGGCTCTCTTCCCTCCTCAGAGTCTTCGTATAACTGCTTGTAGAAGTCATAGAAGCTTTCGTTCTCTCCCTCTTGGGTGTCCCGTACCTGACCATCCTTCCCACGCACCGCCCTAATGGTTTGCTTGGAGGTATCGCTTTTATATAGCCAGGCTAGCAATCTGCCTGGTTTGTCTCCTTCAGCACGTTGCCTCTCGATATATTTCCTATAGCTA
This sequence comes from Ambystoma mexicanum, assembly GCF_040938575.1. Lineage (NCBI taxonomy): Eukaryota > Metazoa > Chordata > Amphibia > Caudata > Ambystomatidae > Ambystoma > Ambystoma mexicanum. The sequence continues at coordinate 981,729,586 of NC_090929.1, read as the reverse complement.
AGATTGCTTAGTCTCTCCCAGTGGCCCTTACATACCTGTTGCAATCGGGACACAGACTTAATCTCCTCCGGGGATCTTGTGCCCTCTCCCATAATAATTTCAAACTCCTTTTCTGCACTTTGTAGCTCCCGCGTGATGACCTCTTGCATCCCCTTAGACTTGGCCATGGCAGCCCCTCTCACCACCACTTTAAACGCCTCCCATAACACCCCGGCTGATTCCACACTACCAGTATTATGTTCAAAATATTCCTTCACCTCCACACTCAGGCCCCCCCAGAACTCACATCTTTTAACGCCTCCACCCTTAGTCTCCATGTCTGTATCCTGGCTCGGGGAGGTAGGATCTGCCAGATCACTACTAGAGGGGCATGATCTGACAGGACCATAGCCTTGTATTCAGCATTTATCACCCGATTTATCAGGTTTATTCCTGTGAACACATAGTCCAGCCTGGTGTATAGTTTTTGTGGGATCGAATAATGGGAGTACCCAAATTCTCGTGGGTGTCGCGCCCTCCATACATCTACTAACCGAAAGGACTGCAACAGTGTGCTCAGAGCTTTTGCTGCCGGGGTCGGATGAGTTCGCTTCTCGCCCGACCTGTCCAAAGCTGGATCTAGGATGCAGTTAAGTTTCCCCCCCACACCACTGATCCATCCATATACGGGCTGATCTTTGTGTATAGAGATCTGAAATACCCTGCAGTGTCTTCATTTTGGGCATACACGTTGATAATACAGATTTCCCTACTTTCCACCCACCCTCGTATAATTACCACCCTGCCCGTCCTGATCTGTGTAGGACTGCAGCATCTTGAACAGGACATGTGATGCTATCCATGTCAGAACTCCTCTTGCATACGCTGTGTAAGGCGCCCCCAAGGTCGTCCCTTTCCATTTCCTCGTGATCATTTCTTGTTTCTCTTTAGTCAGATGTGTTTCTTGCATCAATGCTATGTCTATCTTCTGCCGCTTCAAATATGTCATAACCCTGTTCCATTTAATGTAGCCGTTGAATCCCCTCACATTACAGGTTACTATCTTGAGTTCACCCGTCATCTCCAATCATCTTCCCCTCCTCCCCAGCTCCAACTCCTTTTCCCTTGTTTCGTGCTGCATGTCTGTTGGCCAACCCCCTAATAACTCCCCCAACTCCACCCCCTGCCCTCTTCACCAACAACCCCAACAATTGCCCAGCTCCATATATGAATCTCAGGCTACCCTGCTTCTCCCTCCTTTCCCAGCCCATTGCCAGAACTCGAAGCGCAGCAGGCGGATACTGTGCTACTAGTATCCAACTAACTAACCTAATGAGGGGTCGGCGTGATTCTTGCGCTGCCCTATCTGTGCAGTGCACTTGCTCCTGCGTTTCGCTACTTTACACAGGCCCACAAATTTTGTTACATAATTGTCAGAGTGTCTCTTCTACCTCAGCCTTCGTCAGCACCCCCTTCCCCTAAAATGCGCTTTAAGAACCCCATCCTCGTTTCACTTATCACTTTCCTCTACGGTCTGGTCACGCTGCTCAGATGGCATATTCTGCGAGTCCATCAATTATTCAAATCCTCCGGGGTTTCAAAGAACCAAGCACAGTCTTTGTGCAGCACCTTCATCTTCGCTGGGTACAATAACAAACTTGAGGCTGGCTGCTCACAGTCTTCTTTTCACCAGCCCATAGCTCATCCTTCGTTTTTGTACCAGAAAGGTGTAATCTGGCTATGCAGTAATTGTCGCTGATGCCCGGCTAATGGTTCCCACTTTACGGAAATGTTCCAGGATCTTCTCCCTGTCCTTATAGTTGAGAATCTTGGCAATGATCAGCCTTGGAGGGGCCCCCGGCTGCGGTCTCCTCATTAGGGCTCTGTGCGCCCTCCTTCTGTGAACCCCTGGGTAAGCGCGCCGGCCCTCATTTCTTGCAGGAGCATGTCCTCTATGTAATTGGTCGGGTTCTGGCCTTCCTCGCCTTCCGGCAGTCTGATGATTTGCACATTGTTGCGTCTGGCTCAGCCTTCTGCTTCCTTCACCCTATTTTCCAGGTTCTACACTTGTTGCTTCAAGGTAGAGACATCCAGGGAGTTGTCTTTACAGCTATTTGCATTGGCCTTCACATCCTTTTCCAGCTCCCCAGTGCGCTCCGACAATGTTCTGGCATCTTGTCCCAGGAGATTCATGTCTGTTTGCATTGCATCTATTTTAAATTCCAGAGACACCTTCAATTCTGCTATTGTGGCAACTATTTACTTGTCCATCCTCCCCTTGTGTATCTCCTTCACTTGCTTCATCCGTCTTTGACTTTGCGCCTTCCATCACTTGCGTCGGCCTGGCAAACGTGTCCAAGGACGACTGCATCAACTTGCTGTTGTTCGCTTTAGCTCTCATAGCTATTGCTTTCTCCCTGGAAGTCTTTTTCCTTTCTGGCATCCGTAAATTTTCTATCCGTCGTACCCTTGTCCGCTGCGGAAAGTGTGCACTGTTTGTTGCTGATACTTATGATTGGCTCTTCTCCCAGTGCCACCTTTCAGTATCTTCACCTCACTCTGATAACTATATGTCTTGGGAGTTATCGTTGATGTAGATCTCCTGTCTTTGCACTTGTGTAGATTCATACTCCACTATAACCACCATCCAGTTGCGGTGCAAGGTGTGCTACAGCTCCCTACCACCGTTTGCCTCTTAGTCCATGTGTGACTGCCCCCTGTCACTAGAAGTGTCTGTGCCGGCTTGGGCTGAGAGGGTCGTCTGCGCCAATCTCCAGGGCTTGGTGACTTCTCCAGCGCCTCTCTTACTCCACAGATATTTGCTGTACTTCAGGTTCCCAGGAGCCTTTACTTTCTGTGCCTCTGGCTTGCCGATGTTGCTAATCTTGGCTCCTCTAGCATCAGTGTAATGCCCGCCGTTCAGTGTTCAGTGTGTCTGCCAGCTGCTGGTGGTTGTGTATGCTGCCGTATAATCCTTGCACGCCTTGTTGAAGCAAAATGTAATTAGGGTCACAAACCTGGGACTGCCATCTATCTTTCAGCTAACTTCTGTCCTTCTGTGGCGATCTCTGTGGGCCACCCCATTCGTCTTCCCCGCTATTGTGTCTTCATTGTTCTTACGTGGTTGGGGCCTTATACCTCTTCCCTCAGCTGCTCTCCTGATTGAAGCCCAGTGCCTTAGAACACTCCGAATCTGCTTTCAGGAGCATTATACCTCTGTGTGGCCTTTGGTCTGCTTTGCGCAGATGGTAATTGCTGGACTGCTTATCCGCCAGCCCCGTACTCCAGGCCTGCTGGCTTCATGCACAGTGGTGCTCTTCCCACCTCGGTGCTTCACTTGCTGGGGCACGTAAATTGCCTCTCCTCCATGAGCTCCCTGCTCTGCCCCTTCCTGTCATGCGGTTTACAAGTCTTCTTATGACTGCTTGTATTATGCCGTTGCTTGGGCTCGTGTTGCTTTACACTTGTGCTCGATTCCAGTGCCAGCCTCCACCAGTCCAGTTCCGTGCTTCGTGCGCTGCTGGGTTCTCAAGACGCCGCTCAGAGTCCCTCACTTCACACAGCCATGTTGCAACCACCCTTGCACTGCATATTCCTTGCGGCTATCCGCTGATGTCTCAGCCTGCTTGCCGTGCCCCAATGTATCCTCTAATCACTGGTGTACTTCGCATTCCTCGCGGCCGTCCGCTGATGTTTCAGCCTGCCTTCAGTGTAAAAATGTATGTCCGATCGTTGGTGTTATTCTCTGCAGCTGACGGCCGCTTAGGCGTTCAGCTCTGCCTGTGATTCTGTGGTTGCTGTTAGCTTCCAACCTCTATCCTGGGTTCCGCGGTTGGTGAGGTGTGGCCTGAGCCTATGGAGTGAGGACGTCGCTGGACTGAGCTCCTTCTGTGATACTTTCAATTGATCCTAATACTACATCTAACTGCGAAGAATTGCAATAAAAACCAGTCTCAGGTGTGGGCAAAGCAATTACCCGGAACCCCAGAAGAAGTCTGATGTAAATCGGACCCGGGAAACTGCTGTTCTGGCTCTTGGATAATACTTGCCCGGGGTGAGCAAGATGGCGAAGGCTGCGGCGGCCAAGAGGCAGTGAGGGGAATGGGCAGGCGGTGCCGTGAGCCTAAGTAGGACGAGAGCCATCGAGCGCCGAAACTAACTTCCCTCTCAGCCATGGGTGCAGGCGTCTCTAGTTGAAGGGACTGGCAGAAAGAGCTGCCTGGCTTGACAGCACGGTGTTGCAGGGTGCCGGAGCAGTGGGGAGCTGTGCCCGGGCCCGAACGGGCCGCGTAATAGTAGTACTGAGCCGCAGCGCCGAAGGAGGCGAAAACCGTCACAGTAAAGAGGCATTCCAAGGGACGGAGCACCGGACAACAGATCGCAGCAAGAAGCGGCAAATCGGATCTGAGGTACAGTTTACGCCGACTGGGAAGAGGAAAAGTAACGGCGGATCTCACCGCGAGAGAGTCACACTGACACTACTGTTGGGCCACCCTGTCGCGGCCAGCCTTCTCCCATCGGCGGGCATACTGAGGGAGGCGGCAGCGGTCGGGCAGGGCAGCGCTGCCCAATGAAGGGAGCACTGGTACCACTAAGTGGAGGCTGAATACATGACCAAGGTAAGCAGCGCGGAGACATGGCGCCTGCAGCTGCAACTTTATGAAGACACACTGCAATTGCTGTACCGTGCTGGGCACATGACCGCAGGTGTTGTTACTACACTGGGCACTGTGCGGTGACACGCAGAGGGAAGAACACAGATCTAGCGAGGCTGGGAGGGCTGCAGCCAAAAAGCACGGAGCACCTGTGGGGAGGCACGTAGCACACACCCTCGCCTGGATGGGGGAAGCAATCTATCAGCAATAAAGCATTATACAACACATCCGTCAGTATAAGGCCAGCCTACGCCTGGGCGAGTCAATAAAACGGCATTGCGCCTGACCCAGCTGCCCTGGGGCGGACTCGACCGCGTCCAGGAGATGAGGAAGAAGAGAAGCTAGTGCAGGCAACGACGCGAAGCAACACTGAGCGCCCCACCGCAGCAGACCGTCAGTGGCTGAAGGCAAGGCTCAATATTTAAGATGGAACAAGGTGGCAAAAGGAGCCCAGCACACCGTGCCCAACACTAGGCCTGCATTAACACAGCGAACACCGAAGCGGAGCAGGCCCGGGAAGCGCAGCAAAGACTGCAGCGCGAAAGAGAGGACGTGCCAGTCCAAGGTTACCTACTGGGCGACCAGAGGATTTAGAAGCGAAAACAGTGGCACAGTTTAGCGTGCGGTCCCCGTCAGGCTGGAGGTCGATGCAAGCGGGTAAGCGGAGACAACGACCCAGACAACGGACACCCAAGGAAAAGGTCTGCCAGGAGAGCACAGAGTCCAAAGTCAGCGAGGAAGCGGAGACACAGGACTGGGAGCACCCGACCATTGAAGCGAGGCCCCGGGGAAGGCTCCGTGAATGTCAGAAGGTAGGTTGCTCTGTGAGGCTAATTTGAACTGGCCATGAGGTGCGAGGGTGGGTCACAGCACAAGGGGAACGACAACCCTGCCACGATTTATGGGTAGGCAGCGAGAACGGAGACTGGCCTAGGGCCGGGGAGCCGAGACAACACGACAAGTGAGTGGAATGACTGAGGCATGGGATAAACGCAGCAGCAGGCACATACTGCAATAGGGGCACTGCCTTGAGGCTGCACTCCACGGAGGGAGTGTTGGGCACAAAAGAGACGCAGCTTAGGTCAGAGAGGGAAACCACAACCCACTGTAGTGTGGTAACCACAACATAACCCGAGCACGGAGCCGGGGTGAACACAAACAGCATCATCAGCGAAATGCTGTGACACCACACAACAGAACCAAACCTCCACAGGCAGCGATTGGTGATTGGAACCATAAGCATATAGGCACGCAAATAAGGAGCTGGGTGGCAAGTCGCCGAACTGGTCTGAGGGACCCCCCCACGAGAGGGACAACTACACACAACCAGTAGCGCGTACGTTAAACGGTCTACACACAATACATATTCAGGCGCTATTGAAGACATGCCCTCCACTAAAAACAAGAAGGACCCAACGATCATGGACTCCTTCAATGCTGCCAAACAGAAAGGGCAACCACAAACTGCTTCAGAAGCACAAGCAGTGCAATCACACAAGGAGACCGCTACTAAAGATGATCAAGTGCTCAAAGCAATTGCAGCCCTAAGATCCTTCATTGACACAAAAATCGAGGAGGTCAGAAAAGATATGCAACTGATGAGGCAAGATGTCCGCAACCTCACAGAGAGTCACGACGGCTGAAACAGAGCTAAAAGAGATGACAGAAACCACCAAAGAACTGGAGAAGCAGCTGACGGAGCTAGAAAGGAGGAATGCAATGCTGGAGGCCCGGGCAGAGGATGCGGAAGGACGCACACGGTGCAACAACATACACCTGCTGGGAGTCCCGGAAGGGATGGAAGGATCCAACCCAACGGATTTTGTTGAAAATCTGATATTGCAGGAAATTGGTGCAGGAGTATTATCGCAGGGGTTTGTAATAGATAGGGCCCACAGATCCTTGCAGAAAAAAACACCACCGGGCTCACACCCTCACCCCATGATATCAAAAGTATAAACTTTTCGCGACAGAGAGACGATCTTGAAATTATCCAGAGAAGGTGGGGTGATCCGCCGAGACAACGCCAGCCTAGCCATATATCCGGAATATACACCTGCAGTGCAAAGGGCAAGGAACTCATTTGTGCCAATTAAATCAAAGCTCAGGAAACTGAACCTCAGGTACATGCTTATGTACCCGTCTAGGCTCAAAGTACTTTATAAAGGACGGTCTGTTTTCCTGGAAACGCCAGCGGCAGCCACAATGTGGTTGGAACATAATAACTTGGATGACGTAAAGGAGGTGGTGACATGTGGTGCTCCTGGCCCAAACGGAGAAGAGGGGAGGGACAAGATAAGCCAACAGAGGGGCCTGCTGGTGAGCGACAAGAAACAATAGAGTACTTTGTTTTATCATACGGCAGGAGCAGGGTAAGCACCTCGGACAGAGCAAACAGACACACTCCACAAATTATTTGGCGCTGGCCGGTTGCTGACGCAGCATAGCCCGCACACAGTGGCCCGGATGGGTCAAGCGGAAGCAGAGGCGCTCGAGCGCCACAGTCGGAACGTGGCTGCTGAGCGCAGTTTTCTAGTTTTGGTTTGGTTTAGAGTTAGTAATATTTTGAATCCTACACGAGATGAGGTGCGTGCCAAGAGTGAGCATATTTGTTATTGTGCCATTGGAAGGGGTCGGGGGCTGCCTGGGGTGTGGAGCATCTGGGTAGGCTTAAATTGGGAAACTGGGACGGAAGGGGCGGGACGTCTGATGGGGGGGTCTACATATTGGTATGGCCAACGAAATTAAGGTGTTGACATGGAATGTTCGGGGCTTGGGAACGTATATGCGAAGGAATTGGGTGAAATCCTTCCTCAAGAGGAAAAAAGCGGCCATTGCACTGTTACAAGAGACCCACCTGACACAACAAACTATGGCTGCAGTCACAGAACACTGGGATGGACAATGCTACGGTGCTCCCTACACAAAATATGGCCGGGGGGTACTCACCTGGATAAGTCCAGCAGTTCCCTTCAAACTACTGAATTGGGAGGCAGATCCAGAGGGCCGGTACCTGATAGTAAGGGGATGTGTTGAGCAGGTGGAAGTCTGTATAATAAACTTGTACTTCCCCAAGCACAGGATCCCGAAACCCCTAGACGCACTGGGGGCCAAGCTAGCCCAATGCCGGGACAGTTTCTTTATATGGGGGGGTGACCTCAACTGTGTGAGAGACTGGGTGCTGGACTAAACCAACAGCAACCAGAAATGAGGCAGCAACGGGGGCACTAAACGCACTGATAGATGCTCTGGACCAGGCGAATGTGTGGAGGGAACTGCATCCTACAAGCAGGGGTTACTCGTACTTCTCCTCGCCACACACCCTGCACACTAGAATTGATTACTTGTTTGTAGCCAAAAACTATCAAGTACAAATAGAATCAGCACAGTATTTGGGCAGGTCAGTGTCAGACCACTCGCCCCTATCGATGACCTGGAAAACACGAGGCCCTACACCACCCATACCATTGTGGCGCAAGGCACCAGACACCCTAACGGACCAAGCTTTCACGGAAGAGCTGCGAGACAAACTAGAGGAATATGTAGAGAGAAACATAGGTAGTGTAGAAAGATGGGGCACTGTCTGGGAAGCACCGAAAGTGGTGGTGAGAGGGGAGGTCATTGCAGGAGCCGGGGGCATACGGAAAACATTGAGATCAGAACTGGAAAAACTGAAAGACGAGATAAAGCTCAAAGAGTCCAACACACAAAGGACATGGGAGGAGGAGTTAGTGCTGGCAAAACTGCGGGGGAGCTGCCAGGAAGCATGGGGGAGCTAACCAAGTTTGACTACTCAGTGAAAACTGCCAAAGCACATGCAGAGGGCAACAGACCAGGCAGACTACTAGCTTGGCTGTGTAAAAGGGAACACCCATGACATCTGACCACAGAGCTCAAAGATACAGAGGGTACAACACACAAGTTACAGCAGGCGATCAATGACACCTTTCGGGATTTTTATTTCCGCCTTTACAGCCACGACCATCAGGTGGCACAAACCGACATACTAGACACACTGGATGAAATAGAGCTTCCCAAAATAAGCACACAAGAAATATTGAAGGCGGTAATAACAGGGGAGGATATTACAGAGGCGATAAGGTCACTTGCATCAAGCAAAACACTGGGAAGCGATGGGCTCCCTCTGGAGTTCTATCAAACATACGAGGCAGTGTTGACTCCGGTGCTGCTAGAGGTGTTCAATGAGACATACACTAATTGGGTACTACCTGAGTCCATGAGGGAAGCCTTAGTCATACCAATACCCAAACCGGGGAAACACGTGGATGAATACAACTCTTACCGCCCACTGGCAATGCTGAATTATGATGTCAAGATCCTGACCACAATATTAGCTAAACGCCTGAGTAGAGTAATAGGGGGCCTAATCCACAGTGACCAAAATGGTTTTATCCCGGGGCGCAGCACTGCGCTGAACCTACGCAGGCTGCAGCACATCCTTGCGCAAACAGCAGGATCCTAAGGAAAATATTCTATACTTTCCCTGGACGCAACAAAGGCGTTCGATTCAATATATTGGGAGTGGCTGGTGGCAACACTAAAAGAATTTGGATTCGGGGAGGGATTTATCAAATGGGTACGAATACTGTACACACACCCAATAGCTAGGGTGAAAACTGGGAGGTTGGTGTCGACAATCTGGGACATAAAAAGGGGGACCAGACAAGGCTGTCCTCTGTCTCCAATGATGTATGTGCTGGGCCTAGAGCCAATAGCAATATACCTCAGAAAACAGTACCTAGATGCTGGCATATGGGTTGGAGGAGTGGGAAACTTACTATCGCTCTACGTGAATGACGTGTTGCTATATGTGAGTGATCTGCACCTAAATGTCCCAGTTATCTTAGACATACTCGATAATTATGCTAAAATGTCAGGAATCAGTTTCAGCAGAACCAAATCTTGTATATTCCCGATAGCAGGGCTGAGGAGGAGAAGTGTCAGTGAACTACCAGCAGTGGTACTCAATTGGGAGTTGGACTCATTCAAGTACCTAGGGGTGAACATAAGACATAAACCCGAACAGATACATGAACATAACACAGCGAAAGTGGTGAAAGGTTTGTAGCAGTCCATGAAATTTTGGTCTAGGCTGCCGCTATCGTTGCCGGGCAGGGTGGTCATCGTCAAAATGATTATCCTGCCGAGATTCCTGTACTACTTCAACAATGTGCACTGCTATGTTAAGGCATCCTTTTTCCGATCATTGGAAGGGCTGCTCTGAGAATTCTTGTGGGGCACCGTCTGCCACAAACTCTCGCTAGCACTGCTATACTTGTCATACGACAAAGGAGGGGTTAAATTGCCAAACCTTGAAAAATACTACCGGGCGGCCCAACCCAGTCACGTAATTAAATGGCTGGCAGACGAGTCCACCTCAGAAACTGAACTACTACAACACTTGGTGGCCCCCATTAAACTAAAATAAATACTGTGGGTGACACAAGGGGGTCTAGAACACACCCCTTCGGTGGTGACACTGGAAAGAAAGGTTTGGAAGAGAACACAAACCCTGCTGAAACTAGTAAACCCCTACTCGCCAGAAGTGCCGATAGCGGCAGACTCATGCAAAGACAGCATAGATATGGCGGTGCTGAGAAGATGGGAGGGATGGGGAATATACGCATGGTGTGATGTGTACGAGGACAGGGTCTTCAGGGAGTTTGTCTCAATGCTAGAAACAGAGGAGGTGTCGAGCGGGCAGTTTCTCTGGTACCAGAGAATTCGGAAAGTGGCCAAGGAAAAATGGGAGGGTTGGCCTGAGGAACCACTGGCAGACCCACTGCTGGCCCTGATGTATAACCTGATTGAGGGCTGGCGACCGATGTCCAGGATATACAGCATGCTAATAGATGTAACTAACCCCATAGCGCTGAAAGGGCAATGGGAGACAGACCTGGGCACGGACATAACAGAGAAGGAATGGGAGAGAATACTGGGCTTCCCCCAAAGCAGTATCAAGAAACCATTGCTTCAAACTAATACCATTAAACGTACTGTACCGCACATATATGAATCCACATATGATAGCCATGTTCAACAAGGAAGCTAGCACACAATGCCCATGGTGCGAGGATGGGGAAGCTGATCTAATGCATATGTGTTGGGGGTGTATGCGTGTGAGAGGTTTTTGGGCAAGAATAGAACAGGCCTGCAGGGGGGCTGGTATAACAAGGTATGAGTGGTCACCGAAGGTATGCCTGCTTGGTGCCCATCCCAGAATCAGCTAATCCAAACACGTGGTTAAGTTTATGGATATGGCTTGCATACTGGCCAAGAGAACCATTGCCCTGCCTTGGAAAACTGCAGGGGGGTCGCAATACATAAAATGGTGCAAGTAATTTGAAAAGTGGGCAGAGGCAGAGACCAAGGTGTGGATGGAGGGTTCTAGCAGATCGGAGACAGACAACAATGATAAGTGTGTTGCATGGAAGGCTCTGGTCTAGGACATGTTTCACCCATCTGACGACAAACCCTCCTGAACACTCCAACCAAGGCAGGAGGTACACACCCCTTGGCCGAGCAGTCAGCCCAACAAACTTAACTGACAATGGCGTCTTTAAAACACAAGCGGGAAAATGACACTGAGCCCCAGACACTGAGGCGCTTGCTCCAACTGACAAGAAACACAAAACGCAAGATAAGTGTAGGAAGTTGTTTGTCGTTAATTTTGGTAACTAAACATACTGATATGAACACATGACGCGAATGGAAAGCAGAATAACTAAATGCATGGTTGTATTTATATAAATGCCAATAAAAATGTTAAAATTAAACTGGGTTCCGGTGTTGATCTCAATTGGGATCAGGGCTCCGTTTCATTTTGCAGGCGCTCCGTGATCAGCCCTTTCCTTTGTTTGTGGTTAGGCGCCATTTTGTTTCATACGCCTGCCGGATCGTCCAAACTTCTCTTTCTCCGCATTTCGTGCTGAAATCATATTTCACCTCAGACTTCTCAGCGCTGTGTGCCCACCATATTCCTGCTGCTGTGGCTTCAGTTCCACTTCTCATTTCAAGCTTAAAAATGCCTATTTGACGGTCGGATCGTTGTCGGATCAGCAGGAGCTCCAGAATGCACGTCCTATTTCGTGGCCATTTAGCCACCCTCCCTCAGATTCTCTTTAACACACGGTTCAATTAGTCTCCTTCAGCCAGGCTCAGACCAATTTCAAGTTAACCTTTTAACACAAACTTGCTTCAACCAAAAGCTCACAGCTGATCTCCCTCTTCCGGGCTCGGACCAACTTCATTGTCATCAACTTTCTTTACGTTATTAACATCAAAGACTTTCGATTGTGCACAGGATTTTGTTTAACCCTTTGCAGGACCACGTCGATTCACAGTTCTTTGTCACTCTTTCGTTTTTGCCACCTTTCAGTTGGATATCTTACAGAGACTTTCGAATGAGCACTCACGTGGTGCCGAGCCACTTTGTCTAAGGTATTACATCTTGGCTTCAAAGTTCAATCACTCAATTTTTCTTCAATTATACTTTTTAAAAAAATCATTTTATTTGCCTTTTTAATACAAAACATAACATCAACTCAAACACCCTTAACTTCCCCCACCCCTTCTCTCTGGCACTTCAGGTTGGAGTAAGCGCTCCTGTCCTCTTGTCTCTGCACAGTTCTTGGCGAAGTTATGTCTCGTTCCACTTTGATGGCTTGTGCTGCTCTTGTGCTTTCCCTTTGAGCACCCATGGGCATTCTGTCCTTCCTTATATTTCTCTTCCGGTCCTTAGGCCTTGCACCACTTGTCGCTGCTTAGTCCTCCACCTGGCTTCCCGAGTCGCTCCTGCTGTCCCCTTCCTTGTTTGCCAACAGGTGTTGAACTAGGGCATTTCATACCAATATCTTGGCCCCTCCTTCTCCTTCTCCCTTTTGTGCTGCCAGTGTCCACACTGTGGTCTCAGCTATTGCCCATTTTTGCAAGTCCACCCACCATCCATCTATCGAAGGACCCTTACTTGTGTTCCATGCCATTGCTATTCGGCGTTTTGCCAGTATTGTCATTAGGTCTTTCATTTTTGCCAAATGTGTACTTTGCCTGCCTCCTCTCGGGAACAGGCCCAGTAGGTACGATGCTGGCGACCATGCTTGCAACTGGATTCCCCCTTTTATTGCTCTTTCTTTGATAGTGTCCCAAAAGTTTGTTAGTGTCGGGCATGACCAGAACATGTGCACCATATCCACCAGCTCTGCCGTGCAACGTGGGCAACTCAGAGTCCGTCCGTCCCCCATCCTTGACATCATTTTTGGCTTTAGATATGCCATGTGTACGAGGTACAGCTGCATCTGTCTGAATCGTGCGTTCCTGGAGACTTTCTTTGTGTATCGGAGGGCCCTTTCCCATTCCTCATCCCTAAAGGGTGTCTGAAGTTCTTCCTCCCATTTAGTTCTGACCTGTAGCACTCTTGCGTTATTTGCTCCTAGTAATTGCTCAGTCTGGACACTGTGTGGCCCCCTTACGCGATGTCGTACCATGCATCCAGTGCCCCCTCTGTGTCTTCGGTGTCCGGTAGGGTTTCCCACCTCTCCTTTATCATCCTGACCATGCTATTATACAACATGAATTGTCCCCTGTGTATACTATGTTCTTCTCCCAGGGTCTGGAACTCCACCCAATGTCCATCTTGCCACTGGTCTCCTATTTGGGCCACTCCCTTGTCTTCCCACTGTGTTCTGAAAGTTGCAAGGCTCGCTATGCATTTATCCATCAGTTCCACCAGCGGGACATGCCTGGAGCAGCGGTCTCTCATGTCTTGGATTTTCCACGCCCTTTTCCATAGGGCTCGGCCCAGCTGGGCCACAGTAGGGAGTGCTTTGGCTGTAGCCTCGTCAATCCACAGGAGCTCTCAGGTGGTGCTGCTGCAGCGTCGGTCGAATCAGTATTGAGTCTATGGACGTGTCCTCGACCAACCACTGTACTACGAACTGGAGCTGGGCTGCTAGGTAACATCGTTCAAAGTCCGGGAGCCTTATGCCTCCCCACTCATAGTCCCTCTGTAGTGCGGTTAATGCCACCCTGTTTCTTCCACCCCCCCACCCCCCACAGGAACTCCCTTGCCTTGGTATATAATAGTCTGAAGAAGGACCCCAGGATATTATGAGGAATGTTGGTAAAGCAATACAGGATGCGGGGTAGGACTATTATCTTCAGCAGGGCCGCCCTACCCATCATCCCCAATGGTAATGTCCCCCAAAACTGCATGGCCTTCCCCATTTCGTCTAGGGGCCCCTGCGTATTAGCCGCATGTGTCTCTTCAATCTCGTGGTATATATCCACCCCTAGATATCTGACAGTGCATGGAGTCCATGTGAGGCCTAGTTCCGGTAGCTGGTCTAGTGTCACTGCTCTCAAGTCCACCAGGGGGAACAGCAAGGATGTGTCCTTGTCCTTGTTAATTTTGATTCCCGATAGCCTACCGAATGCTCCCAGGGCTTCTAGCAGGTGCGGTAGGTGGGCCCGTGGGTCCTGGCCATAGAGTAGCATGTCATCCGCGTAGATTGATATTTGGTGTATTTCCCCGCCTATCTGTATCTCTGTGTCATTGATCTCGAGGGAGCCCCTGGTTCGGGTCTCTTCGTCGGGGCTCTGTGGGCCCTTTCCACTGCAAAGCCTTGGGATAATTTTCCCGCTCCGATCTCATGTAGCAGGAGGTTTTCGAAGTAGTTTGTGGGGTCCTGGCCTTTTTCTCCCTCTGGCAATCCGATAATCCGGATGTTATTCCTTCTAGCCCTCCCTTCCGCATCCTCCACCCTCTGTTCCAGGGTCTCACCCATCTGAACACCTCTGACATTTGGGTCTGGGTATTTGTGATGTCGGCGGTATTTTGCTGGACTTGTTGCTCTGCCGTGCCCACGTGGTCTGCCAAATTTAGTGCGTCCTGTCGGAGGGGGCCCACGTCCACCATCGCCGCTTCCATCTTGTTTTCCAGGGACATCTTCAGGGCCGCTATGGTCATCTCCAGCTTGTTTTCCAGGGACGTCCTCAGCGCCCCTAAGGCTTCCAGTATTGGGCTTCCGTTCTCTCCCCCCTCCTGGTCTTCCGCGCTCGATGAGGCCCCAACAGTGTCTGGTGAAGCAGGCTGGTCTTTATCCGTCTTCCTCGCATAGGTGTCCATGCTGGTTTGCGTGCCCTTGCCCCCTTTTGTTTTGCCTGGCATCTTGCTGTCTGTGCAATCTTGCCCTGCTCTTCCTCTCCTTGTCAGGGGCCCTCCTAGCACATCGGGTGGATTGTGCTCTCCCACGCCTGTCTAAGCCCCGCCTCTGCGGTACAGTTCTTCACGCGGGTCTCTTTTATTGAACACGGGCCTGTGTCCCCTGGGTCCTTATCCGGGGTGCCCCCTTGGTGTTCCGGCGGTCCCCGTCCGCTTCGTGTTACCAAACGGGTCCCTTATTTATGCTTCTTTTATTCTCCCGGCCCACCCCAGTGACCAGATTGCCGTCTTTGGTTGTCCTCCATGCCCACCTTTATTGGTCCCTGTCACCCTCTCACCGGTTGTCTGCAGGTCTGCCTTGCTTATGCTCTAGATTGTCTTGGGCTGATGTGGTGCCCGTTCCTGTGGCTATTGGCAGTGTAGGGGTTGGTCCTCTGCTGATCTCGTTTGCTTCCCTGCTTCCTCTCACGTCCTATTGCCCTGGCCGTCTTCTGTCTTGCGTCGCCTGGTGTTCCTTGTTTTGGTGTGTGACTCATTAAGGTATTTTTCTCCCACCTGGTTGTCCTTACTCCTCCTGGCTCTGTTAGTTGCCTCTGCAGGGGAGGGGGGATGATATAGCCCCCTCTGCTCGGCCCGAGTCCCCTGGATCGGGCTCGGCTCCTGTGTCCACGGCTCTTCTCCTGCAGGTCCCGGTCACTGTGGCCTCTCAGGGCTGCTGGGCTTATCCTCTGGCTGGTCGCGTCCCCTCCGAAGTCTCTGAACGGGGTGGGCTCCGGCCAGAGTGTTCCTCAGGCGCGTACCGCTTTCGGTTCTTCTCTCTCTTGTGTCTTGGTCTGAGCCGCGGTGGCGGGATGTCCTCCCCGTACTACTTCTCCCTCGATCTGTGCCCCGCTGCTGTCCGGGTGGTCCCGGTTCCTGCGGCCTGGTTGCTCCCGCCTCCTCTCCGCTCGATGTCGCCTGGAGGTCTTGCGGGTCTGTTAGTCGTGGCACCTCCCTGTTTCAGCCTGTCGCCGGGGTCATGCCGTCAGTGCTTGCTACGCTCTGTCTTCCGGCTCAGAGTGTGCGCACGCTGCAGCCTCTCTCATCTGGTCTCATCGCACGCGGCCGCCATTTTTGATTTTGCCGGTCGGATCTTCACCCCGAGGTTTCTTCTGCTGTCCTCTGATTTTCGGCGGCGGATGTCCCAGGTGATCCGTGGATATTCCGACGTAGTCTCTAGTATTTTGGTAGTAAATCTACCTCAATTTTCCCCAGTTTTCTGCTTGTGTAAGACAGGATTTTCAGGAGATCTCGAGTCGCGCTCCTCACTACATGGCTTCCAAGCCACGCCCCCCTTCTTCAATTATACTTGTGGCGATTATCACATAAGCTTCATACACTGTTCTCTTCAGCTTTCACTATGCAACGTTGCCGCTTGCAAACTTGGCTTCCACACAGACCGGTTTGGTATCAGTCTCCCCAACTCACCGGCGCAGACTTCATTGGCGCTGCTTTGTTGTAGGAGCCAAGGACAGTACCACGGCGGCAAGCGATTCTCCCTTCCTTGGCTATCAGCGGGAGAGCCCTGGGTACATCCGACGCACAATGCAGGATTCTTCAGACTTGTTTCCTGGTCTTACGGTTTCTTGTCTCAACTCTGGTTATTTAGGTTGTTTTCAATAGTGGTAGGGCTAGATAGAAAGTAGGTTTCTACAGGGGACAATTTTTGATTTCTTTACAGGACAGACAAGCACTTTTTATTTTGGTTTCATAGGTAGGGAATACCCTTGAAGTAATAGGGATAGTGAGGCCTTTTTTATCATTTAAATAAACATTTTTGAAATTTCCTCTTTTGGTCTGCCTACTTCTTCTGTTTCGCCACATATCATGTCAGAAGTTGGGATGTAAACCAACTGATAAAAGTTGGGACCCCTGCTATTTACCAAATTGACCACTAAAGCCAAATCACCCACGGTGACCAGTCCACAGTCTGTTGGCTTTGACTTTTATGGTCTGAAAGAAACACACATACCTTCTAATGAGAGGCGTTTATTGGCTACAGATCTTAGCATTTCACCTCCACAAGGGACGTATGTTAACCTCAAGGTCAGGACTTGCATGGAGATATGCCCTGTATGTGGTCAGGGCAGCAACCACGGTTGAAATGTTGGGGGGTGGGGATGGACGGCATTATGCCCAGATGTGCTTTTAGGATTTTGGTGTTGTAGCATTTAAGCAGTGTTACTTTGCAAAATTACTGTGTAGTCACTGTTGCAAAGTAAATTAGATGTGTACAGTGACAACATGTTTGCAGCCTGCATGAAGTAACGAAGGAGCCTTCTCCAGTAGGAAGGAAGGATTCAGCGAGGACTGCCTTCCACTTAGGACAAAGTAATTTTTGAGATAAACATTTATTTGGAAAGCATGAGTGAAGGGGATCCATCAAGCCCTGTGGACTGACACAAAGGATTGGTGGACTCCAGGAGTTTGAGTATGGAAGTATTCTTGTTGACAAACTACCTTTAACCTATGGATGGATTGTGGGTATTGTCGCAGGTCCAAAACACTATATTTCACCTGTTATTAAATTCTGGGCATTTTTTCACTCAAAGGAAGGATGTGTTACATGTTTAACAGTTAAAATAATAGGTTTGGGGAAATTTCCAGGTGTCAGGAACAAAGCATAACCCCGTATCTTAAGGATGCATGGCTCTATGGATTGAATGAGGCTAGAAAATGTATCTCATGTAGAGAGTGGATTCTTTTTCAGGGACATAAACAACTTTTGCATGGTAGGATTTAGGAGGACAAAGAGCAAGGAAACTGTAGGAAGGATGGGTTTGTGAGATTCACTGATGGGCAAATAACGTTCTACCTGTAGAAAGAATGGCCTGTGGCTATCAGCACAAGAACAGAGTACATGTCATAAAATGTGAAACTTCGCCAATAAGAACTATACAAACAAAAGTCCTTGTTATTATGGAAGACTTGATTCTGGTGATGTGTATGGGAGGAATGGGATTTTGAGATTCACCAGAGACCGAGAAATTAGCCAACTGCAAGATAGATGGGTTCTGGGGACTTAGACAGGGTCTGACTGGGGAATAAAATTGACTTGGGTGACAATGAAAAAGTGAACCACATTTGCAACTAGCAATTTGGTCCTTTTCTGATAAAATGTTTGAGTAAAACCCAAAAGGGAGTTTTTGGTAAATATGTTGCAAATTATTCATTTTGCAGAATATCTGCTCTGTAACTACTAGCTGGACACATCGCAAAATGGACCACATTGGCCAAAATACTGGCCCACGTTGACCAAAAAAAATGACCCACACAAGCATGTTGGGACTCCTACTTCGGCATTGCCCTATAGGCCAGTCCAAACCTGGGCTGACAGTGATTGAGAAGTTGTGAGGAACAAACTGGGAGAGTGACTGTAAGCATAATGACTCAAGCTGAGCTTCCACAACACCCTGTTCAACCAACCATAGTTAGAGACAGGCTAAATGCACCTGCAAAGTACCCCTAGCTTACACAAACGTAGTGTAGGCCACGCTCAATACTTCTGCCTGGTGTGCAGGTGGATTATGGCCCACAAGAATTAAGAAATAAGAAATGCAAGAATGAATTAATGTGATTAAAAACAGGCAGTACATTTGATCACCTGTAGGAAGGATAGATTCTGGGATTCACTCAACAAGGGATTTAAAACAGGTCACTCAGAGGAAGAAAACTATTCTGTGTCGTCGACCAAGGAAAGACAACATCCCAACAGTAGGAATGGTAAGTTTGGCATGTTACACAGACAAATAAGACAGGTCAACTATAGCCACTGTCGTCGTTCCCCAAAGCCATTGGAGCAAAGTATGAGAATAGGCACATTACAATTTGTTTCCCTATTCCTTGATGGGGTTTTCCCCATACAAGAATATGTAAAACCCAAGGTCAGGTGAGCCCCAGGTTTTAATGGATAGGGGCATTTGCAGATGTGAAGCGCTATGTAGCAACCTGTGACATCTGTCAAAAGACTACTACTACTGCTACTACTCCTGTACCCACGCCCCTTACAACCTCTACCAATCATTTTTTTTAAAAAAACAATTCTTATTATTTTCATAACAAATACACCAAACATGGTAACTTTTTAGGACATACATGATCAATATCAAAACATCACATTATACAGTATCGTTTTCCGTCCTCCCCACTCCCTCAGCACAAACTCGAGCCATCTCAGCCACATCATCTACATAGCATTTTCAGGAATCTCTGTGTTTGTTGACTCATCTGAGTCTTCTGTATCATGATTGACCTGGTGGGGGTTTGCCATTGAGGTCACCAACTGCCTCCAGGCTATCAGGGGGCCCACTTCCTCCTCTCCCCCCTTGGTGACAGCTTCAAACCATACCGCAGTTTCTGCTTCCGCCCATCTCAAGAGATCCGCCCACCATATCTCCACTCTGGGCCTGTGGGCCGCTTTCCAACACATTGCGATTCTGCGTTTAGCCAGAATATAGGCCAGGTCCTTCATTTTACTGATATGCTTTGAATGACGTGGCCTGGGAAAATTCCCCAGCATGCAAGCCCATGCAGACTCTACGTCCAGCATCACTCCCCCCACAGACATTTTCATCTTTATTCCCTCCCAGAATCTATGCACCTCAGGGCAAGCTCAGAACATGTGCAGTAGTCCTGCCTCCACCTCCTCGCACCTGCGGCATTTTTGTACAGCCGAGCCTCCAAACCTAGCTATTCTACTGGGAGTCAGATAAGCTCTATGGGTAACATACAACTGAATCTGCTGTAGTCTCGCATTTCGGGACACCTTTTTATGGTACCTTTGGGCTCTATCCCACAGACCTTCTGTCATGGGTTCCCCCACCTCCTCCTCCCAGTCATGCCTCAATTGGAGCAGCTCCGTCCCCGCCCCCCCCTCAGGAGCTCATATATCCTTGATATTTTGTGCCCACACTCCGAGACATCATACATCGTTTCTATGGAGGCATCGGGCTCTTCCTCTAGCACAGTCTCAGAGCACCTTTCTCTCACCCGTTTCATGAGCCTGGTAAAAGTAATGAATTTGCCCCTATGAACCCCTGTCTCCTCGTGCAGCCTCTGGAATCCCAACGCCTTCCCTTCCTGCCATATGTCTCCAAGGGTTGCCAATCCCACTGATTCCCAGTATCTACGGACCGCTTCAAACAATTGGGAATCGTCCCCGCATAGCACCGCCAGCGGGACCTGCTGAGAAAGCGGATCTGGGTCACCCAACGTTCTCCATGTCCTGCGCCAGACTTCCCAGCCCAGCTTCAATAATCTCCCCAACCTCGCTATTTTAGTTTTATGCAGCCATACTGTCTCCCTCAAAAAGTAAGGAGCTGATTCACCTTGCAAAAGCCTAGCTTCTGCCGAGTCTTCCGCAGACAACCACCTAGCCACATATAACAGCTGTCCCGCTAGGTAATACAGCTCGAAATTCGGCAGGTTTATGCCCCCCTTATCACATGTGTTCTGTAGTTTCCACAGGGCCACCCTATTCCTGGAATTGCCCCATATGAAGCCCCTGCACATGCCCTGGAGTTTCACAAAAAAGCGTCTACGGATCAAGTACAGGACATTCACAAAAAAGGGCAAGAGTCTGGGCAACATCACCATTTTGAGTAGAGCTGCTCTCCCCATCACGGCTAGGGGTAATCTAGGCCAGAACACCATGCTATTCTTAACTCCCTCCATCGCTTTCTCTGTATTATGTTTGTGCTCTGTCTCTATTTTGTGGTAAACATTTACGCCCAGATACCTGAATGTCACGGTCTGCCAGGGTATCTGCAAGACGGGCAGCCTCTCCAATGGAGTACTCTTATACCTTCCCAGGGGGAACAAACTAGACTTCCCGGGGTTCACCGATATGCCCGAGAGGGTGGCGTAACGATCCATCACCTCCAACACATATTGCAGGTTCTCCTCCGGGTAGCTCAAGTAGAGGAGCACATCATCTGCATACAA
This sequence comes from Ambystoma mexicanum, assembly GCF_040938575.1. Taxonomy (NCBI): domain Eukaryota; kingdom Metazoa; phylum Chordata; class Amphibia; order Caudata; family Ambystomatidae; genus Ambystoma; species Ambystoma mexicanum. The sequence goes on along the minus strand of NC_090929.1, from coordinate 981,708,790 downwards.
TGATATCAGGTGTGTGCCCGCTGTCGTGCGGATCCCCACCTCCCCGTATTGTTGCCACAGGCATATAGCCAGCGGCTCTAATGCCAGGATGTATAACATGGGTGACCAGGGGCATCCCTGTCTGGTCCCCTGCTAAGTTGCCATTTATCTGAGATTGTGGTTCCGGTTTTAACTCTCGCCATCGGGGTACTATATAGCATCTGGACCCATCTAATGTATCCTGGTCCCATCCCGTACCCTTTTAGAGTCGCTTCCAACCACGGCCACCACACTGAATCGAAAGCTTTAACCGCGTCCAGGACACGATAGCCAGCTCGCCCGGGTCTCCCTCAGTTTGATTAATGATATGGTGTAGCCTCCTGTGGTTGTCTGATGTTTCTACCGGGGACATAGCCCGTTTGGTCTGGGTGTATCAACTTGCCAATTACTCTCTTTAACCTATTAGCCAGCACTGCCGTGAGTATCTTGCTATCCTAATTGAGCATAGACAACGGCCTATAGGATCCGCATTCCACGTCCGGTTTGCCTGGTTTCAGGAGCGGAATGATCACTGCCTCGCTGAGGGACGCCGGCAATTCCCCCCGCTCATAGGCTTCATTTAACATAGCCAGCAGTGGCTGGAGTAGCTCCTGCTTATATGTTTTATAAAACTCGCTGGGTAACCCATCCGACCCGGGCGCTTTACATGCAGGCAGGTGTTGGATCACCGCCTCCAGTTCTTCCACGGTGATGGGGGCGTCTAGGTCTGCTCGTTCTAGATCATCTAAGGTGGGCAGCCCTATATCCTCTATTGTATCCAGTATTTCTTGACTCATATCATCTCCTGTGTCCTCGTATAATTGTCTGTAATACTTGGAGAACTCCTCATTTACCCTCTCCTGAGTCTTTTGGATTTGACCTTCCGCGTCCCTGACCTCTCTGATCACGGAGCGGGGGGTCTCATTCTTATATAACCAAGTCAGTAACCTACCCGGTTTATCCCCCCCTGCATGCAGCCTCTCTGTGTATTTCTTATAGTTTAGTTTGCATAATCTGTCCCAGAGTTCACTACAAGCTAGCTGTAGGTCATTTATTTTAACGCTATTCGCACGGGTGGTCCCATTATTTTGTATCAGGCCCTCCAGGTCTCTTTCTGTCTCCTGCAGTTCCCGCTCAATACCACCTTGGAGCCCTTTGGATTTAGATATAGCTACCCCCCGCACCACTACCTTAAATGCCTCCCATACTGTCCCCACAGAACGTACACTGCCCGTGTTAATTTCAAAGTATTCCTCTATGGCCTCCCTCAAATCCTCTCGAAAGCCTGCGTCCTGTAGAGCCTCAGTTCTGAGCCTCCACGTCGGGATCCGCGCTCTGGGGGGTTGATGTCGCCACTCGATTACCAAGGGCGAATGGTTGAAGAGTACCCGGGCCTTGTATTCCGCTCCCACCATTTCTCCCACCATCCCGGCAGATGCAAACACATAATCCAGCCTTGTGTGCAGGTCATGTGGTGCCGCATAATGCGAGTATTGCCTATCCATTGGGTGTAGCCTTCTCCACACATCCTCTAGGCCGAGGTCCAACAACAGTGTCCTCAGCACTCTAGCTGCTGGCGCCGGCTTTTCTGATTTGTCATCTGACCTATCTATCCTGGTGTTCAAAGTGCAGTTAAAGTCCCCTCCCCACACCATCGCGCCGCCCACCAGAGGGCTAATTTTACCATATAAAGACCTAATATATGCTGCTGTATCATGGTTAGGGGCATACAAGTTTATGATATTCACTTCTCTGTTCTCCAGGAGTCCCGCCACCACCACCATTCTGCCTTATGGGTCTATTGTCGAGCTAAGCAGCTGAAATGGCACATGCGGTGCCACCCACGTAATCACCCCTCTTGCATATGCCGAATATGTGGCCCCTATGACATTACCCCTCCATTTCCTCCTAATCACCTCCAACTTCTCCTTGGTGAGGTGGGTTTCCTGTAGCAGAGCTATGTCAATCTGCATCCTCCTTAGGTACATCATCACCTTATTGCGTTTTAGATAGCTACTAAGGCCCCGCACATTCCAGGTCACAATTCTAAGATTACCCGATGCCATTGCTTTGTTCGACATTTCCATGTAGGCTCGCACACCGTCCCCGTCTATTTAGGCTCGTTCTCCCCTTCAAACTTCCCCTAACTACAAACACCCCAAACACCCTTAACACAACAAACTCCCCAACTTCCCACCTTCCCCTCTCCCTATCCCAACCCAACAACACCCTCCCCAACTGTAACTGTTGCCCAGCTCCATCCCTGGATCTCAGGCACCCCCGCATCTAGCTCTTTCCGGCTCTCGCCTGTACTCGAAGCTCCGCAGGGTGAGGCCGCCCTATTGGCTAACCTACCGCAACTACAAATAATGTTCGGGGGTAGGGTGCTCTCGCCCTGCCGCTCCTGTCTTGCATCAGTTCAACCGCACATTGCTGCGCAATTTGCGTACATATACGCGCTACTATATTCCGGTTCCTTAAGTTTGTTACAGTCAATGGTATACCAGTCAAATATCAGGCTTACTTAGTGGCTCCCCTTAGCCTTAATTTTTATCATAAGCGCTGCTGGGGTGCTCGCTCTACGCCATCTCAACATACATACAGTATCCCAGTCACTTATCGTGTTCCTCTTGAGATTGCTCCATATCCCGTTCCGGGCAGCCCTGCAGGTCCAGCCATGTCGTTGCTTCCTCAGGAGTTTCAAAAAAGTACATTTTACTCTTGTGCAGCACCTTCAATTTCGCGGGGTACAAAAGCATGTATTTTATACCAGCCATGCGCAGCCTCCTTTTGATCGCCACATAGCTGTACCGTTGCCTCTGGACCAGCATTGTGTAGTCAGGATACGCCATAATAGTGCTTGAAGCCCTTTCAATCGTTCCCCCTTTACGGAAGTATTCCAGTATCTTCTCACGATCTTTGTAGTTCAGTATTTTCGCGATTATCGCCCGGGGAGGAGCACCAGGTTTCGGCTTCCTCATAAGGGCTCTGTGCGCACGTTCCACTGCAAATCCTTGCGAGAGTTTTTCGGCCCCTATTTCTTGTAAAAGTAGGTTCTCAACGTAGTCTGTCGGGTCTTGTCCTTCTTCCCCTTCCGGCAGGCCGACCACGCGGATGTTATTCCTTCTTGCTCTCCCTTCCGCTTCTTCCACCAGGTTCTCTAGGTTAGCTACCTGTTGCTTCAGCAAATGAACCTCCTTAGCGTTGTTGGTGCTAGTGTCCGTGTTGATTTGCACTGCGCTCTCCAGGCTGCTCGTTCTCTCCGCTAACGCCCTAACATCTTGCCTTAGCAGGGTGACTTCTATGCCTACTGCGTCTATTTTAGCCTCCAGTGAAGTGCGCAGGTCTGATATCGCTGTCCCCCCATGAATCTCTCAGCTCCGTGATGGCCGCTAATATTTGGTGGTTGTCAGTGCCTACGGTGCTTTCCACTGGCGCAGTCAGGCCTTTGGGTGCTATGGCCGCAGGAGACTGTTGTGTTTTGGCAAAAGGCTCCATTGTGGATTGCTTGTTCTTGTTCTTGCTTATGGCCCCTCGTCCCGTCATCTTGCGGCCTCAGTTATGCGCCTTAGGTTGCTTGTTTTCAGGTGTGTTGATCCTACTCCTCAGAGTTGATACGTCACCAGTGCATCTCCCCGGGTCTGGGGCAGTTATCCCAGAAGGGCCCCAGCGTAGACTTGCGTTTGCTGGGCTATTCCTAGAATGGATTGTGTCTTCCCACGTTTCGAGTTGTCTTATTTGGTCTTAGAGGCTACACCTTCCCTTGTTATGATCACCTGTCTGCCAGGCTCTTTGCATACTGCACATCACTGTTTGCCTCCACAAAAGTCCCTCTTACATCTACGTCCGCTAGGATTCACTCTGTATCTCGTGCCTTACTGTAGTGACATCCACTCCTTAACCCTTTAACTCCACAGGGGTCATCTGCTCATCCTCAGCCCCTTGGAGTATCCACTGCTCCCACGGCTGTATTTCTCCTTGTCTCTCGGTGCAATGAAGCACTTTCTTTGCTACCAGTCCAATTGTCTTAGATTGTGTCCTCCGGTAGCCGTTGCTACCAGGGGCTCATTTCCGACACTACCAGCCGTTATCACTCCATAAGCAGCCTTCGTTTACCTCTGCTGCCCATGCTGCTTAAACTCCACGTTATGTTTGTCAGCTCGGCTCACACGTTCCATTGTCTCCCGTGCAGCCGTCCTGAACTGCTGTATCCAGTCCAGGCATCAGCTGTTTGCTTTTGTGTCGAGCGCCCGCAACAATGTTTCTTTCGTTCCTGATGCGCGGCTATTATTTACTGAGGCGCTCAACAGCATCAGATCATCGCTGCTTGTTCCAACGATGGATCCCCTGGGGGAGCCCCGCCCGCACAACAATGTATCTATAGTGCGCCGCTCCTCAGCTTCCCCACATCAGCTGTTGCATTTGGATTGCAATCCAGCAGGCAAACGCTCCGTCGGGCACCCCGCCCGGGGCGAGCGTTTCGTTTTGTTATGTATAATCAAGCTCCCCAACAATGTTTCTTTCGTTCCTGATGCGCGGCTATTATTTACTGAGGCGCTCAACAGCATCAGATCAGATCAGATCATCGCTGCCCGCTCCAACGATGGATCCCCCGGGGGAGCCCCGCCCGCACAACAATGTATCTACGGTACGCCGCTCCTCAGCTTCCCCACATCAGCTGTTCCATTCGGATTGCGATCCAGCAGGCAAACGCTCTGTCGGGCGCCCCGCCCGGGGCGAGCGTTTAGTTTTGTAATGTATAATCAAACTCCGTGACTCTGACTGCCGAGGATCCCGATTCCTTTGTCGTCCGCCATTTTGCTGGGCTGCACGCAGACCAAGTCACGCATATAAACACAAATATCTCGGGCTCGCTCACTCCAATTGTTCTGTAAATTGCAACGGCCGTGGGGCACACCTTCCGACGCTTTATCTTATCATTTTTGGAACTCTCAATCCCCTTTAGGTGCGGTGTATCGGATCGTCAGGAGCTGCTGCCCAGGAGCACGTCCTACTCCATGGCCAGTTAGCCACGCCGCCCCACCCCTACCAATCATTGATACCCTTTTCACGTATCGCCATGGACAACATAGGCCCGCTAGAAACATCCAAGTTGCACAAGTAATTGTAACGCTCACCTGATTCCCGTAGAGGCGCCGGTCTTGACTGGGCGTATACCGTATCTTCAAAGGTGATGTGTAACACACGGCTGGCTCTTTGGGCTGGACCTCTGTGCACTGTATGTCTGACTCGAAGGGTAAGATGTCTGCAGATAGAAAATATGGGATTAATGAACTGGGTTATTGAATGTCTCTCTCTTCTTCCCTTTCTCTTCTCCTGTAGAACCCCAAAGGTTAACGCTCTCACCTTAGGTAAGTGAACGCCGTGCTCTCCATCTGCCTCGGGGCAGGGTGCTGTAACCAGTTTCTTCACTGGATAAGGGGAGCAGGCCTCTTGACTTCAGAGGACTGCTGTCCGTCGTTTACTGCACGAACGGTAAGTTTCGAGTAATTCTAATGTCTTTAAAAGTCTTTAGTAATGATGTCTCTTGTTTTGCAGGGTTCCGGCGATGGCGGATGACGGGCTGAAGTGAGTTGAAGATGGAGCCCGTGTGATGAATAGAAGCGCCTGGAAGCACGTAAGTAAGCGCTTGTTGCCTGCTTCACGATGCGCTCTAACTGTCTTTTTATTTTGCAGGTACAAGTTCGGAGCGGCTGCAGGGTGCCGGAATACCCACTGGGTTAGATGTGGAAAGGAGTAATGGCACGTGAGTATTAAAGTTCCCCAATGTCTTTAAACGCACCTTGTTTTGTCTTTCAGATGCGGGATGCAGCACCGAAGGCCTCCGGAGCGTGCGAAGAGTTGGTAAGCTTTTGTCTTTCAGATGCCGGAATGCAGTGCGAAGACCTCCGGAGTGCACGAAGAGTAGGTAAGCCTTTGTCTTTCAGATGCCGGGATGCAGCGCGAGGCGTTGGTGACAGCCGATGGACCAGGTAAGTGAAGCGCTGTCACTGAAGACAGTAATGCTAACCTGTTCTTTCTTGTCTTTATAGGTGTTGCTGAAGACTGGATTCAGGATGGTAAGCCTTTTTCCTTAGGCCCAGGATCAGATGCAGAAGACACGATGAGCGTTCTGCTGCAGAGGATGCAGAATAACGCAAAGCAAGATTCATCCATCGGGTGTGGTTTAAATAGCCTCCTGTAGTGCTTAGGTGTCTCCTTCCACAGCCACGCCTAGGTAAGAAAAGAGTTCCTGCTTTCCAGAAGAGTTCCAGTGTTCTGAACCTAGGGAGTGGCTCCTGCCCCACCCAACAGGAAAAGTAGTTCCAAACAGAAGAGGATCAGAGGCTCAACTGGCAGGCAAGTAAGCAGCATGGTCTGCTGCAGGTAAGTCCACCCAAGCATTATGAGCCCGGCGCTTCCAGCGCTGGGACTGGGCATATTTATGAGCCTGGTGCCACTGGCGCCAGGACTGGGTCCAAAAGGTCCCAATTGGGACTGGTTGGCACTCGGAACCTGGGTTATGGATCTGCTTCCAAGGGAGTTGGGAAAACCCTGACCTTTTGGAAGCAGAGATCATGACAGTACCCCCCCTCAAGGCCCCTCCCAAACCGGGCTTCTCCGGGGGTTTTGGCTTGTCAGGAAAGGTTCGGTGAAATCTTTTGATTAGGCGAGGAGCGTGGACATATTCAGCAGGTTCCCAGGATCTCTCTTGGGGGCCGTAGCCTTTCCAGTCAATTAGGTAAAATAGTTTAGATTTGGAGATCTTGGAGTCCAGAATGCTTTTGACTTCAAACTCGAGTTCTCCATCAACTAGGATGGGTTTTGGAGATTTAGTTAGTCGGGTTTGAGGTTGCACGGGTTTTAATAGAGAGACGTGGAAGACCGGATGTACCTTCATGTGCGGGGGCAAGTCCAACTTGACCGCTACTGGGTTTACTATGGTAGTGATGGAATAGGGACCAAGGTATCTTGGGTTGAATGTGCGTGGCCCTTTTAGAGGTAGATATTTGGTGGATAACCAGACTTGTGTCATGATCTCTGCTTCCAAAGGGTCAGGGTTTTCCCAACTCCCTTGGAAGCAGATCCATAACCCAGGTTCCGAGTGCCAACCAGTCCCAATTGGGACCTTTTGGACCCAGTCCTGGCGCCAGTGGCACCAGGCTCATAAATATGCCCAGTCCCAGCGCTGGAAGCGCCGGGCTCATAATGCTTGGGTGGACTTACCTTCAGCAGACCATGCTGCTTACTTGCCTGCCAGTTGAGCCTCTGATCCTCTTCTGTTTGGAACTACTTTTCCTGTTGGGTGGGGCTGGAGCCACTCCCTAGATTCAGAACACTGGAACTCTTCTGGAAGGCAGGAACTCTTTTCTTACCAGGAACTCTTTTCTTACTTAGGCGTGGCTGTGGAAGGAGACACCTAAGCACTACAGGAGGCTATTTAAACCACACCCGGTGGATGAATCTTGCTTTGCGTTATTCTGCAACCTCTGCAGCAGAACGCTCATCGTGTCTTCTGCATCCGGTCCTGGGCCTAAGGAAAAAGGCTTACCATCCTGAATCCAGTCTTCAGCAACACCTATAAAGACAAGAAAGAACAGGTTAGCATTCCGGCATCTGAAAGGCAAAGGCTTACCATCCTGAATCCAGTCTTCAGCAACACCTATAAAGACAAGAAAGAACAGGTTAGCATTCCGGCATCTGAAAGGCAAAGGCTTACCTACTCTTCGTGCGCTCCGGAGGTCTTCACACTGCATTCCGGCATCTGAAAGACAAAAGTTTACCAACTCTTCGCACGCTCCGGAGGCCTTCGGCGCTGCATCCCGCATCTGAAAGACAAAACAAGGTGCGTTTAAAGACATTGGGGAACTTTAATACTCACGTGCCATTACTCCTTTCCACATCTAATCCAGTGGGTATTCCGGCACCCTGCAGCCGCTCCGAACTAGTACCTGCAAAATAAAAAGACAGTTAGAGCGCATAGTGAAGCAGGCAACAAGCGCTTACTTACGTGCTTCCAGGCGCTTCTATTCATCACACGGGCTCCATCTTCAACTCACTTCAGCCCGTCATCCGCCATCGCCGGAACCCTGCAAAACAAGAGACATCATTACTAAAGACTTTAAAGACATTTGAATGACTCGAAACTTACCGTTCGTGCAGTAAACGACGGACAGCAGTCCTCTGAAGTCAAGAGGCCTGCGCTACCTATCCAGTGAAGAAACTGGTTACAGCACCCTGCCCCGAGGCAGATGGAGAGCTCGGCATTCACTTACCTAAGGTGAGAGCGTTAACCTTTGGGGGTCTACAGGAGAGGAGAAGAGGAAAGAGATAGGGACACCCCAATAACCCCAGTTCATTAACCCCATATTTTCTATCTGCAGACATCTTACTCTACACGTCAGGCATACAGTGCACAGAGGTCCAGCCCAAAGAGCCAACCGGGTGCTACACATCACCTTTGAAGATACGGTAGTCGCCCAGTCAAGACCGGCGCCTCTGCGAGAATCAGGTGAGCGTTACAACTTGATCCCCTACTTGATATTGAGGGGCTTCCTTCCAATGTTGATCTGCTCCTTTCTTGTATTGTTCTTTAGCCCTTTGAAGGTGAGAAACAGCTTCCTTAAAGGCTTGGGTGATTGTAGAATGCAGGTAGTCTACTGCTGGTGTTTCAAGATCTTGGAGGGGATCCAACTCCGAGGTTCGAGGGTGACTGCCGTATAAAAGAAAAAACGGGGTTTTCCCAGTTCCCGAATGGACAGAGTTATTGTAGGCATATTCGGCTATCCAAAGGATGTCTTTCCAAGTTTTTTCAGTTTGTTGCAGCATGCAGCGTAAATACTGTTCCAGAGTTTGATTGGTCCTCTCGGTTTGTCCGTCGGTCTGAGGGTGATGACTGGTCGATAGTCTCACATCAATTTGAGCCGACCGACAGCAACTTCGCCAAAAATGAGAAATAAATTGACTACCTCGATCCGAAATTAGAACCGAAGGAAAACCGTGCAGTCGGACGATGTTTTCGAGAAATTCTCGGGCCAGAGTTGCTGCTGTTGGCAAGCCTTTGAGCGGAATGAAATGCGCCATCTTGGAGAATAAGTCCACGATTACTAGAATCGTATTGTATCCGGAGCATGGAGGTAGATCGGTGATGAAGTCCATAGAAAGCGTATGCCAAGGGCGAGGTGGGATGTCAATAGGGCGTAAGAGGCCTGCTGGTCTTTCCTTTTAACTCTTGTTTTGGGCGCATACTCCACAGGACATTATAAAGTCTCTGATATCTTTTTTCCAAGACGGCCACCAGAAGTAGCGCTTGATCTTTTCTGAGGTCTTGGCCATACCGGGATGTCCTTCCATTAAAGAATCGTGATAACAAGAGATTACTTTTTTCTGTAAATCTGTGCTGGGCAGGTATAATCGTTCTTGGAAATACAATAAGTTGTCCTTTACTGCAAAGTCCTTTCCCTGCAGATGCCAATTCTGTATGTCTGCTGGAGTTACAAGTAGCCTGGATTGATCCTTAACTTCCTCTATGGATTGTGTGGCGATTACACCCAGAATTCTTTGTTCGGGAATGATTGGTACAGGTTTAGGGTTGATCAAGTGTTCTTCCACTCCCATCCGAGAAAGGGCATCAGCTTTACCGTTTTTTGTACCAGGTCGATAGGTAATTATGAAGTCAAACTCTGCAAAGAATAATGCCCAACGGAGTTGTCTAGAGGATTGGGCTTTTGCGGTTTTCAAATATTGCAGGTTTCGGTGATCCGTAATCACAGTAACGGTGTGTCGGGCCCCCAGCAGATAATGCCGCCAAGCCTTAAAGGCAGACTTGATAGCCAGAAGTTCCTTGTCAGTAATCGTGTAATTGATTTCAGGAGGCGAGAATTTGCGGGACCAAAATGCCACGGGATGCAACTGATTGGTTACCGGGTCCTTTTGTGATAGAACTGCCCCCATGGCAAGGCTTGAAGCATCAGTTTCCACGATGTAGGGGAGTTCGGGGCGAGGGTGTTTTAAGATTGGTGCAGAGATAAATTTAGTCTTCAAATCCTGGAAAGCTTGTTCCGCCTCGGTAGACCATTCAAAACGTTTGTTTTTCTTTAACAAGGCAGTGATGGGCTGGACTATTCGAGAAAATTCGGGGATAAACCTGCGGTAAAAGTTAGCGAAGCCTAACATGCTTTGCACACCTTTTACGGAGGATGGTGATGGCCATTTGAGAACTGCATCGACCTTCTTTGAATCCATACGCACTCCGCTAGGTGATAATATGAATCCCAAGAATTCAACTTCAGTCACGCTGAAAACACATTTTTCCAACTTAGCGAAAAGTTTGTGTTGACGCAATCTTTCGAGGACCATTTTCACGTGTTTCCGATGTTCAGATTCCGATGAAGAATAAACGAGGATGTCGTCAATGTAAACAACAACACACACATCTATGAGCTCTCTGAGGACATCGTTCATAAAATATTGAAAGGCGGCCGGGGCATTGCAAAGTCCGAAGGGCATGACCTGATATTCAAATAGCCCATATTTGGTGCGGAAGGCCGTCTTCCATTCATCGCCCTCTTTTACTCGTACCAAGTGGTAGGCTCCTCTAAGATCCAGCTTTGTATATATGCATGCTTTTCTGACTTGGTCCAGGAGTTCAGGGATCAAAGGTAACGGATATCTATTCTTGACGGTGATCTGGTTCAGGGAGCGATAATCTATACAAGTTCTAAGGTCTCCTTCCTTTTTTAGAACGAAGAACAAAGCTGAAGAAGCAGGGGACTTGGAAGGACGAATAAACCCATTTGCCAGGTATTGATCCAGGTATTGTCTAAGGTGAAGGTTCTCAGGCTCGGTGAGGGCATAAATTCTACTACAAGGAGGAGTAGATCCAGGTATCAGGTCTATCTGGCAGTCATAAGACCTATGAGGAGGTAGAGAGTTAGCCTGATCCTTCCGGAAAACATCTTGGTATTCTAGGTATTCGGGAGGTAACTGGGGAGTCTCTGAAGAAATTGCTGCCAGTGCAACACCAGGTGGAGGGTGACAAGTAGAGACACATTCTGGAAACTGGACCGTTCTTGCTCGCCAATCGATCAGAGGATTGTGTTTCTCTAACCAAGGTATTCCTAGAATAATCTGAAACTGAGGAGCCTTGATCACATCGAACACGATCTTCTCATGGTGTCCATCTCGATTTACTAGCGTCACTTCTTGAGTGGTATGCGTTACTGGTCCGGAGGCTATCTCCGTTCCATCCACCGTAGTAATGACGTCCTTTACAGCCTTGGGACAAAGAGTTAGATTCATCCTCAAAACCATTTCATGATCCACATAATTGCCGATGGCACCGCCGTCGACGTAAGCTTCAATTGCATGTAATCGATCCGGATTATCAGGGCTAATGAGGACCATAGGTATCACGAAATGCGAGGTCACGGAACTGGTTTTCACGCTCGGCAAGAGGACCTCTATTCTTGTCGGGCGAGGTCGTTTCCCTGCTCAGAGTTTGTAACTTTGGTAACTGCAGCTCCTACTGCCTTCTTGGCAGGTTTCACCGGGCAGTCTCGAAGAAAGTGCCCTGAGTTTCCGCAATATAGGCATAATTGCAACTGTTTTCTCCTTTCCCGCTCCTTTTGTGTTAGAGGACCTTTCAGGCCCCCTATTTGCATGGGTTCCCCGGAGTCTACTCCTTTGGAAGGAGTTGGCGGTTTGGAAAATACTCGAGCATCAAACTTGGAACGATCGGCCTTCCTGTTCTGCAGTCTGTGATCTATTTGAACGACTAAGTCTATATAGTCCGAACAATCTTGTGGGGGATTCACTACTTGGGCTAACACATCTTTGAGCTCTCCACGTAGACCTCTATAAAACAGCGTAATCCTTTTGTCCTCAGGCCATTGAGTTTCCACTATCAGTTTGTTGAAAGACGCAATATAAGCCAAAAGGTCTTGATTACCTTGTCGCAACGAAAGAAGCTCATTGTCCAAGGCCTGCCCCTGTGAATGTCTTGCGAACAGTTTTTCCATACTGAGCTGAAAAGCTTGAAAATCATGGAGGACCGGATCATCTTGATTTACTAGAGGGATCGACCAGTCTGCCGCATTGCCACTAAAGTACGAAAGCACGAAAGCTACTTTAGCTTGATCAGTTGGAAAGGCTGCTGGCCGGCATAAGAAATGCAACCGGCACTGATTGATAAATACTGCAAACCTCTTTGGGTCACCAGAAAATCGTTCGGGCGGAGCCAGAGGTACATTCCCAGGTAGGTTGATCTGCACTGAGGATGTAGAAGGAAGATTTCCCCCAGATGCGGGTAACGGGGTCTGTCCGGCTTGTGACTGTAGCAATTGTCTAGCGAGATCATCTGTTCGCTCCTTGGAAATAATCAGTTCCCTTCTTAGAGCGTTCGTTTCCTGACGGGCTGCATGCACTTCTGCCCTTAGTTCCCCAAGTAACTGGGCTAGCTGGTCGGTATCCGAGGTTTCCATAGCGCCTGGACGGGAGTTTTGCGGTAGGCTTTGCGTTCTGTAACGCTCACCTGATTCCCGTAGAGGCGCCGGTCTTGACTGGGCGTATACCGTATCTTCAAAGGTGATGTGTAACACACGGCTGGCTCTTTGGGCTGGACCTCTGTGCACTGTATGTCTGACTCGAAGGGTAAGATGACTGCAGATAGAAAATATGGGATTAATGAACTGGGTTATTGAATGTCTCTCTCTTCTTCCCTTTCTCTTCTCCTGTAGAACCCCAAAGGTTAACGCTCTCACCTTAGGTAAGTGAACGCCGTGCTCTCCATCTGCCTCGGGGCAGGGTGCTGTAACCAGTTTCTTCACTGGATAAGGGGAGCAGGCCTCTTGACTTCAGAGGACTGCTGTCCGTCGTTTACTGCACGAACGGTAAGTTTCGAGTAATTCTAATGTCTTTAAAAGTCTTTAGTAATGATGTCTCTTGTTTTGCAGGGTTCCGGCGATGGCGGATGACGGGCTGAAGTGAGTTGAAGATGGAGCCCGTGTGATGAATAGAAGCGCCTGAAAGCACGTAAGTAAGCGCTTGTTGCCTGCTTCACGATGCGCTCTAACTGTCTTTTTATTTTGCAGGTACAAGTTCGGAGCGGCTGCAGGGTGCCGGAATACCCACTGGGTTAGATGTGGAAAGGAGTAATGGCACGTGAGTATTAAAGTTCCCCAATGTCTTTAAACGCACCTTGTTTTGTCTTTCAGATGCGGGATGCAGCGCCGAAGGCCTCCGGAGCGTGCAAAGAGTTGGTAAGCTTTTGTCTTTCAGATGCCGGAATGCAGCGCGAGGCGTTGGTGACAGCCGATGGACCAGGTAAGTGAAGCGCTGTCACTGAAGACCGTAATGCTAACCTGTTCTTTCTTGTCTTTATAGGTGTTGCTGAAGACTGGATTCAGGATGGTAAGCCTTTTTCCTTAGGCCCAGGATCAGATGCAGAAGACACGATGAGCGTTCTGCTGCAGAGGATGCAGAATAACGCAAAGCAAGATTCATCCATCGGGTGTGGTTTAAATAGCCTCCTGTAGTGCTTAGGTGTCTCCTTCCACAGCCACGCCTAGGTAAGAAAAGAGTTCCTGCTTTCCAGAAGAGTTCCAGTGTTCTGAACCTAGGGAGTGGCTCCTGCCCCACCCAACAGGAAAAGTAGTTCCAAACAGAAGAGGATCAGAGGCTCAACTGGCAGGCAAGTAAGCAGCATGGTCTGCTGCAGTTAAGTCCACCAAAGCATTATGAGCCCGGCGCTTCCAGCGCTGGGACTGGGCATATTTATGAGCCTGGTGTCACTGGCGCCAGGACTGGGTCCAAAAGGTCCCAATTGGGACTGGTTGGCACTCGGAACCTGGGTTATGGATCTGCTTCCAAGGGAGTTGGGAAAACCCTGACCTTTTGGAAGCAGAGATCATGACATTAATCTTATAATTGTGGACTATGCCACTAGGTACCGTAAAGACATTCCATCTCAGAAACAATACCATTCTGAAACATCTGCTTCCCTTTCTTTCTCGAGTTGAATTCCCAAAGGAACAGACCAAGGCACCACATTTATGTACAAAATGAAGCAAGAGGTTAAAGAAGTACTCCACATTAAAACCCTACGTACATCGGTACGTCTGTCAGGAACTGCAACCACGTGGACTATGAAAACCTCCATCCCGAAGCACCAGCCAGAGAGAGATAAAAAACTGCTGACTGGTTATTAGGGCCACAGGTAGGTGAGACCAGGAGCACAGGAACCCGGACCGCTGTAAAGAAAGGCAGTGATTAGCTTCTAATGGTGTATTGCAACAATGATATACCACAACTAGAAAATGAACACCTACCTAAGGAGGGTAGTGATGTGCTTTAAAAGATGTTCTGTCTCTATACCTGAGGGGGAGCTAAGGAACAGAAAAGTGGATCCAGCAGCAGCAGATCTATGTCGGCACGTAGAGCAAAAGTTCTGTTGCCCAAAAGGACACAAGATGACTGCCAGAAAACGTAGGAGGAAAAGAGCCATAGCAGATCCCTACAGAGAGAGACAGAGGCTCCTGGAAATGACAGCAGTAATGAGGGCTAGACTGAGGCAATCTGGTAAGCAGTCCGTGTTCAAATAACCTTGCAGGTTTTCAACAAAGCCAAAGGTGATCCAAGATCAATCCAGTAAACAAAGCGTAGTCGTTAGCAGCGTCGGGTGTAAAGTTCCAAAAATGTGATGCAGAGGCAATCCGGGGACGTAAGCAGAATTCCAGGAACCAAAAATAGATCCAAGTAACAAGGTCAAGGAGCCACGTAGCAACTGTTGCGAACAGCTGATAAGCAGAGTTGTAAGTGAGGGACTTCCTTATGTATGTCCCTTTCCAGTCACGTGATCGGGAAGTGTGTGGTCACGTGATTGGTTCCACGGCGGTGGTTTGTGCCTCGTCCCTATGGTAACCGCATTCTCCATTGCGGCCAGAGACGCCATGGGCGCCGAATACGGTGTGAAAACAGGCCGCCTGAAAAGGAAGAAACAGAACGCCTGACAACAATATGCCACCACTGGGTGCATGCAGGAGGACTCAAGGTAGAGGGGTTGCCCGGGGGTAAATGGATGTAGGGGCGGAGCTATGCTAGAGGGGCATGATGTGAAAGACGTGACAATGTCACTCTCAAACCGATGGGACTAGTAGAAAGGTTCAATCAAACACTCAAAAAAATACTAAACAAGCTGGTAGAGACAGATGGCTGTAATTGGGATATTATGATTCAGTGGGCTCTCTTTGCTGTCAGGAAAACACGGCAGGCTTCTCTAGGGTCTTCCCCTTTTGAATTATTGTACCAAAGGGAACCCTTGAGATGTACATGTTAAAAAAGACATGGGACAAAAGAAGAAGCCACCTTCCCCATTTTCCAAAAAGCACAGAAACTTAAAACACACACGAATGCTGTTAGGGAAATTGTGAAACAAACCTAGAACCGAGCCCAAGAACATCAGAAAGCGTTACATGATAAACATGCAGTAGCCCGATCCTTCTCCATAGGTGAATCCATCTTGGTTCTTCTTCCTACCTTGGAGAATAAGATGATTTCCAAATGGTATGGACCCTATAAAATTTTAGAGAGCAAACGTCCTTTAAATGATGTAGTGTTCCACCCAGATGGACGTCAAAAGACGCAGGTATACCACATAGACTTGGTAAAGAAATTAAAGATTGACCCAGTAAGTAAAACCACAGTAACCGTCGCCATCCTCCTTACGGATTCCGACCTAGAGAACCAGTTGATACCCCCACACTCCTAACAAGAAGACCGACATGACTGATTACAGCAATTTACAGAGGTTTTTTTTCTGAATAACTACTGATTGAGAAACCTTGTCAATTTCATTTGCACTCCTGTCAAGCAAACGGTAAACTTAAAACCTTACCGGATCCTGCAGGCAAGAAGAAAGATCATAGAAACCGATCTAGACTAAATGTTTTTGTGATATTTTTCTAATGAACACTGTTTTCTTTCATGTGTGAGACAGGCATGGTATCAAGAGATGACACAGACACAAGGGATATGGTTTAAAAAAACGTTATTTTAGCGGTCAGGATGGGGTAACACCTGACTTGCCTTACCTCCAAGGTGGGAATGTTCCTTATCTAAAAGAAAACTAAGAGAAAGTCTAAGGGGCTCATTACACGGATGGCAGAGAACCATGGCGCTATTAGCGGCATGGTTCATGCTGGTAAAATACCGGCACCGCCTTGGCGGAAAGGGGAATTACCGCCCCATTCCAAGGTTGGCGGGGCGGTAATTCCCCCTTCCACCATTGCCCTTCCCCATTTTTGCCCCATAGGGCATAATGGGAATGGGGAAGGCACTAATTACGGTACCGTAATTAGCTCCCTGGGTCCCTTTGCGGGTTGGTACCGGTAAACCCTTACCGCCATCCGTGTAATGAGGCCCTAAGTCTGTCAGTCCAGAGCAAAATACGGTCTGTGTCGTAACCTATGCTTGTCCTCACTTCTATACAATAACAATGTGTAGGGAATATCGATATCTTAATAAACTAAACAGTGTTCAAAAGTACATCAACTTGTCATTGGAGCTCTTCTATAGCTCCCGTTTCCAAGTTCAAGACACTCAGGTTCACAAAGTTCCATAGGCTTCTCAGGATTCACTTGTTACAAGTTCACAGAAAGTTAGTTCAAAGTTCCTTGGGCTTATACAGGTTCCTTTTTCTCTCAACTTGCTAAGTTCGACTTTTCAAAACACAAGATTTCAATTTTCTTCTATAGGGGTTCTCTTCCCCATATTTAATGGAACCTCAAATGTTCAACTTGTTAACACAAAAGTTCAACTGGTTTCCTTAGGGGTTCCCTTTCCCATAGTCAATGACTCATCTTGGTTTATTCAATGTCAACTTGCCACACAGTTCACTTGTTCAATGGGTTCTCCGCTGGTCGTGGCACAGCTGTCAGACTGCACAGTCCACCCATCACACGTCACGCAACCAGGTGCCCTAAGTTTTAGCTGTGCCCTCTTTTTAAGGTTTGTTAGCCAAAATAAAGATTCTCTGTCAACATTCACTTTCTTTATAAATTACTGTTCCTTCATATTTCTGTGGTTCTCCTGGGTCGCTCCCCTGGCTGGAAACCTTCCCGGTATATATTTCTTTACGGTGATGTCTCTGCGGCCCTCCTGGATCCCTCTCCCACCTGGGGCCCACCTAGATGCTTAATTGTTATTTATAGGTTTTCTTGGGGATTTTGTTCATAGCTCCTCCTTGCTCTCAATGCCTTTTTGCTCACACTTCACGGATTCACACAGCTCCCCTTTTCTAAAGGTCTTCCTCCTTGACACTGAGGCGGTTTACTTTAAAGTATATTTCACATGGAGACTTTCAAATACATCCCTTCCCTTCTTTGAAGGAACGCAACCACTCTGATACAATCTATACTTTAAAACTGGAGAGAATAGAAGTTCTTCCTCTAGCACACACAATCAAAGTTACCCAGGGGTTTTCAGCCTCTCACACTCACTCACTGGCTCCCATTTAAAGACTTTCCTTTCTATTGCGCTTGCCACAAACTTTGTGAAATGCCTCAAAGGGTTCTTCCTCCACCCCTCAGCCACTTCAGCACTATCACAGTGCCCCAGGAGGACAAGCACTCCTCTTGGTGGGAGGGAAAAAGGCCCGCCAGCTGGCCTCCTTCCTCTGCCTCGCCTTTGTCCCAAGGAGCTCCAGCTCCTAATCCACATCTGCCACGACCAACAGCCTTCCTAGTCCCCAGGGTCTTGGCGCTTTCCAGGCTACAGCACTGCACACAGCTGCTCCCCTCAGAGTCTCTCCTCCTTTCAGCTTCTCTACTGGCTTCACGACCACGTATGCTTCTGTCACTCCCAAGACTGCTACTGATGTTGCTGCTTTCTCCCTCCTTTTTATACACCTGACTGGTTAATGGGTCACAGGTGGTAGACTTAGTTTCAATTGCACAACCTTGCCGGGCCTCATTATTGGGACATCTTCATTGAGTATGCCGGGGGGCCTGTGTTTGCATCTTCTTCGTCTCAGTACCATAGTGGTGTTTCACATAGGATGTCTGTATTTCTCCTTACTCCCTCTTCTTCGTCACAGTACTATAATGGTGTTTCCTATGGGAGTCATGCATTACTCTATGAGGCTTCTTTCCTTTCCCAGTACTTGCTATAATCCTAGGTGAAGGAACTCTATTAGATGAAGTCCCTTTTGACACTGGTTGTTATTTCCTCAATGTCCTGTAGGAATGGGGTTTGGTAAGAGAAGTAGGTGGTATCTCCGGTTGCCTTTTCCTGACCTCAGTGCCCTGTAGGTTGGAAGAAATTGACACAGGACAGGATTGACAATAGCCCATGAAGGCCAAGGTAGGAAAGGGTAGGTTTGTATAAGGAAAGGGTGAATACCATATCTCACCCTTGGGTATCCTACCACCCTCTATTCAAGGACCCTCTAGCCAAGTAGTTCTCCCTCAGAGACTGAGCCCCGGGGTTGAAATCGGGCAACTTTGTCTTTCCCTTGGTTACCTGAGGAGAATATTAAGGGGGCTAAATGTGAGAACGCCCTCAGATTTCTCACACATGTAACTTAGAACAGCTTTTGGAGATCAAAGCCAGGGAACTTGGCCAGACAACGCCACCAACCAGTAGCAGAAGTCTCTGGTTATTTGGGTTGTTTCTAATAGTGGTACGGCTAGATAGAAAGTAGGTTTTGACAAGTTTTTGGTTTCTTTAGAGGAAAGACAAACACCCTTTCTTTTAGTTCGAAGGTAGGAAATACCGTTGTAGCGAAAGGGATAGTGAGGACTTTCTTTAATCTTTATCATTTAAAAACAAACATCTTTGAAATAACCTCTTTTGGTGTGCCACCTTCTTCTGGTACGCCACATATCTCTTTGTATAACTCAATGCGCCCCGCTCCACCTTGGATAACCCTTATAACTTCTATGCCTTCGTGTTTGCTCCAGTGGGGTGGCATTTTTAGTGCATATATACCTTTTTTCCTTCTCCTGCCCGTCTCGGCTGTTTTAGTGATCCTTGCATCAAGAGCAGAGGATTCGTTCCTCTGTTGTCCCCTGGCTTCGGCATCGGTTTGCGGGACTCAGACTCACCACAGCTGCAGTGTACGCCACCAGGTAAGACAGTTCTTCCACCATCTCCGTTTGGTAGTGGGGTAGTGTTCATGAAAAAGAAAGAAGTGTTCACAAAATGATATTTTGGGATGTTCAGGCCATTGGCCTCCCATCCCCACGTTTTCAGCATGTGACAAGGCGGTTCACTCGAGCAAAGCAGACACTCTGGCTTTTTTTGCACAAGGATACAGTTCCATTACCAGCATCAGGGCCTTCTGTGCCCAAGTCTCTTTATTCATCAAAGTCTCTTAATTCAGAGGGCCTGATGTATCAAAACAAAGCACTTCCTTTCTTAAGTATTCAATTCAGAGGATTCACTCTTCACCCTGGATCCCCCTCAGCCGGGCTCAGATCCCTTTTTACAATGCTCATTACTTTGGATGCCCCTCTTCCGTGCCCAGATCCCCCTTTACCATGTTCAGAGAATATTCTTTTTCGGGTGACACAGGGTTCACTACGGATCCCCCTCAGCCGGGCTCAGGTCCTTCCTATTACACAATTAACCGTGCTCAGACCAACTTCAGTTTGCATCAAAGTATTGAAGACTTTCAAATGTGCACAAGATTTAGCTTGACCATTGCAGGACCACTACGATATCAACATTCCCTTCTCATAGTTTGCTTTAACAAAAGCTCTCAGCTGATCTCCTTCCGCCAGGCTCGGACCAACTTCATTTACAAGGTTTAAAAGTATTTGGACTTCATGTCCCAGAATGCACTTTTCATCAACTTTCACCTTCCTTTTTAGGTTTGGGCCACTTGCCCACTTTACTTGGTGCCTTCTCTCATGTGCTCTGCTTCCCACCTGCTCGCCCGAGTCTCTCTCACACTCTGTTGATCAGACTCACCAGGCAGCGTTGCAAGGTCAGCGGCTCCGTCCTTTGGCATGGGAATGAGGTCAGGGTCTCACCGCCTGCCCCTCTACATCTTTGGGGTCAGCATTGGCCCCCAGGGAACAAGCACTTGTCCAACAGCAAGGTCCTGGCTGCTGGAGTCCAATGCATAGGAGGCATGGCTCCTGTGACACGCTGCAGCCCTTCCTTCTCACTGGGCCAGCGTTGCCGCACACGTTCCTTCTCTGGATTCACCCGACAGCTCCCAGCCTCTTGGTTTCCTAGCTCCAGACATTTTTCCCAGCTTGCTTTTGGTGTTTGGGATTTCAAGAGGAGTCCTCTGCAAGTCTCAGCCTTGCAGCCTCCCTCTTGCTTGCCCAACTGGATCTGACCTTTCCTCACCAGCAGCTTCCCTTTATACACCTGTGTTATGTTAATGGATAGAAAGTGTGTGATTAGGGTTGGGTCTACCGGACCCTGCCTGACTTCATTAAGGGGACAGCCTGCTGTCAGAGTGTTGTAGTCTGTCTTCTGTGTCTTAGAGCGTTTATCACTGGTAATCTTCACCCCCCTGATCGCCTCTTCTTCTTTTTCCCATGAGTATGTAAAAATGGAGGGGTTGAGGGGGCCAGATGTGTATTGGAAAATACCCAAAAAAGACAGAGGGGTTGTGTAGTTGTGTATAATGGGTGAGAGGGTGGTACCGTGTCTCGGCTAGGGCATTCCCATGCGAACGACCCTGGACTCCCCTACCTGGGTGATCCTCTCGCACTGGTCCACCGCTAGGGCCTGGATCCAAAGGCGATGGCCGTGCCCTGGCCACCCAAACAGAGGATTCTTGGAGTCCAAATGGGAGACTAACCCTAGGTTTCTCACAGATTCCTGGGAAATTCCAAGATGGTGGACTCCTATTGGACTGGTTCTCCCCTCCTGGCTACTCTATCGCCATCCTCTCTCCTGTCTACCCTGCATCAGACAGTCTCAAGTAATTACCACCCTGGTGTGGATTCTCCATTGTCCTGGCAGAGCACGCCTTTGAAGCACATGTTCATAGCTAATCCCCCTGGGGAGATTTCCTGTCCTTTGGTGGGAAATGGCAAGCCCTCCCAGAGAGACCAATGAGAAGTTTGCTGAGCTGGGCCCAAATGATTTGTTTTGGGTGAAACTGGTCCCAGACATCTAATAGACATAATTCCCTGGTGTAGAACGAGTAACTGGCAATCAAAGAGGACACAATTACATAATTTGGATCAGGACTACCCACGGTTTAAGGCCGTCGCTGGCTGTTGGAGCTTTCGTCTCCATCAGGCTTTTTGGAAGAATGCACATGGGTGGCGATCTTGCCACCAATGATCAATCAGACTCCTTTTTGGTTCAACTGTGTTTATTGTTGGTATTACTAGAGTGTTGCTTTAAGTACTATGGACTAAGGTCATCCTTAATTATTTCCAAACACATTTAGAATCGAAGCAGAGCACTGCAGTTTATCAACAATGATAGCACAGAAGAATACAAGAACATGCAAATCTTGAAATATACAAGGTGACTTTAAATCACATCAAGCACTTCTAACAGTAAACTTATGAGAAATATATATAGTAACAGCAATGTGTATTTCTACCAGGCCACGACATTTTAACTAAACTTAAAACAACGAAGGATGGAAACATCAAGAATACACCAGATCTAACCAATGAAGGACTATTTTTGCAACCCAAATGTTCTAATCACTTCTTAAGCACTATCGGACTGAAGATGCAGAGTAAAATCTAGGCACTAATATAGCTGCATGACAACAAAAAAACACTGTTGATACAGTACACCTGACCCCGATATCACACCCCAAAATGAAATAGTTAGCAACAACTACACATCACCGAATTTGACCCGATTCACCCCCCACCTGCTAAGTGCACAACCATGTTGGAATTGCCCTACACCAATCCATTATTGACAATGTTGACAAAGGTTCCCAAATGTCTTACAAAGGATCCATAGATATAAAAACACAAAAAAGAAACCAACATGATTCATGATTTTTTCATTTATCTGTCCATCTTATTATTTTCCTAATATTCTTCCTAATTTTTATGGTTGCAAACTGACCAATTAATGAACCCATTTTCTCTTTAATTTATTTAATTGACTAATATTGATCAATTTATGTAACAATTGATTCTATAACTTATGGCAGGAGGGGGAAGGCACTGGATTTTCATGCCATAGTGGAGGATACAGGAGTTCATAGTGGGCAGTATATCACGTACACCAGAATCATTAAACGGGTAATGGAGACATGGTCCGAGGCAGCACTAGCGGAGCCGCCGGATGCTGCCATAGAGACGATGTACGACATCTCGGAGGGTGGGCATGGAAAATCCCGGATATATGAAGTAATGATGTCCAGAGTGTGCAAGGAGCTGCCCCAGCTGAGAAAAAAGAGTGGGAGGAGGAGGCGGGAGAACCCATGCAAGACGGGCAGTGGGAAAGAGCCCAGAGATACCACAAAAAGGTGTCCAGAAATGCAAGGCTGCAGCAGATGCAGTTGTATTTCACCCACAGGGCATACATGACTCCCCAAAGGATAGCCAGATTTGGAGGCACATGGGTACAAAAATGCCCCAAGTGTGAGGAGGTGGACGTGGAGATGATCAACATGTTCTGGGCCTGCCCGGAGGTAGGGAGATTTTGGGGGGAGGTCCAGCTACGACTTTCTGAGAAGGGGATAAACTTGGAGGTGGAATCTGTATGGGCATGCATGCTGGCTGGTTTCGCTAGACCACGGAACCTAAAACATGTCTGGAAACTCAAGGACCTAGAATACATCATGGCCAAGAGGAGAATAGCAATGGGGTGGAAACAGGCTCACAGACCCACATTGGAAGTGTGGTGGAATGACCTCCTTAAATGGGCAGACGCAGAGACAATGGCGTGGTACGAGGCTGTCAGCAGGGGGGGTGAAGAGGTGGTGGGTCCACTTATAGCCTGGAGGCAAATGGTTGCCACATTGACGGTATCTTCCAACGTTGAATCCAACGGAAGTGACACCATTGAGAATGACGCGGGGGACTAGCCCCCGGATTAGAAATATTTGGAGGGATGAGAGAGGTGATGAGTGAAGCTCGAGTTAAAGGGGAGGGAGGAGGGAGGACTGTAAAATGTATCATGAAACAATTGCCTTTTTGGAATATTTGAACAGTCGGGTGTGTTGCTTCTGTTTTGTGTGTTGTAAAAATCAATAAAATAAATATATTTTTTTAAAACAATTGATCCTATAATTTTTTTGGCTCTTCCTACCTGTAACCTTGGAGATTTATTCTTTACAAACTGCTTTGAAAAAGCCCAACGGGCAAAGCTTTTTGGCCATAAGAGTTGGCGGCACACCAAACCATCATGCCAGGATGTTATGTCACAAAGTTACGAACCCACTGCAATTTGTGATGTAATGAAACACAATTCGCACATATATCTGAACAATATATAAACAGCATGACCTGGATTATTTATGAGTTGCACTGACAATGGGGGAATCTTCTTACAAATTCTTCACTATAAGGCCTAGGTTGTTAGCCTTCCCCAGTGATAAGTCGCATTCGATACCGATCAGTAGAACACAAAAGAGGCAGACAAATAACAAATATAGGGAGGCGCTGGCAAGCACAGCCTAACAACCACTGAATTTTACTACCGTTCCCATATAGTTGCTGTAGGTTTTCTAACCACCCCCCGCCCCTTGCAATCCAGGCTTCAAATCTCACCCTCTCGCCTCCTAGCTGAAAAGCAGGATTATTCCATACAGAAGAAAGCAGGCCTGTACCCACCGGAATGCTCTACCTACGCAGCACACGCTTCAAGTAGTAAGGCGTGTGTTTAGTGGAAGTCGGCAGCAAAGCCCTTGCATCCACCGAACCATCCCTGACCAAATATAGGGCAGCCTAGCCACTTCAATCCCAGAAAAAGCCTCCTCTATAGCCCTCCACTTCAGCGCAGTATCGTTCCCCAGCCAGGCCATCGCATGGGAGATCTGTGCAGCCCTGTTATATCTAAAGACATCAGGGAACCCAAGGCATCACCCTATCAGGGTTTTGTCACAACCTTTCTAGCGACCCTTGCCCTCCTGTTACCTCGGATTAATTGGAAAATCTTATTTTGCAGGTTTCGGAGCTCAGAATCAGGAATTCTAACCAGCAGCACCAGGCAGAAATACAAAAGTCTCAGAACCAAATTAATCTTTGCAGCATTAATCCTCGCAAACCAGGAGCTCTCCCGTTCGCTGCATCTAGCCAGTTCCACCTTCAGCTCCTTAAAGAAGGAGGGGAAAATAGCCTGGTACACCCTCGATATACTGTACAGTATCTGAACCACTAGATAGGGAATAGTAGCCCAACTCCACCATATTGGTGAGAGTGCCTCCAAATTCGCCTGATTCTCCGGGTGAACTGAGACGTCGAACCAATGTGATTTGTCATAGTTAACAGTAAACACTGCCACTTTCTGAAAGGAAGTTAACTCTAAGAGTGTGGCTCTCAGTGCCATAAAGGTATTCCTCTGTGTCAAAGGAACATCATCTGCAAATAACGAGATCTTGTATTCCTCCCCCCCAACAGTGATACTCTCATTATTTCTAACAGAACAGGCAAACGGCTCCATGCACAGAGAGAAAACCAGCGCAGAAAGGGGAACCCTGCCTGGTCCCTCTACTTATCTCTAAATGCTGAGATTAGCACCCAGTGACCCCAAGAGTGGTGGATTGTTCGTGATAGTTAGCAAGAACCAGCTTAACAAAATTGGGTACGAACCAAACGCTTCAAAAAGGTATGCCTAATGTAACCCCAGTCCACCCTGTCAAACACCTTGTGGGCGTCTAAGGCCACCACCCTTAATTCCCACTGATCCATATTGCCCACTTCGATGATGTCCAGGACACGTCTAACATTATCATGAGTACTTCATCCCGATATAAACCCAGTTTGATCCCAGTCTATTAAAAGAAGGCAAGACCTCCATCAGGCGCCATGCTAGGATCTTGAAGAAGAGCTTTGAATCGTTATTAGTCAATGTAATTGGACAATACAAATTGCATTGGACCGGGTCCTCGGTTTAGGAATCAGGATAGTTGTAGATGTTCCCATAGACAGGGTCCTTCCACCCAATTCCAGGAATGAATCAAACAGGGATGTCAGATGTGGGATGAGAGGAGCTCACCTGCATCCTTTGATATCAAAAATCAGAACAGTTCCACGTAGTCCGTCCTCACAAATGGCATTCATCACAGTTATATACATGAATGGCGGGCATCATAAACAAGAATGCTTATGAATTCCGTCTTGCTTTTTCAGGAGCAAATAAGCAAAATTCAAAGGGTGGGGGGGATATGTATTTGGAAAACAGAGCTGCTAGCGAAAGCAGGAGCAGAGTTTTCACCCTAACCCACGGCTCTGTGCTGTAAATACATGAACGTGGCACAGACAGTGATTTACAGATAGCATGTGCCCCCAAACTAAAATAACCCCTCTAATGGTAAAATATATTTAATTTCGGTTGCAATGTGATCACTCCATGGTAACAAAAGGGGTACAAATGCAAGTGTCCGATTCCCACTGAAAGATGCCGGTTCCGTCTCATTAAGGGTAATGCACTACTGCCCCTTTATCACCCACCTTATGTTTCTTAGGTAAAGTTCTTGAACATGTGCAGAAGATCAACCGGCTCAACGCCTTTCACTTCATAGTTTGTTGTGGGACTATCAGTCTGGTTTCCAGCCTTGATGTTGCACTGATACTGCAACCCTGGAAATAGTGGATCATGCTCTCTTTACAATGTACACTGGTGGCGCCTTTTTTTGTGCTTCTGGATCGCTCAGTGGTGTTGGACACAGTCGACAATGAGGTTCTAATTAACATCTTATCCTCCTCAATAGATTTGGCAGGGCTGCTCTGCTTCCTTTCTGCATAATCATTTACAGTTTGTACAGGTGGGCTTCAACAGGACAGGCTCCCTAGCCATTCAAAGTGGGGTTTCTCAGGGGTTGATCTCAACACTTGTGTTAATATCTATATGGCAGCCCTTACAGGACGAGCCGCCATAAGATCTACCGGTATGCCAATGGCACTGAGATCTACCTTTGCGTGTTCTCTCCAGCAGACATCCTTGCCTGTGGGATAGTGTTGTTACAATCAAGGTATTGATTTCCCCTTTTCCTATAACACTTAATCTCTCTAAATCTGAGTTTCTTTTGGTTTCTTCTGTTTCCTCTTCACCACCACTTTTCTTTTTCAATAGTGGCTTCCCTACTACATTATATCACATAACTTTGTTGCATATTCGAGTATTTGTTCAAAAACGCAGACTCTCTGACTTACAGCTTTGTATGTACTGATGACTATTACTCTTTGAGGAAGAACCAAACAAGTATCTAGCACTTTCCAAGATCTTAATTCAACTCTCTTGGATCGACTGTAGGATATACTATTGCTAAGAAATAGATTTTATTGCCTATTATTTTCGGGGCAACCTACTGTCATACTTGGTACTTGCCAAGTTTCAAGGGTCAATGAGTCTCAAGCTAGCTCTTTTTAAAAAAAAAAATCAAACTTTTATTAATTGTGAAAAAACAAACAAAAGACAAAACAAAAGTATGCCCACACTTGATATAACAAGTTTCACAGAATAGCAAAAATGGCCAGTGGCATTGAAATAGCAATAACAAAGGATCTTAGTGGGTGATGTTGCAACATTATAAAAGGGCTGGGATATAAACCAAAACAAGCAATCATTTCCTGTTAGTCCTCCCCCACCCATCTGCCCCATATCATACGGAATTGTTGTGGGCATCCCCTCACCTTGTAAATGCTCCTTTCCAGGAATAGACCTCAGACCACTTCCACAGACCATTGACTCAGTCTCTGGCGCTCTGCAGATCCCCGTAGTGATGTGATAACCCTCTTGGCCATTACCATGGTTACTGCCAAAAACATTTTCTGATATCTTGTTGCACCCGGTCTCTCCCCATATCCCCAAAAGGGTTAGTTGCAGTTCTGAAGGCACTTGAACTCCCATCACAGTTGCCAGTTCATGTATGCATCTCCCCCAAAAAACTTGGATCTGCATGCAGTCCCACAGAATATGGTAAAAAGGTGCCCCTCTCTTCCACATCTCAAGCATACATCACTATTTGCGACGCTCCATTGGGTTTGTGCCTTTCGAGAATAATACACCCGATGGAGTATTTTATATGGTATCCGCCTAAGTCTGGCTGCAATCTCACCCTCCATTGGAAACATGAGTGCCTCCATCCATTCTTCTGGTTCCAATGGCCCCACATTTCCTTCCCATCTGACTTTTAGGCAGGTCAATTCCCTGGTACCAAATGCAGTTTTCACTTGATACAATGTGGAGGTTACCTGGAAGGAATGCCCTCGGAAACAGATTCGCCTCCAGGGGTGAGCATTTTGGGATCTCCTCCAGAGAGAGGAACTGAGCACCCAATGCATGAGTCAGGTGCACATATCTATACTTTTCCCTGCCAGGCAGACCATATTTTATTTTGTAATGATTCGAACAAGCATAACCGGCCTTCATATATCATCTGCTAGGACAAAAATCCCCATAGCTTCCCAGATTCCGAAATCCCCCATCAGTTCTGGCAGGTACGCATTACGCCTAATGGGCTGGTCCAGCGTCAGCATGCTACCCCATCCAATGTCCTAGTGTACAACCGCCGATATCCGACACGTGTCGTATCCTCTCCGGAAGAGTACCCCTCTTCTTCCTCCCCCCCATATGGTAATTGTCTAGGAGGCTGCCCCCTCATCCAACCCTTCTCAATTGCAATATGAGGGTGCCCCAGGTGCCCATGAAGCCAGTCGTTCACTATTCCTAGTTGAACGGCCCAATAACACCATTGTCGATTGGGTAGGCATATAACCCCTTCCCACACCAACCTTTGCAGTGTCTTCAGGGCCACCCGTGGTTGCTTCCCTCCCCACAGCAGCCGTTGGAAGGAACCCTCAATGTCGGTGAAGACTTGCCAGGGGATTGGTAATGGGGCGTTCTGTAGCACATAAAGAAACGTGGGAAGAGTCAACATTTTGAAGAGAGTTGCCTTGCCCAAAGAGGTCAGCGGGAGAGATGGCCAGTGTGTTGTGTCTAGGGCAAACCTATCAGCCATAGAAGAGAGATTAAGCAGGAGGAAATCAGAGAGGCACGGACTCAAGTGAATACCCAGATATTTAACTTCCAAGACCACATACGGCATTCATGCGGAATCGCATCCTCGCCCCCCTGTAATGGAAAGAGGACTGACTTAAGTCCATTTATTTTCAGTCTGCTAAAACCTTGGTAGTCTGTTAGTATACGGGTCACAACCGAACACGAAACCGCTGGGTTACTCATATAAATCAGGAGATCATATGTGTAGAGTGAGACCCTGTCTGTGTCTGCCCCCTTTCCCCATCCAGAGCCATTTGAACCCTGCGCACTCCTGGAGCGTTGCGATTTGGATCGCACGCGGCTCTATAGCTGGTGTGAATAACAGTGGGGAGAGGGGTCATCCCTGTCTTAGGCCCCGCCCAAGGGGAAAAGTCCGGGATTAATGAGATCCTGTTAACTATAATCAATGCTACAGGGGAACTGTAAAGCAGTTGGACCCAGGACAAGAATTTCTCCTGAACCCCATTCGGCCGATGATTTCCCAAAGCGTGTCCCAGCTCACCGAATCAAATGCTTTTTCAAAGTCTTTTTCGAGGAGAGTCAGTGGATCCGGTATCAACGCAGCCTTAGCAAACTGTACTCTGCAGAGGTTCATACGTGTAGACCTAGAGGGCATGAACCCACATTGGTCCGGGTGAATCAGGGAAGCAATTTCCCCCAGTAAGCGATTGGCTAGGACTCGAGAAAGGCTCTTGGCCTCTGCGCTAATCAGTGAAATCGGCCAAAAGGAGGCATATAGCTCAGGCGGCTTGCCAGGCTTCGGGAGAACCACTATATTAGCCTTCCTGAGATCCGGTGGGAGACACCCATCCTGCCTACATTGCATCAAGAGGCGGTGAAGCAGCACAATCACTCGTTCCCCCCAGCCACTTCCACCAGGAAGCCATTGGGTCCCGGAGTTTTACCCATCTGCAGCTGCCTGAGAGCTGTAGAGATCTCATCCTCAGAGATATCTGCCTCCATGCCCAAGGCCTGCTGTGCGGTGAGTCTCGGGAGAGCCACCAAGTCAACTGCACCCACGTCCACTGCTGAGGACCCTCCCAGCGAGGAACTGTACAGCATCTCTTAAAACTGGTCAAAACGATCACACAATATCTGCGTCGGTCAGTGACCTCCCGTACGAGCCGCACATACCCACTGTCCACTCTCTCGATCCAGGCGAGCATCTTGCCCGCTTTGTCCCCCATTTCGTATATCTGACCCCGCCTAGCCCAGTGCGCTGCTCTCGCATTGTCCAAGGCCGCATTTCGCAATGTCTCAGTCGCCGTAGACAAGGCGGTCTGTGCGGCAGGCGACCTGGAGGGAAGGAACTCTTCCTCCGCCAGCCACGCTGCCCTCTCCTCATCCTCTATCATCTGCACATGTTTTTTCCGCTTAGCTGTCACCAGTGAAAACGCCTCCCCTTGGAGCACTGTTTTATAACCCTCCCACAGAGTAACCAGGCTATTGACAGTCCCCTCATTCATATTGAAGTATTCCCCCATTTTGTTTGATAACTCTTCCATAAATTCAGGGTCCCCAAGGTAGTACGTATTCAGACGCCACTGTGCCGCAAGCTTATCCCTCCAGCTTTTGAGCTCAGTGACTAATGGGGAGTGGTCCAAAATCCCTCTGTCTATGAATTTTGCAGTTAGTAGCCTGTGGGCTATGTTGGACGGGATGACAAAATAATCAATCCTTGACATGGAGGTGTGGACCCCGGAGGGAAAAAAAAAGGAGTACTCCCGCTCTGTCGGGTGCCGACAACCTCAATGCATCCACTCAACCGAAAGCAGTAGTGAAAGAGCACAACTTAGTGGGAAGTATGGGACTCCTACTGCTGACATTTGTTCTATTCAGGCCCAGTCCATCACCTCATTGAAGTCGCCACCAAACACCAATACGTCTGTATGACCTGGAAGGGTAGCGCCTGGAGGTCAGAAAGGAGGTGGGGAGCAAGCAGAGGGGGTGCAGTATGTGCGAAACCTGAAGGGGTCTCACCCGCTGGTCCCCGGAGATCTGTCGTCCAGGTGGCCAGGACACAGCCATCGCTATTGGATCCAGTTCCTGGGGGTGGACCAGTGGGGGAGGATCACCTGGGCGAGAGGTCTTCGGGGGGCTGAAGTGGGACGAGGGTTGAGACACGGTATCCCCTTCACTATAATAACTTTTCCCCTTCCTACCTTGTAGGATATTTAGGAGCTCTACACCCCCCCTTTTCCCACACGAACACTTGCTTACACGGTAACAGACAACAGACTTAAACCAGAGCCATTTACCCGACATGTCCCAACACTCGGGTCAGGCAGAGTCGAGCAATTGACAACCACGCACACCTGAAGGCCTTTTACCTTCCCCACATGGATAAAAGGCGGAGCACGAAAGTACACTTCGAGCTAAGCCGAACGCATGAGGAGACAGCTAAACCAAACCGTCAGTACAAAGGGAGAAGAAAAGCGGCGAGACCTGGAAGGACGACGAAGGGGAAATTGCCCTTGCCCTTTTCAACTCAGACCTGCAAAGCCTCCAGAAGGGAAATCCTAAGACCGGGAGTTACAACTGGCATGCGGAAACAACAGAGGTCAATGGTACACGAAGGCTTCCTGCAGTGATAACGCAGGTGGAGAGGCAAGCTGGCTACTGTGGTACTATCCTGGACTCCAGATAACAAAGAAGCCAACGGGTTCAGCACAGCCGGTGAGTCAGAGGAAGCTGATATCAAACCGAACTGTGTTAAGTTCAAGGTTGCTAGTAGCAACATTTTGAACGCAGGAAGAAAGGACTTGTATGTATGTTTGAACTTGAAAGAAAACCCAGTTGCGGTCCAAGTGCAGAAGGGGTCCGGCGCCACATGGGTGCTCATTCAAAAGGCTCTGGCCGGGACCTGTTTGTGAAACTACAACAACCAGAAGGCCCTAGGAAAGGGTAGCACAAGGCATCGTAGTGGTCCTACAAAGGTCATGTCAAATCCCTTGTAAATCGAAAGTCTGTGACCCGTTGCTAGAGGAAAGCTAGGGGAAGGGAACCCCACATTCCACTATGATTGTGAACTGTGATAATTGGTAAATGTGAACCCAACGGAGGGATGCCGAAAGAAAGCTAAAGAGAAAGAAACCATGCTTTCTAACCAAACTGAGAAATATATGAGTGGTACTAGGAATACATGAACTGTGTTAAAGAAAGGCCATAGTGAACCTGACGGAGGGAGGACCATTTCTTCACAAAAGGATCCGAGCCCGACAAGGGGAGATCCCAGGGGCGAAGAGCAATCGCCCAGAGAACCTTTGTTTGTTTGTTACTTCTAATCAGCAAACCTTCTAAGGCAAGATACTTTTGCAGGAAAGAGACTTAGTCTCTGAAGGGGTTTTTAATATCGTTGCACTGAACTGTGAACCTCGTGCTGTCGAGGCCCAGGAGCGTGCTGTGCTCGAGAGACCCGCCTTGTCGCGTGCTTTAAACGTGGGGAAAGGAGACCTAGACATACCATCATGACTTATCATTTTGTGAACACTTCTTTCTTTTTTGGTGAACATTATCCAACACTCTTTTTTTGTAACTAGTAGTAAGGATTGACAATAGTTTTTTTTTTTTTAGTATAGGCCCTTTTTATTTGACAAGACGTCACTAGGACTGCCTTATTATTATTATTTGATGGCCATAGCTTGCTCCCATCTTAGATATAGGTTTAGATTAGGTGTTTAGCTCCCCCATTATAAAGTTCAATAAACACCCTTGAACTGTGATCTCTTGTGTCTGTCTTTACTGTTGCCACCTTGAGTTCCTTACAATACACTGCCACTATGCCCTAGGAGGCTCCCCATAATTCCCCTTTAACCAGGACAAAACACCCCCTGAAATCTGGTCTCATCTCTATGAGCTGAAATAGGAGCCTCTTATGCAGGAGTACGAGTGTCTCTCGGGAGCCCGTCGAGAAGCCAGCGTGGTATGCCGTACTGTAGTTGGTTCTGAGAAAGAATCTACATTCCGTTCCCACCAGGTCTATCAGGTGAATGCCTGTTAAGAAATTGTAACACCAATCTACGTTTAACACTGGAACACAGTCCATTCACATTCCAGGCCATCAACAAAACTTTCCCCTCATGAGCCATCATCCCAGAGAAACCTTATTGAGACTCGGGCCCCACCAGTTGGTCCCTCTTCTCCAGTGCCCCCCCATTCCAACCCCTGTACTCCTTCTAGTCCGTGTGAAGATCCATCAAGCGAGACATACGAAACAAATAATAACCACTGAATAATTTCCCCATTCCCCCATCCCAGTACTCCCCCCCCCCCACCCCAACCAGAAGCACCCATCACCCTAATGCCACATCAAATGGACGCGGAAAATAATTGCAATGATTTCTGGAGTCGCCACTGAAGCCACCATTGCCACCCCAGTTCCCTGCCGGGGGCTGCCAAAATAACTCTACCCCACAAAAGAAACTACTAAGTATGCACCATTCCGGGGGGCGTGGCTAACTAGTCATGGAGTAGGACGTGCCAGAGGAGAGCTGCTCCGGAGATCCGACGCCGATCCTTGAAACACGCATTAAAAATTGAAAAGCCACTACAGACCTGGAAGCATTGGAGTATGAATGTGTGCCCCTGCCGCAGCCACAGAAACCAAGGGAATTAAACTAACATTGAAGTATCCGGCAGCTCTGTTACAATGTGTCCAAAATGGCGGACAACAAAGGAAATGCGTCTGCGGAGGTGAAAACAGCTGTACGGACCCGAGTGTGCAGCGGATAGATGAACGCTGTCCCTGGTGACTGTGCGGACCCTGGCGCTTGAAGCGGTGAGCTGGGTTCGCTGACAGGGATGCAGTGCTGAAATGAAGAGCCAGAGGTGACGGACGGAACCGGGTCGTGAGGGCGAAGGGCGCATGGACAGATTGGAGAGGACCGGCATCAGGAGTTCGCGCTGCCCCCCCCTGCCATACAGGATCATCGAGTGTGGGGCTCCCTGCTGCCCGCGTGTAACGGTCTCCGGAGACGCGAGGGCTGCACGACAGGAGTCGGGGAGTGTGTGCGTGCGGCCCGTGTGCACAGCGACTGCTGGGCCTAGGCGAACGAAGAACGGGGGCTCAGAGACCGTGCTCTGAGGGATCCGATGTACGCAGAGGCACCCGAGGGAGCAGGACTAGTAAACTGGGCTCACAAAACTAAATGAACACCGGGAGTCTGACAGGACCGAATAGGGGAACAGCGAGGCTCACAAGGAATTCCTCCCGCACGAAAAACGTGACCGAGAGTAAGGTACATTAACCAGAATGAGTGTTGGCATCACATCAGTGGGAGCATGACGGTGTGGACACCAAACAAGGCGCCCTGTGCCCTGCTGAACATTGCGTTGCCGCAGCAGAAAGGACCTCGCGCGGAACAACGGCCAGGTGCGTGGGCTGCTGTGTGACGGTAAATCATTGGAGAGTAACATGTGTCTTCTGGGCCCGCGGCTGCAACCGCCCGTGGGGCGCCACCAGGTGGACTGCAACCACTGCGCTCCATCGGTCCATCAATGGGTGGCAGGGCATGCTGGATAGAGAATCCGAAGGGCTGCATAACGCAGTCCCGTTCGGAGCAAAACCCTGGCACATATGTGCGGAACGGATGAGGAAACATGGGAGTATGCAAGCCAAAGGCGGAATAGGAGCCGCACCAAGAGAGAGAACCTGGCGTGACCCACTGGGAACGACATAGCCTACATGTAAGTAGGAAATTGGGGGCCAGGGGCAAAATTCGAGGTGTAGTGGCTATCGGTCAAGGGGGACGCCAACTGAGCGCATAACAAAACCTGAAGTTCTCACTGTGTCAGCAAATACAAGGGCCAAAGACTAGGTGAAAAGGGAAGGCCCCCAGCTCTGCCTGTGACATTGCTAACATTGAAGAGAGCGAGGTACAAGGCTGGGCGGGGTGGCAGCTGGCAGGTGTGCTGCCTCAGTGATTGCGTACAGTGGGCACGCAACATAGAGCCAATAGTCTGATCGCCCAACGGAGACCAGCAACGATCCACAATAAGCAGTAAAGCCATTAAAAACGTGGGAGGACATGACCCACCTGAAAAAAATGGCACAGCGCATATAGACCCACGCGGAGCACACTGAGAAGAACAGCCCAGACCTGGAGTGACCTACCAGTGTCACAGCGTGTCTGAGGAACAGACTTGCAGCTCCGCAGCCGAGGGGAACCTGGCCACGTGATGAAACTCGTAAGATGACGGGGAGAGTGGTCAAGGGCAAGAGCAAACAACCCACGATGGATGCGTTTGCCAAGACACAGCAGTCGCCAGCGGCGTCGACGCATACTGGCGCAAGCACGCCCACTGGAAGTTCCCCGGGGACCGAGAATCACCAAATACTAACGGCCATAACGGAGCTAAGAGACTCATGGGGGATTGCAATGGCGGATCTGCGAACCTCCCTGCAGGCGAAAATAGATGCAGTGGGGATAGAAGTCAACTTGCTGCGTCAAGACTTCAGGGCGCTGGCAGACAGAACGAGCAGCTTGGAAAGTGCGGTCAAAACTAACACTGACACCAGCACTGCAAATGCAAAGGAGGTCCACATACTGAAACAACAAGTGGCTAACCTGGAGAACCGTGCAGAGGAAGCCGAAGGAAGAGCGAGACGGAACAATATCCGCGTGGTCAGTTTGCCGGAGGGGGAGGAAGGCCAGGACCCTACGGAATACGTGGAAAATATGATCCTGCAGGAAATAGGGGCCGATAAACTTTCACAAGGCTTCACAGTGGAGTGAGCGCACAGAGCTCTCATGAGAAAACCAAAGCCCGGAGCCCCTCCCGCGCAATAATTGCTAAAATATTGAACTATAAAGACCGCAAGAAGATTTTGGAATACTTTCGAAAAGGAGGAACAATTGAAAGAGCCGCGGCTACTATTACAGCGTATCCAGATTATACAATGCTGGTCCAGAGGCAACGATTTAGCTACGTGCCGGTAAAAAGAAGGCTGCGAATGGCCAACATCAAATACATGCTACTGTACCCTACAAGATTGAAAGTGTTGTACAAAAGTAGAATGTTCTTTTTTGACACCCCAGAAGAAGCGGCTGCATGGCTGGATTTGCAGGGCTGCCCGGAACAAGAGACTACACGGCCCCAGGAGGAGCACGATAAGCGATTGGGATGTTGTGTGCATACTGGTGTCTTACATTGCGGGGTATCCCATTAGAGACTTGTTTAAGACATTGATAGACAGATGTGGCTAGGTAGGGTCAACTAGACTAAGAGAACATTGATTTTGCAGTTATGTGGCGGACTGGAATATAGAATATTGAGCACATGAGCAAAATGCATAGTATGGTGTGGTTGATCTGCAGCAAATGGAAGCAGCAGGACACTGGCACCTTACCCCCCAAGTAATAGTAGTAGTAGTAGGATAGCCATTAGGGCGACCTCACCCTGCTGAGCTTCGCGTACAGGCTATCGCCAGAAAGAGCTAGATGCGGGGGTGCCTGAGATCCAGGGATGGAGCTGGGCAACAGTTGGGGGGTAAAGTTGGGGAAGGAAAGGGAGGTGGGAGGGGAAAGGGAAGAGGGGTTTGGGGTGTTTGTAATTAAAGGGAGTTTGAAGTGGGGAACAAGCCTATATAGACTGAGAAGGAAATTAGCTTTGAACTGCACTGGTGGGGAGGAGGAGGGAATTCTAATAGGCCATGGGGGACCTTAAAATAATTACATGGAATGTCATGGGGCTTAATAGCTATCGAAAACGGAACAAGGTCATGTTGTACTTGCGAAGGCAAAAGATAGACATTGCACTGTTGCAAGAGACTCACCTGACACGGGAGAGGATGGAGATGGTGGCCAAGAAATGGAAAGGAGTTGTGGTGGGATCGGCATATTCTGCTTATGCTAGGGGAGTGCTCATCTGGGTGGTGGCGCATGTCCCGTTTAAATTGTTGCAGGAGATAGTGGAAACAGATGGGAGGATGGTCATATTGAGGGGAATGGTGGAGAACAGGGAGATAAGCATTGTAAATACATACCCCCCGAAACAAAACACAGCAGCATACTTCAGAACGCTGTGTACTAACCTCAGCAGGTGTGTGGGGAATGCGGTGATCTGGGGAGGGGACTTTAACTGTGTATTGAACCCCAAGATGGATAGGTTGGATGGGAAAACTGACAGACCCGCCCCTGTGGCTAGCGCGTTACAGATATTATTAGATGACTTCTGCTTGGAGGATGTGTGGAGGACGAAATGCCCAAGAGAGGCAATATTCGCATTACTCTGTCCCTCAGCAGTTACACACGAGGCTAGACTATGTCTTTGCTACTTTGGAGACAATTACAGAGATCACACAGGTGGAATATAAAGCGAGGGTCCTTTCGGACCACTCGCCCCTGGTACTCGAATGGCAATATTGCTCCCTCGAGAGCAAGGATTACGACATGGCGCCTCCGAGCGGAGGCACTCAAAGATCCCTTTTTTAGGGAAGATATGAGGGAGGAGATTATAAACTATTTTGAAATAAATACTGGTAGCGTGGACTCGGCGGGCACATTATTGGAAGCCAGGGGGGGATCCTGGTTGACCTAAAAGAAACAGAAAGGAAACTGGAAAAGGTGTTGGTGCGAGGAATGAATTTGAAGGAAGGTATGGAGCTGATATTTAAACTGCAGCAGGAATGTGCGGGGGACTGGGAAAGACTGTGTAACCTAAACTATAAAAAATATATAGAGAAACAGCATGCGGGAGGAGATAAAACAGGAAGGCTCTTAGCATGGTTATACAAAAAAGCGAAACCCCCAGACCCACGATTAGAACAATAACGAGAGAAGATGGTAGGATAGTGGACACCCAAGATGAAGTTAAACAGGAGTTTGCAGATTATTACAAGTCGTTATATGATGATGGAGGGAGCAGTAATTATGAGAAGATAATAGAAACACTGGAGGACATAGGACTGCCTAAGATAAGCGTAGAGGAAAGAGAGGAGCTAGATGCACCGATTACTTTGGAGGAGTTAGAAGAGTTGGTGAGGCAGCTGCCTACTGGCAAAACTCCGGGGGCTGACAGATTCCCAAGTGAATTCTACAAAGTATATAGGGAGGAAGTGCTCCCCCCAATGTTAGAAATGCTAAATGAAGAGTTTGAGGTGGGAAGGTTGCCAGAGTCACTCAGAGAGGCGATTATAATACCGCTCCCCAAGCCCAACAAACCTGGGCATAACTGTGGTTCTTACAGACCGTTATCGATGCTGAATCAGACAGCAAAATATTGACGGCTGTCTTTGCAAACAGATTGCGGAGAGTCATTGGCAAACCAATACACCCCGACCAGACAGGCTATGTCCCCAATAGGAACAGAACTAACAATCATAGACAACACCAACGGGTGATTGAGTTCGGGAGCGAGAGCGAAGGTGAAATGGCAATCGTGTCCTTGGACGTAGTAAAGGCCTTCGACTCGGTCAAGTGGCCATGGCTGCTGGCAGCCCTGGCGGGCTATGGAATGGGACCAGGATACATACAATGGGCGAAGATGTTATATAGTGAACCGCTGGCCAGAGTTAGAACAGAGAAGGTGACATCGGAAAGATGGCAACTCCGTAGAGTCACCAGACAAGGATGTCCATGGTCCCCAACGCTTTATATATTAGCTCTGGAACCCCTGGCAATATACCTTAGACAACAATACGATACCATAGGCATCGCCGTGGGGGGGGGACGACACCTGATCTCCTTATATGTGGACGATTTGCTGCTGTATCTGCAGCACCCAGAGGAAAATCTCCAGTACATCTTGGAGGTGATGGAGAGATACGCAGGGTTGTCTGGTATAGCGGTGAACCCCCAAAAATGCAGCATTTTCCCATTGGGTGGCTATAGGGGGACTCCAGTGGGACGACTACCGGTGTTACAGATACCATGGGCGGCCAGTACTTTTCGCTATCTGGGGATTGATGTGTACCATACAGTGGAAGAGGAGAATAGACATAATACTGAGGTGGCCATTAAGAAAATAGAGAATTGTATGAGATTTTGGGTGAAGCTGCCCCTAGCAATGATGGGATGTGGGGCAATGCTAAATATGGTGGTTTTACCTAGGCTCCTGCACTATTTTGGGAATATACCATAGCTGATACCCAAGAAGTTTGTTGTTAAACTGAACAGTATGTGCAGGGATTTTTTGTGGCATGGGACGCGGAATAGAGTGGCACTATGGAAGTTACAGAACTTTTATGAGAAAGGGGGGATAAAACTGCCCAATTATGAGGTCAATTATGTAGCGAGCCAACTGCAGTATGTGGCTAAATGGCTTTCAGATGAAGAGACCTCAGAATCCAGACTGTTTGGACAAGACTGTGCCCCATTTTATTTGAAAGAGATGATGTGGCTGCCCAAGACAGAAATGCAAGGGCGCCCCAATATGATGGTGCTGGGGTGGAAGGTGTGGTGCAGGGCATGCCTGATGATGGAGAACTCATCCCCATGTTCCTCGCAGATACCATTGGTTGCACTAACAGGGAGCGAAAAGCAGCTAAGGATGATAATCAGGAACCACTGGGAAATAGTTGGGCTAGTGACGATGGGGGACATCTGGCAGGAAGGGGCCAATGTAGATTTTGAAGGGCTGGGAGAGGAAACAGGGTTGCACATGGGCCAGTATATTACGTATCACAGAATGGTGCAAACAATCAGGAGCACATGGCCGAAACGATACTGGAAGAAGAATCAGATGCTGTCATAGATGTAATATATGATATAATGGAGGGCGGGCAGGAGATCTCTAGATTGTACGAGATGATGATGTCTAAGGTTGGGAAGGAACCAACACAATTGAGACTAGACTGGGAAGCGGAAGTAGAAGCCCCGATGGAGGACAGGATGTGGGAACGTGCCCTGGGATATCATAGGAAGGTTTCGAGAAATGCGAGACTAAAACAGATACAACTGTATATAACGCACAGGGCATATATGACACCCCAGAGGATATCTAGGTTTGAGAATGCAGGACGACAAGCATGTCCCAAATGTGACGAAGAAAAAGCCGGCATGGTACATATGTTCTGGTCATGCCCGGTAATCGAGCGTTTCTGGGGTGAAGTGGCACAGAAATTGGCAGAGAAGGGGGTCAAGATTATTATAGATACAGCCTGGGCCTGCTTGCTGGGGGGGTTCCCCAGACCGCAGAAACTTAAGCATGTGAGTAAATTGAAGGACCTAGCGTATGTGCTCGCAAAAAGGAGAATTGCCATGGGGTGGAAGACATGCCACAGACCACGGGTGGAGGTGTGGTGGAAAGAGTTACAGAAATGCTAGAGGCGAGCACTGTAGGAGGGGAGGAGGAGGCGGGAACCCTAATGGCCTGGAAATCATTGATAGCGGAATTGTTTGGGTCAATACAAGACCTAACAGAATCCATGAGTGGGGAGACCCCACCACATGATGCAGAAAAGGAGTGTGAGCAGGAATAGGCTTGTGTTGGGGGGTGGGATAAGGGGAGCAGTGACTTACATTAAGCATTGTACAACTGAGCTGTTGATATTGCACTGCATGTTTGGATTGTATTTTTTATTTTAATTGTTTTGTTGTTTGAATAAACCAATAAAATTGTTTTAAAAAATAAAAATAAAAAAGTATGCACCATGCCAGCCCGGCAATCGTTCAGCCTGTAGCCTCTGGCGGCAGCAGTGTCATGGGTTGCGTCTCGATTAAGGAGATGTGCCATGTTGGGCGAGATCCTGGCACTGACAGTACCACAACTTCCAACCAGGGCCACGCTTCCTTAGGATTATTGAAGAGTTGCACCTTCCCACTGTGGTGTATCTTCAGCTGTGCCAGAAAGAAGAGGGCATATATGATCCCCAGCGAGATCATTTTCTTCTTTACCGAGTCGAAAGACTGCCGTGCCTTTTGAACCTCCCTAGTATAGTGTGGGAAGAACCCAATTCGGTAACCATTGTAGGTAATGGGACCTGCGGCCCTCACAATCTTCAGAAGAGCGTCCCGGCCCCAGAAGTTCAAAAGGCTGGCAATCATGGCGGGAGGGAGGGCCCCTTGAACAGGCCTACCCATTTGGATCCTCTGGGTTCTTTCGATAGAGAAAAAGTTGGAAAATGTCTTTGGGGCACGGAGGTCCGTCAGCCATTTTTCTAAGAAGAGCTCCATGCTGGGTCCCTCTTCCCTTCCCTGCACTCCCAGCTATTGCGCCGTGATCTCCCCTCACTGTCCTCGGCTCTACTTTCCAGGCGAGTAAGCTTCTGAGAGACTGTCGTTAGCTGCTTTTCCATATGCTTGAGGGCATCATTGGAATCCAAGATGCGCTGTTCCACCTCCCCCACCCTTGATGAAAGTGTCCCAAGATCTTGTCAGAGTAAGGACACATCTGCCGAAAGGCCATCGATTTTCTCTTCTACAGAGGATATGGAGTCCCCTATGGCACACATAATGTCAGTGAGGGAGATCTGGGAAGCCTGTATCTCCCCTTCCGTACCCAGCATTGTCGGAGCGTGGCCGTCGAGGGGTCACTCACCGTATATTGATCAATTTTATGCTGGAGCCCCGCCTTCCTGGCTTTCTCTTTGACCAGGGTGCCTATTTGCCAGGCCCAAGGCATTGGCCCCCGTGCCCAAGGGGCACAAAGTGTTATCTGTGGCCGCAGTCAACCGGTGTACACGACCCGGTCGCACACTCTGTGCAGGCGGGGCGCGCCTCAAACCCAGCTCCACACCGAGCGCTCCCACAGGCCCATGTCGTCCGGTGTCAGCACCCACGATGCAAGTCTGGATCACCCCGGTCAGACCCGCTCAATACCACCAGTCTGTTTGCCCTTGGGGTGCCCCTGCGCCGG
Organism: Ambystoma mexicanum; assembly: GCF_040938575.1. Lineage (NCBI taxonomy): Eukaryota > Metazoa > Chordata > Amphibia > Caudata > Ambystomatidae > Ambystoma > Ambystoma mexicanum. The sequence goes on along the minus strand of NC_090929.1, from coordinate 981,667,813 downwards.
GGCCCCCACCGACCCAGGGGTGCCTATTGCCCCCGCTTGAATTGATGGGTAGTTGGCCCAAAGCTTTTGCCCACCCGAATCACCACGGCTTGTCTAGTTAGGAGCCACTAGTCCGTCTGCCCCCAGGGCATCACTGCTTAAGGGTCCGTTGATGCGTTCAGGTCTCCTGGCCCACCTTTCCCCACTTGGTGAATGGGGCTCTTTGCATCCACTTATCCAGGCCTACTGCACAGGAGTGGTCTCACCCCAACGAGAAGCCCCCCCTGCTGTGTCTTCAATTGCTAATGGCCAATGGGGAAGCAGGGGCGATCCTCGCTACCCGGGCCACCATATGGCCCAATTCCACCACTATGGAACTGCAGCAGGGCCCAGTGCTACCTCAGCTATCGTGGGAGCAGGGCTACAGCATGCCCGTGTTTTGTAGTGCGCACCAAATTCAGGGTCCTCTGTCGCTGCACTGTCAGTGTGCCTGCAGACTCCCCAGGGCCTCCGCTATGTGGGCTGATCCACCTGCTGTCGCCAATCAGTGCACTCCTGGCCACAGCGTCTGCGCTCGCAGCCCCTTTCGGCACACCATTGCTGCCTTGGACCAGTGTCTTCCAATTTCCTTGCTCTCTGCTGGGGTCCTGCGGTGTGCTGCAACCCAGCACTGTGCTGCCCCCAGCACACCAAGTGATCCCCTCCAGTGTCGCTCAGCGTACTAGCAAAATTATGGTGCTGGTTTTGGGGAAGAAGTCACTGATGGTGGCGCGACTCATGTCGCTGAGAAGATGGTCCACTTACCCTCTCTGATTAGGGTATGGACGGGGGAGAAGGCCGCCTGCCCTCTCCTCGAGATGATGCACCTGCTTCTGTGTATCACGTGGATGCACATTGTGGTACAGACTCATTAGGACAATGGTTCAATTCTGTTGCAGATGAACATGGCAAGATTTCAGCTATGAACACGAGGTCTGAGGAAGATGATCTGGAAGGGATTGCTAAGTGGGAACACCTGAAAAGTGGGCATCTTGGCGAAAAGGCTACTATCAGGTGGGCACAAGATCGAGGAATTAGCATTCCTTTAGAGATCGTGAAAACTGTGATTTTATAATGTCCGGTATGCCAACATCAAAAATAGAAATCAATTCCACATGTAATTCAAGTCACCTTAAAAACGAGGTAAATTACCTGGACAAATTTGGCAAATCGATTACATCGGTCCGATGCCAGTCAGCAGAGGATGTCAATATGCATGTACGATTGTGAACACGTATTCAGAATACTTGATGGTGTTACCATGCAGAAGAGCCACGCAATTTAATACAATTATATTGTTGGATGAAGTGGCCATATATTATGGGGTACCTCTACAAATTCAAAGTGACAATGGGTCTCATTTTAAAGGAAAACGGATTCAAGACTATTGTCAGGAGAAGGGTGTCGAATGGATTTTCCACATTCCTTATCACCTGAGGCTTCGGGATTGATTGAGCGAATGAATGGTTTGTTGAAAGGACAGTTGCAAAAGACTGGTGATAGTAACCTGAAAGAGTGGCGTGAACGCATCTTAGATGCTGTGCAAGTGTTGAATAACCGACCAATTGCTAACAGTGAAACCACATTTTTGTGCATGTTAACGCCAGCTTTACAAATGAAACCCAATAGGGCATCTGAAACATTGATGTGTTGGGAAATATTACCTGGAGCTTTAGCTCCTTATCGAGCAAAACCAGAGTCTACAGGCGTGGATTTACATGCTAGGGAGGAGATTAGACTTGAACCCAGAGCAATCAGTTTTATTGATACAGGGATTGGAGTATAAATTACATCAGAACATATGTGATTGATTGCCCATAGATCTGAGGTGGCAACAAAAGCAATCCAAGTACTGGGAGGAATCGTTGATGCAAACTATCATGGTGAGATAAAGGTGATCCTAATCAATAGTGGAGATAAAATACTGCCCATCCATAAAGGTAATAGTGTGGCGCAGCTAATTATCATCCCTGTGAAAATATCTATGATGAAGAAAGGAGAGCCACCCACTGTGGTAACTACACGTGGGGATAAAGGGTTTGGGTCATCAGACAGAATGGTTCCCGTAGCAAAGGTTTGGGTTGTGAAACCTAGTGGTCCACCGGTTCCAGCAGATGTGATTGCAGCAGGGGAGGATCAAGTAGTTCTAGTAATGAAACCAGGAAAGAGAAAATGGAGTCATGTTCCCGCTGCCAAATTTTATTTACGTCAGTGATGTACTTCACTGATATCTTGTTTTTTTTCCCAATTCCTTTGTGTGATGTTTGTGCTTGTGGATTTGTGTGGAGTCCATTCAGGAGGGCCTGTGGAAATGAGAAAATATGTGGCAAATATCTCCATCCTACAACTGGATTCGATGGTCGGGATGACGACTAGCGGCTTTGATGTTACCACGTTACCTGATGCCGGATCGACTGCATTGTCCGAGGCTTTTTGAGAAAACGGCATGGTCATGGGCGTGATGTTTTGCTGCCTTCCGCGACTTCCATGTCTTTTGTGCGGCATGGTTATGCTGCGATTGTTAAGCAGCCTGAAAATGTATGGGCTTTTCGAGCCAGTCAAGTGCTGATCATCTTGCACTTTTGCCTAGCTGATGTTCATGATGCTGCAAACTTGATTTCAACGTGTCTTGAGACCGTACCTACGCCGGCCCCTTTGCTACGAAATGTTTTTGGAGTAATGCACAATGTTTCCCTAGTTGAGGATTCCGACGTGCAAAATTCTTTTTCTGTCTATGAGTACTGCAAGTTTTGTGTGGACATTGATCGCAAATGGAGGGATATGACACATATGGTCATATATTAATGACTTGTGATCCTCAGCGCCTTGGCAAATCTCAGCAATTGGACTTGGCTAATGATCGAGCTGTAACTGATTTTGAGAAACGATTATGTACACGTTCTATGGCTGTATGTACTGATGTGTCTAATGCTATTTTCTGTAATTTTACAGTCTTAGCTTCCAGCCATCTTCAAAATGTTAATCTTCCAACAGGCTGGTTGTTTTCCTGTGGTAACTTTACCTACACTTACATTCCTGCTAACATTTCTGGTGGCCCTCGTGCTTTAACGTGACTTAGTTTGATGAGGTTTCCCTTGCAGCCTGCTATTCGTCATTCTACGCGTTCTGTTCATCATATTGGCCTGTCTCCTGATTGCGATTCTAATGTGCATTTGTTACCTGAACCTGAAGTTTTGGCACTTGCATTTCCCTTGGTGGGTGTTTGGGGCTTAGCTGCTGGAGGCTATAAATACTTGATTAGATTAGCCAGTGTGGTAGTTAAGGGGCTTAATGAAACCTCTCAAGCTTTGACAGAGCTGTTGCTAGACATAAGACATTTTGGAAAGGCTATTTTGCAAAACAGGGCTGCTATAGATTATTTGTTTTTGAAGAACAATTTGGGTTGCAATGCCGTTGAAGGGATGTGTTGTTTTGATTTGGATGAACGTTCCCGTTCTATTGAGAACCATATCAGTAGTTTAAATCACCATATCGGTAGCTTAAATTACCCGATTTCCTAAGTCACTCGGGATCAGGGCGGGAGCTGGTGTGGTCAATTGTTTTCTTGGATTCCTGAGGCCTTGCGCTATGTTTTTATTTGTTTTTTTGCAGTTGTTTTTGTTTTAGTTTGTTGTTGTTTTGTTTCCCATATCCCCAATTTAGTGAGGATATTTCGCCAGTTTCAGAAACCTACTTTTGTTTCATTGGGATATGGTAGTTGATTGTCCAAAGGGCAGAGTGTAACGTGTGTGCGAAAATGAGCTAAAACATGGCGCCGGTGCGCGGGGCTCCAAGCTGAAGCTACCGCAAACATAAATACAACATTTTAAAAGCTGCAGTTTTATTTCTAAGTTTTCCGGGCTCCTCCAGCCCAGAAAACTTAGAAAACAAAACGCAGCTAGTGCTTATTTTTTTTAAAAAAAATAGCACTTACCAAGATGCAGCTGCAGTTTTCCTGCCTGTAGTCTCTGGTCCCTGTACTCCGCGTCCGGCAGCAATGAAGCAAAAGCCACCCAGTAGTAGCTTTTGTTTACTACAGCTGGCTGGCATTTGCTTCATTAGTGCCGCAAATGCAAGCAATTTTACAAAATGGATGCCCCCTAGTGCTTGCAATTTTAAAGTTTGAGCTTCATTTGCTCGAAACTTTCCATAGGGACTTAAAAAATATATATATTTTAGATATTCGTTTTATTGTTGGCCATCTTTTTGGCCAATAATATTTCTGAACTAACTATTCCTTTAAGGACGAGCCGAGAGGGGAGTCAGTGATGTGCAGGTGCATTGATAAGGGGTTCTGGGAACAAGCGCGCAAGACATGAACTGGGTTTTTCCACTACTGTCTGGATGTTGCCACTCTTTGCCTCCCATCCTTGCTGTCTGTCCTTCGGCCGGGGGCAGTTTGCAATTTATGAGGGGCAGGGATTTGTCCCCCTTAAGGGAGGTATCCTGATGAGGAGACAGCGGATTGGAACCCTGGGTGATGAAGTCTCGCCGAGAGGGAGGATGCTCCGCTCCAGACCACGGTAGTATGTGTGATCTCTCTCCCTACCTGCCTTGGAACTTGGTAGTGTTGTTGTGGCTGAGAATAAGTCTCCTGCAACTACCCTAACGGCGTTGTATATCCTTTGCAGCTATCCTTGTTTTGCATTTATCCCAGTTATCTGTGTGCTTATGGATTATGAATAAAGGGGCCTGTAACAAGCCTTTTGTATTTCAACCCTTGGTCTAAGTGTGTTTTATTGCCTTCCTGAGCCCAAGAACTTTTGGTCTGTGTAATAGGGCGAGTACTTCTGAGGTTATTGCACGTGTCCGAAAAGCAAAACAGATGTTTTGTTTTGTATGGCTGTATATGAATTTTAACCTTTTTAACTGTTTTATTTGTAATATAGTTTTTATGGTTAATAACGCCGATTAAAGCTTGTTTGAACACACAATGTTAGTTTATAGGTCTCCCACGGTCGGGCTGGGACCTTGCGATCACAACACTGGTAGGGGTTTCCTTCCCCTAAACTTCCAATCCCTTCAATTCACAGTTTACACAGTCTTAAAGGTTTGTCTAAACAGACTTTCAATTGGGCACTTTCACTATGCCGGACCACACTGTTACTCTGCAGCACCTGTCCATAGTTTACAAGTTATGGGCAAGGTGCAGATGTCTTTGTGGTTGTATTTCCACTACATGTCCCATAATGCACCTTTCCTTATGGTTAAATAGTTGATTTCATGCTCACAAGAAAAGTTCATATATTTTTTACAAGTTCCTACTTCAGCCTCACATATGTGCCGGGTTTTCCCCGACTCAGAAACTCACTGGCAATGCGATGCTGTCGGGAAAAGACTTGCCACTCTCAGATCTGAGGTGAGGGTCTCGCCAACTGCCGCACTGTCTCCCTAGGGATCAACCTCCACCCAGAGAATGCAGCACTGGCCTGTATCTGGCCTGCTGTGAGCAGGTCTCCTTGCCGTTTGTCTCTCTCTCCCTAGGCTGCAAGCCTCCAGCCACACCGGGTCAGCCTTTCCGGCGTCTCGCTTTTCATTGGCCCAAGTAGCAAGTGGGGCTGGGATTGAGAAGGGATCCCCTGCTGGACTCAGCCACAAGGCCTCCCTTCAGTTCTCCCAACTGCTGCTCCTTGTTCTGCCAGGAACTCCACCTTTCATACACCTGGGTTTCATTAACAGGCTGCAGGTGTGCGTTCTGGGCTTGGTCTGCCTGTCCTTGCCTGAATATTAGTGGGACAGTACAGTATTAGCATGGGGGCAGTCTGTCTTCGGTCTCTCAGTGAGGTTTTGAGTAATCTTTATTCTTCTTAGTCGCCTCCTCTTCTTGGTTATTTTCTAAATTGGGGCGGGGAGTTGTGATGGGAAAATTGTCCTGTAAAAGGCAGAATTGGTGCGATTGTGATTGAGCGCTTTACCCTGCTTGGTCTCAGTGGGACAGGGCCACTGCATATTACTAGAGGTATTCTTTCTAGTTGTAGTACATGGATAACTCAGTGGGGTAAGGGAATTATGTGAGTTTTAGTTTCCTGTTGTGACCGTAGATAGCTGGTGTACAGACATGTCAGAAAAGGAGGGATGTATTAAATGTCCTCTGGGTTTATTTAGAAGGGGGGGCACTAGGTGACTTAAGGGTCAAAAGATGGTTTGATTTCCCATAGTCTTTTCTCTTTCCCTTTTCTAAGTTAAAGAGTTGGGGTGCGACAGGATTCTGCTCACATTATCCTCCAAAGGCAAAGGGGATATCGGGGTAGGGGCTTGTCGGACAAAAGGGGGGATACTGCGTCTCACCCGAGGGCATTCCACCAATAGTCCCCAGGGATCCCCCGACAAGGTGATCCTCCCGCAATGGTCCGCCCCCAGGGTCTGGTTCCAAAGGCAATGGCCGTGCCCGAGCCAGCTGAACAAAGAATCCCCGGGGTCTATATGTGAAACCACACTCGTTTCTCACAGAGTCCATAGTTGTGATTCACCCTGTTCAAAAAAGGCTACTTTAAAGTGGGGAAGATTTAATGGATTCTATGAACAGTATTGTGTATCCTCATGTTCCTTTGTTGGTGACTCAACTAGAATTGTGTTATTTCAGCACTGGTTTTCCCTCAGTCCCATGTCACTTGATTTGACAGGTGCACATATAAACTCCCACCAGCCTGTCAGTACAGCAGGGATTCCAGTGTAGCAGACTGGCTGCAGCAGAACAAATATAAAGTTCCTTCTCTGTTGACTACTGCCACCAGAGTATCTTGGGTCGTCCAGAGCTCTACCTTACAGGTGAATGAGTGAAGGTCTTTGCAGTGACATCTTATTTTCTTTTTTTTTTAAGTGCTCACACAGCCGGGGGCCTCGAGGCGCTGTTACCGGAATATGTCTTAGTTGCGTATTTATAATGTGGTTAATAACCAGAGGATTCGAAGCACAGACCCGGGGATCGAACCTGGGTTACTTAGTGTTGTCTTGTTTCCAAGGCGAGCATGTTGCCACCGAGCTATCCTCCCGGGACCTTATGCTACGTCAGAGACTTGCACAACACAGATCTACCACTTTCATGTTTTCTTGGTGCATAAGGATATTCAAGAGCAGGGGAATTGGAATTGGACTAACATCAAAGCAGGGGAACCAGGGCAATGTTGTTTTCTTGCAATGTTGTGTGCAGATCTGAAAAGATAGTGCTCTCTATATAATGTACATTTGAGATATTTTGTGAATTGCCCGGTGCGGTACTTATTGTGCGCTCCAGGTTGATAATCTAAACTTTGTGTGTAGATGTCTGTTGTGCCTGGCAGAGTAGTGGTTAAGGACAGTGTGGAGAATTGTGTGGACATATACGTAGTGGGTTGGGGTGGTGTTTATGGACATTTTATGTAAAACGCGAGTCTTCGGGTGGTGTACGTTCTGTGGTGCAAACCCGTGTTATAGTAATGGAGTGATGTGTCCAGATGTATTATTAGTAAGGGTGGGAGGTGGAATTATTTGAGATGTTTGTTGTTCCTGTGCCTTGCTCAGCACACCTCCCAAAAACAAATGGGAGGAACTTTTTTCCACTTTGGAAACATCACAGCTGATCATGTTTATTAATATCTATGCAAAACTTTCATTTTCCAGCCTTTATGCATTTTGTTATGTTGTGTTATTTATTAAACAAAAGGTGTGGGAACCCCTCTACTGAGAATGAACATGGGTCAAATACCCTGTTCTATGGAAGTTCTCCCATTCAGGAGGGTCTACACCACGTTTTAGTCACTGCACCCTTCACAGAGGAGAAATATCCATTTGTATATCAGACTGGTCCCACCCACACAAGGGCAATCCAGCACCAAAATTCTAAGCAATTCTCCTCTGAAAAAGAGTACCAACTGCAACCCCACACACGTTTTGGCCTTGCTGGACGTCCTCAGTGAGGTGAAGCTGAGCTTCTCTAAGGAACAGTGAGCAAAGGATCCACATCTGGATTACCCTGGGTTACTTAGGGTGAAACCCCAAGTTTTACAAATTAAACTTGCCTAGCATTATCAGTCCAGGACTGCCCAGGTGGGTGGGACTAGACTGATGTGCAAAAGGATATTTGTCCTCTGCGAAAGGTAGAGTGAGCTAAAACGTGGTTATTGACACTCCCCACCTCTCCTCATGCCCCCCGCCTGAGTGGAAACCTGTACTCACTCCTCGGAAGACCTTCAAAGGTGGCAATCAGCTTCACTTGGCTACCCTCAATTCAGGCCCTGCTGTCAAACACTCTTCTGACATCTGTCACCTCCCTGTAGACCTTGACATCCTCGCACTCACTGAAACGTGGTTCAATGCCAGCTCTGTCACTGCTTTTGACACTCTTCTCCCTGATGGCTACAAGATCCTCTCCAAGCCCAGGCCCAACCTGTCAGATGGTGGAGTGGCCCTGAATTTCCCTTAATCTGTCCTTGCTTCTAGCATGTCCACTCAATCCTACTCTGTCTTTAAATGCCTTGTCTGTAGGATTGGTGTCTCTCCATCACTCTCCCTCATTCTCAGCAGCATCTATAGGCCCCCTTGACCTATCTCCCTTATCCTTTCAGAATGGGCTGACCTCGCCTCTTCTCTCCTGACTTCCTCCTCCAAGCTTCCCCTCCTCAGAGACTTCAACATTTATCTAGACTCCCATGATGCAGCCAGTACACTCTTCTGCAACCTCCATGACTTTCTTTCCCTCACAATTCTCCCCTCTAGTCTGACCCACTCAGCCAGACACACGTTGTATGCGTTCATCTCCACAGACATTCCCATCTCTAATCCTCTCACTACGCCTCTCTCCTGGTCTGACCATGCTCTCCTCTCCTCCCATCTGCAGCTCTTGGGTCCCATTGCTATGTCTCTGCCTGCACTGCCAGTCTCCTCCTCCGTCATTCAACCGAAGAAGCGAATGTCAGTCACTGAATTTGCCACCACCTTCATTCCTCCAACCACTGCTATTGACTCTCATACCGACTCAACTCTTGCTAACCTTCATCTCTCCAGTTTCAACACTCTGGACATCCTTGCCCCTGTCATGAGGATCCGCATGAAGCCTGCCGCTAAGTGCAACTCTTGGTATGACTCCGACCGGGCTGCTCTGAAACGCAAGTGTAGAGTTGCTGAGTGGAAGTGGCAGGCCTCAAGCACACCCCAATGGCCTGCCGCCTGCTCCAAAGGCAATACAGACTCTCCATCCGCTCTAAGAAGAGGGCCCATGTCAAGCCTGCAAAATCTGTAAGGCACTTGCCAATCCTACTGCAGTTTCCACTTCTTCTCCTCCTTCGTATGTGTTCTGTACCGCACTGGCCTCCCACTTCACTACCAAAACCCAGGGCATTCTGTCCTCACTCTCGGCTACTCCCCTCCCTGCCATCCCTCCTCTCTTACCTCCCTTGGCTCCCCTCTCTCCACCCTCCATACTCTCATCCTTCTCTCCCATTGCAAAGGATGAGGGCTCTGAAGTAGTCTGCTGCATGAAAGTCTCCTCCAAACAGGTGCTCTCCTGTTCTTCCAGAACTGTAAATGACAACATCTCATCTCTCACCCCACCCTTAGCCGACTTCTGTAACCACTCCTTTGCCACTGGGTCGTTCCCCCTTCCCCTCAGCACTCTTTTGTGCGCCCTCTTCTGCAAATGTCATCTGCTGACTCTTCCTGTCTGGCTAACTATCGCCTTGTCTCCATCACCCCTTTCCTGGGCAAACTCCTGGAGAAGTTGGTCATCCAACTAATCCACAACACAGAATCTGTTGGCTGTCTCCACAACCACCAGTCTGGCTTCAGAGCATCCAGAGGCACGGAAACTGCTCTCCTGAACACCCATGAAGACCTGCTCTCAAACCTTGGTTTCAACTCTCCCTCTGTTCTCATCCCTCTCAATCTTTCCTCTGCCTTTGACACAGTCAATCATGCCACCCTCATAAATCAGCTCTGAGATACCCTCGGCATCACAAACCTGGCACTGGCCTGGGTGACCTCCTTCCCATCCAACCGACATTCCCAGGTGCAACTGGGCCCTTTCCTCTCCCCCACCGCACATTCTACCTGTGGTGTCCCTCAGGGTTCTATCCTATCAGCCAGGATATCAATATCTACCTTGCCCCTCTGGCCGACTTGATCTCCACCTTCTCTCCTCACTTACAATGTTATGCTGATGACACGCAGGTCTCCTTCAAGCTTCCCACCTCTACCTCCTCTCTCATACCTGACTGCCTGACTGTTATTCAGGCATGGTGCAAAGCAAATGATATCTGCCTTATTGCAAGCAAGACCTAGATCCTTCCCATTGGGATGCTGCTCCCCGTTTCCCTCCCACTCTCCTGCCGCCTTCCTTGGGTCCTCTCCCCTCACCTTCTTGTGAGACTAAACACCTTGGTGTCATCTTCGACTCCTCTCTCTCCTTCCCCCCTCACATCACAGACCTTGACAAGAAGGCCAACTTTCAGCTCCACCGCCTCAAACGTCCCTCTATTACCCCTCTCTCATTCCCGATTGTCTAATCGCTATTGAGGCATGGTGTGCGGCTAATGATCTCGGTCTTAATGCCAGTAAGACTAAGATCCTTCTCATTGGGACACCTGTGCTCTGTTTTCCTCCTACCCTCTGGCCGCCCTACTTGGGCCCTCTACCCTCGCCATCCAGTGAGGCCAAAAATCTGGGTGTCCTCTTCGACTCCTCCCTCTCCTTCATCCCTCACATCTTGGACCTTGCCAAGAAGGCCTACTTTCAGCTTCACCCCCTTAGAGGCATTCTCCATTTCATCACCTTCCCCCAGAAGCTCAATGTCTCCAGAGCTCTGGTACTCTCTAGACTGGACTACTGCAACAGCCGCTTCCTTAACCTGCCTCTTTCCTCTCTTCTCCCGCTCCATCTCTCCAGCCCTAATATCTCTCCACTAGCTCCCTGTAGCTGCAAGGATCAAATTCAAGAACCTCTGCATCATCCACACAGCTTTTTGAGGCCTGGGACCATGCAAAATCTAACTCTCTCTCCCTAAATACCCAACGGCTAGAGCACTTTGGTCCTCTAGCTCCAACTCTCTGCAGATCCGTTTGTCCAAGCAGAGTGTGTGGGGTAGATCTCTAGGGAGAATCCAGCAGGAGCTTCCATCTGGAATGGCCTCCCTACCTCTCTCCGACTTGAGCCGGATCTCCTTAAGTTCCAGAATTGGCTCAAGCTCCTGCTTGTCTCTACTTCCTTCCCTCTCGCGCTCCCTTGCTAATGCCCCTGTCTGTTTGCTGTGACTGGCAGCCTGGTCCCTATGAGTCTTAAAGGGCACCAGTCTCCTTCCCCACCCCTCGCCCAGTTTCTATCTGCAAACGCCCAATCTAGCACTGCCCTTCTGGGCTGCCTCCTTGATCAGCCTGGAGAGTTGGCACCCCTCCCGAGTACGGTCCAATCCCTTCCCTGCACCTGATGGTGACCCCCTAGCACTTGCCCTCCTGGGCTCCCCTTAACACGTGCCTAACCCTGAGCCCCCTGCCCCCAACCTCCCGCCCCACTCCCCTACCCCGCACCCCCTGCACTTCTTGCTGCTGCACTTGCACAATGATATGACAGGCTATTTATAACGCGCTTAATACATAGAGGTTTCAAAGCGCGGACCAAACCTGTGGTGCTCTGTGTCGTCTTGCTTCCAAGGCGAGCACGTTGGCCCCGAGCTATCCTCCAGAGACAATCTGAATGTCACAAGGCCTAGTAGGACCATTATTTCTTTTTCATCTCCATGTTCCCCTGCCCCCCTTTTGTCTTGTGGCACCTGGAAGCACATTGTGTATAGGCACCTTATAAATATGCAATAAATAAAAAATAAATAAAAGAAACACAATTTGTAGTAATTTGCTTGTGGACTCTCAAATCTAGACACTAACTTTAGCAACACTCGGGTTTAAATGGGATTATTGTAAAATAAAGCAGGACATCAGTGGTCAAAGTGGGCAGGAACTAAAGGGTGCGACGCTCGCCTACGTTTTGGGGAAAATCCCCCATCGCTACCTTCTTGTCATAGAACACCATTACCGGAAGGCAACCGAAGGACACTTTTGCTTTTTGCTTTCCTCTACTGAGGATTCAAACCAGGACCCTTCTGGGAATGCTCTAATGTTACATCTGGCTGAGCTACCATGCAGGCACTAGCATGCGTTTGTTCATTTCAGTTGCCTACCTGGGACAGAATACCCATTCCTCAGCTGCCACATAGTGCTGCACCACAGTGATCAGTATTTGTCTTCTAGATTTAAGCACAAGTAATGTGAAATTGTGGCAGGTACGTCAGTGTGTGCAGATAATGGGATGAGGGTTGCTATAGTCCTTGGCTTGTCCCTCAAAAAAGCATCAATGATGGGCGATTAGAAAGGGGGGGTGCATGAAGTTGCACGGTGTGGGAGACAATGACTGAAAGTAAAGGTGGTTGTTTATATGCATTTGCTTTAACTGTGGTTCCTACAGTCTTCATGGTACAGTTGTAAAATACGGTGTTGGGGGGTCAAGTGGAGGAGGGGGGGTGAGTGCAGTGGAGGAAAGGGAAGACCCAGGTTTAGGTTTGTATTGGTGACAAGGAGAGTGAGAGTGGGTTTTTGGTCAGTGGGCAAGCGGGGGGTGGGGAGGGGAAGGGCACTACTTGCTTTGACCGCTGTTGGACATGCACAATGAACTAGAAGCTGACAAAGCCACCACACACCACTTCACAACCACATCATTGCAATGCTGGATAGTACCAATAGATATATGCATTTTGTCCTTCAAGCTTATCAAGTTTACAGACAGTGACAGTTGCCCAGTGTGCTTTAAATTGCACCATTTGGTGCTAACAAGACACTGTAGTTCCCACGAACATTCATTGGGGGAGACAAGTATGCCCAGCCCCCAAACAGTCTATGAAGCTAACCCCATCTCCAAAGTTTTGGTCTAATCACACTGATGACAAAGGAGCAAAGGGCAAGGCAGAGCCTTAGACATGTCACACATCGGGCCCTGTGGGCAGTGTCCGGTGCCCATCTCCTTCAATTTAGTCAAGGGTGAAGTGTGAGTGCCAGGCAGGCATGGGTCAGCTCTCTGTGGAATGGCGCTACGGCAAGGCATCTTTTCTGGCAGCAACATCCGGTGAGTTCCTGGACTGAATTGTCAGACCTGCTAATGTAAGGGAGGAAGGGCCATTTTGCCCCCCTGTACATTCAGCACAAAGAAAACCTAATACTCGTGCAATAGTGGGGAGACGTCCTCCTTGCCCTTCCCTGGCACCAGTGGAAGCGGGGCTACTGCAAGAGACATTAGGACTTCATTTTGTGTACCCCCAGACTCCATTTTCGGACTAGACCGCATCCCGAGCCCTGCAACGCCTTCTCTCCCCTTTGCACCACTGCGCACACTGACAGCCCCTACCTCCTCCTCCCATGTCTGTGCCGCCCAGGCTTCTTTCTCACAGATGCTCTGGCGCGAATTGTTGCAAACAGAAACTGTATTCTTCTATCCTTCCTCTGAGCTCATTGCCCTGTGTGTGACCGGGTTGAATCTCGCCCTGTGGCCCATTTGTCTCTACAAACATGCTCTTGCTCCTCTCACCCCCACCTTTGGGAGTTATTGCCTGCACAACTCTTGCACCACCATTCTCCCTTTGATGTAGCAGAAGCGTGACCCTTCCCCACTGACCACCCTAGAGTGCCCCCAATATAACTGGGCTTATGTCATCATATTCCCCACCTAAAACCAACACCTATCAATCCACTTCCACAAGCACTGGGGAACCATGGCAAATACATTTTAGAGCAAGCCCTCTGATAACGCACCTGGGGGGCAAGACCCTCGTACCCTTCACGACCACAAAGGCCTGAGGCAGGAATATGTAAATATGCGTCTACGATTTATAGGTGCCCCCACAACCCAGTACATGGTTTATATTCTGTATTATTCATTGCATGTCAGGAGATAGTATGTAGCTTAGACAGAATGACCTCTTCCTATGGAACCGACCTGACATTCACACCACCCAGATGAGCCCAGCTGACCATGTGCCGCTCGAAGTAACAGCCCTGCACCAGCCAATCATGTGGAGCCGGCCCATATACTGCCATACTGTAACTATGTTGTCCGCCAATCCCAATGCAACTTGATGTACCTAAAGCATATAATGTACTGTATTCTGTATTGTTGGTCAGAGCGCTCTCGAAGCAGCAGAGTTCTCTGCATGCATATACCTTTATAAAACTTTACTTTCCTCACAACCTTTCTCCTGGTCTCATTCCCTACTGGGGTGAGTCCTTTAATATTTGTCTACAATTGTATTTTGGGGAATGTCCACCTTCACTATGTAGTGCTGCAACTGCAGGATGTGATCAGAGGGCAAAAATTCAAGTTGCAAGCTACTAGCCAGCCATTCAAAAGTCACTTGCCACCTCAATTCTATACGTACACAAAGCACACCATATCTTACTCGCCAAGAGTCAAATATCATTAGCCATTTGCTAGTAGCGAGTGCACATTTTGCACCCAAATGTAATGTACAGATAGTCTGCTAAGAAGCGCAGGTGCCATTAAATGTGAATCAGCTAGTTTGAGAAATCCTACTATAGTGAGAGGAAATGAGGAGATGCTAGTGCTCTCCTTTTTTAGGTTGGGCTAATAGGTCTGGCAACACCTATAAGTCGAAACTATTGCATTAGAGTACAGATAGGGAGGAATGGCAGATGAGGAGGGCCACCCAGTCTCTAGGTGTTGTTTGGTTATATGCCCAGCCATTAACTGCTCATGGCCAGGCTGATCCCTATGACCATTCCCGCCCAGTTCCTGCCCCTCCCCGCCTGCCCAAAACACCTCCTCATGGGAACTCTTTAAGCTTGCTTTATTCAAGACTTGCCATCAAACTTTGCACTCAAAGATCCAGCCAATGTTTTTTTAAAGTAGTCCTCTGCGGGTTAATGACTTCATTGGAGTTGTAAACCCGCTACTGGTGTAATAAAAAATATCTTACCAAGTCTACCTTCAGCCACTCGATTTATAAGCACTCGGCTTGTCCTTCAATTAAGTCCTATTAAAAAAAAAAAGCATTGGCAAAGCCAACAGTTTAGGCATGTGAATAAGTACTAGGCTTTTGCCAGGCACTGCTATTAGATTCCCAGGTAGTTGCACCATTTTCCATCTGCTACCATCAATGGCCAGTTAATTTATTTATTTTATTTCCTATACAATAAAATGGTGTTTCCAGGCACCACAAGTCAAGTCAAAGGTGGGGAGGGTACAAGGGGAGTAAATAATAGCGAAAACAGTAAATAAACAATTGCGGTCCTACTAGGTCTTGCGACATTTGGACGTGCAACTGAAGTGACGAGAAGTACATGAGAGAGGGAAGGGAGGGGAGAGGAGGGAACAAGGTATGGGCAAGTGCTGGTGGGAGCCCAGTAGGGGCAGTGCCAAGGGGTGCCAGGGGAGGAGGCCACTGGCTAGGTCCTGTGGCAGAGGTGTACCAAAGGGGTGGGAAGAACGGTTACATTTGATTTGAACAAATTAAATTCTGGAGAATGCTATAATAACAAAAAAGTTATAACGAAAAATATTTAAATTATTTATTTTGAGGGGTTCCCCCCAATTCCCCTGTGCTTTTAAACCCACCCCAAACCCCTCCACACCCGTTTTAACCCCAATCATATACATTTTAAACAAAAATTCCTCTGCAATTTAATTCATTAAAACCACTGCATACTGGGCTGCACAACAGCCCGGATGGGGGCCAAGAGAGCACTGCTAAGGGGTGGGTGCTGGTGTCGACTGGGCAGAGGGCCTGGTAACCTGTAAGACTCATGAAGGACCAGGCCGCCAGTCTCAGTAGTAGTGGGAAAATTAGCAGGGCAGGGAAAGAGGGAGGGAAAACAAGAGTTTTTAGAAGTTTCCAGAACTTAAGGTGGTCCAGCTCAAGTCGGAGAGGGGCAGGAAGGCTGTTCAAAGGGAGGCACCAGCCGAAGAGAGAGACCTATCCCCCATTCTCTGCTTGGAGAAGCGTATGACCAGCAGAGAGTTGGAGCTAGAAGGGCAGAGGGCTCTAGCAGGGAGGTATTTAGGGAGAGAAAGTTGGAGATAGCAGTGTCCCATTCCCCAGAAAGCCCTGTGGATGATGCAGAGGGTTTTGAATTTGATCCTCGCGGCCACTGGGAGCCAGCAGAGAGATTTAAGGGCTGGAGAGATACGGTTCCTGAGCTTGAGGCCAAGGATAAATCTCACAGCCGTATTCTGGATTAGTTGAAGGGGGGCAAAGGGAGTAGTCCAGCCTAGAGAGGACCACAGCTCTGGAGACACTGAGCTTCTGGGGAAAGTTGAGGAAAGGTGGAATGGCTCTAAGGAGGTTAAGTTGAAAGTAGGCCTTCTTGGCAAGGTCCAAGATCTGAGGGGTGAAGGTAGAGAGAGGCGTCGAAGAGGATACTGTTCAAATGGATTTCTGAACGCTGACCTGATGGGCAGAGGTTCAGAAGGCCAGCTTAGTTTCTTGGAACAGGGTAACCTTCTAGACAAGCCAGACCAATAAAGGTAGCATTGGCAGCGGTCAAGACTGGGTCTCAGAAGGGGTGAGGGTGATCAGAAGTCCACAATCAACACACAGAGCAAACAACACCACAAATTACTCTCAATCAGGTGTACAAATCAAAAATACATATACAATTATTAAAGGCCTTTTAGATCAAACACAATATGAAACCACAGCAATATTAACAATACTAACACAACACTATACTAGGAAACATATATACAGTAACTATTGGCCTAAAGGAATATTCAACAAGTGAGGATCCACATCCTGTAACGGAAGAGGGTCAGACAGTGCAAATATACTTTAGGTAATTCTTCAGGAGTCTCAACCCTAACTAATAGGCAGTCCAATCCCTACTAAGTGTGGAGACTTGTGCTCAAAAGTATGTTCAGCGTATCAGCACTCAATCATGCGTTAAAGTACAAAATAGGTCTCTTCAAGGGGCCATAGTGTCTCACAAAGGGGGTAAGGCGATGAAGAATAGAGTTCCACTATTCAAGAAGGGTTTCCACAAGGGCGCAGAGCTATTTTCAGGAATCGGGAATAGGATGGTAGTTCAGACTATACTAACAAAGGTGAGTGGCCCTTGGAGGAAAGTTGTGCGTAAAAGTCTATGGATGCACCACCGGTAAAGGGTTCCAAGTACTCAACGACCCTCAAGCAGTCGGGACCAAACTTTGCCAGTCAAGTCCAGTTCACTTGCAGGTTCGAGTCCAGCAGTTGGCGTCTCTCCGGCTTTCAGAGGCTGCATTCCGGGACCTCAGTCCATGGCGGGACAGTGGCATTTTCTCTGCTTCTGAGGAAGGGATCGGGCCAGTTCCACTGCAGCTTGTCTTATGGCACAGAGGGGGCACAGCCGCAAGGCACCCACAAAGCTTGTCACCGCACACATCGGGGCAACACAGGTACCGCGTAGGCTCGGGTTCAGACGGACTCTCCACATTCCAGACCTAGGAATGCTAGGTGTACGAAACTCGGTAGGGGAGCGGCTTCTACCAAGAGTTTATGGTTCCCAAAGTCTCAGGTTGAAACTCGAGATGGCGGCGATTCCAAAGCAAAGGTCCCGTATGAGCTGGTCAGTTCGCTGGGCGATCCAGGAACACTTCCGAAGGGGCTCGTTTGCAGGTTAAGCAGGAGGTGCCGAGAGAAGTTAATCCCACTGCTCCAACGGGTGGAAGCACCCTTGCAGGCCTTCTATGATCGATGAGAAACAGGGGCTCTGAAAGGACAACAGCAGGGTCATGGTGCAAAATTTCCAGCGGTTCCACAGATCTGTTTCGTCAGTTCAGAATACTTGGCTCCTTTACTAAGTTTGGTGTGAACTCAGAAGATCGACCTAGGATAGGTCTAGAGTGCCTTCTCTTAATCGAAATCTCCTTTGCACCATAAAGAAGAGAAACCAACAGGAGATCTGCTCACATTCAACCATTCCAGACGTGGACCAAGCACGGACCACAGTGGTCCCAGTCATCCCAACACATCAGACATACTGGCGCCCAGGATGTGCATTGGAACTAGACAGCTCCAGCCCACATCCTTGGCGCACACACACAAGGCATGCAGAAGCCTGCAAAAGCTACGGTTTGCGTAGAGGTCTGCATGACCAAATAAGGAATTTCCCGGGTCTGCTTGACCTGGCGAAGGCAAAGGGACAAAATGGTCAAAGGACTGAACAAAAAGGACCTCATGGTATGGCCATTTTAAGCACTGGCCACTGTCCTGGGCCAACCGCAGTAAACGCGGTTTGGACCATTGAACAGAGTCAAACATGCTTTAAAAGTAACTGCTGCCACCAACGCTGTCATGGACACACTTGTACATTCATCAAAAATCCTTCCAGGGTGTCTAGGGCCTTAAAAATGAAAGAGAAACCAGTGCACTGTAGTACTGGAAGGTGCATTGTGCACTGATAAAATGTTGCCAAGAAATAGCAACAAAATGAAAGACTAAGGGAAACAAAGTCTCCTAGTACTGACAGTCTGAAGGGCATGTCAGTTTCCCCTTAACAAGATGAGCAAAAGACCAGTGGAGTCCAGCATAAGGCTAGGTTCCACTGGTAAAAGTCAGGCTAGGATGGTCAGACAAAAGAAAAAGATTGGGGGGTTCACAACTGGGGGTTAAATTACCCATAAATGGAAATCTTTCCTAGCAGATACCAAGATGTTTGACCTCACTGGATGGTGAGGGTAGAGGGCCCAAGAAGGGCGGACAGAGGGCAGGACGGATACAGGGCACAGGTGCCCCAATAAGAAGGATCTCAGTCTTACTGGCATTAAGACAGAGATCATTAGCCGCACACCATGCCTGAATGGCGGTCAGACAATCGGGAATGAGAGAGAAGTTTGAAGGAAAGCTGTGGGTCATCAGCATAACACTAGAAATAAGGAGAGAAGGAGATCATCAGGGGGGCAAAAAGGGCGAGGTAGATTTTGAAAAGCCACAGCGATAGGATACAGCCCTGGGGAACGTCGCAGCAAGAGAGACAGGTGGTGGAGGAAAAAGGGCCCAGCTGCACCTTGAAAGGGCAGTTAGTTAGGAAGGAGGTCAGCCAATCCAGTGCCCGGTCCATACTGTACAGGGTATTGCAGAGCCGTTTTAGGAGGATAGAATGGTTGACCATGTCAAAAGCAGAGGAGAGATCGAGGAGAATGAGTAGAGCAGTAGAGTTGGAGTCAAGACAAGCGAGCAGATTTTCACAGGTGTGCAGGAGAGCAATTTACATGCCTCTGGATGCACAGAATCCAGATTGATGGTCATGGAGACAACCAGCAAGTTCAGTATGACGAATCAGTTGGGAGAAGATCAAACTTCTCCAAGAGTTTGCAAGGGGGCGGTAGAGATAGGGCAGTAGTTAGCCGGGCCGGAAGCAGACAGCTTTTGTAGGAGAGAGTGCTTGACGGATAGAGGGAGAGCGAGTGGGGAAAGAGTGGTTACAGAAATCGGCTAGAGCCGGGCCAAGATAGGAGATGTTGTCCTTAATAGTTCTGGAGGAGCAGGGGAGCACTTGTTTGGATGAGACCTTCATAGAGCAGACATCTTTAGAGACCTCATCAGGTGCTATGGGCAAGAGGGTGGAGAGTGAGGGGAGCTAAGGGAGTGAATGAGAGCAAGAGCGGGAGTGGAGATTGGGGTGGTGGAGAGTGAGGGCAGGATGTCCTGTGTTTTAGATCTGAAATGGGAGGACAGACACATACCAGCCATTACGCTTGGTGACATGCTTCAGGCGGATCCTCATGACAGCGGCAATGATATCAAGGGTATTAGAGATGGAGAAGTGAAAGTTAGCAAGGACAGAATCAGAGGGAGAGTCAGAAGCAGGGGTTGGAGGAGGGATGAAAGTGGAAGCAAGAGCAGCCACTGACACTCGATTCATCGGTCGAATGAGGCTGAAGGTGCAGGAGCCAGCACAGACAGAGGGCCGAGGGGCCCCAAGCATGAGGAGAGAATGGTAAGACCAGAAGAGGGGGGTGGTGTCACAGGTTAGAAATAGGGATGCCTGCAGAGATGAAGGCAGCCAGAGTATGTCCGGCTGAATGGGTCGGACCGGAAGTAAGAATGGTAAGGGAGAGGGAGACACAAAGGTCAGGGAACAATGAAGTGGCTGATTCAGGAGAGTCAAGGTGGATATTGAAGTCACACAGGAGGACGGGTTTAGAAGAATTTGTCAAGAGAGAAGAGGTGAGGTCAGCCCATTCATAGAGGAAGAGGTAGATAGGGCCGTGGGGCCTGTAGATGGTAGCGAGGGTACGTGAGAGAGTAGGAGAGACACTGAGCCTACAGATGGGGCATTCAAAAGAGGAGAAGGATGGAGTAGGTATGATAGAAGCAGGTACCCACTCAGGGAAAATCAGGGCCACTCCACCTACAGACCGGTTGGGCTTGGGTTCGGAGAG
Organism: Ambystoma mexicanum; assembly: GCF_040938575.1. Lineage (NCBI taxonomy): Eukaryota > Metazoa > Chordata > Amphibia > Caudata > Ambystomatidae > Ambystoma > Ambystoma mexicanum. The sequence continues at coordinate 981,647,410 of NC_090929.1, read as the reverse complement.
AAGCGCATAGCCCTTGGGAAGGAGAGTGTCAAGAGCAGTGACAGAGCTGGCATTGAACCAGGTCTCTTTAAGGGCGAGGACGTCAAGGTCAAAGTCTTCAAGAAGGAGACAGATGTCAGAGGAGTGTTTAACAGCAGAACAAACATTTAGAGAAGTTAAGTGGAGCTGGCTACCAACTTTGAAAGATTTCCGAGGAGGGGTACAGGGTCGTGGTACTACCATCGCTGGAGGTGAAGAGGTTATAGGGAAGGAAGAGTATCAGCAGAAGGTATGAAGTTAATGAGAGACGGCAGGCGCTGGTCAATAAGGAAAAGATCAAGTTGAAAACCCTGGGTTGTCATAGTGCCATTGTGATAGACAATAATGATGCACGTAAAGGATGAGAAGTGGCTCAAGAGTACTTCCCCATCTAGTTTCACCATTAATGGGTGAAGAAGAAAAAAGGGGAGAGGATTGTGACCAAATGGCGAGTCCATAGCTCTGGGCAGGGGATAGAAAATAGGATGTCAGGGATAGGCTGCCTGGAAGAAGCATTGACGTAGGTGTTAGCAATAGGAAGGCCTGGATTAGAGGCAAAAAGAGCTTTTTTAAAATGTTTTCTTCCAGACTTTGAGAGGTTATAGAGTAGCAGTTAGAATAGATTGGGGAGATGGAGAGCACCATGGGAGTGGGGGGAGAGAGACAGACAGAGGAGCTGTACAGTGCAAAAATAAACTCACCAGGTAGCCGAGCAGCCGATAGACAGGCAGATGGAAGTCCAAAGCGAGCTTTTTAGGACCCAACAGCCAGTCAGCTCCTCCTTAGCAGGATAGATGAAACATAGGTGTGGTAGGGGAGGCAGAGGGATAGAGTCAAAGGAAGAAGAAAGGGCGGGGGGGGGGGGGATCTTCACCGGTGAAGGGACTCAATGAGAAGGCAGTTAATTCCAGTAGAAGCCATCACACATGCTAAAGTAGGCTGGCGAGGCAGCAGAGGCGCAAGCAGGTAAAGGATTATTAAAGAGGCCACCTGACCGGAAAGCATCTTGAGGGGTAAGTTGGGGCACCACTCTTAGGCACCTAACACCTGTACAATAGCACAAGAGAAGGCCCACGTTCCCTTTCCCAGTGCGGCCGACTCAGTAGAAGTCAAGAGCACTGATATGCCTTTTTTGGCGGTGCAGTAGATGTATTGGGTATGCATGAGGACCTTCTTTGGATTGCCCACCTATTGCAAGATGGGTCCAACCCAGTAGTTGACAAGGTGCACCACTCCGCCTTAACCTACCATCTTCAATGCGAGGCACCAATGCTTATCCGCTCTCTGCCCGGGGGCTTGGGCTCCTCTTTCTGTGCTCCCAACGCATGAGGACACTGTTAGAACAAAAGCCTCTGATGAATCACTCCAGTGTCAAGAGGTAAGAGCCACCACTCTTCCCAACCATCACGCCGGCCCCCGTTGTCTCACAGATTTCGCTTGTGTGGGAGATCAGGAAAGCAACAGCAATCGGAATCTGCAGCCCTCGCCTGTCTGGGGTGGCGTGTGGGCACTGCTGGCACAACACTCCTACCTCACCCCGCTCACATCTTTGAGCTGAGGACAAGGCTGCTCTACCCTGCTGCAGCGACTGATCCATAATACCACTACGGTGGGATATACCTGGCAAGTGCCTTTTCCATGTCTATACAAAAGAGCAAATTGTTGCCATTGACAAACAGTGACAGCTCAAGGTGTGTTCAGGGGGAGCGGTCACAAAAGGGCACCCCCCCACATCCCCACCAGCAAACAAAGGGCACCTTTCCTCAAGTTCAGTGTTTTTAAACAGCGCCTACTAAAGAATCATGCCATGCCAGGCGTGTCCCTTAAATACACTTTACAAGAACAGCAGGGGCTCAGTTCTGTTGCTCGGCTGATATTTGTTCTTGATGCACAAATCTCAAACAGGGCGCTGATAGACCTCGGGCCGGCACTGTTGCCAATTCTTGATTTCTTTGCATTCTGGCCCTAGTAGACTTGGGTTTCTACTAGGGAAATCCGCTACTACGAAAACAGGAGTGACATCTCCCAAATGTCTCATTACTTTGCGTCAGACTATTCAGGGTTGCAAAGGAAACAACAGGTCTGCAATCAAGTCAGAGCATTCTTAGGCACCAGTGAAACAGTCAGAGCACCTGTTGTAGGGTCGATGCTGTAAATGGAACAGGGTAAGAGTGTGAGGTCCGAAGCCTGAGTTAACTTGAAGTAGAGCCTATGCAGATTACAGTAACAGTATGGCGGATGCTGGTCCACTGACGAGGCGAGAGGAGGGGGCAGACCTATCATATAAAATCGGGGTCTAGGGGAGTGCTGGAGAGGTTGAGGAGCATGGTGTACAGTTGGGATGTGGTCTCCCAGTTGGCACAAAGGAATAAGGACGTGGGAGTCGCCCAGGAACAGCAGTGACACAGGGTACCGCAGGGAAGGAAAAGAGGAGATAGTGCTGAACTACAAGTGAAGCACAAAGATATCACCTTTGTGGGAGGGATCAGAGAGCCTCAGATTTTGCAGTAATGCTTACACAAACCTTCATGAGGGCCACAATATGGCGGCTGTTACCAGACGACATAATGAGGGTGGTGGAAGGGAAGGTGCAGGAAAAGTGAAGGTCCGTCCACGGGTGGGCATACATTCTGAATGTAGATGATGATGCATGGCTGACAGTGTGAAAAGCAGTGCCATGAAGGAGTGGACTGAGGAAAAACACACAGAGGGGCAGGATTGTGATATGCTAGCACCAGTGCCTGCGGGGGTTCGGGTGGATGACACAGAACACTGTGGGGGTGGCTCTATGTATTTCTGAGGAAGAGGGAGGAGACACTGGCTGGCTGGGTACTGGAGGAGGCAACTGTGTGCAACAGAGCAGAGGTAGGACATTCTGGAAAAAGTGGTACGATGACAGATTTGGCATATAGGTGCCTGCAGGGAGAAAGAGGCAGGGTACAGATATTTCCAATGGCTATGGCGACGGAAGCTACCAAGAGTACCACCCACATTCTGAGATACACAAACAGGGTACTGACAGCATGGAGGGAGACATACCTGGACAGAGGAGTAATAAATAAACTGGATTTCAGAAGGACAGGTGACTGTGCAGTTTAAGAAAATACCAGTGGAAGGGGTAGTGTCAAGCGAATGCATGTCAGATATTGCCAAAACGCAACAGGACACTTTCAGCACATTTGCAGCAGAAGAGGAAATTGACAAGCCAAAATATATAGAAGGTGGTCAGTGGCAGCATGGCTCACTGGTTTTTGGGAGGAAAGAGCACAGTATGATGAATTACAATCAGTGGTGTAGGCTCCGGAAAGAAAGAAGATAACTGCATTTGAGCGAGAGTGGCCCACGACACCTGACAATGACCTACAGCTAATGGCATCCATAGAAGATAAGGAGTGGCATGTGGCGGATGGGATGATGGAGCAAGGAGGGTCAAAGGAAATGTGAGCGGATCCTGGCAGACCGGAAAAGGGGAGGATGAACAAATTATGCAATATATCAATGCAAAGAAAGAGCAGGATGATGGTTATCGATGCCTGAGAAAGATGACCTGGTGGCCCACCGCCAAAGAAGGACGGCAGGAGCACGTGGACATTTGAGTAGCTCACTGGAAGAAAATGCAGAAAGAGGAGACATGGAAGGAGCTGTTCAAATGGATAAATGTGAAAGGCACACAGTGGGAAGATTGGCTGTTGTTTGTTCTCAATGGTCTACTGTGACAGTGGTCAGCTACCAGGTATTCACTATGCTCTCTGCTATTTGGAAGAAGTATGGCAAGCACTGGCACGGACTGTGGGTGCACCTGGGGACTGGGAGGTACTAGAGGTTTGCTATATACTGGAAAGTAAGAGAAAAAAAGTACTTTAACTTGGAAAGTGCATACAAACATGACATACACTTGAAGGAGGTGGTGCTGGATTTTAGAGTGACAGAGATGCTCTGAGCAAGAAAGGAAGGGACATGTAGTTATGACTGTTATTTTAGATGCACCCTAATCGCTGATGTGTATAGGTGGGAGTGTTTATGCAATACTGTACAGTGAATGAATGGCTTTAGATGAGTTAGGACATAAATCAGTTGACTTTTTTTGGGTGTTTTTAATTTTTTTGCTTCCTTATTGAGTATGTATGTATCAGAATAATGTCATTGCTGTGTGCTTTATGTAGAATTAGTGCAAGGCTTTGGTCAGTGATTCATAGACAAAATGAGAAGAGAGGAAATAAAACCAGGCATATTTTACCATCTCTGATACTGCACTTTCTTTTGCTTTATTTGAGGTACATATGATGCAAGGAGACTGGCTTACAGACTTGCCTAAGAGACTGGCCCAACAGCCGAAATACCCATTCACGGGGAGGTTGCTGAGCTGCGGAATGCGTGATGCCTCAGGCTGACAAGGCCTGTTCAGACTGTGGCTGAGAACGTACACAGCGAAGACGTTGCTGGCTCAAATCCCAAGGCTGCCAGAAGCTGCCTCGCAGAGATGGCACTGAAGCACTTTTGCAAACTTCAGGCTTCTCTTATCATAGGTGCATTATACATGTCGTTTCATGGGTGGAGAATTGATTTAGCCACTCCATTTGTATATAAGGATGAGCCATGCATGGGAGGTGCAGAGTAGTGAGCACCCTCCCATGCACTGGTGTGTGTTTGCATTACAGCCAATTTCTCTCTACTTCTGGTCTCCTGTGTATTACTTGTGTCCAGGTGCCTGCTGTGCCTGAGGTGCTGTGGGGGGAGCTGGATAAGCATGTAACATGGGTAATAGGACTCATTATTGCCTTCTCATGCACGTGAAGGGCAATTGAGAAATAAGAAAATGGTATGGGGCATGTTGGCATGCACAGCTGTGAAGTTTCCCTTGACCCCACTATAGGTGAGAAATGCATCTGCTACTGATGTTTCTTGGAATTCTGGGACTTTCCATATTGAATTGGGAAGTGAGAAATGAATCTGCTACTGATGTTGCTTGGAATTCTGGGACTTTCCATATTGAATTGGGAAGTGAGGGGAAAAAAACAAGTCCGTCCCAAGCGAAAGCAGCAGTGGCTTCCCTTTGTATGGGCACGCGAAATTTGGGAGCTCTGGGTACTACGGTTCAGAAGTGCTGTCATCATGACAGCATACCTTCCCAGTGCCTCTCCACACAATGAGTTTCCTGAAAGCCTACCATTTCCAGCACCAGACGAGCACTGTACGCAAAAACTCACAATTTCTGGTGAAATTCAACCTACTTTCAAACATTGGGAGACGCCAATCAGATCCCAAAACACCTCCCTCATTCCGAAGAACACCGAGATGCAATAAAGGAAGCCAAGTCAAGATACTAGTTCCTATTAGAGGAACGGACATAACAACGCGCCCTCGTGACGTGGGTTTCTCGTGATCTATTTTGTCTCTTGCTTTTTCCATGCAGCCTGCTCGCTGTTCTATCCCCTGATCATTAACGAGCAGTAAGGTAGTACATCAAAATGGAAAGTTAATGCACTTGTTCACGGACTTTCCATTGAGTTCGGGAGGGACGCAGACAGTTCCCTGTAAAATGTCAAACATTGCCCTACCACCTTTCAGTATAAATAATGTTCGATTTCTCACTTAGATCCTGGGCACTGGTATCAGGGTGAGATAGTCTTACGCTGGCAGAACCGACGTGTGTTGGTAATGTCAAAAGCCTGAATGGCGTTTTAAAGAAAGATCTGTGGCTTTGAAGGTGTCAGAGCTCGAGTCCTAAAAAAAAAAACAAGCATTGGCAATGCCAATAGTTTTGGCGCTTACTGCTGTTATTTGCATTTTGCATTTCTAGGTACTAGGGTGGAAGGAGGAGGGTGCAAAGTTTCAAAGGAGGATGCGAAGGGGCGTGAGTGCAAGAGAATGAGAAGGAAGGGGCGTGGAGCAATAGCCCAATATGAAATAACTGTAGCTGGGAAATGGAAAGCCAGGCGCCTGACTTGCTTCTTACAAAGCTGCTGATTGGAGAAAATATGGTTAGGGAACTTCTCAAGTGCTGCACATAATCACATACTTCTTCCATTTAAACTTGTTGGTTTTCTTTGATGGACCTGGCTTCAAGATCATAATGTTGGAATTTTGCACATTTATAATAACAGTGGAGGGGCTAGGGTCGCTGCATGCCCTGTAGAATGCAATGTCAAGGGCAGCACGACGGTGGTGGTTCAGCAGCACTGACAGCAGAGCTGCCAGGCTACTGCATGCAGTGTAGGGCGGAAGGTCCAGACAGCACAGGCAAACGAGCGGGGGATACTGCTGCTGAGTAGAGCAGGAGCTCCAGCTTCACTAGTGCTCCAGGTGGCAGGTTCACTTTATGGCGTATAGGTGGGAATGTCCAGGCAGCAATGGAAGATAAGGGTGAAAGACACAGGCAATACCGACAAGTTGGGTGACAGGTTCACTGCATGCAGTGCAGGGCGGAAGGAACAAGCAGCACTGACATGGTGGCCGGGTCATACTACAAGTTGCATTGGCAAGATCACACTGTAAGTATTAGAAGGGGTACTGCTGACAGCAAAGGGTTCAGGGTGGCGGCTCAAGAGCAGCACTAGTAGCAATGTTAATAGGTGCCCAATATTCTGCTGGGCAGCATCAAGAGTGTGTGGTGGCAATTTCGCAAGGCCACTGCATGCAGAGCAGGCGTACCCACACTCCCTCCACCCTCGTCGGCAATAGTAACAGAACTAAAAGAAATAGCTAGCAGAGTCACTGCACATTGTGTGTGGTTAATGTCTGGTGCAGCACTTAAGTGGAAAAAGGGAAGCATGGTCGTGCATTGTGGAGTGAGCAATGTGGAATGGGTCGACAATGCAACAATGAGAGCAGAAGGGGACGGGTCCTGGGCAGGGTCGGCACTGGTGTGTAAAGCATGTGCAGCTGCATTTGGCCCCACACTCATGGGGCCTCGCGCAGATGGTGTCTTCAGGCATGCAGCGTGGGCCATGTCCGATGTATGTGACCACACGCAGAGAACTTGCTACAGTGGCCTCTGGGGCACGGGTAAAGGAAAGCTCTAGGGGAGTGGTGTGAAAGGAAAATGGCACCAGGCACCTTCTGTGATGAGCAATGCATCTGGCAGCCCCCCAAACCTCTCCCCCCAATCTGAAACTGTATGCAATATTGAAGCCCCCACTGCTAATATCCCATCCCAGGACAATTAAGTGTGAAATCGGCAGTATTCCAAGGAGGGACCTGCTCTGGGAAAGCCGCCCTGCAAGGAAAGGTCTGATTAATGCTGAAAGTGGAGATGCTGCACTCTCTTTGAAGCTGTGGCTGGACCCTTGTAAATGACAAAGTGGCTGAGTGGTGCCTTTACCTTTAAGGGCACACACGCGGTGGAGTGATGCAATGCCGCCGCGTGTGCACATAATAAACGGGGCATGACATGGATCGCCAGTGTGACCATGGAGCCCGGACAGGGAATACTGTGTTGCGTGTGTTCCATATGCTGAGGGGGCTCACGGGGCCAGAGGGGCACCTCGGCAACTATCCACATTGGCGACAAGGTCATGTGGTCGATCCGACGCGCGAACCTGCAGGGCTGAGGCAGTGAGATTTCTTGGGGGCATTTGCTCAGAATTTCCATGCCGCTGAGTCTGCAAGTTCAAAGCGGAAGGCTGCCATTTTGCCTGCACGTGCTGGAGAAGGTTGCAGCTCCCGTTGGGAGTGTTTGTGTGCCTCTCACATGAATTTCTGGACTCCCCTCAAACAGGGGGTGACATTCTGTTGCTGGGAAAACATGTTTGTGGTGAGGAGAGGGGTGCGGCCCAGGGACGTTTTTTTTTCTTTCCCTTTGTCCCATTGTTAGGAAATATTTCCATTCCATGTGTAATTGTCCCTCCAGTTGTGTACCCCTCAACCTTTTGCTGCTTTTAAACACCATAATCTGACTTTGCCAGAGGAGCACAGCCTTCTGCTACACTCCCCTGGGATTTTCGCTCACTTTGCGGAAACTGACATGCGCTTACAGACAGTCAGTACTGGTAGACTTTGTTTGCCTTAGTCCTTGTCAATGTTGCAACTTTTCTGCAACATGTTCAAGTGCACAATGTACCTTCCAGTATTAAGCACTTGGCTCTTCCTGTCATTTCTAAAGGCCCTAGATACTCTCGAAGGATTTTTTAGAAGTGCAGGTGTGCCTTGGACAGGGCTGGTGGCAGCTTATCTTTTCATGTAATTTTAACCCTACGTTTAACGCGTTCAGTACGAATAGGTGGCCTGGCTCCAAAATGGCCATGCCACAAGGTTCTTTGTCCTGTTCTTTGGCTATCTTGCCCCATCCCCAGGTCGAGACGACCCAGGTCAGTCCTTATTTGGACATGCATTCTCCAGTGAAACGTCAAGCTTTCTCAGGCTTATGCATGCCTTGTGTGTGTCCTTCCAGGATGTGGGCTGGACTGTCTAGTTCCAATACACATCCTGGGTGCCAGAGAGTCGGGTGTGCTGTGAATGCCTGGGACCACCATGGTCCATGATTGGTCCACGTATGGTATGCTTGTATATGAGCAGATCTCCCATTGGGTCCTCGTCGTTTTGGCGCGAAGGAGATTTTGGATAAGAGAAGGATCCAAACGCACATAAATGTCAGTGTTAGGCAGAATCATGTGCATTACCCTTTGGGAACACTACACACAATTAAGACTACAAGTGTAAGTACAATTTCACCTTTGGTACACGCCTGTACTACACAGTAAAGTGGTAGCGATGGCTGAGCAGCCAGACTTATCTCAAGAGTAAAGTGAGCAGTAGAACAAGTTGCACGAAGGACCAACAATTACAGTGATTCAAACAAACACTTACTGTCATGATCTCTGCTTCCAAAAGATCAGGACTTGCCCGACTCCCTTGGAAGCAGACCCATAACCCCGGTTCCGAGTGCCAGCCAGTCCCAATTGGGACCTTTTGGACCCTGTCCTGGCGCCAGTGGCACCAGGCTCATAAAGATGCCCAGTCCCAGCGCTGGAAGCGCCGGGCTCATAATGCTTGGGTGGACTTACCTGCAGCAGACCATGCTGCTTACTTACCTGCCAGTTGAACCCCTGATCCTCTTCTGTTTGGGACTACTTTTCCTGTTGGGTGGGACAGGAGCCACTCCCTAGGTTCAGAACACTGGAACTCTTCTGGAAAGCAGGAACTCTTTTCTTACCTAGGCGTGGCTGTGGAAGGAGACACCTAAGCACTACAGGAGGCTATTTAAACCACACCCGATTATTGAATCTTGCTTTGTGTTATTCTGCATTCTCTGCAGCAGAACGCTCATCGTGTCTTCTGCTTCTGATCCTGGGCCTAAGGGAACAAAGGCTTACCATCCTGGAACCCAGTCTTCAGCAGCACCTGTAAAGACAAAGAAAGAACAGGTTAGCACTACGGTCTTCAGTGGCAGCGCATCTCTTACCTGGTCCATCGGCTGTCACCAACGCCTCGCGCTGCATTCTGGCATCTCTGAAAGACAAAGGCTTACCTACTCTTCGCATGCTCCAGAGGTCTTCGCACTGCATTCCGGCATCTGAAAGACAAAAGCTTACCAGCTCTTCGCACGCTCCGGAGGCCTTCGGCGCTGCATCCCGCATCTGAAAGACAAAAGAAGGTGCGTTTAAAGACAGAGGGCAACTTTATTATTCACGTGCCATTACTCCTTCCCACGCCGAATCCAGTGGGTATTCCAGCACCCTTCAGCTTCTCTAAAGCTCCGAACTTGTACCTGCAAGATAAAAGGGACAGTTAGTGCGCATCGTGAAGCAGGCTACAAGCGCTTACTTACGTGCTTCCAGGCGCTTCTATTCCTCACGCGGGTTCGATCCTCAACTCTCATCAGCCCGCCATCCGCCATCGACGGAACCCTGCAAAACAAGAGATATCATTACAAAAGACTTTTAAGACATTTGAAGTGCCCAGAACTTACCGTTCGTGCAGTTAACGACGGACAGCAGTCCTCTGAGGTCAAGAGGCCTGCACCCTTATCCAGTGAAGAAACTGGTTACGGCACCCTGCCCCGAGGCAGATGGAAAGCTCGGCGTTCACTTACCTAAGGTGAGGGCGTTAACCTTTGGGGTTCTACAGGAGAAGAGAAAGGGAAGAGGAGAGAGGCACCCAATAACCCCAGTTCATTAATCCCATATTTTCTATCTGCAGACATCTTACTCTTCAAGTCAGACATACAGTGCACAGAGGTCCAGCCCAAAGAGCCAACCGTGTGTTACACATCACCTTTGAAGATACGGCATTCACCCAGTCAAGACCGGCGCCTCTGCGGGAATCAGGTGAGCGTTACAGAACACAAAGCCCACCGCAAAACTCCCACCCAGGCGCTATGGAAACCTCGGATACCGACCAGCTAGCCCAGTTACTTGGGGAACTAAGAGCAGAAGTGCATGCAGCCCGTCAGGAAACGAATGCTCTAAGAAGGGAACTGATTATTTCCAAGGAGCGAACAGACGATCTCGCTAGACAATTGCTACAGTCACAAGCCGGACAAACTCCGTTACCCGCATCAGGGGCAAATCTTCCTTCAACATCCTCTACGAACCCAGTGCAGATCAACCTACCTGGGAATGTACCTCTGGCTCCGCCCGAACGATTTTCTGGTGACCCAAAGAGGTTTGCAGTATTTATTAATCAGTGCCGGTTGCACTTCTTATGCCGGCCAGCAGCCTTTCCAACTGATCAAGCTAAGGTAGCTTTCGTGCTTTCGTACCTTAGTGGCAATGCAGCAGACTGGTCGATCCCTCTAGTTAATCAAGATGATCCGGTTCTCCATGATTTTCAAGCTTTTCAGCTCAGTATGGAAAAACTGTTTGCAAGACATTCACAGGGGCAGGCCTTAGACAATGAGCTCCTTTCATTGCGACAGGGTAATCAAGACCTTTTGGCTTATATTGCGTCTTTCAACAGACTGATAGTGGAAACTCGATGGCCTGAGGACAAAAGGATTACGCTGTTTTATAGAGGTCTACGTGGAGAGCTCAAAGATGTGTTAGCCCAAGTAGTGAATCCCCCGCAAGACTGTTCGGACTATATTGACTTAGTCGTTCAAATTGACCACAGACTGCAGAACAGGAAGGCCGATCGTTCCAAGTTTGATGCTCGAGTATTTTCCAAACCACCAACTCCTACCAAAGGAGTAGACTCCGGGGAACCCATGCAAATAGGGGGCCTGAAAGGACCACTAACACAAAAAGAGCGGGAAAGGAGAAAACAGCTGCAATTATGCCTCTATTGCGGAAACTCGGGGCACTTTCTTCGAGACTGTCCGGTGAAACCAGCCAAGAAGGCAGTAGGAGCTGCAGTTACCAGGGTCACAAACTCTGAGCAGGGAAACGACCTCGCCCGACAAGAATAGAGGTCCTCTTGCCGAGCGTTAAAACCAGTTCCGTGACCTCGCATTTCGTGATACCTATGGTCCTCATTAGCCCTGAACATCCGGATCGATTACATGCGATTGAAGCTTACGTCGACAGCGGTGCCATCGGCAATTATGTGGATCATGAAATGGTTTTGAGGATGAATCTGACTCTTTGTCCAAAGGCTGTAAAGGACGTCATTACTACGGTGGATGGTACGGAGATAGCCTCCGGACCAGTAACGCATACCACCCTAGAAGTGACGCTAGTAAGTCAAGATGGACACCATGAGAAGATCGTGTTCGATGTGATCAAGGCCCCTCAGTTCCAGATTATTCTAGGAATTCCTTGGTTAGAGAAGCACAATCCTCAGATCGATTGGCGAGCAAGAACGGTTCAGTTTCCAGAATGTGTCTCTACTTGTCACCCTCGACCTGGTGTTGCACTGGCAGCAATTTCCTCTGAGGCTCCCCAGTTACCTCCTGAATACCTAGAATTCCAAGATGTTTTCCGGAAGGATCAGGCTAACTCTCTACCTCCTCATAGGTCTTATGACTGCCAGATAGACCTGATACCTGGATCTACTCCTCCTTGTAGTAGAATTTATGCCCTCACCGAGCCTGAGAATCTTCACCTCCGACAATACCTGGATCAATACCTAGCGAATGGGTTTATTCGTCCTTCCAAGTCCCCTGCTTCCTCAGCTTTGTTCTTCGTTCCAAAAAAAGAAGGGGACCTTAGAACTTGTATAGATTATCGCGCCCTGAACCAGATCACCGTTAAGAATAGATATCCGTTACCTTTGATCCCTGAACTCCTGGACTAAGTCAGAAAAGCATGCATATATACAAAGCTGGATCTTAGAGGAGCCTACCACTTGGTACGAGTAAAAGAGGGCGATGAATGGAAGACGGCCTTCCGCACCAAGTATGGGCTATTTGAATATCAGGTCATGCCCTTCGGACTTTGCAATGCCCCGGCCGCCTTTCAATATTTTATGAACGATGTCCTCAGAGAGCTCATAGATGTGTGTGTTGTTGTTTACATTGACGACATCCTCGTTTATTCTTCATCGGAAACTGAACATCGGAAACACGTGAAAATGGTCCTCGAGAGATTGCGTCAACACAAACTTTTCGCTAAGTTGGAAAAATGTGTTTTCAACGTGACTGAGGTTGAATTCTTGGGATTCATATTATCACCTAGCGGAGTGCGTATGGATTCAAAGAAGGTCGATGCAATTCTCAAATGGCCATCGCCATCCTCCGTAAAAGGTGTTCAAAGCATGTTAGGCTTCGCTAACTTTTACCGCAGGTTTATCCCCGAATTCTCTCGAATAGTCCAGCCCATCACCGCCTTGTTAAAGAAAAACAAATGTTTTGAATGGTCTACCGAGGCGGAACAAGCTTTCCAGAATTTGAAGACTAGATTTATCTCTGCACCGATCTTAAAACATCCTCGCCCAGAACTCCCCTACATCGTTGAATTTGATGCTTCGAGCCTTGCCATGGGGGCAGTTCTATCACAAAAGGACCCAGTAACCAATCAGTTGCATCCCGTGGCATTTTGGTCCCGCAAATTCTCACCTCCTGAAATCAATTACACTATTACTGATAAGGAACTTCTAGCTATCAAGTCCGCCTTTAAGGCTTGGCGGCATTATCTTCTGGGGGCCCGACACACCGTTACTGTGATTACAGATCACCGAAACCTGCAATATTTGAAAACCGCAAAAGCTCAATCCTCTAGGCAACTCCGTTGGGCACTATTCTTTGCCGAGTTTGACTTCATAATTACCTATCGACCTGGTACAAAAAACGGTAAAGCTGATGCCCTTTCTCGGATGGGAGTGGAAGAACATTTGATCAATCCTAAACCTGTACCTATCATTCCCGAACAAAGAATTCTAGGTGTAATCGCCACACAATCCATAGAGGAAGTTAAGGATAAAGCCAGGCTACTGGTAACTCCAGCAGACATACAGAATTGGCATCTGCAGGGAAAGGACTTTACGGTGAAGGACAACCTATTATATTTCCAAGAACGGTTATACCTGCCCAGCACAGATTTACAGAAAAAGGTAATCTCTTGTTATCACAATTCTTTAATGGAAGGACATCCCGGTATGACCAAGACCTTGGAAAAGATCAAGCGCTACTTCTGGTGGCCGTCTTGGAAAAAAGATATCAGAGACTTTATAATGTCCTGTGGAGTATGCGCCCAAAACAAGAGTCAAAAGGAAAAACCAGCCGGCCTCTTACGCCCTATTGACATCCCGCCTCGCCCTTGGCATACGCTTTCTATGGACTTCATCACCGATCTACCTCCATGCTCCGGATACAATACGATCCTAGTAATCGTGGACCTATTCTCCAAGATGGCGCATTTCATTCCACTCAAAGGCTTACCAACAGCAGCAACTCTGGCCCGAGAATTTCTCGAAAACATCGTCCGACTGCACGGTTTTCCTTCAGTTCTAATTTCGGATCGAGGTAGTCAATTTATTTCTCATTTTTGGCGAAGTTTCTGTCGGTCGGCTCAAATTGATGTGAGACTTTCGACCAGCCACCACCCTCAAACCGACGGACAAACCGAGAGGACCAATCAAACTCTGGAACAGTATTTGCGCTGCATGCTACAACAAACTGAAAAAACTTGGAAAGATATCCTTTGGATAGCCGAGTATGCCTACAATAACTCTGTCCACTCGGGAACTGGGAAGACCCCGTTTTTTCTTTTATACGGTAGTCACCCTCGAACCTCGGAGTTGGATCCACTCCAAAATCTTGGAACACCAGCAGTAGACCACCTGCATTCTACAATCACCCAAGCCTTTAAGGAAGCCGTTTCTCACCTTCAAAGGGCTAAAGAACAATACAAGAAAGGAGCAGACCAACATCGGAAGGAAGCCCCCCAATATCAAGTAGGAGATCAAGTCTGGTTATCCACCAAATATCTACCTCTAAAAGGACCACGCACATTCAACCCAAGATACCTTGGTCCCTATTCCATCACTACCATAGTAAATCCAGTAGCAGTCAAGTTGAACTTGCCCCCTCACATGAAGATACATCCGGTCTTCCACGTCTCTCTATTAAAACCCGTGCAACCTCAAACCCGACTAACTACATCTCCAAAATCTATTCTAGTTGATGGAGAACTCGAGTTTGAAGTCAAAAGCATCCTGGATTCCAAGATCTCCAAATCTAAACTATTTTACCTGATTGACTGGAAAGGCTACGGTCCCCAAGAAAGATCCTGGGAACCTGCAGAATATGTCCACGCGCCTCGTCTAATCAAAAGATTTCATCGAACATTTCCTAACAAGCCCAAACCCCCGGAGAAGCCCGGTTTGGGAGGGGCCTTGAGGGGGGGGTGCTGTCATGATCTCTGCTTCCAAAAGATCAGGACTTGCCCGACTCCCTTGGAAGCAGACCCATAACCCCGGTTCCGAGTGCCAGCCAGTCCCAATTGGGACCTTTTGGACCCTGTCCTGGCGCCAGTGGCACCAGGCTCATAAAGATGCCCAGTCCCAGCGCTGGAAGCGCCGGGCTCATAATGCTTGGGTGGACTTACCTGCAGCAGACCATGCTGCTTACTTACCTGCCAGTTGAACCCCTGATCCTCTTCTGTTTGGGACTACTTTTCCTGTTGGGTGGGACAGGAGCCACTCCCTAGGTTCAGAACACTGGAACTCTTCTGGAAAGCAGGAACTCTTTTCTACCTAGGCGTGGCTGTGGAAGGAGACACCTAAGCACTACAGGAGGCTATTTAAACCACACCCGATGGATGAATCTTGCTTTGTGTTATTCTGCATTCTCTGCAGCAGAACGCTCATCGTGTCTTCTGCTTCTGATCCTGGGCCTAAGGGAACAAAGGCTTACCATCCTGGAATCCAGTCTTCAGCAGCACCTGTAAAGACAAAGAAAGAACAGGTTAGCACTACGGTCTTCAGTGGCAGCGCATCTCTTACCTGGTCCATCGGCTGTCACCAACGCCTCGCGCTGCATTCTGGCATCTGAAAGACAAAGGCTTACCTACTCTTCGCATGCTCCGGAGGTCTTCGCACTGCATTCCGGCATCTGAAAGACAAAAGCTTACCAGCTCTTCGCACGCTCCGGAGGCCTTCGGCGCTGCATCCCGCATCTGAAAGACAAAAGAAGGTGCGTTTAAAGACATTGGGCAACTTTATTATTCACGTGCCATTACTCCTTCCCACGCCAAATCCAGTGGGTATTCCAGCACCCTTCAGCTTCTCTAAAGCTCCGAACTTGTACCTGCAAGATAAAAGGGACAGTTAGTGCGCATCGTGAAGCAGGCTACAAGCGCTTACTTACGTGCTTCCAGGCGCTTCTATTCCTCACGCGGGTGCAATCCTCAACTCTCATCAGCCCGCCATCCACCATCGCCGGAACCCTGCAAAACAAGAGATATCATTACAAAAGACTTTTAAGACATTTGAAGTGCCCAAAACTTACCGTTCGTGCAGTTAACGACGGACAGCAGTCCTCTGAGGTCAAGAGGCCTGCACCCTTATCCAGTGAAGAAACTGGTTACGGCACCCTGCCCCGAGGCAGATGGAGAGCTCGGCGTTCACTTACCTAAGGTGAGGGCGTTAACCTTTGGGGTTCTACAGGAGAAGAGAAAGGGAAGAGGAGAGAGGCACCCAATAACCCCAGTTCATTAATCCCATATTTTCTATCTGCAGACATCTTACTCTTCGAGTCAGACATACAGTGCACAGAGGTCCAACCCAAAGAGCCAACCGTGTGTTACACATCACCTTTGAAGATACGGCATTCACCCAGTCAAGACCGGCGCCTCTGCGGGAATCAGGTGAGCGTTACACTTACTCAAGGTTTCCTGGTAAAAGAATATTCATTTATTTACACAGTCAGTTTGAAAACATTACACTAGCAATAGCAGCTCAATATCAAACAATAATAAAACACAAATACCCAACCGGTAAGTAAATGAACAAGTTTAGCTCCCCTGAAGTGGGAGCAAAATGTCACTTCAGATACTTTGGTACAAGCCTGTACTACACAGTAAATTGGTAGCGATGGCTGAGCAGCCAGACTTATCTCAAGAGTAAAGTGAGCAGTAGAACAAGTTACACAAATGACCAACAATCACAGTGATTCAAACACTTACTCAAGGTTTCTTGGTAAAGAATAGATATTTATTTACACAGTCAGTTTGAAAACATTACACTAGCAAGAGCAGCTCAAGATAGTGGGAGCAAAATGGCACTTCAGATACTTTAAAAAGGGGGTAAAAAGACAAGTTTATAAGAATAGACAGCACAAATACTTGCTTAGTCAGGGCAAAGGGTTTCAGTAAACTACAACCAGCAATTCAGTTCATAGGCCTAGCCCAAAATCAATGGTTCAGAGTCTTTGTATAGTATAGCACAGTTCTGGTAGTAAACGGTTAAGTCTTTGCCATGGAGTTTAGAAGAAAGCTTTGACGAATGTTTAGGGAAGGACACGCCTTTGAAGTTGAGAAAGTTTCCACGAACCTTTGCCATGGCCGAAAAGATTTCCTAACCGCTTTTGCACAGTATCTTTGTATTGAAGAAGAGCTGTAGCTGAGCCAGTTGTTCCTGGTAGTTCGAGCAGATCTCGCTGTTCCTGAACTTCAGTCGTGGGAACAAGAAGGAGGACGTCAGGAGGTTCCTGCACTGCCCAGGGATGAGGCCAAAAGCTTTAGCAAGGCGTTGGATTAAAGTGTGAGTGCCTTAAAGTCCACGACCTGGTTTCCTTCCCTCTGGCTATCTGGTTTTCAACAGCACTCTGATGAAAATTGAACCAGATGGGGACTGTGTCTAGGAGGCTTGTGAGTTGGTTGTTCCCACCAAACTCAAGGGAAGAAGTTAACCTTGAAGGGCTTCTCTGTCGTTGGAATTTCAGGGAATTCGGATCTGCAGCAGGGCTTCACCGGTCGTCCAGGAGTTGCAGCAATCCTCCTCCTTCAGCTCGTCTTCGGTTCTTTCGTTCAAGTGGTCGACTCTGCTTTCCAAGTCCCAGAGACCTGCTTTTAAACAGTTTTTCCCCATTCATTCCAGCCTGGCTGTCACTCACACAGCAGGGTGGCTGTCCTTGCCGGACAGCCAGCCGGCCAATCACACCAGAGTGCATTCAGGTCTCCTAGGAGACTAAGCACAGGGAGTTTCGAGGACCTCCCTCAAATCCTGTACACCCCAGACACTCAGGCGCTAGAGGAGGGCTTCAGCACTGAAGCCTGCCAAAGGCCAATGAATAAAGGGACCAAACCTGGTTTGGTGCGCAGAGACAAACACAAGAAGGACCTTTCCTAAAAGAAATGGCGAAAAAAGTCGACCAGAGTTGTTTTTTACAGATAGGTCTGGGGCGCCTAACTCATGGTAGTTTGATCTAAACCACTGCCACCAGCCAGTTAAAGTAGGAAAGGGTAACATTTGACTATTACATGAGTGTTTTGACTCAGGGGAAGCTTGGCAACCACTCCAGCACTCTACAGGAAGATAGTGTGTGCTGGGTCAGTAAATTTAAAGAGACTAGTAAAGTCAATTTAACTTTACATGCTCTGGGAGACAGTAGTTAGTCCCAGAGAAATGATATAAACCTTTAAAACTCCATAACCAAAGAACACAAAAGTAAAACACACATCAAAATGCATGAAAGAGTGGGAAGAAAGGCTTACACTCTTTCCAGGTAAAGAAAATAAAATCCTAGAAATCCAGCAAAGTGGCTGGGGGTCTCAAACGTTAAGGGAAATTAGCACATTCTTGAGAATTCTCCCTAAGACTCGTCCCCCCCAGACTAAGGGACAGGAGGATTTAATCCACTCCTGGATGAATCTCCTTACTCCAGTCGGTCAAACATCCCAGAGGGACCATCAGCATGTTGGTGGTGACACCCCGACCTGTGTTCAATGGTAAAATCAAACCCTTG
Source organism: Ambystoma mexicanum (assembly GCF_040938575.1). Taxonomy (NCBI): domain Eukaryota; kingdom Metazoa; phylum Chordata; class Amphibia; order Caudata; family Ambystomatidae; genus Ambystoma; species Ambystoma mexicanum. The sequence goes on along the minus strand of NC_090929.1, from coordinate 981,629,112 downwards.
CAGGCTGTTTGACCATCTCAGTAGTTTAGGGTTTTTCCCTTTCATTTGCATCAACCATCTCAAGGGTTGGTGGTCAGTCTGAATCACAAAAGTAGATCCATACAAGTATGGTCTAAACTTCTTCAGTGACCACACAATAGCAAAGCACTCACACTCAATGGTTGCCCACCTTGTTTCTGGTTCCTTCAGCTTCCTGCTGATGAAGCAAATGGGGTGCGTCCTACCTTTCTCATCCAGCTGACTCAGAACTGCACCTATACCTCTATTTGAAGCATCTGTCTGCACAATAAAGGTTTGTTTATAGTCAGAAGCTCTTAAGACTGGAGCTTGACAACAGGCTTTCTTTAGGCATTCAAATGCTTGAGTGCACTCCTCATTCCACCTGACCTTTTTAGGGAATTCGGGAGAGGAGACCAAATTCAAGGGAGAGGCTATGGTCCCATAGTTCGCTATGAAGTTCCTATAGTACTCAGTTTGGCCTAGGAAGGCTCTCACTTGAGTTTGATTAGTAGGGGAGGCCCAGTTTTGTACAGCTTGTACTTTGCTAAGCAACGGCTTGATTTCACCTCCTCCTACCTTTCCTCCAAGGTAGACCACTTTACTCTGACTGATTTTTTTTTATGAACTCTTTTTATTGTATTTTACAACAAGTCAAAATCAGAAAAACATTCCCCCCCCTCCAACCCTTCCCAAAAAAAAAACAAAAAAAAAGACGAGCATTCAGCAAACTAAATTTTCTTATGTCCGGACAGTTTCTCCACTTCATTGTAACTCCAACAGTCTGAGGCGTTGCGGGCACCACATCACTCTATAGTCATCTTTAAGAAAAGCCATAACCTCCCCCCAGTCCGCAGCAAAGTTCTGCACTTTATCCTCCATAACATAGGACGCCCATTCCATCGCAGCGAACTCCCAAATTTTACAGAACCAGTCCTGACTCATAGGGATATCGGGGCTTTTCCACCTCTGGGCTATTAACATTATAGCTGCGAGGATCAGGATCACTTTTGCTTTCTCCCTTCCTCTGATTCCCCCTCCCTCCAAGGGTTCCCGGAGGCTCAAAAGGATCTGTACGGGAGTTTGTTCATCTCCCGGTCCAAAAACTTGACTTTGTGCCCTTTGAACCTCCCTCCGAAAAAGGCTCGACCTTGGGGCTCGTCCACCAGATATGTTCTGCAGTTCCTACCAGGCCGCAGCCCCTCCAACAACTACCCGATCTTGTGGGAAACATCCTGTGGAGCCGGGCAGGGGTATAATGCCACCCGATTAGAATCTTAAACCATGCTTCCTGTAGTTGGGCCGCTTTTACCAATTTAGGTAGCCTCCTCCACAATCTCCCCCACTCAGCCTTACTAATTTCTCTTCCAAGAATCTGTTCCCATTTCTGAATATAGGACCAATGGGGATCAGTATGAGAACTATTTCAAATCTTATAGATATTAGAAATGAGGCCCTTCATTCCATCGTTAGATAGTAGAAAAGTCTCGAACTGCGTTGGTTCTCAAGTGGCTGCCCTCTTGACTTCCAGCTGAAGTGCCCAGTGCCTCAACTGTGCATATCTCAGTCTTTCCCTCTCTTGTATAGCGAATTCCCATTTACATTCTATAAAAGACAGCAGTTCCCCGCCTCGAAACAAGTCACATAGCTTCCCTTCGCAAGCTCCTTTCTCCAAACCCGGGGTGAAATCCCCATTATCAAAGAGGGGGGTGAATGGGTCATGGGTACGTAGTGATACCCCTGGAGCCCACCATCTTGTCCCAGGTATCTGCCATTAGCTTGGTTATTGTACTTTCATACAGGTGCCGCGGTCTATGCTCTTTAGGCAGCCAAAGCACTTCCGACAGATTGCGATGGGCTACCGCCCTGTCCATTCTCAAACAAAGTTTATTTTGCTGAGTTTCTTCACTCTTCAGCCATTCCCTGATGATTCGAAGCTGAGTGGCCTCATAATACCGTCGAAAGTTTGGTAACGCTAAACCTCCTTCACTCTTGGGGGCCATCAGTAAGCCACCGCTCACCCTAGGCCTCTTGCGTTCCCATACAAATTCTTTGGTCATGGTCACCAATTCCTTAAAAAAGCTATCGGGAACAGATTGCGGGATCGCCTGAAATAGGTACAGCAAATGCGGAAGCGCTACCATCTTGACTGCCGCGATCAGCCCCAACCATGACACCCGCAGACCCCTCCACCTTTGATATTCCCTCTTAATTATTTTAAGAAGAGGGGGGAAGTTCGCTGAATACCACCCATCCAGCTTTGCTGTGATGCGCACCCCCAAGTATCTTATCCCTCCCGGGCTCCAGAGAAGGTGAGTGCCCCCCTTCAGCTCATCCCGCTCCCTTCCTCTTAGTGTTAGATTTAAGACTTCTGACTTGTTAGTGTTCATTTTGAACCCTGATGCCTCCCCAAATTGTTCCAACAGGGACATGCTAGCTTGGAGCGATTCTCTTGGCGCCGCCAATAATAGCAGCATGTCCTCAGCGAAAGCTGCGACCTTCTGCTGTTCCCCCCCAAACGGGATGCCCCATATCCCCTCGGCTTCTCTTATCGCTTGCAACAAAGGTTCTAAGTAAATCGCATAAAGGATTGGGGACAACGGGCAGCCCTGTTTTGTCCCCCTCTGTAAGTTTACCCTTCTGGAAGCTAACCCATTCACCATTATTCTAATGGATGGATCTCGGTAATTGGCCTGCACCATAGTCAAGAATTCCCCCGTATGCCCATCTTCTCCATTAACTGGAACAGAAAGGACCACTCCACGCGGTCAAATGCTTTTTCAGCATCTAGTGTCACCAAGACCGCGGGAGTGTCCGTTCTCTGGACCTTTTCAACTAAATGGGCCACCCTCCTGATGTTGTCGGCAGTTTGCCGGCCCTTGACAAAGCCTGCCTTATCAGGGTGTATCAAAAATGGGAGAATGTCATCCAGTCTGTTAGCCAAAATTTTAGTATATATCTTGGCATCAATATTAATTAAGGCAATGGGTCGGTAGCCTGCCCTCTCTTCTGGGTCTTTATGTGGCTTTGGACTAGGTTCACTTTCGCTTCCTCCATGGACGGAGCAATTTTACCTGACTGCCGGAACGAGTTCAATAGCGAGGTCAACTGGGGGGCCAACTGCGTTACAGTTTGTAAAATGCAGCAGTAAACCCATCCGGGCCTGGGGCTTTGTTTGTAGGGAGGGCTCTAATTACCCCTCAAACTTCCCCTTCCGTGATTTCACGGTTAAGCGTTTCCTCCGTCTCTCTATCAATCTCCCTTAACTGTACAGATTGCAAAAACCTTTCCTGCGTTTCGCTACAGGGATTTTGGGATGCATAAAAGGAGTCATAGTACCCCGCCAAGGCCTCCTGTATTTCTTCCCGCTTCGTTACCCTTTCCCCGGACCCCACTTTTAGCGCTGTAATGGAATTTCTCACCCTCTTACCCCTAAGGAGCCTCGCCAAAAGCGTGTCTGCCTTATTAGCCTTTGCATAGAATTTCTGTCTCACAGCCAATAATGCCCCCTCTGCCTTCTTGGTACGCAAAAGTTCTAACTGCCCCAACGCCAAACTATATGCCCGCATGGCTGCCCGAGAGGGGGTCACACCCGCCGCCTGTCTGGCTCCTTCCACCTCCAAATCAAGTTGGGCCTCCAAGGCCCTCAATTGTTTCGCGTGGAAGGCAGCTGCCGCAATTAGGTCCCCCCGATAGTTGCTTTAAAAGCGTCCCACTTGACCTCCTCTCCTGTGTCCTCTTTCCTGTTAACTGCAAAAAAGGTCAGGAACTTCTCCTCAATGTCCCCCCGCACTTCCGGGTTCCTCAGGACCGCCCTTGGGAACTTCCAGCTCCATATCCCCCTCTCCCTTTTACCTAGGTCCAGCACCGCTGAGACAATCTTATGATCTGCTATCCCTATCGGCCCCATAGTCACTTCCCGGATACCTCCAACTAGTTCAGCCGAGACCCATATGTAATCTATTCTGGATTTTGACCCGTGGACTCCAGACAAGAAGGTGTAGCCCTCCTCCTCCCCCTTTAGTTCTTTCCAGACATCCCTTAGACCCAACTCACCAAACCTTTCCTTCAGACCCGCTGACATTACTGCCCCCCCTCCTCTTACGCAGTTACCGTTCCTATCCCTCTCCCTATCCCAAGCGATATTCAGGTCTCCCATCAAAACAATCTGCCCCCATGGTTGTTCTTCAAGCACTTTCAGAATCTGTAACAAAAACTTTTCCTGGCCAGAGTTAGGGGCATACACCACCGCAATAGTATAAGGGCCCTCCTGATACCTCCCCCTGACCACAATAAATCTCCCCTCCTTATCCCTAATTACAGCTTCAACTCTAAAGTCTACCGTGTTCCTAATGGCTAACGCTACCCCTTGTGATTTACTGAGGCCTGAGGCATGGAGAATCTGCTCGAAACCCCTCAACTTCAACCGTCCCTGATCCTTGAGTAAAAGATGAGTTTCCTTTAGCCCCATAATATCGGGTCTTTCCTTTCTCGTAAATTGCTCCAGCTTTTTCCTCTTTAGGGGGGAGTTCAGCACCCTCATATTATGTGTTAATCACCTAAGAGGTCAGAGTTGAATCTTGGACCTTACCAGGAGCTCCCGTCCTCCTTCCTCTCCCCTTGTTGAATGACTTGTCCCCCCCATTCCCTTGTTCCTTTCCCCTCCCCTTCCCTATTCCCCCCCTGCCCTCCCTGGAAGGCTATCCTCTTCCCGCCTCCTCGCCGCTCCCAACTTGGGCATTACCGTCCTTTCCGTTACCAAAATGGTTGCTCCTCCGACAACCCAACATTCCAATTCTCCTTTTGGAGGACCACCACCCCCTTTCCCATGAACAAGGGTCATGAGTCAGTTGGCATCCGGGTTCCGTTCTTCGCTCGGGTTTCTCTTTCACTGCTTCTTGCCTTCTTTGCCCCCTCTTCTCCTTTTCTTACCTACTCTTGACCATTCCCAGGATTTCAACCCAGGGCGGGCAGTCGCCCCCTGCACACCTGAGCTCAAGGGGGTTTCTTCCAGATCTAAATGAAGAAGGTCAGCCCCCTCCTGGAGGGACGTGATGCGTTTCTGAGCTCCTTCCCATTCAAACAGGAGGCCAAACGGGAATGTCCATTTGTATCGAATATCCTTCTTGTTTAACACTTTTAGAAGAGGGCCCATTTGTCTCCTTTTCATGAGCGTGCTGCTTGCCAGGTGCTGAAATAGTGCAATTTGCTGCCCGTTGAACTTAATGGGCTCCCGCTGCCTGGCCGCTCAGAGTACTGCCTCCTTTTGGGCATATCTAGTAAATGCTGCCAGTACATCTCTGGGCCTCGCCATTTGTCCTTTAGTCACTCGTCCAGTTCTATGTACTCGGTAAAGCTCAACCTTCTCTGGGTTCTCTTCTTCCAGCATGTCAACAAAAATGCCCTGAACCACCGCCTTCAAATCTTTATCTAACACTGACTCTGGCAGCAATTTCACCCTGATATTGATCCTTCGGGATATATTTTCCAAATCTTCCATCTGGATTTCTAGATTCTGTGTTGCCACATTCAACCTCTCGATGGCCACGCTATTGGCTATAGTTTCTTCCTCTACTTCTTGGAGGCCTTTTTCCAAGGTGTCTGTCCTTTCGCTCAATTGCCGCGGGTCCTGCTTAATCTCCCCTAGGGCTTCATTCAGATTTGCTCGCATCAATTGAAACTGATCCTGAAAGGTTTTTGCCAAATTCGACTGCAAGGCGTGCAGCTCCCCCAGGTATTCATGTCTGGACATCACGGACTGTTCCTCCGACACCTCCTTGTCATAATTCCCCCCTGATGACTCTCGTGAGGTTCCCAGGCCTTCCCTCGGGGTGTGCACCGGCCAGATGGCAGGGAGCGTGCCCAAGGTGTCTCCCGTAGCCTGCACCACTTTCCCCCCTTTACCTTTAGGTTTCGTAGCCATGTCGCACGCCTCCCTACTTCTTGTGCTTCTATTGCTCTCCTGCTAGGCCGTCCACTGTCACCCGTAGTCGCACCAGTCCTCCGCTATGCCTGCCGGATCAGAGTTTGCAAGCCACAATAAGGCCACCGAAAACAGTTGCAGGCGGTTAGATCACTGCACTCTTCCGTGGGGGGAGTGGTGGGGGGATGATGGTGGGTTGATGGTATAGCAAATGCAGACTCTTGAAACCCCCGTTTTAGACTACCTGTACAACGCAGGATCAGGGCTCCCACCGGGTGTTTCCCCTCTGGCACCACTTCAGCTTCTCCTCAAGCAGCCTGGGGGAGAGCCGAGTCCACGTCGCCCTCGTGCTACGTGCCACGTCTCTCCAAGGAGGCCTCCCCACAGTCCTGCCCAAGACTTAAAAGTCTCCTGCTTGCAGATGCCACCAGCCGGGATTGGAATCTCTCCTCCGCCTCGGGCTGCTATCCAGTCCTGGGTTCAGCCGCGTGTCCTCTCCCTCTCCAAGCCCGCTACTTCTTCATGTTCGCCGCTAGTCACGGGGCCCGCGACGGGCCCCCGGCACCACTGCACTTTGTCGGGAAGTAGAGAGGGCAGGCAGGCGTGCGACGCGTCTCCGGGCCGCTCCCACCAGTTTATCTCCTCCCGCTGGGCCCCCTCACAGCTCTGCTAAACACATTCCTCCTCTGGGCCTCCCCGCACCCCGCAACGCAGCTCCTACCCACAGTGATTTCTCCGAGGGTTCCTTCTCTTCGCGCTGCGACGGGGGGGAGGGGCAGCCGGGCCATGAAACACCAGCGCTGCGGGCTCGTCCACCCGCCCAGCCGGCTTCCAATGCCCCTGTCACCGCCAGTCCTTCACCATGCTGCTTCACTCCTCAGAGCCTCCCGGGTCAATTCAGCCCGGCCTCGGAGCCCGCGGCTCTTCACTCGCTGTGTCGGAGGGGGAGGAGGGGCAGCCGGGCCACAAACACCAGTCCTGCGGGCACGTCCACCCGCACAACCGGCTTCCAATGCCCCCATCACCACCAGCTCCTCCTCATGTCGCTCCGCTCCTCAGAGCCTCCTGGGTCCGTCAGCCTGGCCTCGGAGCCCGCGGTTCTCCTCTGCGTGCGCCTCGCTCCGGGCACACACGCGGCCGCAGCTCTCTTCCCCGCAGCGTCGCTCTCGGAGTCCACTATGTGCCGTTTGCCTTCGGCACCCGACTCCGCTCCACTTCCACACTCCTCAAAATAGACCTCCAAAGCCTTGAATTAGACCGATAACTGGGCGGTGGGCAGCCCACATCAACAGGGTTCGGAGAGCGCCGTCGGCACGTCTACAAGGTGCCGGCGGCCATCTTGAAATTGTACTCTGACCGATTTGACATTTACTTACCTTTATGGTCAGATGGGCCTGCTCAAGAGCCTGCAAAACATATCCTAAGTGGTCAAAATGTTCTTTCCAAGTAGGGCTGAACACTGCAAAGTCATCCAAGTATGCCATGCAGAAGTCCTCCATCCCATTCGGAACTTGATTAACCATCCTTTGAAATGTAGCAGGTGCATTCTTTAGTCCAAAAGGCATTACCTTAAACTGGTAGAGGCCTGCTGGGGTTGAGAATGCAGTTTTCTCCTTGGCATGGCCTGTCAGTGCTATTTGCCAATAACCTGAAGTGAGATCAAATGTACTGAGGTACTTGGCCGAACCAAGTTTGTCCACCAGTTCATCTGTTCTTGATAAAGAGTGGGCATCAGTCTTGGTGACTGCATTAAGAGCTCTATAGTCCATACAGAATCTCAACTCCTTGGATCCTGCCTTTGGTACTAGAACAACTGGACTAGACCATGGACTGGTAGAGGGCTCTATTACCCCGAGATCATGCATCTTGTTGACCTCCTCCTTTATGTGGGATCTTACATGATCTGACATCCTGTAACCTCTGCTTTTAACAGGTAAACAGTCACCACTTTGTATATCATGCTGGCCCCAAGGGGTCAAGCCTGGTGATAGTGAAAACAGGGAGGCAAACTGATTTAACAGAAAATTGAACTCATCGTGTTGTTCAGGTGTCAGATTAGAAGTCAGATTAACTCCCGTTCTATTTTCTCATCTAAAGGCTGGCCTCTGAGTATGTCAGTGTCAGACGGGCTCTCCTCCTCCCCTGACTCCTCCTCACCTGTATGCTCAGGTACTTCCTTTACCTTGACTGAGCTCTTCTTCTTGGTCTTTCTCTTCGTCCCTTCTCCAGGCTTCTTCTCCTTTTTTTGACGTAAGTAGGGCCGCGCTCCCTCAGCCGCCTCCGTGGTCTAAATATAGTTCAGATCCGGAGGTAACCCGAGGAGCATGCCCTAAAAATGGGGAAAAAGCCGTTTGTCAGAAAAAACCCAGATGGATTCCAAGACTGTAGTAAAGGGAAGGTCCGATGATAAACCAGAAGACTTGCAGAAGTGGGGAATCTGGTCAGCTGACACCACAGACCCGAAGCTCCGATGTAAACAGAAGAGGCTGGTTGCTGGAGCCTTCTGGACCCGGTGTAGGGGGTCCGTAGGATTAAACGGTATACCGGACTACCGTGAAAGATACTGCACAGAGGTAATGATGCAGGTAAGGACTGAACAGAAAAGGTCACAATAGAGGGAACACGAAAATTAGGATAGAACAGAGTAAATATAGAAGTCTCCCGACTCTAGAGAGGGATATGACGGCGGGGACTAAGAGGGTTGCAGAGAGAGACAAGAACACAGAATACGCGTGGAGAAAGGGAACGCGTAGTGAAAGCTAAAGTAGCTAGAAAAGTCCCTGATCACCTTACCTGAAAACCATTAGACACCGCGAGTGGCAAGGGACAGGAAAGGCAAAAGCAAAGTAATACAGGAGACGGACTAATGCTAGTCGCTGAAAGAGACTGGCAGCGCAGGTAACACATACGATACAACGCGCTGTGCGCTAGTTTGATCAGCCAGTTATAGGTTCCGTCGGCCATCTTGGAATAAGCTAGACCGTTGGTCTTGCTAATGGAATCCATGTTAGTAGTACTTCCAACGGTAAGCTATCTTCCAGGGCTGGTGCATGACAGTATGCCCCCTCCTATACTTGCTTCCTCCTGGTTTCCCCGGATACAGTCTATGGAAACGCTGTACAAGTCTGGGGGCATTCACATGGGTTCTTGGTTCCCATGTTCTTTCGGCTATAGGATAGCCCTAAATCAAATATAGTAATGTTCCTTTCCTGTTACGGGAATCCAGTATTCTGTCCACTTCATATTCTTCTGATTCCTCCTGAGGTGTGACAATGGGTCTTCTCCTAGATCTCTTAAATGGATCTTCCTTATGTGTCTTGAGTAGGGAGGAATGGAAAACAGGGTGTACCCGCCGCAAGGCGTGAGGTAGCTTTAATCAGAAGGCCACTGGATTGATTTGAGACTGAATCTGATAGGGACCTATAACTCTGGCTGCGAACTTTCCCATATGCGCCCACCGGGGAAGATATCTTGTGGAAAGCCAGACCAGATCCCCCGGCTTCCAGAGAGGAACGGCACTGCGTTTGGCATCAGCATAGGTCTTGTATGTCTTGCGGCTGTCATCTGGTGTTTGTAAGGCTTCCTTGTGGGTACGGTGGAGATCAGTGAGCATCCTTTCCAAAGCGGGAGTGGTGGTCTGACCTCTGAGAACGGAAGTTCCTGTTAGGTGTTGAGGATGATATCCATACGTGCACCTGAAAGGACTCATTCTGATTGCAGTGTGGTAGGTGTTATTATTAGCGAATTCCGCCATAGGCAGCAGAACTGCCCAATCATCTTGTTCCTTGTTACAAAAACAGCGAAGATACTGTTCTAGGTTGGCATTTAACCTCTCTGTCTGCCCGTTGGTTTGCGGGTGAAACCCAGAAAGCAGGGCTTTTTGGATACCCAGTTGGGTGCATAATGAGTTCCAGAACTTTGAGGTAAATTGCGTCCCTCTGTCGGATATGATGGAACGTGGTAACCCATGTAATCTAACCACCTCACGAAGGAAGACGGTAGCTGTCTCTGAGGCAAAAGGAACCCCTGAAAGGGATATGAAATGGGCCAGCTTAGTGAACAAATCTACTATCACTAGAATAGCGGTCTTCTCCTTAGAAATGGGAAGTTCCACAGTAAAGTCCAGTGAGAGATCTTCCCAGGGACGTGTAGGTGCCTTAGCTTGGTGCAAGAGACCATGTGGTCTATGACGGGAGGTCTTGTTGATCGCGCAGGTGGGACACGAAGAAACATAAGACGTTATGTCTCTTCGCATAGCCGGTCACCAAAAGCTCCTGGAGACCAGCTCAAACGTTGCCTTTTCTCCCTTATGTCCGGCTAGGGGTAGGTCATGACAAAACCCAATGGCTTGTCTTCTCAGAGAGGGTGTGGGAAGAAACAAAGCCGATTGATGGAACCACAATCCCCCACGTTCCTGCAACTGGCAGGAGTTCTTCTCTTCCTGGGACCTATGAAGTTGTTTCTCTGTGACCTCTTGAAGGAAAAGATTGGCAATCATAAGGAAGTGGTGTCTTGGCAGGATCTTCTCCGTCTTCACCTCAGATAGTTCCTCATTAGCCCAACTTTGGGATAAGGCGTCAGCGACACTGTTTTGAGACCCCGGTATGTGGGTGATCTGGAAGTCGAAGTTAGAGAAGTAGTATGCCCAACGAGCATGTCTTGAGTTTCTGCACTCCACCTGTTGAAGAACCTTCAGATTTCGATGATCCGTACGGATTATGAACTGATGTAAGGCTCCCTGTAGAAGATGTCTCCATTCTTGGCAGGCACTTCGTATAGCCAACAGTTCTCTCTCGAGTACCGAGTAGTTCCTTTCGCTTCCTGTCAAGGTACGAGAGTAATAAGCAATCGGGTGTTCCAACTCATCAGTTCCCTTCTGTAACAAGACGGCTCCCAAGGCACCCCCAGAGGCATCTGTCTCCAGAACAAAGGGTTTACTCTGATCAGGCTGGACCAGAACAGGAGCAGAGGTAGAAAATCCTTTTAGGTTCCTGAAGGCTTCCTGAGCGGAGGGTCCCCAATGGAAAGCTACTCCCTTCTTGAGGAGATTGGTGATGGGCAATACAAGGTCAGAGAACCTTGGTATGAACCTGAGATAGAAATTCGCCAAACCTAAGAAACGTTGAATCTCCTTTACTGAGGAGGGTTCAGGCCATCGGTCTATAGCTTGACCTTGGCTGGGACCATGCGGATTCCCTTGGCGGATAATATGAATCCCAGATAAGGTACTTCCGAGGCCTCGAATTGACACTTCTCCGGCTTTGCAAACAGGTTGTTCTCTAACAGTCTGCAGAGAACCTCACTTACATGGGCACGATGTTCAGCCAAGGAAGGAGAGAAAATCAGTATATCGTCGAGGTATACGACAACTGATATGTATAACATATCCGCGAAAAT